>NC_064614.1:1160845023-1161470023 GCF_023898315.1 Schistocerca nitens
CGATTTCGCCCTCGCCGTGATGCTGATAGAATGCATGCTACAGTTCCCGCATACACCACACTGGAGCAGAAGCGCCTATCCTGACTGATCGTGGTGTATACATTCCCATCACACGTTACCTCATTACCTGTGACGAGCCTCCGGAGATCGAGGTTCGCTTTTACCACTATAATCTGAATACATCCCTGCACAAAATTCGATATTTTGTCGTTAGAGCTAGAATAACCCCGTAAATCTATACATTTTATAAAAATGGATATGCGTATGTTTGTATGTATATATGTACGTTCCACATCTACTAAATCAGTGGACCGTTTTCACCGAAACTTGATACAAATGCCAATGTGCGGAAAGAATCGATGTGGGGGTGAAAACCATATGCCTACGAAAGGGATGCTCGTTGGGTGAAAAAAAAAACAGTGTAGCACAAGACGCGCAAATTCTCATTCTTTAATCATCCATTATCTGAGACTGAGATCACTTACTGCCTTGCAACGAACTTTAGACATAATTTCAAACTTTTACGAGACTTTCACTTGCTGACAACACTCAGAGAATGATGAAAGGAAGAAAGCTTATCACTAGCTACATTTCCGCTGTTCGTTCAGTAAAACTGTCGCATGCAGCATGACGTTTGGACTTATTATTGCTTTGCCACTAACTATATTCGCGACACATTTTGCAGACAGTATCCACGTATACAACTGAATGTACTAGCAAAATTATGTCATTATACGGTTCATAGTTCGGGAGATATACTGCCGCATCATGCAATACTTCTTAATTTATTACTTCGTTGCTGTTAACTCTGTTCCCAATACTTTTCACAGACCGCGTCCAACGTATGCGTTTAAACTCAGAAGAGTGTTCCTGGAGCCACGCTGTAGCAATTCTGGACATGTGGGGTGTCGCACTGTCCTGAAAGAATTACCGATGTCCGTTGGAACGCACATGGCTGTAGGTGATCAGGCAGGGTGCTTCCGTACGTGTCACCTGTCAGAGTCGTATCTAGACGTATCAGGGGTCCCATGTCATTCCAAATGCACGCGTCCCACCCCCACAATTACAGAGCCTCCACTAGCTGGACCAGTCCCCTGCTGATACTCAGGGGTCATGGATTCATGGGGTTTCTCCGTACCAGTACACGTCCATCCGCTCGATACAATTTTAAACAAGACTCGTCCGACCAGGTAACATTTGTCCAATCATCAACAATTCAATGCTGGTGTTGCCGATCCCTGGTGAGGCGTAAAGCTTTGTGTCGTCCAGTCATCAAGGGAACACGAGTGGGCCTTCGGCCAGAAAGCCTATATTAATGATGCTTCGTTGAATGGTTCGTACGCTGACACTTGTTAATGGCTCGGTATTGAAATCTGCAGCAATCTGCGGAAAGAGTTGCACCTCTGACCCGTCGAATGTTTCTCTTCAGTCGTCGTTGGTCCCGTTCTTTTTCCGGCAGCGGCATTGATGTTTGATGTTTGATGTTTTACCTGATTCCTGATGTTCACGGTACACTTGTGAAATTGTCGTACTGGAAAATCCCCACTTCATCTCTACCTCGGAGATGCTGTTTCCTATCGCTTGTGCGCCGACTGCAACAACACGTTCAAACTCACTTAAATCTTGAAAACCTGCCATTGTAGCAGCATTAACCGATATAACAACTGAGCCAAAAAGTATCTTATATAGGCGTTGCCTGCCGCAGCGCCGTATTGGGCTGTTTACCTGGCTCTGAATTTGAATACGTATGCCTATACCAGTTTGTTTGGCGCTTCGATGTATGTCATTATATAGCACAAAGTTCAGAACATACAACGCCATGAATATTGAGCGTTTTGAAAATGAAACTTGAGAGGGGAATACGCTAAAGATACGGTGAGATACGTGTCAAATTAGTTACACTACTGGCCATTAAAATTGCTACACCACGAAGATTGCTGAGGATGCAAAATTTAACCGACAGGAAGAAGATGCTGTGATACGCAAATGATTAGCTTTTCAGAGCATTCACACAAAGTTCGCGCCGGTGGCGACACCTAAAACGTGCTGACATGAGGAAAGTTTCAGAACCACAAACAGCAGTTGACCGGCGTTGCCTGGTGAAACGAAGTTGTGATGCGTCGTGTAAGGAGGAGAAACGCGTACCAACACGTTTCCGCCTTTGATATAGGTCGGATTGTAGCCTGTCGCGGTTGCGGTTTATCGTATCGCGACATTGCTGCTCGCGTTGGTCGAGATCCAATGACTGTTAGCAGAATATGGAATTGGTGGGTTCAGGAGGGTAGTACGGAACGCCGTGCTGGATCCCAACCGCCTCTGTTAGCAGAATATGGAATCGGTGGGTTCAGGAGGGTAATACGAAACGCCGTGCTGGATCCCAACGGCCTCGTATCACTAGCACTCGAAATGACAGGCATCTTACCCGCATGGCTGTAACAGATCGTGCAGCCACGTCTCGATCCCTCAGTCAACAGATGGGGACGTTTGCAAGACAATAACCATATGCACGAACAGTTCGACGATGTTTGCAGCAGCATGGACTACCAACTCGGAGACCATGGCTGCGGTTACCCTTGACGCAGCATCACAGACAGGAGCGCCTGCGATGGTGTAAACGATGAACCTGGGTGCACGAATGGCGAAACGTCATTTTTTCGGATGAATTCAGGTTCTGTTTACAGCATCATGACGGTCGCATCCGTGTTTGGCGACATCGCGGTGAGCGCACGTTGGAAGCGTGTATTCGTCATCGCCATACTGGAGTATCACCCGGCGTGATGGTGTGGGGTGCCATTGGCTACACGTCTCGGTCACCTCTTGTTCGCATTGACGGCACTTAGAACAATGGAAATTACATATCAGGTGTTTTACGACCCGTGGCTCTACCCTACATTTCAGCAGGATAATGCACGACCGCATGTTGCAGGTCCTGTACGGGCCGGGGGATCAGGATACAGAAAATGTTCGACTGCTGACCTGGCCATCACATTCTCCAGATCTCTCACCAATTGAAAACGTCTGCTCATAGGTGGCCCTGCAATTGGCTCGTCTCAATACGCCAGTCACTACTCTTGATGAACTGTGGCTGCATGGGCAACTGTACCTTTACACGCCATCCAAGCTCTGTTTGACTCAGGCGTATCAAGGCCGTTATTTCGGCCAGAGGTGCTTGTTCTGGGTACTGATTTCTCAGGATCTATGCACCCAAATCACATGTCAGTTATAGTATAATATATTTGTCCAATGAATACCCGCTTATCTCCTGCTAAATAGCTCATCCTAAACGCCTGAAACGATTTCAACGAAATTTTGTACATATCTTAGTCTCGATTTGCAAAGAAATAATGTACTACAAGAATACAAGCCTACTCCTGCTGTGAGTGTTATAACATGGAAGGTAGAGAAGAGGATGGACACCGGTAAGGGGAAAAGGAAATGGACAGAGAGAGGGGGAGGCGCAAATGTACAGAGAGAGAGGAGAGGCGCAAATGTACAGAGAGGGGGGAGAGGATTAGATGCACAGACGTGGAGAGGCGGAGATGAGGAGAGAAAGGAAAGAGGAGAAAATGAACAGGTAGAAGTGAGGGAGGAGATGGAGAAAGAGAGCTGGGACGGACATGGAATTAGGAGGGAAGAGATAGTATGATGGGAGAGGAGCAATTGGGTAGAGGAGGAGGATCAGATGGACAGGAGGGGGAGGGGCTGGCGGAGGATATGGTCAGAAAGAGGGCAGCAGGCGGCCGCCAGAGAGAGAGCAGTAGGAGATGAACAAACAGACAGCAGGAGGAGATGGGCAGCGATTGAGGGAGTAAAGGAGGCAGACAGAGGCTATGTGAAGGAGATCATGATGTTTGTGTGTGTGTGTGAGAGAGAGAGAGAGGGGGGGGGGGAACGAGATTGACAGAGAGAGAGGGGGGAGGAGGAGATGGACTAACAGAAAATTGGATTGTGTACTCAGCTAGTAAGCTATAAAATCACTGGAGAGCACACACAAATCCACTCTCAATTGTACCGAGAGTGAGCATTTAGGGAAAAGAGAACACACGCTTAGACCAATAAAGATGAAAATATGGAATCTATATAAATGGATGTGTATCGGAAACTTTATGTCTGCGTTAATCGGTTCTAGATAATCATAGAATTTCAGTAGGTTCTGAATAGATACACGAGGTAGGTACTTTATCAAGAAACATTTTCAAAAGGGAATGAACTAGGAGCTGTATTCCTTAAGCAAGGGGAGGGAAAACTAATTACATAACATACGTTCTACCCCCATTAGGTATCGAGATGCAGCTGTGAGGCGGTCCTCGTGTATATGTGGGGAAGTTAAAGAGAGATACAACAATGATTTGTCTCACATGGATACAACGAACGTTCGTGTCCACTGTACACAGAAATCGAAAATGTTCAAATAGAATAAATATTCACATTTGTTTGCTGGAATAGAAGACTCCGTTCTTTAAACAAACCATCGCCAGCAACTAGGAAACAGTGGTATGCTTATTTTATTAATGAGTGAAATCAATTTTTGCACAGCATGGTTGTGGAGATGAAGCAGCGATTAGTATGATTTATCAATTATTCAAAAACAGTCTTAATCGCATGTATTATTATTATACCGTTATCTAGACAGGAGTGACTCCACCAGCAGTCGACCAATGGTGTAAACTCCCAGAAGATGACCCCTACGTCGGGTTGAAACCCGTTGTCTGTTTTTGGATAAAAGCGAAATCAGTTCCCTGTGTCTACCACCGTGGGTTTTTGTGAATCTAGCCGCCTAAGTCACTTCATACATTTATATTTTTGACGATTTTTCGCTTACCTGAATCATTAGGGCAACAATTGTAACTGGTAAAACGAAGTTCAGTGTCAGTGGAAATGAGGCCTATGCCGAAACGGGGTGTAGACAGTTGACGTCCCACTTAGCCGTTTATTAAACTGACCCTAAACTTTGTTTTGGGATTTCTTGTGATGCCAGGATCCCAAACGTCGGACTACATGAAAATACGTTAGTTGATATAGAATAAATTTATTAGCAACAAACGATTATTTTTGAAAATATCTGAGCAATAATGTGTCTCCATTAGGACTGAGAAGGAAATCGACTGTAACCTTCCACAACTCCTATATTCTGAAAACTACCGTGAAGTGCACAATGTAGGGATAAATAACCACGAAGAAACAAGCCAAGTATTCCTCCCACGTGAAAGAAAGAACGACAGTTACGATAGTTGGACCGAAACATTGGTGATACTTTTTACACACCGCTACCTCAATTGTCCCGCTATCTCTCAAATCTACACTCACATTATCTTCTTAACTTTTCGGCAAGCATTGGCTGTTTCATACACAATTTCCAGTACAGGCAGTTATTTGCCTCGGAAATACCCTGTCTGTTGCTTTGAATTTGCTTTACGCCTAAGGGCGCATCAAACGCACCAGTGCTTAGCAGCAAGCCGTCGGAAGCAGAATTATACGCGGCAGTCAGGAACATGTTTAATGGAGCTGTTTACCTCTCTCAGACACTGTATCTCCCTTCTCATCGCCAGTGTGTGCTCTTTAGATCTCGGAAAGGCAATGTGCGGGCTCACTTACGCCAATAAAGCGGATAGAACTTGCGGTTGTTGCCGCTTCTCTCATCTTCCCTCCAGTGTTCTCCCGCTCCCCCTTTCCCCTTCCTCTCTCCCTCTCCCTCCTCTCTCTCTCTGTCTTTCTCTGTTTCTCTCTCTCTCTGAGCACTCATCGCTATTTTTATGGGGGCTCACGCGCCTGTCGGCTCAAGAGGCTTTGCTGAATTTTAAATTTAGGATTTGCTGCTTGATGGATCTTTATTTTAAATTCGTTATGAGTTATAACTCCCGCATTCATCCGGTCGTTAATCATGTAACGTCAACTCCGGAAAAGACGAAAAAAGAGAGATTGCGATAGAAAGAGGAGAAACGCCAGAAGGACAGGGGCCGAAGAAGATGCTCCCTGAGCGGCCTAGCTGTCCCGCGTCTGCCTGTTTCCCTGAGCCCAGCACGTCAGCCCCCAGAAAAACTCTTGGCTAACCCAGTTCCTCGACAGCGATGCCTCACTTTTTATAACGCCACAACACCACCACCATGTTGTGACAGCCTTTCTAAAGTTAAGGCTGTATGCAGAGTATCGCAGTAGGAGACTCAGTATGGCTATTTGAAGCGACGGAGTTTATTCAGGTTGTATCGTGATAAACATGGGCCAATATATAAAATAAAACCGAGACTTTTGCGAGATAATTCGAAATGAGTAGTTACGGGTCGCTACTTACTATCCTAGTCAGAACAAACGAATTTTTAAATGCCTCTGGTTTCGCCTCAACTCCTTTCTATGATAAGTCAACACGATGCTGTCCTGTCTCACCCAAAGAGGCATGCATAATTACACTCTGGTATCGATGGTGCAATGCTTAGTGTGGATCTTCGACATAGCCAGACGCGTGAAATGTCTTGCTGGAGAGTCTTTGGTATGTGCCAGCCAATCAGAGGGCTTGCTGCGAGAATTCGTTCTGAGCTCGGCGTTGTGTGGGTACTGTTTGCAGTTGCTTGAGTTTTTAGTCAGTTTTACACAGCTTTTGTTCTGGGTCACATGGTCGCAGGTTGTTGTTCCGCAGCAATCAGCTACAAATTTGTTGGTGCTATCATTAGATGCTGTTGCGTTAATCAACACACTGCAAGTGTAGCCACCTGCATTCATGTAGGACGAGTTTGTTTCCAATGCCCAGGTAAATGTCTTGCCAATACTTGGCATTCTGATTGAAGAAGTTTCTTTTGCTCAGGTCTGAATCATGCATCCATGTGAGCCTGAAAATTCATACATGCTATTGCCATCCTAAATCATGCTTCTATCTTTCAATAACAACTCGCTTTGATTCTTTGACATCACAATTCCTTTTGTGCCATATTTGCATTTAGATGTTGAATAAGCAGTTCCCACACCTTTGAAATTTTGAAAGATGTTGTTTTCTGATATAAATAGTTATTAACACCTCAGGTGTGAAAGTGATCATTTTTCTTCCAAATCTTCCTCAAACCTTCTGCTACCATAAGGTTACATTATTTGCAACATTACACATAGTGCCTGCATCCCTCAATTGCAAAGACATTCAAAAATATCTGGTACATTTCACAACGCCACCAGTATTATTATGCATTACGTGATTTTTTAGAATTTTATCGTAAGCACTGTACTCGACTACAGCAGACTGATGGGGAATGAAGCAGCGCACCCATCACATGCCGTAGATCAAATCTCACCAAATACTCAGGGAGCAACTTTTTTTGGCTTCAGAGGATTGTTTTTGCATTTGAGCTTCAGAGTTGTTTGAGGTTGCGTCAACTGCATGTATAGCGGGAAAGATCGTCTAAAAGGCGACCTTCGTTATACTTAAGAGTCCATAATCATTGCGCACCCTCAGTGCCACTTATTCCCCTTCTAGTACTAACTGATCATCTGTTTCTCAGGCACATGTATCTTTTTACAGTAATGGTTGGTTGTTTGTTTGGGGGAAGAGACCAAACAGCGAGGTTATCGGTCTCATAGGGTTAGGGAAGGATGGGAAAGTAAGTCGGCCGTGCCCTTTCAAAGGAACCATCCCGGCATTTGCCTGGAACGATTTAGGAAAATCACGGAAAACCTAAATCAGGATGGCCGGACGCGGGATTGAACCATCGTCCTTCCGAATGCGAGTCCAGTGTTTACAGTAATGCTTCCGAAGTTATCGCCACATGAAATATAGTCGAAAGTGTTTCCAATAGAGCCCGTGACGGAAAATGCGTTATAATCGGTCACATATCACGTTTTTCTTCTTAGTTAATTTAACAGTTGGCTTTCAATTTTAAATGTGAGCTTTTTGAATAAGTCCCCATATAATTGAGCTCCAGTTTCGCCCATGGTCCAACTTAACAGGAAATACAATACTACTTCAGTAGATTATGTGTTATAATCTACTGTTCACTCGTACCTGTTAGAGGTGACCTACATACCATCACCGCATTTAGTTCCAACACTGTACTTCTCTTTGCAGAGAGCTACGGATACCTTCCATCATCAACGAATCATCTCGTAAACCTTAACAAGAGTCTACTGTGGTGTCACCGCCAGACACCACACTTGCTAGGTGGTAGCCTTTAAATCGGCCGCGGTCCGTTAGTATACGTCGGACCCGCGTGTCGCCACTATCTGCAGACCGAGCGCCGCCACACGGCAGGTCTAGAGAGACTTCCTAGCACCTGCCCCAGCTGTACAACCGACTTTGCTAGCGATGGTTCACTGACAAAATACGCTCTCATTTGCCGAGACGATAGTTTAACATAGCCTTCAGCTACGTCATTTGCAACGACCTAGCAAGGCGCCATTATCAGTTACTATTGATATTGTGAAGCATTAGTAATATACCATCTACGTCCGTTTTTCTAAATTCTAATTTCCTTGTCCTGTTCCAGACCTCACGCCAGCCTGCGTGAGCTAAAACGGGCGCCTTTCGGCCTACTCTAGTAACCCGGTGTTGGCTCTCCTGCCAACCAAAACATTGGCGCCGAGGCAAAACCGCGTTCTTATCGATATTGCCCTGATTTACTTGCGTAATGGCTTCGCCACAATCTCCAGATGTAGTGTGCGAATTTTATCGCTTACAGAATCAGCAGATTCAGGCATTACTGGATGCCCTTGGACAGCTCGTCCAGGGTCAACGGGCAATGCAAAACGATGCGGCAGCCGCCGCTCCACCGCTAACGGGGTCACAACACACGGTTGCACCAACTTTTCGACCTTTTGATGCTGCACTGGAAAGCTGGACGGAGTGTTTACGCCAATTTGGATTCCATCTCGCCGCCTACAGAATACAATGTAACGAGCAGCAGCCTTTTTTGTTATTATCAGTCGGGGTGACCACGTACCATTTGATAGTCAAATTATTTCCCCGACGCGACGTATCAACTCTGTCCTATGAAGAAATTTTGTCTGCAATAGATGCATATTTCAAAGACTCAGTCAATGTAGTTGCGAAAAGGTATACCTTCTTTCATACAAAACGTACGGCAGGTCAGACTAATCGGGAGTGGGTTGCAACCTTGCAAGGCCTTACTAGGGATTGTGCTTTTGAGTGTCAATGTGGACTCCCTTATTCAGATACTATGGTACGTAATGCAATTGCACAGAACGTTTCTGATGTTCGTATAAGGGAAAAGATTTTGAAACTAGACAATCCCTCCCTTCAACGAGTGATGGACATATTGGATCGGCAGGACACACTTGACTTTGCTCAGGAATCGTTTGAAACTTCACCAGCCGTGTGTTAGGTTAACCAGCACGCCAGGCGAGCTGCACGGAGCAGTAAACAGCCCTTGCACCCGGCCACGCCACTGCCGCCAGGCTCTCAGCCACGTGTGCAGCACAGGCAAGTAAATGCAGTGCTAAAGTCATGCCCGCAGTGCGCTACTAGACATTCGCATGAGAATTGCCCGTCATGCCAGGCTATTTGCTTTTTCTGTAATAAAAAAGGACATGTTCAGAGTGTTTGCCGGAAAAAGCTCAGTTCGGAAACTCACAACCATACCAGGCCCTTTGCTTCGCGCCAAATTCGAACCAAGGATACTCAGGCACATGAAACTTCGCCCATGGAAATTCATGTAGCTCAGTGCCACTCTCTCTAACAGTGACTGTGTTCGTCCCACAAATAGTGTGCGTCGACATCGCCGGAAATCCCGTCAAGTCACAAGTGATTATGTGCCAGTGTCAGTTCACGTTGCACGAGACAGTTGCTCTTGTCGTCAGCAGGACAATAAACTTTTTGTAGACTTGGACATTAACGGCAAAGTGATACCATTCCAGCTCGATACCGGAGCTGCAGTTTCCCTGATCAATCAAGACACTTACAAACTGCTGGGCACACCTCTATTGCGTGCCGCAAATGTTAAGTTAACTAGTTATTCAGGTCAAGATATTCCTGTGTTAGGACAATGCAGCCTTCTTGCAACATACAAAGGACAAACAAAACTTGTGTCATTTTACGTCCTTCGTTCTTCTTCTGCAGTGAACTTGTTTGGTTTCGGTATATTTCAGTTGTTTAACTTGTCTATAGTAAATCATGTCCTATCAGTGAACCAGACTGTGCCGTCAGACAGTGTTTCTCGTCTACGTGAAGAATTTGCAGACATTTTTGCACCGAGCCTTGGTTGCGCTAAGAACTATAAAGCACATTTGGAACTGAAAGTAAACGCGCAACCGAAATTTTTGAGAGTGCACAATGTTCCCCATGCATTGCGTGATGAGGTCGCAAAAACATTACACGATTTGGAATCACAAGGTGTAATCGAACATGTGCAGTCTTCTCTCTGGGCATCACCCTTAGTAATTTTGCCAAAACCTTCCGGAAAATTGAGACTTTGTGTGGACTTCAAGGCAACAGTGAATCCGCAACTGGTGATTGCAACTTTTCCTTTACCCCGCCCGGAAGATCTTTTTGACAAACTGTGCCCGGGTAAATATTTTTCGAAGTTGGACCTAGCAGATGCGTACTTGCAAATACCGGTGGACGAAGAATCCCAGTGCGTTTTGGTGGTTAACACGCATCTTGGTTTGTATCGATTCAAACGACTGCCATTCAGGTGTTCATCCGCCACTGCATTGTTTCGGCAATATCTACAAACTGTTTGTGCGTCGGTCCCTACTGCAGCAAATTGTCTGGACGATATTGTGATCTCCGGAAAGACGGAAGAAGAACATTTGGCCAATCTCAGAACATTATTTCAGGTCTTGCGACAAAATGGTCTTCGCTTGCGGAAGGGCAAATGTGTGTTTTTTGCTCGCTATACCACACGCCTCTTCCATTTCAGCTCCGCTTCATTGCTTACGCCGTAAAGGTGTCCGTTCGTCTGGACGACAGAATGCGAACGCGCCTTTCGCCAGTTGCAATTGGCGTTACTTTCCCATACTTGCCTTACGCCATTCGATCCCCAGAAGCCCCTTTTGTTGGTGGTGGATGCATCGGATTTTGGGATCGGTGCTGTGCTTGCGCACAAAGATGGTTTGCGCAATCGTCCAAATTGCTCTCGTCTGCGCAATGAAATTATTCACAGATCGAGAAAGAAGCATTGGCTCTCGTATTTGGTGTTACAAAGTTTCATGATTTCTTGTATGGTCGTCAGTTTACCATCATCACAGACCACAAACCTTTGACATCGCTTTTTCATCCGAAAAAGCCTGTACCTCCTCATACAGCTCAGAAATTCATTCGCTGGTCTATTTTCCTCTCGCAGTACCGCTACGATATCTTGTATCGATCCACTGCTAAGCACGGAAACGCCGATGCGTTGTCCCGTTTGCTGAGGATAGAGCATTCAATTCCTCCGAACTTGCTTGCATGTTCATTGATGCGGAAACCGATGACGTGGTCGAATCGTTACCAACTGGTTTTCGTCGTGTAGCTTCAGCCACAGCTGCCCACCCTGTCCTTGCTACCGTTCTGAGTTTTGTTGCTCCGCAATGGCCCTTGCCAAAGTCACGGATTGGGGACCCGTTGGTTCACCGATTTTTTGCTCACAGGGAGAGACTTTTTGTTCGACATGATGTTTTGCTGTTGCGTTCTGATAATGATCAGTCCAGGGTCGTGGTCCCACGTTCGTTAGTCCTCTGTCTTACAGCTTCTCCACCAAGGACGTTGGGGTATAGTGAGAACGAAACAACTTGCTCGTCAGCACTGTACTTGGTTCCGAATCGATGCCGCAGTTACGAATATGTGCTCTTCTTGCATGGTGTGTGCCGAACAACAATCAGCACCACCGCGGAAATTCTTTGCATGGCCAAAAACCACTTCCACATCGATTTTGCTGGTCCGTTCTGGAATGATCGATGGTTGGTTGTGGTAGATTCATTCAGCAATTTTCCTTTTGTTGTCCGGATGTCTTCCACGACGTCATCTGCCACCATCCAAGCGTTATCTGCTATCTTTTGCATTGAAGGTCTTCCACAGACTATTGTTTCCGACAATGGCCCACAATTCATGACCGCAGAATTTCAGTCATTCTGCAAGGCCAATGGTATTCAACATCTGACGTGCGCGCCGTTTTCGCCAGTCAAATGGTGCCGCTGAACGATTGGTCCGGACTTTCAAGTCACAGATGTTGAAGTTGAAAGAGTCGCATTCTCGGGAGAAAGCGTTAATGCTCTTTTTGTCCTTGTATCGCTCTCAGCCCCGAGATGGTCGCTCGCCGGCTGAGCTGCTCCACGGTCGTCATCATCAAACCTTGATGTCTTTGCTACATCCACCGCATCAGGTTCCTGTGCAGCGGCAGACACCTGCTTTTGCTCCAGGCGACGTTGTCACTATCGTCACTACCGAGATTCACGGCGTTGGCTCGAAGGGCGCATTCTTCGCTGCCTCGGAGGCGCTATGTATCTGGTTTTAGGGGCCTCTGGTGAGGTGCGCCGGCATCTCAACCAGCTGCGCCTCTGTCGTCGCATGGGATCTGCCGCTCGCCGTCTGCTTTCAGCGACGGTGCCGTCCGGTCAGCGCCATGGAGACCCATATACTGGCTCGCCTCAGCCCCAGGTGTTACCGACGCTGCCTTCCATTTTGCCCCATGGCGACGCGCCGCCGCCACCGCCGCCGCCGCCTGTTCCCCCGCCGGCGACGCCCGCAGTGGACGCGTCGCTGCAACCGCCGGGCGCCTCTCTGGGTCACGCGCTGCCGATCGCTTCCCGGGACCAGTTGTCCTCCGACATGGAACTCTTGCCCGCTCCGGACCATATTTCGTCTTCGCCCGTCGGGTGCTCCGGCCCGATGGAGGTCGACCCTTCAGCCCCTCCTGTCTCTCTGCGGGCGCATACACCGCATGTTGGCGTGCACCCTGGATCAGGTTTTCAGGCGTTTCCTAGCTCCCCGCGGTCCGAATGGCAGGGTGCGAGTGGCACAGCCTCGCCTGTTGTTAGGCTCCCCACCTCGTCGCATACGTCAACATGGGGTCCTCCCCACGGCGGGCGGACGCCTTATGCCACAACCGTACGCCGATTTGCGGGGGAGGAATGTGGTGTCACCGCCAGAAACCACACTTGCTAGGTGGTAGCCTTTAAATCGGCCGCGGTCCGTTAGTATACGTCGGACCCGCGTGTCACTACTATCAGTGATTGCAGACCGAGCGCCGCCACACGGCAGGTCTAGGGAGACTTCCTAGCACTCGCCCCAGTTGAACAACCGACTTTGCTAGCGATGGTTCACTGACAAAATACGCTCTCATTTGCCGAGACGATAGTTTAACATAGCCATCAGGTACGTCATTTGCTACGACCTAGCAAGGCGCCATTATCAGTTAGTATTGATATTGTGAAGCATGTACCGTCCAGACCGACGTTCACGGTTAATGGATTAAAGTTAAGTATTCCACCAGCTACGTCCTTTTAAATTCTAATTTCCTTGTCCTGTTCCAGGCCTCACGCCAGCCTGCGTGAGCTAAACCGCGTGCCTTTCGGCCTCCTCTAGTAACCCGGTGTTGGGTCTCCTGGCAACCAAAACATCTACAGTTTCCACTTCTACACTGACGAGCCAAAGAAACTGGTACACCTGGAACTGGTACACCATTTCGTGTAGGACCCCGAGAGCACGCAGAAGTGGTGCAATACGTCGTGGCATGGAATCGACTAATGTGTGAGTAGTGACGTAGGGAACTGACACCATGAATGCTGCAAGGGCCGGCTGTAGTGGCAGAGCGTTTCTAGGCGCTAAAATCTGGAACCGCGCGGCCGCTACGGTCGCAGGTTAGAATCCTGCCTCGGGCATGGATGTGTGTCATGTGCTTAGGTTAGTTAGGTTTAAGTAGGGTAATGATGACCTCAGAAGTTAAGTCCCATAGTGCACAGAGCAATTTGAACAAGCAGGGATGTCAATAAATCCGTAGGAGTATGAAGTGGTGGAGATCCCTTCTGAACAACACGTTGCAGAGTATTCCAGATATGCTCAATAATGTTCATATCTTCTGAATTCGGTGGGCAGTGGAAGTGTTTAAGCTGAGAACAGTGTTCCTGGAGCCACTATGTGGGCTGTCGCATTGTCCTGCTGGAATTACCCAAGTCCGTCGGAATGCACAATGGACATGAATGGGTGCAGGTGGTCAGACAGGATGCTTACGGACGGGTCGCCTGTCAAAGTCGTATCTAGACGTATCAGGGGTCCCATATCGCTCCAACTACACACGCCCCACACCATTAAAGAGCCTTCACCAGCTTGAACAGTGCTCTGCACTACTGTCATGTTGAACGAATCTCGTCAGTCGTCGTTGGACCCGTTGTTCTAGAATTTTTGTCCGGCCGCAGCGATATCGGAGATTTGATGATTTACCGGATTCCTGATATTCACAACACATTCTTGAAACGGTTGTACGGGAAAATCCTCAATATATATCTACCTCGAAGATGTTTTGTCCCATCGCCCGTGCGCCATCCATAACAACACGTTGAAACTCACTTAAATCTTGATAACCTGCCATTGAAGCAGCAGTGACAGCTCTAACAACTGCGCCAGACACTTGTTGTCACATATAGGCGTTGCCGACCGCAGCGCCGTATTCTGCCTGTTTACATATCTCTGGATTTGAATGCGAATGCCTACTGTGGTGTCACCGCTAGACACCACACTTGCTAGGTGGTAGCTTTAAATCGGCCGCGGTCCATTAGTACATGTCGGACCCGCGTGTCGCCACTGTGTGATCGTAGACCGAGCGCCACCACACGGCAGGTCTAGAGAGACGGACTAGCACTCGCCCCAGTTGTACGGACGACATTGCTAGCGACTACACGTACGAAGCCTTTCTCTCATTTGCCGAGAGACAGAACAGCCTTCAGCTAAGTCCATGGCTACGACCTAGCAAGGCGCAGTTAACCATATCTGGAGAGAGTCTCACTTGTATTATCAAGAGAAATGTACCACAATGAATTAAAGTTAAGTATACGAGAAGCTCCGTTCTTTTCTTTATAGCTTTCATCACGTATCCTGTTTCAGACTTAACGCCAGTCGGCGATTGTGTACGCGTTCCTTTCGGTTACCCGTCACTGTGGACTGGCTGCCTTGTCAGTCCACTACACCTACAGCAGTTTCTTTGGTGCTTCAGTGTATATCGTCCTGTTGGTACTATCGTCTGTCGTCTGTGAGTGATTATTGTACGTGACGTGGAACATTTGCGGTTGTCATATTAATGTGACTGGACCGTGTAATAGCCGTATATTAAACGATTATCAACTTTTCAATTGCGTACGAGATATTGTGCACGAGATTAGATATCTTTGCTCCGATCAAAGTTTTGTCCAATATCTGTAGTTATTATGTCATCCTAAAATATAAGTCGTATTTCACGTTCCTTTACCACAAAATTCACACGATTACGGGGATATGCCATTCTTTTTGTGTTTTAGAAAGTGTGGTGTCACCGCTAGACACCACACTTGCTAGGTGGTAACTTAAATCGGCCGCGGTCCTGTAGTACATGTCGGACCCGCGTGTCGCCACTGTGTAATCGCAAACCTAGCGCCACCACATGGCAGGTCACAAGACACGGACTAGACCTCGCCCCAGTTGTACGGACGACATTGCTTGCGACCAGACTTACCAAGTCTTCCTCTCATTTGCCGAGAGACAGATCGAATAGCCTTCAGCTTAGTCCATAGCTACTACCTAGCAAGGCGCCATTTGTATCAGTGCTTATAGCTTACTAAAATTCAAGAGAGATGTATTCCAACAAGAGAATAAAAGTTAAGTAACATCTACGTACTTTTCTTCTTATTCATTGATAAGTCTCATGTTCCAGAACTTCAAGCCCGTCTGCGTTAGTTTAGCGTGCACCTAGCTACCTCATTGTGTCTATGCTGTAGGAACAAGACACAACAGAAAGTATGTGGCATTGTATTGCCACTTGATCCGACAGAAGGCGTACTTATGCCTTGCTTGTGAACTTGCGGATTTACTTCGTCAATAATAGCGTGAATCAAATTCCAGTCTACCTTTCTCTCATTTTTCTCCCGTATACATTTCTAAACTTGACGACGTTCATGTTTAGTTTAAATTTACTTATTTATCCCAGGTCCACGTTCGTGTCTGATGCGATTACAGCTGAGTGAAGAAAATCTGTCTTTCACAGATATAATAGAACCAGATACGGCTTTGGACAGATAGGGTATATTTTTTCTTTGTGTGAACTTTCACCCAATGCATGGTATATCTGAGCTGCAGAGAACTTAGAGTATCCTCCTGTAGTCCCAAATGTGTCGAGAATTGGTTCTTTTCTGATTAATGCTTCTTATTATCACGTGTTAGGCAGTAAAATGTGTAGTTTACAGCTGCAAAAGACGCATTTTGCCCATAAGAAAAGACGCGACAGGAAGAGATGATATTAATACTGAACTGCTCAAATACGGAGGAATGATGCTACATCTACGACTGCTACATCTCTCAAATGAATGTTGGAAGAGCAAGAGTATACCGAAAGAATGGAAGATTGCATCAGTTTTTAAAAAGGCAAGTAAAAACCTATACTGTAATTACAGAGGAATGAATTTACTAGACTCAGCATACAGATATATGCTAAGATTTTTAACATAATACAAAAAGATAACCGATGGAGTGCTGCATTAGGAACAAATGGGTTTTAGGAAAGGACACTCTACGACAGATGACGCTTTATTTCCCAATAGATAATGCAAACACGCAGAGAATATAATAAAGAAACACACGTTGCTTCAATCGGTTTTAAAAAAAGCTTTAGACAGTGTCAATAGGCTTAAACTTTGGAAAATAATGACGAATTTCGGATATGTAGAACATCTAGTAAATGCGATAAAAGGTCACAGAACATGGCTGTTACCCTAGATCTTAAAGGAGAAATAATTAACGATATACCAACTAACAAAGGAGTACGAGAAGGCTGATGTATCTCTCCAATTTCGTTTAACATTACATATTTGAAATAATAGACACATGGAAAACAGAATTTTTAAAAATATATACCTAGACGAGCACTCATTTAAATAACTAACTGTATGATGACGATACAATGATCCTAGCAGATTAATATTGGCTGATTGGATGAGGACACCAAACACCGCTGTTATCGACCCTAAGTAGGCAAGGAATAGGATCTTCACAAAGGAGTTTACTTACTGAAACAAATAAGTGCGAAATTTGACATGCAGATCTCAACAGATAAAGTTAAAGCAATGGTCTCTATGCGGAAAGAACACATTGGAACCGAAACAGTAGTAGATCAGAAGATCTGAGAGCAAGTAAACCAATTCACTTACCTAGGATGTGAGGTGATGTATGAATACAGCAAAGATATGGAAATTGTGCTTAGTAATTTCAGCCGGATATGTGCAACAGTTAACGAAAAACGTAAAAAACAAAACCAGAAGAGATAAATTAAATTCTACAGAACTGCCGTAGTCCCTACACTGCCCCAGGGAACTGAGACTTGGGTAATTATCAAAAAGCCCTTTCCAGGCTCAAGAAATGAAATTTCTGAGACGAGTTAAAGTATGCACACTAGAAGACAGACTAAGGAATCAAGATGCTAGAGAAGAACTAAAATTTTTTTGTGTAAATAATAAAATTCTTGACTATAGGAAAGAATGGAACGAACACCTACAACTAACGGAGAGTGACAGACTCCCTTTAAAGGATAGAAATTATAAGTGCCAAGGAAGAAGAGACAGAGGAAGAGCCCTGGCAACGATAGGTACCATAACAGCCAATTACACCTAATATCTGAGGAGGAGGAGGAGAAGAAGAAGAAGAAGAAGAAGAAGAAGAAAAGACGCATTACACGTATTGTGTTGTGTTAGAATGATACCTCGGTTATAATTTTGTACTACTTTCTCACATGTGAAAGCCCACTTCACATATACCAGTATTACTACGTCGCTTTTTAATAATAGCAGTCTAAATCACTTGCTGTTCATTATTGGTAAAAATGGCGAATACTTCAGGCATTAGTAACGAAGTCATATTAGTTATAGACTCTGGGTAAGTGTTAGAATGATCTTTCAAAGCGTACGCTTTATACAGGGTGATCCATTGATTGTGACCGGGGCAAATATATCACGAAATAAGCGTCAAACGAAAAAGCTACAAAGATCGAAACATGTCTAGCTTGAAGGGGGAAACCAGATGGCGCTATGGTTGGCCCTCTAGATGGCGCTGCCATAGGTCAAACGGATATCAACAGTGTTTTTTTTTTTTTTTTTGAGTAGGAACCCCCATTTTTATTACATATTCGTGTAGTACGTAAACAGGTATGGATGTTTTAATTGGACCACTTTTTTCGCTTTGTGATGGATTGCGCTGTAATAGTCACAAACATATGGCTCACAATTTTAAACGAATTAAAATACAGAATGTAGGTACGTTTAAACATTTTATTTTGTTGGTTCCATTCTGATACATGTACCTTTGTGAACTTATAATTTCTGAGAATGCATGCTGTTACACATTAATGCAATAAATGCTCAAAATGATGTCCGTCAACCTCAATGCATTTGGCAATACGTGTAACGACATCTCTCTCAACAGCGAGTAATTCGCCTTCCGTAATGTTAGCACATGCATTGACAATGCGCTCACCCTTGTCAGGCGTTGTCGGTGGATCAAATGGTTCAAATGGCTCTGAGTACTATGCGACTTAACTTCTGAGGTCATCAGTCGCCTAGAACTTAGAACTAATTAAACCTAACTAACCTAAGGACATCACACACATCCATGCCCGAGGCGGGATTCGAACCTGCGACCGTAGCGGTCTCTCGGTTCCAGACTGTAGCGCCGAGAACCGCACGGCCACTCCGCCCGACGTCGGCGGATCACGATAGCAAATATCCTTCAACTTTCCCCACAAAAAGAAATCCGGGGACGTGAGGTCCGGTGAACGTGCGGGCCATGGTACGATGCTTCGACGACCAATCCACCTGTCATGAAATACGCTACTCAGTACCGCTTCAATCGCACGCGAGCTATGAGCCGGACATCCATCATGTTGGACGTATATCGCCATTCTGTCATGCAGTGAAACATCTTGTAGTAACATCGGTAGAACATTACGTAGGAAATCAGCATATATTGCACCATTTAGATTGCCATCGATAAAATAGGGGGCAGTTATTCTTCCTCCCATAATGCCGCACCATACATTACCCGCCAAGGTCACTGACGTTCCACTTGTCGCAGCCATCGTGGATTTTCTGTTGCCCAATAGTGCATATTATGCCAGTTTACGTTACCGCTGTTCGAGAGTGACGCTTCACAGTAAATAGAACGCGTGCAACAAATCTGTCTTGGCCCCTAATTTCTCTTGTGCCCAGTGGCAGAACTGTACACGACGTTCCAAGTCGTCGCCATGCAATTCCTGGTACATAGAAATATGGTACGGGTGCAATCGATGTAACATTCTCAACACCGACGTTTATGAGACTCCCGATTCCCGCGCAAGTTGTCTGCTACTGATTTGCGGATTAGCCGCGACAGCAAGTAAAACACCTACTTGGGCATCATCATTTGTTGCAGGTCGTGGTTGACATGTGGCTGAACACTTCCTGTTTCCTTAAATAACGTAACTATCCGGCGAACGGTCCGGACACTTGGATGATGTCGTCTAGCATACCGAGCAGCATACATAGCATACGCCCGTTGAGCATTTTGATCACAATAGCCATACATCAACACGATATCGACCTTTTCCGCAAATGGTAAACGGTCCATTTTAACACGGGTAATGTATCACGAAGCAAATGCCGTCCGCACTGGCGGGATGTTACGTGATACCACGTACTTATACGTTTGTGACTATCACAGCGCCATCTATCACAAAGTGGAAAAAAGTGTTCCAACTAAAACATTCATATTTCTTTACGTACTACACGAATATGTAATAAAATGGGGGTTCCTACTCAAAAAAACTCAGTTGATATCCGTTTGAACTATGGCAGCGCCATCTAGCGGACCAACCAAAGCGCCATCTGGTTTCCCCATTCAAGATGGACGAGTTTCGTTCTTTGTAGTTTTATCGTTTGATGCTTATTTCGTGAGATATTTGGCCCGGTCACTATCAATGGACCACCACGTATATTCGTAAACTTTCTTCAAGAAGTATTGTAGTAAAGTAATAAGTATGAAACAGTGACATGTAGTGAGATACGATGCAGCAGTCTGTGTGCGAATATACGACGAGGGTGTCCAGCAGTGAGCTACGGTGCAGGTAGCTCCACCGTGGGGCGGCGCTGGCTATCTGTGGAAGGATCTCCGCTGATGGCGCCTGCACACCCATCAGCTGTCCCGGAGTGATCACTCAGCAACGCGCATTAGCCCCGCCGTCCTTAATGTCGCGCCAGCTCCCCGGCTGTCTCCGACCGCTCTCCACACTCCACACTCGACGGACTACCAGTACTGAGTAGGCGAACAGTCGCAACCTGTTAACACCTGCTCCCTTACCCGAGTCTTCAGCGACCGACATTTACTACATTCTCCAAATAGTACTCCAAAGCTTAGTCGAGAATTTTGTGTATCAAGCAGTCTACATGGCTTAATTTATTTCTTTATTTAAAACGACATTTCAGCTACTGCCATTGTCAGATCTGTAACTAACATTATAGTAACATATAAATGGCAGGTGTTCATTATACACTGAAGCTGGTCTGTATTGGTTTGGTTTGTGGGGTTGAAGGGACCAGGCTACAAAGGCCATCAGTCCCAAAGACTGAAGCGCCAAAGAAACGGGTATAGGCATGCGTATTCAAATATGGAGATACGCAAACAGAAAGAAAACAGCGCTGCTGTCGGCAACGCCTATATAAGACAAACAAGAGTCTGGCGCAGTCGTTAGGTCTGTTACTGCTGCTACAATGGCAGGTTATCAAGATTTAAGTGAGTTTGAGCATGGTATTATGATCGGCACATGAGCGATGGGACACAACATCTCCGAGGTAGCCGTGAAGGGGATTTTCCCGTACGACCGCTTCACGAGTGTACCGTGACTATCAGGAATCCGAAAAATCATCAAATCTCCCACATCGCTGCGGCCGGAAAAAGATCCTACAAGAACGGGACCAAACGGTGACTAAAGAGAAGTGTTGAACGTGAGAGAAGTGCAAACCTTCCGCAAATAGCTGCAGATTTCAATGCTGGGCCATCAACAAGTGTCAGCATGCGAACCATTTAAGGAAACATGAACAATATGGGCTTCTGGAGCCGAATGCCCACTCGTGTACCCTCGATGACTGGACGACACAAAGTTTTACGCCTCGCCTGGGCCCTTCATCACCGACATTGGACTGTTGAAGACTGGAAACTTGTTACCTGGTCGGAAGAGTCTCGTTTCAAATTGTATCGAGCGGATGAATGCGTATGGGTATGGAGACAACCTCATGAATCCATGGACCCTGCATGTCAGCAGGGGACTGTTGGAGCTTGAGCACGCTATGTAATGGTGTGTGGTCTGTACAGTTGGAGTGATATGAGACCCCTGATACCTCTAGATATGACTCAAACAGCTGACACGTACATTAGTATCCTGTCTGATCATCCATTCATGCACATGTGCATTCCGACGGACATGGGCAATTCCAGCAGACAATGCGACTTCCCACATGACCAGAGTTGCTACAGATTGGCTCCAGGAACACTCTTCTAAGTTTAAACACTTCCGTTGGCCACTCAACTCCCGATGAACAGTATTGAGCGTATCTGGGATGCCTTAGAACGTGCTGTTACGATCTCCGCCCTCTCGTACTCTTACGGATTTATGGAGAGCCCTGTAGGATTCATGGTGTAAATTCCCTCCCAGCAGTACTTGAGACATTAGTCGAGTACTTGTCACGTCATAATGCGAAACTTGTGCGAGCTCGCTTGGGCCCTACACGGTATTAGGCAGATGTACCTGTTTCTTTCGCTTTTCAGTTTATATTACCACGCGACAAAAAACTGAAAAGTTAAAAAACTCACACTCCAAATATGATAAGCTACCAACAATAAGCATCGCAGTAACGACTGTTCTTTTACACTACCGTTTGCAGGATCATCAGAGAAACACTACGCGCAGCAAGCTAAACGGAGTAAACATGGCGTGGCACATGTGCTCCTAATAGACTTTTTCATTCTTTTATTCGCTGTATTTCTTCATTTGCTTTTACTTTTAGATCATTATCACCTACACAAAGTCTTTAATCTTTAATGCTTAACTTGCTTTGAGTAAATCGGTTACAACAGTTTTCCTTGAGTATACGGTGAGAAATAATGAGTCAGAAACGAAGGTTCAGAATTAAACCGTATGTGATATTGCGATAGATTAATTTAAAAAACAGTGAGTATAACAGATAGAGATAAAATCGTTGTGTAGGATACACACTACTAAGTACAGCTAGATAAGTAATAAATTTACGTTACGGACAGAAGTACTACAAGTACGCCATACTTCTCACATAGGTCCTAGAAGACCCAGTTACCGTTAACTAGTGTAAATCAAAACGCAAATTCGTATTGAAAGTTTTTATTAGTCCGGTGAAAGACGTACGGTAATGTTTAAAGCCCTATCTCAGACAGTATTATCGTTACCTTTATTTTTCTCTGAAAACTACAAGGCAGTGTAGTGAAACTTTGCTATCGTTATCATAAAATCTGACTTGTATAATGAAAACCAATGTTCCGACATGCCAGTATTCAAACAGTTTCTGGAACCTCCTAGCATCGGACATGTCAGTATTCTGATAGAGAACAAAAGAAAAAATAATTGCTCTTCCTATAAATCATGAAAAATTAATTCTCTGTTGCCTGATTGTGATTTTAAAATATTTCCATTGTCCCCTAATTATTGCATGCTCCTGCACGAAATAGACAGATGGTTCAAATGGCTCTGAGCACTATGGGACTTACATTCTGAGGTCATCAGTTCCCTAGAACTTAGAACTACTTAAACCTAACTAACCTAAGGACATCACACACATCCATGGCCGAGGCAGGATTCGAACCTGCGACCGTAGCGGTCACGCGGCTACAGACTGAAGAGCCTAGAACTGCTCAGCCACATCTGCCAGTCGAAATAGACAACTTACCTTCTTTGGCCGCTGCGACAGCATAAATATATTGTATCCAATTCAAAAGAAAAGTGCGATCCACGCAGAGAGCAATACACGGTCACAACTACTATTCCTTTGCACTACCTTTATAGAAATTAAATGATTAGGAGGGATTTATTCAACAAGCCTTACGCAGCGTAAAAAATGACAAATGGTTCAATAAGAACTTTTAATTACTACATTCTGAAAATTGAATCTGCATACACTGATAAACTTTACTCAGACCTTTCTTTTCCTAGGGTACCTGGTTAGCAAAATCTTAATTATTCCTCAAGTCTATAACCAATAATCACATATCTGTTCACGACATAGATATGAATATTGCATAGATATGAATATTGCATACACAAATCTGACAGAATCCCTCCAGTGCGCTCGCAAGCAACACCTACGAGCAGCAAAAAGGAAAATTACCAAAAATTCTCGATTAATACCAAATTCTCCTCCAGTGTTACTAGCACTTTCAGGGCAGTCTGCGACCTCTTCTGATGTGGCTCCTCTCCATGCCACAAGGCGTCCGACTACCCTCAACTGTTGGCTCGCTACCACTCGCGACAATAATATCTCAGACTCAGAGTTTGCGCATGCACGAAACAGCGGCATCAGTAGCCACCTTTCCAAAAAGAAGGTTTTAACATCCACCTAACAATGTCTCAAACACAGTTGCTGTAAATTACCAAAACCCCTGTCATTACATTGAAGTCTAGAATATTTTCTATCTGTCACAATTAGGAAACTATAAAATTTAAAGGGAGACAGATAAGACAGCAGCCTCCAATAAACAGTTTTAAGTTATAAAAACACCTGTAATTAAATTGAAAAACAGAAGTACAGTCTTTTATAAGCAACAGTGATACTTAAAGGGAGACAGGCAGAAAGACAGCAGCTTTCAATAACGAGCTTTACCAAATTACCTTATTAAACAACCAGATGCAGTTTTTTGGGAGAAGTTGGGAAATCAGTAACCACTTAATGTAATGAGGAAGCTCAGCAAAATTCCTCATATATAACTGACATTGTAAGTAGGCTGTTTAGGTTTTTTTATTGGTAACGCCACCTCTGTATGAAAATCACTGCCTGTGCTGTGTGCAGTCTGTGGCTGCTTTGCATTGTTGTAATACTCGCCATTGTAGTGTTAGGCAGCTGGCTGTGAACAGCGCGTAGCGTTGCGCAGTTGGAGGTGAGCCGCCAGCAGTGGTGGATGTGGGGAGAGAGATGGCGGAGTTTTGTAATTTGTCATGAACTGCTATATATATTATGACTATTAAGGTAAATACAGTGTTTGTTCTCTATTAATATCTTTCATTTGCTAACTATCCCTATCAGTAGTTAGTGCCTTCCATAGTTTGAATCTTTTATTTAGCTGGCAGTAGTGGCGCCTGCTGTATTGCAGTAGTTCGAGTAACCAAGATTTTTGTGAGGTAAGCGATTTGTGAAATGCATAGGTTAATGTTAGTCAGGGCCCATTCTTTCGTAGGGATTTTTTTGAAAGTCAGATTGCGTTGCGCTAAAAATATTGTGTGTCAGTTAAAGCACAGTCTTGTATAATTGTTCAAATGGGGACGTTTCATATGTCGACCCCTAGCCGAGGATACCTCACTGGAATCTTCTGATTTATTTCTTGTAGTTTGTGTAATTAGTGTAGCTTTTGTTTATTGCCAGCGCGTAATTATAGAGAGAATTTCCATTGTAGTTGTAGTTTTTCATTGTTGTACAGTAAAACAGTTGTGGGATGCATGTTGATTTGCACCAAGTATTTCGCAGCTGCGCTTGCAATTAAGTAGACATTATTTCCATTGCTATGTTATTTTATTTTGCTCTTCAAATTGTGCTTTTCTGTGTTGTCGTGTGAAATATTGTGACAATAATGGCGTGTGAAAAACGTAATACTAGGCTCCAAAGTAAACTGAGAAATGACAGTGAAAACGAAAGCAGTGTGTTAGCGCCACCGAGTAATGAATTAACTAATGATCAAAGTAGTAATTTGGTAATTGTGCATAGGGAAATGGAGCGGGCGGCAAACAATGGCGTAGACAGTAAAACAATTAGTGAGCAGGGAAGCATTATCGATCGGTCGGTCGACAACAGCCCGCCTCAGGAATCGGGAATGACAGGACACAATTTTGCAAATATTGTAGACTCAGGTTTTGCGTCCTCACCGTTTTCTCAAATGAGTCAAGACACATTTTCCGCTTGTCAAAATGTGAATGTTGCCGGTGCAAATTCACTGCCGAAAAGCACTGAGGAACATGTTTCAGACACCAGTGCATTGTTATTACAATTAATGCAACAAATGGGACAAAAGGTTGAAAAATTAGACACAATGGAACAAAATCAGAGACAAACACAGCAAAAGCTTCAAAAATTAGACAAAATGGAACAACACCGACAAACACAGCAACAGTTAGACGCAATGGAACAAAATCTTCACACCGCGCTTGAACAAACACGTGAGGATTTAACTACTGAGTTACATAACATTGAATCGAAATGTCAAAAAGTCTGTAATGACGTAAAAACTCAAATTTGTGAGCATTTTCAACCTATTTTTTCGCGGCATGAAAATGCATTACAGAATCACGAAGCAGCCATAAAAGAACTGCAAACTATTGTTCATGAAAATCATGAGACCTTGCAAGCTAAAATTGACTCAGTTGCGTCTACCGATTCGGTTACGCAACTTGCAAAAACTCAGGAAAACCTAAAGGACGCAGTAGAAAGACACATGGAGGAAATTAGTACATTATCAGAGAAAGTAGTTGAACTTTCGGATCAGCTAAATAATTTATCTACGAAGGTAGATGATAATCCGAATGACACAAAACCGGTAGTCTTTAATGACACAGAAGAGTGCGAACAAATTAGGAAATTCAAACAAAATCAGAATCAAATAAATACGCAACTCCAAAGAGAAATCCGGGAAGTACAAGATCAGCTGACACAGGTAATACAAGAGTTACGTATTTCAGAGGACACTCGCGCCCCAATACGGGAAGATGGACATAGAAATATGGAAAAGCCACAAAATAATAACACAGGGCATTTCGGAAACTATGAAAGAAATTGGCAAGGTGCACCGAATTTTGAAATGGAACCGCCGAAACGACGTAACAATGACCGATATGCTATTCGCCGACACGATGATTTTGACTATAAGCTGTTCATTACTACACGTAAATTCAAAACGTTTAAGAATTCTGCCAACGACATTCATCCACAAGCGTGGCTCCATCAATTCTCTCATTGTTTTCCTCCCAACTGGTCATTGGAGCACAGGTTAGAATTTATGTGTGGCTACTTGGAGAATGAACCAGCTGTAAGAATGCGATCGGTCATTCACGATTGTCACAGTGAAGGAGATTTTTATCATGCCTTCCTCTCAGCATATTGGTCTCAAGCTACACAAGACTGAGTAAAACATAGCATCATAATAATGAAACATTTCGAAGAATCTGAATTCTCCAGTCTTGTGAAATATTTTGAAGACATGTTGCACAAGAATCAATATCTTTCAAACCCATACAGCCCTTCAGAACTCATCCGCATTTGCTTAATCAAATTACCTGAACATTTACGACATATTATTTTAGCAGGACGTTGCAAAGACGACATTGAAGCTTTTCAGGGACTGTTACAAGAACTGGAAATTTACACTGACAATCGCGGAACGCAGGAGCACAACAATTACAGATCACATCCGTCGCAATTCCGCGAAGAAAGAAATAATAACTGGACGCGACAAGGCTATTCTCACAACACAAATCGTGACCGAAACAGACACCACCCGTACGACAACCGTTGGCAGAGTAGTAATAATTACAGAGAAAGATCACCTCTCCGTGGTAATGACTATCACAGAGACAATCAGAGAAACAGACAATATGGGAACCAAAATAATTATTATCAAGGGAGACAGAATAACTTTAGACGCAACGGTCCAGCGCGCAGTTACGACTCAGGGAGAAATTCTCCACCACGTGACCGACAAGAAAGAAACTATGGAATCTACCGACATGACGACAAACGGTATGATCGTAACGACAGACCTGAACTGCAACAGAACTGGCGGGATGTAAACAGGGCAGGGCCCTCTCGTCACGGTGAATTTGTAGAAGTTAGGTCTCCAAATCCCAATAACGACGCGCGCCAACAAAGAGACAATAGGCAATGACTCACACCGCTGGCAGCCACAAAACGTACTTATGAAACTGACGACGCAGCTGCTGTAGCTAGTAATTACGTAAAAATGGAAGACATTAGGGACATCTTACTCCAGGAACACGACGAAAAACATAACAACATTGCATATCCTGTGATTCACATTACTGTAAAAGACGTAAAATTTACGGCAGTACTTGACTCTGACAGTCCCATTTCAGTAATTAGTGAAACAGCTTTTAGAAAATGCAACATATCGAACGATTGCCCCACACTTCCGTTACGTAAGATTAAATTACAAGGTGCAATCTTTGGAAAAAGTGTAGATGTACGCCAACAAACCAATTTAGAATTCTTTTGCCAAAGCCACAGCTTCTCTATGAACTTTCTTATTGTTCCATTATTGTCGACGGAAATTATATTGGGAGTAGACTTTTTGAATGAATACAAAGCAATCTTAAACTTTCACGATGCTGAAATAAGTTTAGAGAAAGAAGGTAAGTCAATAGCTTTGAAATTTGAAGATTGGCTCTCAAACCATGACGAGGAAATTAATCGGCTTTACCTTCTGTTAGACAACAGTTCGGAATTTTCTACGGAACTAGACACTAACAATCACTCTGCAAGTACTGACAGGGCTGATATCGACAGCATATTTCAAATTAATGAGTTAATTCAGAATAAAATTCAAACAATTGAGAATTGTAATGACACTGATAGGCAAGACCTTTTTGAGATTGTACATGTACATTCCACAGTTTTTACTCACAAAACAGGAACAATCAAGGGATTTCAATACCAATTTTGTGTTCGTGAGCATACTAAATTTTGTGTTAGACCATACGTAATTCCGGCGCATTATAGGGACCGTGTTAGAACAGAAGTACAATCTATGCTTGACGAGGGCATCATTGAGCCTGCAGTAAGCTCATACAACAATGTGTTGTTGAGAAGAAAAATGGATCGATCAGACTTGTCTTAGATTCGAGACAAATCAATACAATCATTATTCCTGAAACAGACAGGCCGCAAACGTTGGAAGAACTTCTTCAAAATTTTAATGGTGTAAAAGTGTTGTGTTCCATTGATCTCAGATCCAGCTTTTATCAGATCGAACTTCATCCAGAATGTAGAAAATACACAGCTTTCCTTTGTTTCGGCGTTTGTTATCAGTTTCGGAAACTTCCCTTTGGTTTGAACATTTCTTCAGCAGCATTCATTCGCGGGCTAAATTCCATATTACCTGAGTTCTTAAAACGTCACATCACCTTATATGTGGACGATATTCTAATAGCAGAAGCTTCATGGGAACAACATAATCGCATCCTCAACAGTTTGTTACGTATTTTTGCAGAATCGGGAATTACAGTTAACTTGGAAAAGTCTGAATTCGGTAGGTCAAAGGTGAGGTTTTTGGGACATATTATTTCTTCTGAAGGCATTCAGCCGGATCCTGAAAAGTTAGAAGCAATCAGAGCCATTCCAGTTCCATCCACAAAAAGACAAGTCCGCAGTTTTCTGGGTCTCGTAAATTTTTACCGTCGTTTTCTGAATATGCAAATTCTTGTTACACCAAAACTTTGTTCTCTCACTGGAAAAAATACTATTTGGAACTGGGACGAACAAGCACAGTTGGAATTCAATTCTTTGAAAGAATCGCTACTTAACGCACCAATACTAGCTCATCCAGATCTGTCACAAGATTTCTACCTTATAGCCGGCCGAAGTGGCCGTGCGGTTAAAGGCGCTGCAGTCTGGAACCGCAAGACCGCTACGGTCGCAGGTTCGAATCCGGCCTCGGGCATGGATGTTTGTGATGTCCTTAGGTTAGTTAGGTTTAACTAGTTCTAAGTTCTAGGGGACTAATGACCTCAGCAGTTGAGTCCCATAGTGCTCAGAGCCATTTGAACCATTTTTTCTACCTTAGCACGGATTCTTCTAAAGTCGGTCTTGGTGCCCATTTATTTCAAGAAGCCACAGAAAATGACACTACTGTTCAGAAAACCATTGCTTTTGCTAGCCGAGTGCTAACAAAATCTGAAAAAAATTATTCCGTTACTGAATTAGAAGCTTTAGCTATCGTTTGGGAATTTAACAAATTCCGTTTCTGTCTTTCTGGTAAGCACGTAAAAGTATACAGTGATCATCGTGCATTACAATTTCTTATGTCTTCAAAATTAAATCATGACTGGTTAAAACGTTGGGCATTGTTTCTGCAAGAATTCCGCTTCACAATAGTCTACATTCCCGGCAAGGAGAACATTGTTGCGGACGCACTGTCACGCGCACCAGCTGGGCTTGAGAAAAGTAACACAGAAGGTAACCTCGAGAAAAATTTCAGTATTCTTTACATTCAGAAAGTCGCCTTTGAAAACTTCATCACCACATCTTTAAAGGACATTGCTCATGAACAAGATAAAGATCCGATTTGGAAAGACATCAAAAGCAAATGGCATGAAAAGACACACACACAGATTCGGCATTATTATCTGATTAGAAACAACATACTCTTCAAACGCTGCACTGTTGATGACAAGCTATGGGTACTTTGCATTCCTGACGATTTTGTTAATAAGCTCATTTGGTACATTTATTTCAGCTACGCACATTTTGGTCCACGAAAATGTTATCATATTCTTCGAACGACTTGTTATTTTAACAATATGGAAAAGAGAATTCGAAGAGTCCTGTCTATTTGTAAACTTTGTCAAAAGGCGAAACCATCTACTATCTCACATCGTGCTCCGTTGTTTCCTATTATTCCTTCTAAATTAAAAGAATTAGCTGCAGTTGATCTATTGGGACCCCTTGTCAGAACATCGAATGGATTTTCGTACGTTCTAGTCGCTGTTGAACTTACTTCAAAATTTGTTTCTTTCACACCGTTACGTAAAGCCACTTGACGGTCTGTATCCAACGCCTTTGTTAAAAATTTCTTACGTGAAGTTGGACACGTTAGTAAAGTCATTTCAGATAACGGACCGCAATTCAGATCTGCTGTTTGGTCACGCATGCTTCGCAACCATAAAATCAAACCTGTTTTTATTTCATTGTACTCACCACATTGTAACCCATCTGAACGGATTATGAAAGAAATCAATAAGCTTTGCAGACTTTATTGTCACAGAAAGCATCAGTATTGGGACAGATATTTACACTTATTTCAAAACGTGCTGAATGAAATGCCTCATGACTCCACTGCTTTACCACCTACTCTTGTACTGAAGAATGAAAAACCACCGAACAGAATCAGAGGGCTTGTACCTTTCCCGAATACACGTAAACTTCGACACAAAGACATAATTGATTTGGCTATTAAAAATATAAAATCTGCAGCAGACAAAAGGAGAAAACTACACGGTAAAGCAAATGCAAAGAAATTATGTATTGGTCAGAAAGTTCTCATTAAAGCTCATTCATTGTCACATAAGAAGAAACACTTGAGTCACAAATTCTTTCTAGTTTACAATGGACCTTACAGAATCCGACGTATACCACATGATAATTGCGTTGAAGTTGAAACTCTGCGTACTAGGAAGAGTAAAGGTTTACACCACATTTCACATGTAAAACGGTTTATTGAAAAATAATCTGCTTTTTAACTTTGTCTTTGCTATATAACTTTTCACTTTACATTTCTAGTATGCTTTGTCAGACTTAAGAAACTGTTAACATGCAACAATGTTTGAAGTTAAATATCCAGTCTAGAACCTAGGGAACATTTTTAAACAGAAATTACGATTGCATTGTTATAGTGAACAGACGACACAGTATTGTATTTGTACATTATTGCTTGTTAGTTGCACGATTACGTAACAACTATCAGGCTCACATACTTAGGACACATACTGGTACTGCTAATGAGATTTTAATGCAACATTTTGGTTTACTTGAAAATACATTCTGGATTTAAAATACTTTCTGTGAGATACCAGACGACACAGTGGTTAGTTTATGAGACAACTACACGGTTTTATCACGACGCTACTAATGAGTGACAATTTACAATGTTGCTTTTGCGGTGTATCTGTTTTATATCTGCACAGTTTTCTGAATTCTTCTGGAAAGAAAAACATGTTTTAGTAGTAACTTTTGTGGTATAGCAACAATGAGATAGCCTTTTTCGTGGCACAACAATACGTTACAGTACAGTACTTTCTTCATCACAACAATAAGCGTAATAACTACGATATCTATACACAAAGCATTTCACTTTTGTTTATCATGAGGTAAGTACATTGACTTCTGCAGAACTTAGCTTTCGGAGGACGATAACTACGAGACTTCCACAGAAGTTATCTTACAACATGACGCACAGTTTAGCGCTACAGTACACGTATTTGAGTGATTAATTTCGCACTTAAAACATTTATTTTTTTAAGATATTTGAAGTGCAATGATACAAGGGTTTTCCGTGATACATTTCATTCCATTGCTGTAATCTGTAACACCTGAGGGTATAATTACATTAATCCTCAGGGGGGTACACGCTTACTTTGTGTACCATGTGTTTGGCAAGCACAAGGAGCCCTAGCTAATATGGTATTTGCTTATACAACTTTACACATCGGTACCATATTTCTCTAACACACAAATTACACAGCTATCTGATCATGTAATTGAGAGATAAACATTTTTTTTACTACATCGGTGACAGATGTTTACGTAATTACACAGTTGGATAACTTCACACTCATGAAATTGTATTTTGTCTGTACTTTGTGAAATGCTCATATTTTTTCGGAACCATTGTGATACTATGAGAGCTTTGAATGATGTATTTGGTAAGGGAGCATGATCTTTAAAGTACGTTTCAGGTAGATGACACTTTTGAAATGAGCAGAGAATTTTTTTTAGGTTTTGAAACTATATGAGGAAGCTACGACGATTTTGAGATTTGGCTGAGGTTTTATGATGTTATTATTACGATGACTATGTGTATTGTGCTGTTGCGGTATGTTTTATGATCAGTAAGCTGATGCTATATGAGTTATTTGAGTATGCTACGTATCTGTTATCATAAAATATTGAAAAAGTGTCGAAGAATAAGGTAAGGAATAATGAGTAGTGGTTAGGGACGCTGATTTGTGAAAAAGATTGTTGGAAACCAAGAATCGTACTTTACGAGTTATGAAATGTGTGTAAATCCATGAATGTATCACAATGCCGATGAAAACGTTTTGAACACTGTTATATTCATAGGATTTTGTTTCTACATATTTGCAACGCTAATTCTTGACCTGTGAAATATTTTTATGTGAGACTGTCACTGTAGCGGAAACTGCTGTCGTAAATATTTCCGCAAGAACGTTAAGTGACCACCTGCACGTAATGCGTCGTGGGCACCCAGATGGGCGACAGTCGCCTGGAAAGAAGTCATTAGTGTGTGCCAGAGGCGCAGGTGGAGAAAAAAAAAGGGAGGCCATTATCCTCGCTATTGACGTTCCTTTGTAGAGAGCATCGCAAAAACGACACGGTCGAACTTGAAAACATATGATTACACTGTGGAGCTCTTAATTTATGATATTTACTGAAATGAAATGATGAGAAACATTTCACATCTATTGTCTTTCAAGTTGAAAGATTGTTTACTGCACTATGAAATGCCATATGGCTAGTGAATGACGTTTCACGCCTTGCTTTGCCCAATTTGTTTAATTTCTAGTTTCTAGCTTCTCTGCAGCATTGGTTAAAATAAAATTTAATAATTGTACTAATGTAGTTATTTTATGCCTACAGATCCAGTCAATAAGAAATTTATGATCTACTTCCAAGAAAACAAGGGCACATAAATAGACATTTCCCTTCACAGGAATTTCATAAATAATTTCTTTACGATTTGGTAACTAATCTGCTAGTGTAAGTTCTCATGATGCATCACTCTAGTGTTAAGATGTGATATAGGTATTAGACATGGCCATTTTTAGTGTAATATTTTTTCTGCTTGAGCTATGTCATGTTTAGATATATGTTTTTTTTTTATTTGCTGCTGCTGTTTGCCAGGCATAGTGCTACTGAATTTTAATTTGTGTTACTCTGTTAAGCCAGTTTTACTACTGATTTATTTTTCTTGTTTGCTGCTCATTGCGTAATATTAGCTGTAATATTGCTGCTTGCTTGGCCAATTTGAATATTTTGTCCTTGCTGTTTGTGTTAATTGTTTTGTACTGCTGCATTGCCTCGTCCCTTAGTTTAGCATCTGAGCTCAGTAGATTTAAGCTTAAGAGGGGGTAGACTATATAAGAAACTGACTATGGACAATAGGGAAAAAATGCATTGAGAAGTTATATGAAAAAGATTTGGGCCAAAATGAGTATTGTACACTGAGACATAATTATTTTGAAAGAAATATGAATAGAATACAGAAAGCAGGTATAGATAGGACTTTTGGGAATAATGAAGAGCGAAGGGAGATCTCCGAGAAGTAAAGAAAGTGTTTGTGGACCCTTGTGTATTTATGTTCTTCCTGTCTTAACATGTTTATCTGATAAGACTTATGTTGTATAATGTTTCTAATACTCAGCTACATGAACTATGATGAGGAATACTGTTATCCTCAAATATAATTTGCATTAATAATATGTTATTTTCTTTGTAAAGATGTTTAGACATTATTTATTCTGTTCTGTTTTAATGCTCATGGGTGAAGTTGATGTTTCGAAAGTTACTCTGATCTGTTATGTAGGTACTCATGTCATAATTCCTGTAAACACTGATGTATATGTTTATTTCTATTCTTTTGTAAAGCCTGCATTACCGCAAATGTTATCTGTCTTGTTATGTTCTCTAATGATGTCTTTTGCACCTTTGTTATTGTATTCTTATGTTATAAAATTGTAATTGATACCAGTTCATCATATTATTAACTTGTAAGTTACATTTCACTGCACACATTTCTGTTGGTCATAGTATATGGACAATATGTGAGAAGTAGGGACTGTTAGTGTTTGCACGTGTGTTAATAATTGAGCAAGGGACTGGATAACAGCATTGATGGTTCTAAGGACAATTCCAAAAACTTTGTGAGTGCACAAGTGGTGGTTATGGACTTGCTATATTATCCGCAAGACTCTTCAATGGTGATTGTGCACCTGCACAGTCACAACAGATGGCTGCTGGCCATCTCTACAAGGACTGCGGTGGATCTGCGCCTCTGGTGGCCCACCAATACCATTATGTCTACAAGGACTACAGTGGGTCTGCATCTTTGATGACTCACCAATACCATTATCTCTACAAGGACTACAGTGGGTCTGCATCTTTGATGACTCACCAATACCATTATCTCTACAAGGACTACAGTGGGTCTGCATCTCTGGTGGCCCACCAATACCACAATCTCTACCAGGACTGCAGTGGGTCTGCACCTCTGGTGGCCCACCAATACCGTAATGTCTACCAGGACTACAGTGGGTCTGCTCTGTGATGACCTACCTACCAATAGTCTTCAAAACTTCGATTGACTCTGCTGTGGGTTTGCTCTGTTGTGGCCCATTACCTGTCACCATGTCAAGAGTCAGCACTGTCTTTCCGTTGGAAGGACAACACTACTTCTTCAAGACTGCATGGAAATCCACTACTTCCGTGTGCAATTTCTTTTACTAATGAGACTTTGTGAAAAAAAACTGTAATTACTATTATGATGAATGATCAGGACTATCTTTATGGACTGTGAGAAAATTTTAGCTTTTGACCAACATTGTATCAATAAGTGTGTGCATTTGATTTCTTTGTTATTGTAATTACGATTATGAAAAATTTTAACAAATATGTATTGCCCAGTGCCCAAAACAATTTGTAAAATTTTTTGTGGGGAGCATGGGGGCTATGTAAGTAGGCTGTTTAGGTTTTTTTATTGGTAACGCCACCTCTGTATGAAAATCACTGCCTGTGCTGTGTGCAGTCTGTGGCTGCTTTGCATTGTTGTAATACTCGCCATTGTAGTGTTAGGCAGCTGGCTGTGAACAGCGCGTAGCGTTGCGCAGTTGGAGGTGAGCCGCCAGCAGTGGTGGATGTGGGGAGAGAGATGGCGGAGTTTTGTAATTTGTCATGAACTGCTATATATATTATGACTATTACGGTAAATACAGTGTTTGTTCTCTATTAATATCTTTCATTTGCTAACTATCCCTATCAGTAGTTAGTGCCTTCCATAGTTTGAATCTTTTATTTAGCTGGCAGTAGTGGCGCCTGCCGTATTGAAGTAGTTCGAGTAACCAAGATTTTTGTGAGGTAAGCGATTTGTGAAACGCATAGGTTAATGTTAGTCAGGGCCCATTCTTTCGTAGGGATTTTTTTGAAAGTCAGATTGCGTTGCGCTAAAAATATTGTGTGTCAGTTAAAGCACAGTCTTGTATAATTGTTCAAATGGGGACGTTTCAACATTAATTATAAAACATCTTTTCACATGTCGAAACCAAGTGCAGGTTTAATGTTTGAGGGCAGCACAAAACGCACCAGAAAATGAAACAGGGGGTGGGGGGGAGGAAGAGACGAGAGACAAAGGCAGTTCACTTAGCTCGGGTAGGACGGGGATGTTCTTTCGCTCTTTAAGAAGGCAAGAGACTGGACCGTCCCCTCTAGCGCCGAACAGGTCATAAACAAATCCAAGTAGTCTGCCCCAAACCACGCTAACATGGCCTCTAGGATAAACTACTTTGGGGGACAGACAGTGACAGCTTGTGAACCATACTCTCCACCGTCATTAGGATTGACTGTTGGGCCCCTCACCATCAAAAGCATCAGGCCGCTCGCATGCTGCCCCCTCTCCATAGAAGAAAAAAGAAAAAAACAAAAAGTCACCTCCCGGTGCTCATCGACCTCACTGATCACGAATCCGGCCCGCCTCCGTGCTTTTGTTATTAGCGTAGGCGCCACTCACGAGGTCCAAAGTGAACTGGCAAAGACGATCCTAGAGGGAGGAAATCGACTGAGTATCGAACCCACATGTCTCACCATTGATGGCAGTGTGTTGGTTATAAGAATGCCAGCTGAGGGCCTGCAATCAGTCTGTCTGCACAGTGGACCTACACCTGGAGGAGAGATTTGGTGTGACAGAAGGACACTCTCGTGGCTATCCCGCGCAGCCTCACTGCAGATCTGTGCGTCAGTCTGGTTATTCGGCCAGTTGTGCTGCCATTCATAAACAACGTTCCAGGAGTGATTCCCAAATACCGCGATTGTAACCTGATATGTTCTACAGGGTGTCTACATGTCGCCTTGGTCTTCTCGTTGACCAGGACTGACTCCAGTCGAGCAAATATTGGACATTATCGGACGACAGCTCCACCGCCATCCACTAAAGGCTTAACTGTCCCTGTATTGAACAACCTAGTGCAATAGGCATGGAATTCTGGCGCAAAAACTTACATACAGCACCTGTACGAATCACGCATATTTGCCTGCTTACATTTAACGATCTGGCGGTTACGCCGGTAATTAGTGTACCAGCATTTCACAATTGCAATGACTTACCTCTCACATTAAAGTGTGATATTGCAATGTTAACCACTTAAATATGTTAAGAAGAAAAAAGTTTTCCCGAAATTTTCATAACTCTACGTTAATTCCTTTTTAGCTTGCAATTTTTTCCCGTCAGTATATTTTCTGCAGTTGCGCTGTAATGCTAATCACTCGGACACACACGCAAGTAGTACACTTTAAGTTAATTTGACGTTTGTTGCACGAATTCTTCGTGGGGTTGCATTGTTACTGTCCAGCAGGACGCTTCACCATCCTCCGCTGCCTTCTTTGCCTATCTCAGATGTTCTGTGCTGTCTTGTCGATATGAGCAACATACTAAACTTCGTGACCTACTATATAGTCTGTTTTCGATGTGAGATCACGTGTTTTGTAGATCGAAGTTCTTCCAGTTCTGAAACTGGGATCAGTCTCGACGCTGGGAAGGCTTTCTCCTCTACTCAGGTTGGCGAAACGAGGCACCAAATCCCTCCAAATTCCCTCTGGAAACTTGCAGTGTCCGCCGGCTAAACTTGGCTGCGGTTGGTGCCCCGCCTCGGGCGCTTCAATCCCTCACACGAGGAACGCAGTATTGGAAGGACATACAGAAATTGCGGAAAAAAAAACGTCGCGTGAAATCGCTACAAAAGTACAAGCAGATCTACGAGGACGTGCTGGAAAGTAACGCCTCAGATTTATTAATATGAAAACTGTAAATTTTTTAAAAATATAACAGACTTTATTAAAGTTCTACATCTTCATTTTTGGTATCTACATATTTATTTCCCTATATAATCACACTAAAGACGAACGTATTTCTCCCAACGAGAGCTGTTATTATCTATTACGTATTCAGTTAATGACCTTTGACTTCGAGCTGACCATGAATACGTGTGCATATCCTTAAAAAAAGTGTTAGTGATTTTCAAGTTATTAAAAATTACGAATTGCCTTATTTCTCGTCCATTTCCGCTTAAAAGACTCTCCCTTTTTGTGCCTATTACATTAGCTAAGGAGTATTCCCATACTCTAGTTTTAAAACCTCCAAGTAACATCAATTGTAATTTTTATATTGTTCGTCCATTTTATTTTTGAAAACGGAATAAAATTATTTTGTTTTCTTTTCCTTTCCTTGTTCTGGTGAATTTGTTGGTACTACTGTCAAGTACCCTCTGTTGAACGTCGGTTTTCTAGTTATTATTTGTTCATCAATAAAACTGTATGGGTCTACTCTAGATGCCAATTCTTTACTCACAAGTAAGGCCACTACCGCTTGAACCCTAGTGTCTTGCTATTCCCCGCTTAAAAACTCATCACATCATTAACTATCTTTGATCCTTTTTACTTGTTCCTCGTTTCCATTGCACCTAGTGTATATATTTCCTTGTCTTTCATATCTTAACTAACTCATATTCTTTGTTAGCGTAGCATCTAACTTTCCAAGTTGCTATCCTTAAGGTGTCCTTTATTCGATGTCCTTTGTTCCTAGACCCCTCATGCTATGATCGACATAATGTTTATCCATCCGCCTATTCATGTTCTGAAGCGCGTTTTTACTAATTGATGTTACTGGTATATAAATATATCTCTAGTCATGGAGGTCAGAGAACTGTGAATATGCGTGTTCTTCTCATAGAGAAGCTGCTTTCACCAAGGCTGACGAACCTTTTCCGTTGTTGTGGACCAATCTTATACCTGTTTCAAAAATGGTTCAAATGACTCTGAGCAGTATGGGACTTAACTTCTGAGGTCATGTCCCCTAGAACTTAGAACTACTTAAACCTAACTAACCTAAGGACATCACACACATCCATGCCCGAGGCAGGATTCGAACCCGCGACCGTAGCGGTCGCGAGGTTCCAGTCTGTAGGACCTAGAACCGCTCGGCCACCCCGGCCTGCTTCCTCTTCCCTTCAAGCAAGCGTTGTGCCGAAAAGTTCTGTGTCCGAAGTTCTTATTCTGTTCTCAATATCAGTTGAGCTATAACCCTCTAGCTCTATAGGTCTCCGAATTGTAGCATGTAACATAGCGGTGTGTAACGTAACTTCGTTGGTGTGTGAGAAACAGCGAGTTTATACCCTCAGAAAACGTGTCTCCTATTGAAATACTTAGAGGAACGAAAGCTGTGTATGGTGATGAATGTATCGATATCAGTAATGTGCAACGTTGGGTTGTTCGTGCTCGAAATTAGGAAATAGTTGTGCTGACTTCAACGTGTGTGAAAGATCCCGGGATGGACGACCGCGTACGGCAACTGACGAGACTCATCGGAATCGGGACGATGAATTCATCAAAGAAAATCTTCGAATAACACAGACACCGCTCTCTGGTATGTGTGGCATATCACGAGGGCGAGTACAAGTCACCACTGCAGAATTGCTGTACAGTATGTGCACAATGGGTGCTTAGATTTTTGCTAATGTGTTCGTCAACCTGATGAGCGAAATGACAGTAAATCTAAGTTACACCTGTTGTATAAACAATTTTTAAGAAAGGAGATCGGAAAACAGAAATAATTATCAGCTGGATATAAAGTATATGCAAAGATTATACTTTAAGGTTAAGACCAATAGCCGAAGCAACTTTAACAAGATTTGGGAGTGGACATAGATTGAGACGAAGAACAATGAATAAACTATTTACTTTGAAGATATTGGTAGATAAAAGAAGAAAATTTAAAAATGATACACACATAGCTTGTATCGACTATCACAAGGTGGTTAACAGATTAAACAGAACAAACCTCTGGTCGGTACAACAAGAAACGGAATTCTGCGTCATCTGATAGGGGCCACAAGAAGCTTATAAAATGAAACAAAACCGGAGGACAAAATAAGTAAGAATGACATAATAGCTAACCAAGGAGTTAAAAAAGATGTAAATGGTTCAAATGGCTCTGAGCACTGTGGTACTTAACAGCTGAGGTCGTCAATCCCCTAGAACTTACAACTATTTAAACCTAACTAACCTAAGGACATCACACACATCCATGGCCGAGGCAGGACTCGAACCTGCGACCGTAGCGGTAGCGCGGCTCCGGACTGAAGCGCCTAGAACCGCTCGGCCACACCGGCCGGCAAAAAGTTGCAGTCTCTCTCCAGTTTCTTTCAATTTTTATACAAAAGGCTTGATTAAAAAATAGAATGATGAAACAAAAAATAATAGAGGAATATAACTAGATCAGGACTACCATGCAAAATGGTTAATGTATGGTACTTTGTCAGTTCAACAACTAATGAGCGTTAGTGGATTGTTATTTGTGTGTGCACATCCTTAGTAGCACAAGCTGCTTTTTAACCGTATTGTTTTTATTTGGGAGAAACCGCTTTTTATTTTTATTTTCATTTTTAACAATCCTGTTTTTGAGTGTGCTACATAATATCCACTAAAATGTTAACATGGATGTGCGATGCAGTTATAATGGAACATGACGTATAATAACAAATTCTCTAAATCCTCATTTGTAATGGGAAGTATAAATAATTATTCTATATGTACTCTATGTAAAGGCATCACTTTACAGATCAGAGGATGACAGTCTTGACTGTTGAAACCGATAATTTGGAACAAATGGTACTGCGACCTGGGCTACTAAATTTTCTCCAAAACTGGCTGTTCCATGCTACGTTATGATTATGAGGCTTAGATAACAAACAAAGAATGCAAGGAGTACATAAAGAGAACTGTGACGTCCCAAATGAAATTCCTCGGATCAGCTAAAGGATGTAAACTAGAACATGAAACAAATAGCGAAGATATTATAAATTAATTTAAAATGTTTGCAGTAACAGAAAAAAAATGAACACATGTAGGTAGAACTGGAGGCAACATGTAGGCATAATGCGGTGAAGCAGATATCTTATAAAAAATTATGGAAGATATACCTAGAGGAATAAGGGATGTAGGGCGCCCCAGAAGGTGGTGGGCTTAAGACATTGAAGTTCGAATAGGTTCCTCGAACCTTATCCATGAATGTCGATAACGACGATGACCATGATTACGATGATGTATACCGAAAATCATATTTTTGTTGCCACTGGAGATCCTTAGATAACCGTGTAAATGAGACTGGATGATATTTTATTATATACGGATGAACCAGAAGAACATCGTCGACAACGAGGACGAGGACGACGACGACGACGTTCTTAACTCAGTGGACAAACTTCCAGTTGTTGTTCAGGAATACCTTCTTAATATTTTGGTATAAAGGCCCTCGTTTCCCGGATGCTCTTCACAGTGTTAGTGCACTTCGTTTGAGTTCTTGCCCCAGTTACAAAACAGTCCTTCAACACGTTTTCCCACAGTTTCTAGATCTCGTGCAGCTGGCGCACTTTGTGTGCTATGTCAGCAACTACATAGAAGTACAGTTTGGACGGAAATGGATGGACGCTGTGGTCCTGCTCCGTGGCCAGCTCAATTGAAAGGCATTACACCAAAGGATTTCTTTCTCTGAGTGCATCTAAAGAGCCCAGTTCGCGAGGCTGCAGGCATACTTGCATGGACCTGGTTGCTAGGAATATCGTAGCTGCGCAAGTAGTAACGACAAACTATTGTGTGAGAAAGTCGATGGTGCGTCGCTTTACACTCTCTCATAACCATGGAAGTCGGAATTTTGAACAATGTCTGTGAGATACAGACTCAGATCACAATTTAGTAATGAGTAGGAGTACGCTAGTCGGGAAGAATGAATCCGCAAAGAAATGGGGTACGGATTTACTAAGGAATGAAGAGAAACACTTGACGTTCTCTGAAGCTATAGATACTGCGATTATGAATAGTTCAGCAGGCAGGACTGGACATCTGTGAAAAGCGCAATCACGCAATCACGCAATCACAGAAGTGGGGAAGAAAGCCTTAGGTACAAGGAAGGCCACTGTGAAGAAGCTGTGGATAACAGATGAAATACAGGGTTATTACAAATGATTGAAGCGATTTCACAGCTCTACAATAACTTTATTATTTGAGATATTTTCACAATGCTTTGCACACACATACAAAAACTCAAAAAGTTTCTTTGGCATTCACAAATGTTCGATATGTGCCCCTTTAGTGACTCGGCAGACATCAAGCCGATAATCAAGTTCCTCCCACACTCGGCGCAACATGTCCCCATCAATGAGTTCGAAAGCATCGTTGATGCGAGCTCGCAGTTCTGGCACGTTTCTTGGTAGAGGAGGTTTAAACAGTGAATCTTTCACATAACCCCACAGAAAGAAATCGCATGGGGTTAAGTCGGGAGAGTGTGGAGGCCATGACATGAATTGCAGATCATGATCTCCACCACGACCGATCCGTCGGTTTTCCAATCTCCTGTTTAAGAAATGCCAAACATCATGATGGAACTGCGGTGGAGCACCATCCTGTTGAATGATGAAGTCGGCGCTGTCGGTCTCCAGTTGTGGCATGAGCCAATTTTCCAGCATGTCCAGATACACGTGTCCTGTAACGTTTTTTTTTCGCAGAAGAAAAAGGGGCCGTAAATTTTAAACCGTGAGATTGCACAAAACACGTTAACTTTTGGTGAATTGAGAATTTGCTGCACTAATGCGTGAGGATTCTCTACCGCCCGGATTCGCATATTGTGTCTGTTCACTTCACCATTAAGAAAAAATGTTGCTTCATCACTGAAAACAAGTTTCGCACTGAACGCATCCTCTTCCATGAGCTGTTGCAATAGCGCCGAAAATTCAAAGCGTTTGACTTTGTCATCGGGTGTCAGGGCTTGTAGCAATTGTAAACGGTAAGGCTTCTGCTTTAGCCTTTTCCGTAAGATTTTCCAAACCGTCGGCTGTGGTACGTTTAGCTCCCTGCTTGCTTGATTCGTCGACTTCGCGGTCTACGCGTGAAACTTGCCCGCACGCGTTCAACCGTTTCTTCGCTCACTGTAGGCCGACCCGTTGATTTCCCCTTACAGAGGCATCCAGAAGCTTTAAACAGCGCATACCATCGCCGAATGGACTTAGCAGTTGGTGGATCTTTGTTGAACTTCGTCCTGAAGTGTCGTCGCAATGTTATGACTGACTGATGTGAGTGCATTTCAAGCACGACATACGCTTTCTCCGCTCCTGTCGCCATTTTGTCTCACTGCGCTCTCAAGCGCTCTGGCGGCAGAAACCTGAAATGCGGCTTCAGCCGAACAAAACTTTATGAGTTTTTCTACGTATCTGTAGTGTGTCGTGACCATATGTCAATGAATGGAGCTACAGTGAATTTATGAAATCGCTTCAATCATTTGTAATAGCCCTGTACTTTAGCTGATCGGCAAAAGAAAGAAGTACAAAAATATTCAGGGAAATTCAGGAATACAGAAAAACAAGTCACTTAGGAACGAAATAAACAGGAAGAGTAGGCAAGCTATGGTATAATGGCTGCATAAAAAATGTGAAGAAACCAAAAAAGAAATGATACTTCGACGAACGAAATACAGTACTACAAGTCACTTAGGAACAAGGTAAACAGGAATTAAAGAGAAACTAAAGCAAAATAGGTGCATGTAAAACATGAAAAAACCTAAAAAAAGAAATGATCGTCGGAAGGCCGGACTCACCAAACAGAAAAGTCCACTGGTAACATCCACCGTCCACGGATTCACGAGGTTGCCTCCACACCCATACACGTCCATCCCCTCGATAAAATTTGAAACGAGACTCGTCCGACCAGGCTACATATTTCCAGTCATCAACAGTTCAGTGTCGGTGTTGACAGTTCCAGACGAGGCGTAAAGTTTTGTGTCGTGCGTCATCAAGGGTACACGAGTGGGTCTTCAGCTCCGGAAGCCCATACGATGATGTTTCGTTGAGTGGTTCGCCCGGTAACACTTGTAGATGGCCGAGCATTGAAATCTGCAGCAGTGTGTGGACTGTTTGCGCTTCTGTCACGTTGAACGATTCTCTTCAGTCGTCGTTGGTCCCGTTCTTGCAGGATCTTTTTCCGGCCGCAGCGATCTCGGAGATTTGATGTTTTACCGGATTCCTGATATTCATGATACACTCGTGAAATGGTCGTACGGGAAAATCCCCACTCCATCTCTACCTCGTAAGCCGGCCGAAGTGGCCGTGCGGTTAAAGGCGCTGCAGTCTGGAACCGCAAGGCCGCTACGGTCGCAGGTTCGAATCCTGCCTCGGGCATGGATGTTTGTGATGTCCTTAGGTTAGTTAGGTTTAACTAGTTCTAAGTTTTAGGGGACTAATGACCTCAGCAGTTGAGTCCCATAGTGCTCAGAGCCATTTGAACCATTTTCTACCTCGTAGGTGCAGTGTCCCATCGCTCGTGCGCCGACTATAACACCACGTTCTAACTCAGTTAAATCTCGATAAACTGCCATTGTGGCAGCAGTAACCGATCCAACAACTCCGCCAGACACTTGTTATCTTAAATAGGTTTTGCCGACCGCAGTGCCGTATTCTGCCTGTTTACCTATCTCTGTATTTGAATACTCAGGCCTATACCAGTTTCTTTGGCGCTTCAGTGTAATTTACATCGGTCCCTCAGAACTTAGAGTACCTATGTATATTGGCAGCACGTGTGGTAATCAGAGCACGCAGGACGCGGCACCCGATACTGGTACCTGACGTAATCGAACCTGTAGTGGAACGTTGAAAGGGTCCTGCAGCCACTTTGAAACGTCCCCTTTGAAAAATTATACATGACTGTGCTTAAACTGACACACAATATTTTTGGCGCAACGCAATCTGACTTTCAGTAATCCCTACAAAAGAATGGCCCTGACTAACATTAACCTATACGTTTCATCAATCACTTACCTCACAAAAATCTTCGTTACTCGAACTACTGCAATACAGCGAGCGCCACTACTGCCAGCTAAATAAAAGATTCAAACTATGGAAGGCACTAACTCCTGATAGGCATAGTTAGCAAATGAAAGATTTTAATAGAGAACAAACAATGCATTTACCTTAATAATGTTGAAAACTCATAATATGCATAGCAGTTCATGACATACAGTTTTAAAAATTTCACAACTCCGCCATCTCTCTCCCCACATCCACCACTGCTGGCGGCTCACCTCCAACTGCGCAACGCTACGCGCTGTTCACATCCAGCTGCCGCTGCCCAACACTACAATGGCAGACAACAATGCAATCTAGCCACAGACTGCACACAGCACAGCCAGTGATTTTCATACAGAGCGCTACGTAACGTTGCCAACAAGAAAACATAAACAGCCTACTTACAACTTTTCATTAGTCCGGTAGCCAATTTTCACTAGTATTTCTCTTTCCTTCCTTGTTTCTCTTTTCTCATAATTATCATAGTGGTGTGGTTGAATGAATGTGGTTGTGTGTCACGTTGCTAGACGGTGGCGTAGTCTGCTGCAGAAAGTCTGCGATAGTCGTACAGATTCAGCAGCAGTTGTACAGAATAGCCAACTCTCGTGGTGGTCAAGTAGGCAAAGAGGTTTTCGCTACTTGTGAGAAATCCACCTTCGTTAGGTTGGTGGCGGAAATGGCATCTTTGGGTTTTCCGGGCCACGCGGAGCGTGGAAGACGCTGGAGAAGAAGCGAGAGGCAGTCTGCCGCCGGTACGGGAAGCGTCCACAGATGTGCTCCAGTCGAAGAAGGGTGAGATAGACTGACCGCGTGGCGCGTTGTTACTTGGCGAGGGGAGAGCTGTTAGCTTATGGTCTCGCTTTTCAACTCTGAAAGATTGCGTTGCCTTTCGCACCGAGGAATGCAAAACTTTGGCAAATTTTTCTTTTAGTAAATTTCTATATCAGACTTGGATCCACCGGAAGAGCGCCACACAAAGGTGTCGATAAGAAGTGAGCTCTCGCTTCTGTATGAATGTCTGTTTGCCTTCAGCTGTGCCTGTATAAGCTTTCATTTTTCTAAATATTAATAGCTTTGCCTTATCGTAAATTTTCCTTGCTTTATGTATCTTTCGTCCGTGGGGAGCCGACCACGTGGTTGAACATTTAAGTTTTGTTGGGCTACCGTCATCACTAACTGTCCGGTCTCATGTTTGTTTTAAAGAATATTAACTGTTCATGATTGTGTGATGTGATATTGTTGCAACTTGGCCACGATACCTAGAAATTGCGTGTCCACAAAGCATGTGGGCACGCGGGTGTACTGCAAAACGTGTATCGTTTCACGAGTTATTGCGATCAGTTATCAGGCATCAGCAGTTGTATGAATGATTCACACCAATGATTTTAGGTGTAGATTATAACAGTGAATGTATCGATGCTTTTCGTTATTGTTTTAGGAATTAATGTTATCAGAAATTGTGTACGTGCCTCCTTTTTCATGTCTTAGGAATAAATGATTTTATCTACAATTTTCTCTTGCATTCCGAGGTTACGTTTTTGCACCTAAGCCACTCACCTCGTAGCTTTCCCGTTAGCACATCCAACGCGTTTCCTTACGCACAGGTCCAGTGATTAGTCTCCCCTTGTATTTTATAACAAATGCTTTAGATTAAGTCTTATTTTCAGGTGTGTTGCTGGGAGCTGATCTCATGCAGTGTTCATGCATTTTCTATTTTATTTTAAATGTTTGATTGTCGTGAACAGTAGCCGGGCAATACTACACTCCTGGAAATTGAAATAAGAACACCGTGAATTCATTGTCCCAGGAAGGGGAAACTTTATTGACACATTCCTGGGGTCAGATACATCACATGATCACACTGACAGAACCACAGGCACATAGACACAGGCAACAGAGCATGCACAATGTCGGCACTAGTACAGTGTATATCCACCTTTCGCAGCAATGCAGGCTGCTATTCTCCCATGGAGACGATCGTAGAGATGCTGGATGTAGTCCTGTGGAACGGCTTGCCATGCCATTTCCACCTGGCGCCTCAGTTGGACCAGCGTTCGTGCTGGACGTGCAGACCGCGTGAGACGACGCTTCATCCAGTCCCAAACATGCTCAATGGGGGACAGATCCGAAGATCTTGCTGGCCAGGGTAGTTGACTTACACCTTCTAGAGCACGTTGGGTGGCACGGGATACATGCGGACGTGCATTGTCCTGTTGGAACAGCAAGTTCCCTTGCCGGTCTAGGAATGGTAGAACGATGGGTTCGATGACGGTTTGGATGTACCGTGCACTATTCAGTGTCCCCTCGACGATCACCAGTGGTGTACGGCCAGTGTAGGAGATCGCTCCCCACACCATGATGCCGGGTGTTGGCCCTGTGTGCCTCGGTCGTATGCAGTCCTGATTGTGGCGCTCACCTGCACGGCGCCAAACACGCATACGACCATCATTGGCACCAAGGCAGAAGCGACTCTCATTGCTGAAGACGACACGTCTGCATTCGTCCCTCCATTCACGCCTGTCGTGACACCACTGGAGGCGGGCTGCACGATGTTGGGGCGTGAGCGGAAGACGGCCTAACGGTGTTCGGGACCGTAGCCCAGCTTCATGGAGACGGTTGCGAATGGTCCTCGCCGATACCCCAGGAGCAACAGTGTCCCTAATTTGCTGGGAAGTGGCGGTGCGGTCCCCTACGGCACTGCGTAGGATCCTACGGTCTTGGCGTGCATCCGTGCGTCGCTGCGGTCCGGTCCCAGGTCGACGGGCACGTGCACCTTCCGCCGACCACTGGCGTCAACATCGATGTACTGTGGAGACCTCACGCCCCACGTGTTGACCAATTCGGAGGTACGTCCACCCGGCCTCCCGCATGCTCACTATACGCCCTCGCTCGAAGTCCGTCAACTACACATACGGTTCACGTCCACGCTGTCGCGGCATGCTACCAGTGTTAAAGACTGCGATGGAGCTCCGTATGCCACGGCAAACTGGCTGACACTGACGGCGGCGGTGCACAAATGATGCGCAGCTAGCGCCATTCGACGGCCAACACCGCGGTTCCTGGTGTGTCCGCTGTGCCGTGCGTGTGATCATTGCTTGTACAGCCCTCTCGCAGTGTCCGGAGCAAGTATGGTGGGTCTGACACACCGGTGCCAATGTGTTCTTTTTTCCATTTCCAGGAGTGTATTAATTACATCGTATCCACTATAAGCGACATCACAACGTATGCATTTCTGTGAGTGTTTGGTCTGTGATCAAATTAATTTATTTTCCGACTCCACCAAACCTTCGATTAGTTGTATGGTTAGAGTCGGTGGCGACCCTAATCTTCTCACGTTAACTTCACAAGCAATAAGTATTAACATTCCCAATAATAACGTAATAACCCGTAGTATCAGGTTAGTTACAACGTGACCACCAGCAATGAATTGCACCGCATATCGCGGTTGACGAAGTCTATGCAAAGAGAGCGCCGATGGGTGCCCAGCATTAGCGCGGCTGGAGGGACGCGCGAACGCATGTCGCCGCTTTGTCGCCTTGGCGGCCTCATTAACACGTCGCAATTATTCTGGAGGGTCGGCGTAGGCGGGCCCGGCGACACCGCGGGCTGCTTGGCGGGTGTGTGCGCTACCCGCCTCGTTACCTAGCAGGTAGGCCGGGCGTCATAGACGCGCTGACGTCAGCTCCCGCGGCCACGGAGTGCTAGGGGCAGCTAGACGCGGCAGGCAGACAGCGCGGGCAGACCGGCGAAATGTGTCTGCCGGCTTTTTTTCCGCCCGCCTCTCTGCAGTTACAAACTTCGTTTTTTTGAGGGAGGGTGCGCGCGAAGAAAACCAAGTAGTAGGGAAAGCTGCAGATGTGCACAGTTCGAGTTCTCCAAGTTTGCCAGAAAGTCCCTGCCAGGAAGGTTACTGAAAGTGGTGCTGGGAGCCTTTGCGAGGAACTTTCTTTCATCCACTGGGGTTGCAACTACATCTGCATTGTGCTTGCGATGCTTGTGAAAACCAAAATAACACTCCTTGAACATGAGTACTTTTCTGTGTGTGACAGTGTATGTGTGTGTGTGTGTGAGTGACTGTCTGTGATAGTGTTGTGTGTTACTTTATATCCTCTACTCTTCTTGTATAAGCTGCACAAATACTAAGTCAAAGCTCATAGGACCGCAATCATTACTGGAGGAAGGCAACATATAAAGTAAAGCTGCAGCAGACGTCATATGATTCTTTAACGATGGCATTAAGTGCTATCGGTTATATTAACCATTAACGACACAGATACTCAACTGCATATGGGTGCATATTATAAAGGCGTATATATGTGTGTATATTAGTATGTACGTATTTTTCATGTCTCCTAAACCACTAGATCGATATTCACCAAACTTCGTACACATAGTGCTCAGAGCCATTTGAACCAATACCATCGCTACGTTCACTAAGGCAAGAATGCTTTTATTACATATAAATTGATAGGATTGTAAATGAATATTACAGTCAGTTTCTCATGCCTTCATTATCTGAATAGAAACTGTGGTTTAAAAATTCTCTTCCAAGTTATTTCATCGATGATTCCAAAAAAACAAAATTCTCATTTTTCTGTCGATCGTTTTAACTGATTGTATGTGAATACGATAGGTCTTAGAATCACGAGAATACAGCAGTGTCGTAATTTTAGTGGCGTTAGCGAAGCCAGTAAAACAGATTAAATTAATAAGAATAGCAAACATAAAAACAAAGATCGCTTTTATAAAGGATTTGCTAAGAATTTTCATGAGATTAACTTCACTTATTTCAAGTTAAAATATAATCATTTCTTAATAACAGTCATATTTCAACACCGTAGCGATTTTGCTACATCATAAACTGTTCAAATGTGTGTGAAATCTTATGGGACTTAACTGCTAAGGTCATCAGTCCCTAAGCTTACACACTACTTAACCTAAATTATGCTAAGGACAAACACACACACCCATGCCCGAGGGAGGACTCGAACCTCTGCCGGGACCAGCCGCACAGTCCATGACTGCAGCGCCTAAGACCGCTTTTTATTTTTTTATTTTTATTTTTTTTCACCTAGAACCGCTTTTTTTACATAATGGAGTAACAATAGCAAACATAAACTGCTGCTAGCATTTTTTTTAATTATAAGACGATGTCCTTTATAAAATAAAATATTTCTGGGAAACGTAAATACGTGGACAAACATAAACTGCTTCTAGCATTTTTTTAAAAATATATAAGACGATGACTTTTATAAAATAAAATATTTCTGGGAAACGTAAATAAGTGGACTTTTTTTTACATAATAGTGAAAAAAATATCCTGCTTCTGTCAGTACAAAACAAGAACGGTCTACATTCCTCTTTTGGGCGCGTACCTCGCTAATCCCGTCATACCTCGCGTTGGTGTCGGGTACGCCTTCACGTCTGGTTGTGGATCCCCTCCGCTGTCCTGGTCCTTTCTTGTTCTGATACTTATAGTCAATAATTACATTCTCCTACCCGGGACACTCCCTAAAAATTTGCGTAATATGTTCGATATCTCGGATGTCTCATAAGCTGTGAGTGATGTTCTTGTAGTAAGGCCCAAAAGTCGAGCAAATTCTTACTGCCGTCTCGGAAAAGATAACGCACAGTCAAACCTCGCATCCAAGTCACTGCGTTTGTCTTTGTTCGGCGATCACAGGTCATATCTGGGAGAAGTAGTATCCGTGGTTCTATTGCTTGCGGCCCCACCCGAAGGAGGAAGGCGATCATTTTTTGGACCAAACACCTACATCTGTCGAAGGCCCGCATATCAGGCGATGCTCCTCTGTGTCTATAACATTGCACTGCGGACACAGTATCTCGTCCGCCATATGAATTGTAAGCAACCTGGAACGAGTCACGTATTTCCCATTTACCACCTGATACCACAGTGCGCGCGTTCCCGTATCGTGGTGTGGGTGGTGCACTGTACGCCATACCACTGACCACGTAACTGTTGGTTGGCGGCGCTCTATGGCATTATTCGGCCGTCGTCAAGATGTGATATATATCACGTGCCGTTGTCGTCCTGGTTGTCGGTAGTTCCATATGTACATAACTGTGTTCCACAAAAAGGGCTCGCATATGGGCAAGCGATGGTGAGATGTGAGACACCGCTACCGGAACCGAACGAGAAGGTGGAGCGAGTTCGTCTATCAAGGTGCCCGTCAGACTTGTCTGGTGTCGTGTCCACATCTTTATCATTGTGGTTACATAGATAGCCGCTGCTCGGTCGCGTACGTGGACTAGTCCAAGACCTCCACGACTACGAGGAAGGGTGAGAGGGTTTCGTATCCGACCATAAAAAGCAGACCTGTGCTTACAAAATATGCTAGTGCCGCCGGCGGGCCAACACCACCGGCATAGGAAGAACTTGTGCCAGGTGGGGGATGCGAGAAGCTAGATAAGTGTTGGCAAAGGTGACCCGTTGTATCATATCCAGTGCCCTTAACCTGTGACTACGGACACTCGCACGAATTGTTTGCAGAAGATGTCTGTAACTTAGTGCCGCCGTGCGTCGAACGTCTGTAGTGAAGATAATTCCTAGGCATTTCATCTTGTTGATCGGCTGTAATGGTGCTGCACTTACTGTCGGGAGTCCTCTCCCGATGTTCATCGCTCCCGACTTTGCCATGTTCAGGCGACTTCCCGTAGCCATGCAATACAAATTAATCCAATGCAAGGCCACTCTTGCCTCGTCGCCTGACCGTGCTAAAAACACTAGGTCATCCGCGTATGTTCTGCATATTAACTTGTTGTGCCTTATGGTCATTCCTTGAAGTCGATTCCGGAGCCCGCAGAGCAGCGGCTCGACAGCGATGGCATATAATATCGATGACAGCGGGCACCCTTGTCTGACTGATCGTGAGATGGTGATGGGCCCCACCAAGCGTCCATTGATGAGCACTTTGGATGCGGCTCCGTGGAGGAGTCTCATGACGACGGTGACAAAACTTTCCGGAAACTTCATTTGCGTCATCACGTCCGTGAGATAAGCATGGCTCAGCCTGTCAAATGCGCGATCGAAGTCTATCGATACCAATGCACCCCGGAGACGACATGTTGTTGCCAGTCCGATAACGTCGCGGTAGTCGCTGAGTGCCGTTTGTACGTTGCCACCTCCTCCAAGCTGGGTTTGGTCGAGTGATATCACTTGGCGTATTACGCGTTTAAAGCGTGCTGCAAGTATCCTGTAGTCGCAATTAAGAAAGGTCAGTGGCCGGTAGGCCTGTATCCCTGTGCCGCCGGATAGTTTGTGGATGGGGATAATCATCCCTTCCACGAAGGACGGTGGAAGAGGCACGTTGGGAGACATCAATTCGTAGTACATGGCAGTCCATCGTGGAGTCATGAGATCTTTTTTTTTTTTTTTTTTTGGTCATCAGTCTACTGACTGGTTTGATGCGGCCCGCCACGAATTCCTTTCCTGTGCTAACCTCTTCATCTCAGAGTAGCACTTGCAACCTACGTCCTCAATTATTTGCTTGACATATTCCAAACTCTGTCTTCCTCTACAGTTTTTGGCCTCTACAGCTCCCTCTAGTACCATGGAAGTCATTCCCTCATGTCTTAGCAGATGTCCTATCATCCTGTTCCTTCTCCTTATCAGTGTTGTCCACATATTCCTTTCCTCTCCGATTATGCATAGAACCTCCTCATTCCTTACCTTATCAGTCCACCTAATTTTCAACATTCGTCTATACCACCACATCTCAAATGCTTCGATTCTCTTCTGTTCCGGTTTTCCCACAGTCCATGTTTCACTACCATACAATGCTGTACTCCAGACGTACATCCTCAGAAATTTCTTCCTCAAATTAAGGCCGGTATTTGATATTAGTAGACTTCTCTTGGCCAGAAATGCCTTTTTTGCCATAGCGAGTCTGCTTTTGATGTCCTCCTTGCTCCGTCCGTCATTGGTTATTTTACTGCCTAGGTAGCAGAATTCCTTAACTTCATTGACTTCGTGACCATCAATCCTGATGTTAAGTTTCTCGCTGTTCTCATTTCTACTACTTCTCATTACCTTCGTCTTTCTCCGATTTACTCTCAAACCATACTGTGTACTCATTAGACTGTTCATTCCGTTCAGCAGATCATTTAATTCTTCTTCACTTTCACTCAGGATAGCAATGTCAATATCGAATCGTATCATTGATATCCTTTCACCTTGTATTTTAATTCCACTCCTGAACCTTTCTTTTATTTCCTTCATTGCTTCCTCGATGTGCAGATTGAAGTGTAGGGGCGAAAGGCTACAGCCTTGTCTTACACCCTTCTTAATACGAGCACTTCGTTCTTGATCGTCCACTCTTATTATTCCCTCTTGGTTGTTGTACATATTGTATATGACCCGTCTCTCCCTATAGCTTACCCCTACTTTTTTCAGAACCTCGAACAGCTTGCACCATTGTATATTGTCGAACGCTTTTTCCAGGTCGACAAATCCTATGAAAGTGTCTTGATTTTTCTTTAGCCTTGCTTCCATTATTAGCCGTAACGTCAGAATTGCCTCTCTCGTCCCTTTACTTTTCCTAAAGCCAAACTGATCGTCACCTAGCGCATTCTCAAAATTTAGGCAGTGGCGGGGATCGAACCCGGGACCGAAGACGTTTTGATTATACATCAAAGACGCTACCCTTTAAATGTACGATAAAACTCTAACGGAAACCCGTCGGGCCCCAGCGATTTGTGCGACGCTCCCTTATCAATCGCTTCCATTACGTCGTCAACTGTGACTTCACCTGTTACCTCCAGGTTGGCCGTCTCGTCGAGACACGCGGAGAGCGTTCGTCGGACCTCATGAAAGGCTGCCTGATCGTGTTGCGTCATAGAGATGACCGTAGTGTTCCACAAAAGCGTTGGAACTGTCTTTTTGCGTTGTCATACGGCGATTATCTGGCAGTACGACCTTCTGTGTTAAGGTTCTGCGGCTACGTTGTTTTTCTCTGATAACGTGATACATCGACGGTGATTCTCCACGGACTCGTTCAGAGGCCCTTGCACGGATTGCGACACCCTCCAGACGGCGGCGCAGTATGGAAATTATTTGGGCCTGTGCTCGTTTTATACCGGCACGACGCTCCTGTGAAGGTGCTTGTACAGAAAGTACGCGGAGCATCGTGAAATAAAATTCCGTCGTGTGTCGCCTCCACATCATCTGCTCTCTTCCGTATGCAATTAACGCTAGGCGCAATGCAGGCTTAACGCATTCCAGCGACCACTGCAACGTCGTCGGATATGTCTGGGGGCGTCGTTCACACACGTGCCAAGTGTCTTCGATTAAGCGTCTGCACTCAGGTTCCCTGAGGTGTGCTGTATTCAGTTTCCAAACACTACGACTCCTCCACACTCGTTGACGACTCAAGGAGACAGTGCATATGTATGCTATGTGATCTGAAAAGGCGACAGGCCACAATTCCGCGTCGAGGATCTTCGAGACGACGTGTTATGTAAATGCGATCGAGACGACTTGCAGAGTCACTCGTGACGTAGGTGTATCCACGTCTGTCGCCATGTATCGTCTCCTATGTATCAATGAGATTCATGTCCTGTATGAGTTGCCGCAGCTCCGGGCATGAAGTGTAACGTGGGTGTTGATCTCTTGGTGCGAGCACGCAGTTGAAGTCGCCTCCAAATAAGACATGTTCATACCGACCTAAAAATAGTGTTGCAGTCTCCTCTGCGTAAAATCGGGATCGATTGCGCCATCTGTCGGACCCCGACGGTGCGTAAATGTTAACGACCCGTACTCCCAGCACTGTGAGCGCCAGTCCTCGCGCTGACGGCAGGTACACCACGTCCTCGGCTACTATGCCGCTACGTAGAAGTATCGCTGTTCCGCTTCCGCCGTCGGTAGTAGGTGTAATGTATGTATCGTACTCATATATGTCGGGGAAGCTCTCAACACATACTTCCTGCAGAAGAACGAAGTCAACATCTGACGCATGCAACATGTCTCGTAATAATTGCAATTTGACAGGCGTTCTGATCGTATTAATATTAATAGAGGCTGTTCGATATGCCTGCAACTGTTCCTCAGTTCGTAAAGCGCACATGAACGCTTATGTTAATTTGTGTGCTGCTGCCCGGTGACATGCTGTCAGTGCGTCAGTCTGCATCTTCTGCGTGGTTAACATCCGGTGGACGCAGCACTCGCCATTGCGGGTGCGTCGTCGGTCTGTGGGTCAGTATCGGATTCGTCGGCCCAGTCCCTGTGCTGGAGGTCCAGCTCCCGTCGTGTTTCTCCGGCCTGGCTGACCGAAGGCGGTGGCGTTGCTCCGGTGGGTGGAGGGACTCCTTCCGTCGGCTTTCCGTCCGGTGTGTCTGTATTCAACCCCTGTCTAGCATGATTCGCGTCGTGCTGCTGTGTGGGAGGTAGAACCTCCCATTGCGCATCCGGATGCACTGTATCGACGTTACACCCAAGTCCGTCTGACGTGGACTGCAGTAAACAGGTATCCGACGGCGCTTGTCGTCGTTTCTTGTGGCGCTTCGGCGATCGTTGTTTGCGCGTGTGTGCCTCCGTTTCCGAGTGCGGGAGTGACTCCCGGTGCTCAGGGACGAAAGCAGCTGTCGGCACAACCGCAGGATCAATTTCCATACCTCCTACCGATCCTTTCCGTTCAGTTAAGGGCGTCGTCCTCTCTGGAGCGGTAGAAGTGTACGTCGTTTCGTCACTGGAGGCTGTCTCTGCTGCAGTCGGTTGCCGTAAACTGTCAGGATTCTGTAGCTGGTCATTCTTCAGGATGGGATCTGTTCGAAATGCGTCCGCTTACGTTAGTGTCAGCGGCGTCAACGTGGACGGAGGCACGGGTTCGCCGGTTGGAACTTGCACAATCCTCCGCTGCATACAATCGGAACGGACGTGGCCCTCTTTCCCGCAACCTGAGCATTTTTTGGGTTGTCCATCGTAGATGACTATAGCTGTACATCCGCCGATGAACAAGTACGAGGGTACATGTTGTGTCAGTTATATTCTGATTTGACGCACCCCATTGAGAACGGGGTAAGTCGTGAAGTTGGACCTTTTTTCCTCAACGTGGCTAAGCACTCTTCCATATGGGCGTAAGGCGTCAACGACCAAGTCAGACGGAACCTCGAAGGGAAGTTCGAAAATACGTATGTTTCGTAAGCCCAGTCCTGCATGATCAATAGTTACTTCTCCAACATGTCCATCAGAGTGACGAAATTTGAGTCCATGTTTAGTATCTCGGATGATTCTGTCACGTACTGCATCGTTAATCAGCTTGACGTAAACGACACTGCTTACTATGGAGCGGTGTATTCCGATAAGTTCGTTGTAGTCAAGTTTAACTTTGTCTCGTAGGAATCTTTCGATTTCGTAGGCTTTCGGTCTCGCATATTCATTCGAAAAACTAATCTTGAGCGTTGACTTTCGGTATGCATGTGCCATTCTATTTCGAGTCGTCTAAACGCGCGAGTACGCCGAAGGGGTAAACAACAGCGCGAGCGCGAACTTCTCCGGCAGGGACGTAAACAGACGTCCGTGCCGTAGCACCGCCGAAGGCAGACTGTGACCGCTCGGCTAATGCCGCGCGGCCTACATCATAATCTCACAGCTTGCATCCATCTTGTCTTCAAGTGAGAGAATTCAAACAAATTTTATTATAGTAAATTCATTATATACAGAAGTAAAACATTTTCAGAAATACTAAAGTTAAATTGCTCCTTCAGAGCTGGTGACTGCAAATCTTTCTGGAAAATTTTTTTATAAGGGGACTGTCATAAGGTAAGATAAGAATCAGTTTATAACCTAAGGCTGAGGGCTAATAAAACTATAAGGTAGGCAGTGAAGTGATTGTAGTGTGTGTTTGCCTTCGCTGTGTGTCGAAATAACTGCAAATCGAGCCCCGTTATCCACATATTGCTTTGGGGAGAGGTCCATAATAAATTAGCGATCTTAAAATTAAATTTACGTTCTGTTAGGTTACGCATGGTTACAAATAATTAAACATCCTTTAAGTCAGTATAAAATTAATAGTTTTGAAGTTCAGAGTAAATGCTGATGCTCAACTAAGCGGGAAAAGTCTTCAGTTCCACTGGGAGACGTGAGCCGTTTTTTGCTGGTGTGTTGGGAGGCCCGGGCATCGTTTCTCTAGCACCTCGGTCGCTGCAGATAGAGGCCAGCGCCACAAATACTCAGAACGCTGTTAAGTCGGCGAATCAAGGATCCTTCGGTCATGTAAACCATTATTCTGCATGTGTCAAACATTCAGGAGCCAACACAGCTTTCATATCAGCTAAAATTGCGATTTTCGTAGTTAAAAACAAATACTTTCCTTGCAACCAAAAATTTCAAAAAGTTCGATTACACGCGTGTACTTTAATAACGTATGCGAATTGGTCACAGGTTGCGATCGTGGGTGCGGTTACAATGGGCTAAGAGAGAGAGAGAGAGAGAGAGAGAGAGAGAGAGAAAGGCTACTAGCAGGACTGGAAGAAATGTATAACCAGGCAACACCTGGTACTCAGCTAGTTTTATGATATAATCGTTATCATTAATAATCGTTAATTACGGAAATTTTTAGTTTTTACTCGTATTTTTAATGTCCCACATTTTTGCAGTGTTGCCTTCTTAATTCAGCATCAGAGAGTTCGATCACGTGGCGATGTGGCCTGTCCAATGTGGCGTGAAATATAAAATCCAAGCCGGTTCTGCCATTTCTGCCGATTTTGTGCTTCCCGATGTCAACGGCATCCAGGTATCTTCCACAAGCCTCTGTTAAATTTGTCCTTTGGTCTTATTCTCGCTCTTTTTCTTTGATTTGGGCTCAAATCTAGTTTTTCTGTTTTTACCATATGCATCTGTCATCCCATCTTGTAGTGACGTGATTATCCTAATGCCATTTCAAAGTATTTACTCTTTCCACTATGTCCGTCTAATGTCCGTTACAGTTCATTATGTACATTTCAACATTGCAGCCCAGTGAGCAATCATGATAATCTAATATATAAGAAACTATCATCCTCGATTGAGGTAATGAAACCAACCTTTACCTAGGTTTCAGCCCAAATAATAGAGCCTTCTTCAGAAGATATACCTGAATCTATATGTTGTCTAAGAGGGCACGGTCTAGAAATAAAACTAAAACAGCCCGAATACGCGTAGTCGCATTTTAAAAATGCGGTACATAACTACTAAGTCAACACCAAGACATAATTTAAGCTCTGGCGTGCGCCTCGTCTCCATGGACGCCGTACGGTGGGCCTGGGGAGCTCACGTGAAACTAACAAGGGAACCTCCCCATCGCACCCCCCTCAGATTTAGTTATAAGTTGGCATAGTGGATAGGCCTTGAAAAACTGAACACAGATCAATCGAGAAAACAGGAAGAAGTTGTGTGGAACTATGAAAAAAAATTGTAAATTATCCAAACTGAGTAGTCCATCCGAAGATAGGCAACATCAAGGACAATGGCAGTCAAGGAGCGCCGTGGGCCCGTGGTTAACGAGATCAGCTACAGAACGAGAGGCTCTAGGTTCAAGTCTTCCCTAGAGTGAAAATTTTAATTTTTTATTTTCAATTTATGTGACAAACTCTTATGTTTTCATCACTTTTTTGGGAGTGATTATCACATCCACAACAAAACCTAAATCGGGCAAGGTAGAAGAATCTTTTTACCCATTCGCTAAGTGTACAAGTTAGGTGGGCCGACAACATATTCCTGTCATGTGACGCACATGCCGTCACCAGTGTCGTATAGAATATATCAGACGTGTTTTCCTGTGGAGGAATCGGTTGACCTATGACCTTGCGATCAAATGTTTTCGGTTCCCATTGGAGAGGCACGTCCTTTCGTCTACTAATCGCACGGTTTTGCGGTGCGGTCGCAAAACACAGACACTGAACTTATTACAGTGAACGGAGACCTCAAAGAACGAACGGACAGATCATAACTTTGCGAAAATAAAGAAACTAAAATTTTTAGTGGAGGCAGGACTTGAACCAAGGACCTCTCGTTCCGCAGCTACTCACCCTAACCACGGGATCACGACGCTCCTGAACTCACTTTCTTCTTGTTGTTGCCTATGTTCGCATGGACTACTCTGTTTGTATATTTTATTAATTTTTTTCATAGTTCCATACAACTTCTTCCTGTTTTCTCGATTGATCTGTGTTCAGTTTCTGAAGCCCTATCCACTGTGCCAACTTATAACTAAATCTGAGGGGGGTGCGATGGGGAGGTTCCCTTGTAAGTAGGACTAGATGACGCGCTCCAAATCAGCACGGCGGGGAACGTTGCGCATGTCTAACTGAGACCATTACTGTCAAAGATAAAAGACCAACTCAGTTATATCTTAAAACAAATACCTTACATACAGTTTGAGAACATCAAACATAAAGCTTCTGCACCAGGTTATGACTTTGATGTGACAAACTATGCATCGATTTATATAAGTTCGAACACACTGCCCCGACTTAAACTATTTATATCCGCGCTTTCACAACGAATGCTTCATAACGCACCAATCGTTATTAATGAAAGATGACATAGGACATAAAACAGCGAAACTGTAGTATGTAAACGCCATAATGCTATAATCTCAGTTAACATGTACACAGCTGGTCTAGTAGGTGTTTTTATCAGTTGATGTAGTTACATTTCTTATTGCTGACACGCACTGATGAAGAATATTAACAAGATAATTTTTTTTTATCTTATTACTAAAACTAACACGTGAGTGAACGAACAACGCCACTTCATTGCCATGTAGGCTAATAGCAAATGACCAGCATAGGTCAAATTATGTTTTACGTGTAAAAAATATGGTAACTTCGTGAACGGACGTGCAACGCCCTTTCATCGCCCTTATAGTCTATCGACCGACGGAGGTCAATTTCACTACGCGCTACAAAAGAGAATTATCGCCTCTTATATTACAGGCTATTGTTAAATAGATATGATATGATAAAACGTGCTTGGCCAGAAAAGACACATAGGAAAATTTTATGGGCACTTGACATGGGAAAATGGCATGTTCTTCACAGGGAAGAATTAAAAAGAAATAAGAGATAGCAACGGATACGCCCATGGGCATGCCATAAATGGACAATGATAAAGTCGTCTCTGGATTGCGACTACAAATAAATGTAAAGGGAATTAAATCCCAAAACGTCGAGACGGACCAGCTAAACGTCATCTTGTCACCTGAGGCTCACATGAATATGACTATTGTCTATGGGATAGATGCGGGCATCTTAATTATTTAAACACCATGTGTGCCACATTATGTAATTAACGTATGTGGAAAGACCACCTGATGGGAATCGTATAGCAAAACGTCACGTGCTCAAATGCACCCATGCTAGCCACTACCTTAAGGGATGTCTAAAATAAAGTACATCAATCACCGACCATCTGTGTCACACCGCCACCGAAATACTGCTCGGCTCCTGCAGACCAACCATTATCTGGTCGTGATATTCTAAATAATGGCATACAACATTCACAATTCATTATGCTGGTTTTGCCATAGGTACTTTTTAGACCAACTTCAGAAATGGCTGACACAAGTTCGCCACTTAATATTTCAAGCTCATCCACACTTTTTGCAAACAGAACGTTAAAGCCAGCAAGCCTCAGGTTGTTTAAGAATCTCATTCCCAGAAATTGGATTCGCCTTGTTCTCCAATCCAGTTTAGACAATGGTTTTTCTCTAAGTGGTGAAGGTAGTTTTGGATATATATATAGTCTCGCGTCTCAATTGGGAATACACTGATTTCAATAACAGTCACAAACGCTGTGGAGATTTCTTGTTTGTCACGCAAAGGTTTACTACAGGTATGTCTTGCTCCTTGTTCTCTTAGTCTCAAACACAGCTTGGTGGGTGATTGAGTTGAATATGTATGTATTCTTAATTAATGGGACATGTTTTGCGATGTTTATGACACTGTAAATAAATAAAAATAAATATCCAGAAAAGTTTAAAATACTGTAAATCTATTTTTATCCAGACGAATAGTAAAGCAGTTGACAATGACATGTAGTCTCCGGCCATTGCTACACCGCTAATAATAGCACTTTTACCAGTTTGTCTTCTCAAATTGGATTCTAGTTTTTTCTGCTGCTATTTCCGTAAATTTGAAAAGACAAATTCCTTGGCGTATCTGATGAGTAATTTTAAAGAAATTTCAATGTTTAGAACTTATGATTTTGTACTCCAGTAAGAAAATATGCTGCAAACTCTTCGGAAGAAACGAAATGTTCCCTTCCGCCATACCCACATAAAATGGCAGCACGAAATTACATCCTTTTATTCTGTGTCTTTAGAATTTGTAACCATCTGACATAGTCGCTTCAAGCTGGACGGGCTCAACTGTCCAGCACAGCTCTTCTTTGTGCTATCACAAACTGTTTCTTACAATAGCAACGAATCATTTCATAACGAAGAAATACTAATTTCTAAAACCTCTAATTTCTCCGACGCCAGTCATCAAATTTCGGAAAGCGCAACAAAGCTTAATCACTCTCTTTCATAAACGTCGACATTCCTAGCAGATGAAATAATTACAGTTACATTTGAAAAATGGAAGTTGATACCAAAATATTTTAAATTAGTATTGTCATTAGGAAATTCTGTACTTCAGTTACTGGGAACAGTCATACACAGACAAAAAATTACAACGGCTTAAATGGTTCGGGGAATATTGGAAGTTAACAGCTGACCCAGGGTCTATATTTTGATCGTAACCGGGAAATATCAAATATTTAAATACACAAATTGTTGCCTTCATAGACGTCGGAATCAAATGTTAGTTGCAATTAGGTTGCAGACCAACAGTTCCTTGATGAAGTGAGGGCATGTGATACTGTTTGTCGTTTTAGAGAACTAGAAGCCAAGTTTTCCTAAACTTCCTTCTTCTTAACTTACACAATGATCAGTAACAATACTAATACAAGAGTGTAAAATTTTATACATGGCTGGAGCAGCAGCAATAGAATGAAACTTTCTTGGAGACATAGTAAACAGTCAATCAGTTGCAAATTGAAAGACTTATTAAAAAGCCCTTTAGCATGTTTTCTAGAAGCTTTCTTAGCACTGCTTGCTTTAGTTGTCTATAGTTTCTTGTGAATAAGACTTTTTTTAAAAATGTATTGTAGACCATCATAAAAATACCCAAGGAAATAGGTCAAATTCTACAACTTAGTATTAATGTGCACACATTATGCCTTCAGTCTATAAGATACTGGGCAGTGGTTTTAAATTTCATTCATAATGACAGCAAACTACGTGTTAATCATACCACAGATACTTTTCCCCACGTTGGAGTCAATTGCAGTTTACGTGACTAACACACAAATTGCTGAAAGTATGGACTGAGCTGTAAATCGTCATCGATATTTAACGATATACCTTACTCAATGCAATGTTGACTAGCTTGCGGAGTATTCATGTAGATGTACAATAGTCTCGGTTACGGAAACTTTTTTTTGAAAGCATTTGTCTGCAGTGTAGCTGAAACGTGGGTGATAAACAGATAAATAAGAAGAAAGAAGAAGCTTGCTGAAGATTAGATGAGTAGATCGAGTAAGTGATAAAGTGCTGAATCGAATTAGGGAGAAAAGAAATTCAGTGCACATCCTGACTAAACGAACTGATAGGTTGAGTGGACATATCTTGTGGCACAAAGCAAAAGATATTATAGTATGTCAACAGAGGGCCACGTTAGAGGTAAAAACTGTGGAGAATGGTCATTGCATGACGACATTAAGCAGCTAAGTGGATGTAGATTAGCGTAGTTACGCAGAGCGGAAGAGACATGAAGGGGTAGTGTGGAGTAGGAAACAGCATCAAAACAGTCTTCTGATTGAACGCAAGAAGAAAAATGTTGCAGTGCGCCTTACTGGACGGTGGAGAGGGAGGGGGGGGGGGGAGGTGTGAAACGATCTTAATTCGAGGTCTACACCTGTCAGAAATCACAGTTTTCTATCCTTTCCCCGTTAACATCTATTACTGCAGCGGAATATTCATTACAAGGGCAGAATTGGTCTTCACTCTTTTCTCAATTCCTGGAGCTTTTTGTATTTTCACCAACAAGCATTTACATTAAGTCTATGAACCGTATGAGTGCAGAAGCAGTATGTATAATGGTGAATTTAGATCTATGACTCGTATGAATGCGATGGTATATTGCTGAATTTACACGGTCATTATAAATGACTGAAGCGATTTCACAGATATAACTATATTATTTGACTTATTGTCAAATACTCAGAAATTTTTTAAGACATTAAGTTCTCCATGCACTGCTCAGCCGATATCAGGCTGATAAGTTCTTCCCGCGTTCGGCGCAGCATATCGCTATCAATTTGTTCAAAAGCATGGTTTATGCTAGTTCGCGGTTCTGGCAAGTTTGTTGATAGTGTAGGCATAACCCCACTCAAAGAATCCCACGAAGCTACATCTTGAGAGCGTGAAGGCCATGACATAAACTGTTGATCATCAAGCAGACCACGAACCGATCCGCCGGTTTCTCAATTTCCTGTTTAAGAATTCATGGACATCATGATGGAATTGTGATGGAGCACCATCCTTTTGGCAGATGATGTCCACACTCGGTCTCCAGTTGTGGCATGAGCTGATTTTCCAGCATGTCCAGAAACATGTGTTTTCCCGCAGAAGAAAAAAGGTGCGTAAACATTAAATCGTAAGACTGCACGGAACTCATTAACTATTGGTGAACGATCTTTCAAACTGTCGGATGTTCAGCTCTTTACTTTCTCTATTCGTCAGCTTCTGTAGGCTACGTGCGAAACCCGCATTTACACTGGCATCCTTGTTACACGCACTGTAGGCCAGCCAGTCGATTTCCTCTTGCAGAAATATCCTGAAGCTTTGTACTGCTCGTACAATTGAAGGGTCTTTGATGAACTTCGTTCTAAGGAGTCCCGAGGCGGCTCCTACAACATAAATCTTTCAGAAATTTTCTATTTGAGTGCTGAGTTTTGCGACAGTATGATAATTAGTGTAGTTAAAGTCAATTTATGAAATTGCTTCAATCATTTATAAAGACTTTATACTCGAGTGTCAGGATATAATCAATGTAGAATGCCGTTACCTACTGAATCAGTACCACGATTTTTGTAACAAGAGAAGGCTTTTTACTGAATGGTGTGATCGACAATATGGTGGTATGAAAATTTCAAATAGCACAACAAATAGGAAAATATAAGACACAGATAGACGTGATTTTTAGCTATACTGTCGTCAGCAGAAATGTTGAGCCATGCTACATCTATACCGGCTCATAATTGCGAAGGTGTTGTCAGCGCATGATTTTGTGCACAAACTGTCCTGTCCTGTGTCGGGCGATCTGTGTAGCCAGATCATTCGCTGTAATAGTGCAGAATATTCTTCAAACCAGTCACGAAAAAATTGTGCCTTGGTAAAATGGAGCATTGTCATCCATAAAAATTTAATCGTTGTTCAATAACATGAAGTCCATGAATGGCGCAGCCGCGCGGAATTAGCCGAGCGGTCTCGGGCGGTGCAGTCGTGGACTGTGCGGCTGGTCCCGGCGGAGGTTCGAGTCCTCCCTCGGGCATGGGTGTGTGTGTTTGTCCTTAGGATAATTTAGGTTAAGTAGTGTGTAAGCTTAAGGACTGATGACCTTATCAGTTAAGTCCCATAGAATTTCACACACATTTCAACATTTCATGAATGGCGTAAATGGTCTCCAGTAGCCGAATATAACTACGAGGGCAGTTCAATAAGTAATGCAACACATTTTTTTCTGAAACAGGTGTTGTTTTATTCAGCATTGAAATACACCAGGTTATTCCCCAATCTTTTAGCTACACAACACTATTCTTCAACGTAATCTCCATTCAATGCTGCGGCCTTACGCCACCTTGAAATGAGGGCCTGTATGCCTGCACGGTACCATTCCACTGGTCGATGTCGGAGCCAACGTCGTACTGCATCAATAACTTCTTCATCATCCGCGTAGTGCCTCCCACGGATTGCGTCCTTCATTGGGCCAAACATATGGAAATCCGACGGTGCGAGATCGGGGCTGTAGGGTGCATGAGGAAGAACAGTCCACTGAAGTTTTGTGAGCTCCTCTCGGGTGCGAAGACTTGTGTGAGTTCTTGCGTTGTCATGAAGAAGGAGAAGTTCGTTCAGATTTTTGTGCCTACGAACACGCTGAAGTCGTTTCTTCAATTTCTGAAGAGTAGCACAATACACTTCAGAGTTGATCGTTTGACCATGGGGAAGGACATCGAACAGAATAACCCCTTCAGCGTCCCAGAAGACTGTAACCATGACTTTACCGGCTGAGGGTATGGCTTTAAACTTTTTCTTGGTAGGGGAGTGGGTGTGGCGCCACTCCATTGATTGCCGTTTTGTTTCAGGTTCGAAGTGATGAACCCATGTTTCATCGCCTGTAACAATCTATGACAAGAAATTGTCACCCTCAGCCACATGACGAGCAAGCAATTCCGCACAGATGGTTCTCCTTTGCTCTTTATGGTGTTCGGTTAGACAACGAGGGACCCAGCGGGAACAAACCTTTCAATATCCCAACTGGTGAACAATTGTGACAGCACTACCAACAGAGATGTCAAGTTGAGCACTGAGCTGTTTGGTGGTGATCCGTCGATCATCTCGAACGAGTGTGTTCGCACGCTCCGCCATTGCAGGAGTCACAGCTGTGCACGGCCGGCCCGCACGCGGGAGATCAGTCTTGCTTGACCTTGCGGCGATGATGACACACGCTTTGCCCAACGACTCACCGTGCTTTTGTCCACTGCCAGATCACCGTAGACATTCTGCAAGCGCCTATGAATATCTGAGATGCCCTGGTTTTCCGCCAAAAGAAACTCGATCACTGCCCGTTGTTTGAACGCACATCCGTTACAGACGCCATTTTAACAGCTCCGTACAGCGCTGCCACCTGTCGGAAGTCAATGAAACTATACGAGACGAAGCGGGAATGTTTGAAAATATTCCACAAGAAATTTCCTGTTTTTTCAACGAAAATTGGCCGAGAAAAGAAATGTGTTGCATTACTTATTGAACTGCCCTCGTATTTCCAGTCAGTTGTCGGTTCATTAGTATCAGAGGACCCAGTTCAGTCAGTATAAACACAGCCTAAACCATTCTGGATTCAACACCAGCTTGCCCAGTGCCATGTTGGCAACTTGCGTCCGCCGAACGGTCTTGGGCGCTGCAGTCATGGACTGTGCGGCTGGTCCCGGCGGAGGTTCGAGTCCTCCCTCGGGGATGAGTGTGTGTGATTGTCCTTAGGATAATTTAGGTTAAGTAGTGTGTAAGCTTAGGGACTGATGACCTTAGCAGTTAAGTTCCATAAGATTTCACACACATTTGAACATTGTTGAACAACTTGCGTCCATAGGTGTGTGGGGTCTTCGCCACACTCGAACCCTATCATGAGCTCTTACCAAGTGAAATCGGGACTCATCTTACCAGGCCACGATTTATCAGTGATTCAGGGTCCAAGTGATACGGTCGCGAGCCTAGGAGAGGTGTTGCAGGCGATGTGTTGCTATTAGCAAAGGCACTCGGATCGGTCGTCTGCTGCAATAGCCCAGTAGGGCCATATTTCGCCGCAGTGTATTAACGTAAGCACGTTCATCGTACGTTCCACATGACTTTTGCGGTTCCTTCATCCTATGCTGCTTGTCTGTTACTGCTGACGACTCTACGCAGACGCCGATGCCCTCGGTCGTTAAGTGAAGGCAGTGGGCCACCGCTTTTGTATAGTGAGAAGTAATGCCTTAAATTTGGTGCTGTCGGCACACTCTTGAAACTATGGATCTGGGAATATTGAATTCCCTAACGATTTTCGAAAGGGAGTGTCACATGTACACTCCTGGAAATGGAAAAAAGAACACATTGACACCGGTGTGTCAGACCCACCATACTTGCTCCGGACACTGCGAGAGGGCTGTACAAGCAATGATCACACGCACGGCACAGCGGACACACCAGGAACCGCGGTGTTGGCCGTCGAATGGCGCTAGCTGCGCAGCATTTGTGCACCGCCGCCGTCAGTGTCAGCCAGTTTGCCGTGGCATACGGAGCTCCATCGTAGTCTTTAACACTGGTAGCATGCCGCGACAGCGTGGACGTGAACCGTATGTGCAGTTGACGGACTTTGAGCGAGGGCGTATAGTGGGCATGCGGGAGGCCGGGTGGACGTACCGCCGAATTGCTCAACACGTGGGGCGTGAGGTCTCCACAGTACATCGATGTTGTCGCCAGTGGTCGGCGGAAGGTGCACGTGCCCGTCGACCTGGGACCGGACCGCAGCGACGCACGGATGCAGCCAAGACCGTAGGATCCTACGCAGTGCCGTAGGGGACCGCACCGCCACTTCCCAGCAAATTAGGGACACTGTTGCTCCTGGGGTATCGGCGAGGACCATTCGCAACCGTCTCCATGAAGCTGGGCTACGGTCCCGCACACCGTTAGGCCGTCTTCCGCTCACGCCCCAACATCGTGCAGCCCGCCTCCAGTTGTGTCGCGACAGGCGTGAATGGAGGGACGAATGGAGACGTGTCGTCTTCAGCGATGAGAGTCGCTTCTGCCTTGGTGCCAATGATGGTCGTATGCGTGTTTGGCGCCGTGCAGGTGGGCGCCACAATCAGGACTGCATACGACCGAGGCACACAGGGCCAAGACCCGGCATCATGGTGTGGGGAGCGATCTCCTACACTGGCCGTACACCACTGGTGATCGTCGAGGGGACACTGAATAGTGCACGGTACATCCAAACCGTCATCGAACCCATCGTTCTACCATTCCTAGACCGGCAAGGGAACTTGCTGTTCCAACAGGACAATGCACGTCCGCATGTATCCCGTGCCACCCAACGTGCTCTAGAAGGTGTAAGTCAACTACCCTGGCCAGCAAGATCTCCGGATCTGTCCCCCATTGAGCATGTTTGGGACTGGATGAAGCGTCGTCTCACGCGGTCTGCACGTCCAGCACGAACGCTGGTCCAACTGAGGCGCCAGGTGGAAATGGCATGGCAAGCCGTTCCACAGGACTACATCCAGCATCTCTACGATCGTCTCCATGGGAGAATAGCAGCCTGCATTGCTGCGAAAGGTGGATATACACTGTACTAGTGCCGACATTGTGCATGCTCTGTTGCCTGTGTCTATGTGCCTGTGGTTCTGTCAGTGTGATCATGCGATGTATCTGACCCCAGGAATGTGTCAATAAAGTTTCCCCTTCCTGGGACAATGAATTCACGGTGTTCTTATTTCAATTTCCAGGAGTGTATATTGCTCGAACTACCATTCCGCATTCAGTCTGTTAATTCCCGTCGGAATCACCTGAATACAAATGATAGCTCCGTCAATGCCCTGCCCTTTTATATCCTGTGCATGCCATACTACCGTAATTTGTACATGCGCATATTTATGTTCCATGACTTTTGTCACCTCAATGCGAATACCAATGAATTACTTGTCCTGTGTTACATCACGATATATTTTCAACGTAAAGTTGTCCTAATTCTATACGATTACGTTGAGGACCGCTGATCCCTCCCGTGCCTACATAGTTCCCTGGAACAACAGCAGCATATTACAAGGGTGTGTAGAATTGTAAGGACGAAAGTAACATTCTCATGGTTTGTCACTGCCAAGTAGCTCGATGAAACTTGGACCATACGTGGGAAGAACAGTTACAGTATAATACAAAAGACAACTGAAAGAAATACGCAGTGATACGAACAGGAGTGCCACTTTTATTCTAAGGTAATCACTGCACGGTAGCCACCGAGATTTCGGAAGATCCCCTGGGCACTACCAAGAGCGGGACATGGTTGTTAAAAGGGTGTCTGATCATCATGGATGGAAATGCATCCTTTGCAACTTATTCCCACGCTGGGCACAAGGTTTCTAATTAATTCTTGTGGTAGGGTGTTCCATTGGTCACCAGCGCGTTTCATTATTGCTGGATATTCGTTGCTGCAATACGCCACACCAACGCGTCCCACAAGCGATCGATGGGAATCAGGACGGAGAAATGGGCAGGACAGTCCATTCGCCCAATATCCTATCGCCCCTGTAGTTCTTCCACCTGTGCTGTTCAATGCGGACGCCCATTGACATCCATAAAAATGAAGTCTGGGTGCACCTCTAAAAAGAAACACATGTAGGAGCATAGTGTGAGGATAACGTTGACTTGTCAGTGCTCCGAGTTTAAAGATTTAGAGGACCGTAACCTATGCACGTTATGCCTCCCCACACCATAACGCTTGGAGCAGCAAAACGATCATGTTCGACAATGCTGGACTTGCTTATATGGCGAAAGGTGGTATCTCATAACGAGCCCAGGAACATTGCCGAACATGGTCGTTTTGCTGGTCCTAGCGTTATGGTGTGGAGAGGAATAATGTTTCATGTGTGTACTGACATCCAAGTCTTTGAACATGGTACGATCACCGGTCAGCGGTTATGTGAGACTGTACTCCTTCCACATGTGCATCTCTTCAGGTATACTGTGACCTCACCTCTCCTTATTTCTCTCTCTTGCTCCGTCGTCGTCGTTTTCTTCTTTTCCCCTCGGCTGTCGAAACCCTCTTCCTTCTTCCTTTTTCGTACCGCGGCTATATCTCAGGGTTTTCGACAAAAGCGAGGGAGAAAGGGGCACATATGTGGTTGATCACATGTAGTGCTATGTGTGTGTGTGTGTGTCACACTTATCTCCGTTTTGGGAAGATTAGTGACTAAAGGTAAAACATTTCTCTAAAAAGGTAAGTGTTTTCTTTTTAAAAGGTGAAAATTGTAGTGCAGACTATAATTTTTATCGATCTACTGGATTGAAGGAATACGACACAGTTTATAAAGTTCCAACTTCAGATGAAGTTTATTGATCCCAAGGAGCTGAAAAAACCTCATCCGTTCCAAATGTCACTCACAACGAGAGTAGTTAGTTTTCTGGTGTGCATTCAGTGGTCACCAATGATGGAAATGTTAGTTCCGGTAATTCGATTACAATCTGTTTATTGGTTGCTAACCAACGTACCACTCAGTTGACTATTCCGTGATTAATGTATGTCGTATTCAAACAGTAAATCAAACCCCATTTACTGTAAGCACCAAGAACGATTACTATAACCTCCAACGATTCTTTATAATTATTACCAAGTTAATGTCAAGAAATTACGGGGAGTATCAATTAATCATTCACGCGATTATAACGCGCGATAGCGTACCTCATTATTCAGACTTCGCGCCGTTATTTCAAAATCCGCGAACGATCTGTTTATAACAAAGTTTGGCCGTGGCTCTCTAGAATGTTTTCCAAACCAACGCCGGATTATGGATTATCAGTTGTAGGTCAATTACTTGAAATTAAAGAGGACCCGCACTCGGTTACAACTTGTCCGCCCACTTGAGCAACTCAGAAGTTATTATCTTTGTCAAAGAAAAAAATCACGCATAGCGCAGCATTGTGATCTGCTATGTCAAAAAAAATTGATTAACTATTGATCCTTATACAATGTCAGCCGCTCAGCAAAGATTGCACTACAAAAAAATCTCGACTTGAGATGACGTCAAGCGTTACTACCTGTTTTGACTCTCCTACGTGGCACAAAATATATCTGACTTTAATGGACATCCCGACAAGATTATTGCTTAAAGATTTCGTGGGCTACTCGGACGATTACCCACTTACTGCACAATACATTCGGTTCTGATTTAAAATTTATGGATCACAGTGCCCGACTGCCTCGAACTACGGAGTGGAGGAGCTTTCGGGACGAGAGGATATTCAGCGTATGGACTGTCCTGCCCGTTCCCCCTACTTAAATCGAATCTAACACGTGTGAGATGGATTTGGGGAGGCGTACTGCAGCTCATACACCTGTACTAACCACCCTCCAGCAACTATCAACCGCGCTGGTCGAGGAATGAAACACCCGATCACAAGAACTCCTTCCCAACGTTGTGGCCAGTTTGGGAGCGCGCTGCAGAACATGTACCGTCGTACTTGGCGATCACACACCCTGCTGAGACGTGAAAAATGATTAAGAAAGCATATGCAAGCAGGGCACTTTCAAGATGTTTTAGAGTGACACAAAAAGTTTCGTGAAGGCAGAGATTCAGCGGAAGACGCTTCCAGAGCTCGTCTACAGCACATGTTGATATGCAGGCGGTTATTGCAACAAGACTGTCGTATAACTGTGCTTGCGCTATCAGAAGAATTTCAATCACGATGTGCGTCATAAGGTTTTACGCGAAGATTAAAGGAAATGAAACTCATTACAAAACTCGTCACTCACACGCTAGCAGCCGAACAGAAAGAGGAAAGAGTGGTCGTAATCCACATTTCTGTCAAAGATTATTGCAGGGAGTGAAAGTTGGTGCTGCCGGTATGACTCTCACTCGAAGCGTCAAAGCGCTGAATGGCGGAGTTCTGGATCACCTGGTCTGGATCGAGAAAAGCCAAACGACAACCAACGAACACGGAGATAATGTTGATGGCATTCTTTTATAGTAAAGGAATAGTTCACCACGAATATGGTTCTCCAGGTCAAACAGTGAACCAAACTCTATACATCAAAGTCTTGAAACGTTTGCGACAAGCAATTCGACATCGCCGCGCCGATTCGTGACATTTTCAGGACTGGTTCTTACTGCATGACAATACAAGACCATATACTGCTTCACCTGTTGCCGAGTATGTGGCCAGAAGTTCTGTTATTGCAAACCCACATCCGCCTTATTCGACCGCCCCCTCGCCATGCGACTTTTTCTTGTTTCCGCGACTGAAAAGGCGACTGAAAAGGAAGTTTCATCAAGATATTGCAAACATCCAACAGGCTGTGACAAAAGAGCTTACAAGCATCGCAGTTGAAATTTTCCTTCCTTGCTTCCAAGACCTCCAGAGACTTTGGCAGATGTGTGTAGATAACCAAAGGGACTACTTCGATATGAGCTAGGAGTGCAATTTCGTAGTGTTTAAAATATCTGTCCTCGAACTTAACTGAGAAAGGGAGCTGTGCGTAGACATCTAATGCCACATACCTCCACAAGCCTACCAACAAACGCAGAGTAAGTGATGTATTTCGTTCCAAATGGACAGATAACCTACTGTGCAGGTGGTCATAATGTTTTGGCTCGTCGGTTTTGATTAACTTTTGTACAATTCGTATGTGTTATTACTTTATTTATAGCTTTATACTTTCAAAAAATAGATGTACATAAATCATTTTAAGTGAGTGCAACTAAAACCGTGACTAATAGTTGTTGTATTTCTACAATAATAATTTAGTATTACATGATCTGATTGCAGATGTTTTCTAACTTTTTATATCATAAAAGTGGAAATGTGAAAAGTCTTTGAATTCTGTAAAATACTTTGATTGAATCAATGCTTTGTCCCAGGAATGTTATCACTTCATTCCTAGGAGTTACTACTGAAACCTCGTTCCGATAATGGATATCCATTTAAATAACTTCTCAAGGTGAATGTGAGGTCATATGCTCACCGAAGCTGTGCTGCGCCAGAGCTGTAATGCCGTAATCATTGTACATTAAGGAAACCGTTCACTTTTTCGTTCTGCGTCGTGATTATAAGCAGCAGGGAATCGGCATTTGTGCCACTGCGGCGCTCACTGAGTGCGTGCAAAACGAACGGGTAATGAATTAGTTGTACTTATGAATTTAATTAATCAAATTAATTGCTCAAAAGGTAACGACTGTGCTGTAGGTCTTCACATTTCCCTACAAATTGTATAGTAATAAATCTTTAAACATGAAAAGCGAGATTCGGACAGTAGCAAGACAAACGCTGGACCCAAACCTGATACGTAATACCATATATTCTTAAAACCAGTCCTTACAACCGCAACGTTTAATAGTCACAATCACAATTAAAAACTCGTCCACAATCAGACATAATCCTGTCAGTTGTAAACTGATCAAGATGTCGACCCACGACAATGTATTCTGGCAATTGCATTCAGTGACTCCACAAAATGTCAGACCGTACTAGTCCCCATTCATTACAGTTCTGTCCGTCTCAGTGGGAACAAATTACACAGAGTAAGTCTTCTCCATTTACCAGTGATCGCAACGCTCCGTTGCAGTGTTAGGTGATATGTTATCTCTGGTTGCGCGCTGTCACGCAGTGTATCATTACTTAAGGCTAATGTTTCCACATTTTCAATAGAATTCGTAGCTTCTCTATTCACGAAATAAAATAAGAAATAAAATATAGTGGAAAACTGATCACAGAAAAGGGGATAGCATATAATTTACAGTTACACGTTCGTGGCGGTAATTGTGTGACCTAACCAGTGGCATCGATTGGTGCTGCTTACTTTACACTTGAACTTATTCAAAAAATACATAAATTCTTGTTCTAAAGACCTAAATTTATAAAATGTTTCGGTTTTAAATTTTAACTTATGCACACAGGTATGTATTTTATCACTGATTCACAGTTAAGGCTCATAGACATGTAAATATAGTAAGCCATGTATGATCTTATTATAACTGCAATAAACATTATTTGTGACTGATTGCTGTATCTTTACTACTTGCAGTAAATGTGGCCGCTGGCACATCGATTACACATGGAATCAAATTTGTTAATTAAAATGGTGGCCGAGGCTAAAATGTTCTGCATATAACTGCGTTAATGTTACCTAATCTTCTCCTTGCTCCTGAAATGAAAAATTTGCACTTCTCTGTGAAATGCTACAAAACTCAAAGAACAAATTTTCACTTCCATTTACGTAAATATGTTCTCCACGATGTAATAAAACTGTTCAGTATATGAAACAGCAATCCAAAGATCACAACGGAATGCTAATACTTCCGTAATTTGTAGCTACTGTGTAAATGGAAAGAAATGCAGTAAGCCGATGTGGCCGAGCGGTTCTAGGCGCTTCAGTCTGGAACTGCGCGACCGCTACGGTCGCAGGTTCGAATCCTGCCTGGGGCAGGATGTGTGTGATGACCTTAGGTTAGTTAGGTTTAAGTAGTTCTAAGTTCTATGGAACTGATGACCTCAGATTTTAAGTTCCATAGTTCTCAGAGCCATTTTTTGAACTGCTGTAATTTAGTTCCCGTATATTCTGAAAAACACCTGTTACTTGCAACGTAGCATACGTTTTCCTATGTATCTTTAAGTATTTCAAATAATTAAAGATTTAATTCAGTGAACAGCACAACAAGATCTTTGCCCTGCCCTAACCTAAAAGTTTTATGTGAGTCGGTCAAGAATAAGAACAGTGCATAATTCAGTTCAATATTTCCCGTTGAGCAGCTGTGGTGCTCCGACGTCGATGGCTGGCCAGCTGCTGTCGCACTACTATCGTTGGTCACGCAGTCTAGGCCAGCTAATTTTATTTCCCCCAGCACTTCTTAATACCTCGATACTACGTGACTTAGTTGTTTTTTTTTCGTAGATCAAACGAGGGGCGTTCTATATGATGGAAAACACTCTTTTTCTGAAACCAGGTTCTCTTATTTCAGGATTCCAATACACCGTATTAATCCCCACCCTCCTAGCTAAAAGGCCGTATGTTTCAACGCAATCTCCGTTGAATGCGACGGCCGTACGCCGACTTACTGTAAGGACCTGTATGCCCGAAAAGTACCACTCCACTGGTCGACGTCGGATCCAACTTCTTGCTGCATCAATAACCTCCTCATCATCGACCCACTGCTTCCCGCGGAGTGCATTCTTCATTGGGCCAAACAGATAGAGATCCGGGCTATAAGGTGGACGAGGAAGACAAGTCCAATAAAGGTTTGTTAGCTCCTCTCTGGTGTGCACACATAGGCCGCGTCTCTTCATGCAGAAGGATACGTCGGTTTGCATGTTTGTGGTGGCGAAAACGCTTAAGTCTTTTTTTCAGTTTCCTTGTTACAATGACGACAGGCGCCTCGCCCAACGAGTCGTCGTGTTTTTGTTCGTTGTCGGGCCTCCGTAGACATTCTACAGTCGACTATGAATATCTGTGATGGTCTTGTTGTCGGCCAAAAGAAACTCAATGACGGCTCTATGTTTGGAACGCACCTCCTTTGCAGATGCCATTTTGTAGGCCATGTATAGCTCCGCCACCTTTCGGAACTTCATGCAATTATAAGGGCTGAAGCGGGAATATTCAACGATGTTCCATAATAAATCACGCAGTTTTTCTACCGAAATTGGCCGAGAAAAAATGTGTTAATTTAGTTACTGTATATCCATTGTATTTTCACACATATCAGCATACATACGACATCATCTGGCTGCTCAGCAATACTGTTCGCCACATTCTCCTGCCTTGTTATTTGTACGAGGATTAGATTTTCGTAATAACACACTGAAAAGAAGCCATGAACCATTCTCCTTCAGTGTAAGAGTGCAGACTGGATGCCTAGGTATGCTTTACAAAGCGTTGCATCCTGTACAATATTGTGACATGTACAGGCAAGTATTGCTTAACAAGTGCCTGAGACACGTCGTTTTGCTTACTGATGGATTCTCTTTACGAAGTGCCGCTTACTAGAGCACGCTACCCTTAAACGTTCGGTTCGACAGCCCTCTATCCGCGATTCCGCATCTTCCAGTAATATGGCAGTGCCATTCTTCCGAGAACTGTCCAAAATCAATGTAAGGGCCTCTCTACGTGCCACAACTGGTGAATGGCAGAACATTTCTATACACCCTAACTCCGAATATCTCGAGTACTATATTTTTCTTTTTTCCGTTAGTTTTCTAACAAGTCTGACTTCCTCTCGTGTGACAATGTAGCACATACACCCAACGTCCCCTCTTATTGTGCATGTTTTCGCAGGCATTGACTGTTCCACTAAATTTCGGCTGTGCAGCCGCGTAGGTTCGGCTCCTTCTTCTAATATTTCGCCAGTACATTGTTCAGAAATCTTCAGAGTGACCCAAAAGTGACCCTTCAGCACTCTCTCGGTTCTTTGAAACACACAGACCACGCCACTGCTCATGCGGCCACAGATACGCAGACGCCAAAGACGTTTATCGGCGGCAAAGAAGTACAATGAGCGTGAATTATATCAATAACTGCGCAGTCGATCCACGCTAGGATGTCGATGTGTCAGTGTGAGCTGCACTGTGGTGACGTCTTTGTAAGTTTATTACAGAAAGCGCCACATTCCTTGATTTATCCATTAATTACATTCGTCACAAAGCGAATTTCAAATGCTTATTTCACCAGCGAGTCCCAGAAGGACGAAGTAGACGGGTGAGCGATGTGCTGACCGTCCGACCCTTCATACCGTCTCCAAATAACGCTATTGGCAGAGGATGACACGGTGGTCGGCCGCTCCCTGTTGGCCTGTCTGCAGCCAGAAAGGCGGAGGTATCATTAGAACAATATCTATGAAACTTTCGTGGCGCTTGCGAAAGTTTAACCATGTCTCGTTATAGCCTTTTAGACAGAGAGCCTGAAGAATGAGCACACGTCATTTCGAAAGCTGTTTCAAAATTTCTATTGGGCATTTAAGTAAGGTTACAAGAGAACGTTTAGCGTTTAATATCTTGCAGCATTGTCGAACTCTTTCTAGGTTGAAAAATCCTGGTACTGACTGTGAGCTCAACCCTGCCCCACACTTTGTCGTTAAGGTTCTCAGTACTTCATATGTCGCTGTGCCGTTGGCTGATGCACGTGAGATCCACATTAACAGGTTCCAGAAGGTCTGTCAGAGTTCGGCAGTATCAGTGGGTGTGGGCCGTGATTACACCGTTCATATTTTTCCTGAGTTGTCGGTTTCCATAACGAACAGATTTGTCCCGCTCTCCGTCAGGTAAAGGCATACTTTATGGAGTTAGGTTGATTCAAGCATCGTCATAAGATGTCTGATTCTGAAACCGATAGCATTTAAATTTGACATTAATACCAAAAGCTGCATAGAAGAAAAGAGGGGAGTAAAAGGAACATGCTTTTGTTTTGTGTGTTCTCTGTCAGCTCCTCAGCTGCAAAATGATTTTTTTTTATCCATGGATTCCTCCATTGCTTCTTGGTAGAAAAATTCCGTATTTAAGTTTGAATAGCAAGTACACTACTTTAGATGTGACTAGCGTCTGAATGGCACACTAATTCTTAGGCAACCAAACATATAAGCAAAGATACAATTCACTTGTGTAGAGTTTGTGCAGTTTAATTATTTATTATGCTTAACAGTGTCTATTGTGTAAAGTGTAATTTCAACGTTAAGAAACAAGTTTGATGCAAAACATTCTATAAAAGTAGATCGTATCTTTGCCTTTAGTGTTTGATTACCTAACAACTAAACCTTTCAGACGCTAGTCCTGAAGATGGCGAAATAAGCCAAGAAGTAGTTTGAAATAAACAAAAATCAGTGGAGCAAAAACGGTGTACTTGTTATTCAACCTTAAATACGAAAATGATTTATTGGAGTCTTTTTTAACGAAGTTAAGAACATGTTGAGAAACCGGTTCATTTGGTTAGAGTGCGCCTAAGCACAAGCCTTACGTGCGTCATCTCACGATACGCTATATTATTTTGCTTACAGATGAAAATTTTCATAGAGTCTGGAAATAATTAACAGCCTCTAAATTTTTCAGCCTGCATGAGTGGAGGTCGCTGTAGGTGTATTCCTATTTCAAAGCTGCCTGGCGTACAGAATTATCACAGAGTAGCGCTTTCGTGACGACACCCACTAATGGAGTAATCTCACTGAGATCTGTCGCGCACAGGGATTTAAAAGCTGACTCGGAGAGTTATTTTGAAACTCTGTCCTCAGCGACAAACGGAACGTTTTTATCAGTGCCAGGCAGACAGCATTCCTTTTGCACGCTTTATCAAAGCCGAGGTAAGCAGTTTTAAGAGGGTATCCGCTGCGTAAATACTGTACATTCTGCCGCCAAACTCTAAATTCTTATTGTTGCTACATACTGAGCGTTGTCAAGTACTACAAACATAAATTAAACAAAGAACCCTTTTCCGAAGTTACTGGAAAAACTTGCTTGTTTAAACTGTCAAAGCTAAAGAGGCAATATACTTGTTACATATACGTAGATGCAACAGGTACATGATTATCAGTGTTACAAGTGGGATGTGGACCGAAGCAAACGGAATGGATTTATTAGGATTGGTGTCGGCGTGTCGGAATTACACTGCTAGGCAATAAAAAAAAAAAAAGGGACAGAAGTCACGTTCGAATGATATGTCCCTGCCAAGTAATATAGCTCGATCAAAATTGCACCATACACAGAAAGGCCTGCTTCAGTATAGTACAGAAGTTTACTGAAAAGCGTACACAATGACAGGAAGAAAAATTACACTTTTATTCAAAAACGATAATTACACAGAAGTCACCGCGATTCATGGTAGACCCCCGCATATTATAAAAAGCGAGGCACGATTCTCATATGCTTTCTCCATCGTTTTCCACGTTTCACTAGGGGTTTTCCCGAGCTCTCTAGTTGCCGTAGGTATCATATGTGATACCTCCAGTCTAAAAATTTTTACGCGTTTTTCGACCGCTTTAGCGAGAGCGTCTGCCGGTATAGCAGAGTATACATTCAGCGCATTCTGTTCATCGTTTGTTTAAACTTCTTCACGTCAGCAATAGGTGGCAGCAGCAGCTGTAAAGTGAGTGTACGGCGGCACGCACCATGTCGGGAATTAAGAAAGGTAAATATTCTTATCTTTTGCTATTTCACACATTTAGAATCATATTTATATTCCCAAATGGTTCATTTATCCTGTAAATAAATAGCTCTACCGAGAAACTACTCTTCATCAACAAAATGTTCTACTTAATTGTAGGTATCATCCCTGATAACTCTTGATTTTAGTAATATAAATCTCCTGTCACTGGTTGCTTTGTTATAGTGGCGCGTGTGTTTGTTTCTTCATTTTTTGCTAAATGTTCTTCTGTTTGCTATCGTTATCTTGTATTAAATAACATGTTTCCCTTACATGTAAATATATTGGGTAAGTATTGTATTACTTTAATGAAAATAATGAACTTAGTAATCCCATTTGGCCGCGCGGGATTAGCCGAGCGGTCTCGGACGCTACAGTCATGGGCTGCGCGACTGGTCCCGGTGGAGGTTCGAGTCCTCCCTCGGGCATGGGTGTGTGTGTTTGTCCTTAGGATAATTTAGGTTAATTAGTGTGTAAGCTTAGGGACTGATAAACCTAGCAGTTAAGTCCCATAAGATTTTTAACAAAAAAAGAAAGTAATCCCATTTTGCCCTGCTGTAGGCTAACTGACGAAGAAACAGGGGAACTTTTGGCAGTGAAAGATCCAAATATTTCTGAATTTGAGCTCTCTGAAGAAGATGATGAGCTCAATATAGCTGTCAGATCACAAACTCCAGCAGCTGATGAGTCATCATCCGAATCAGATGACGATGGGGCACGTCCGAGTGAGATCCAACGCAGAGGTGCAAAAAGGGGACACAAAACAGAGTAAGTAGTTGCTAGAGACAAATTTTTATGGCATATTTAACGTATAGTTTGCAAAGATTTATGTTATTTTACTTTAATTTCTAGGTTTAATCCCGAAGTATCAGAATTTAGAACACCTGAAATTCCATCTGTAAAGTCATCATTTGAGTATTTTACGCAATATATTGACCAACATCGTTTGATGACGTGGCTTATTATATAAATTTACGTCATGTTACACTAACAGAAAAGTCAGTAGTCTGTACTGGAGCAGAATTAAGAAAGTTTTGGGGGGTTAGCACGTTGATTGCATTACTGGCGTTCCCTAGATTGAGATTGTGCTGGGAAAGGCGAAATGTCATCCACTGATTGCATACACAATTAGAAAGGACAGGTTTTACCTGATGATAAATAATCTGAAACTGGTTAATGACAATTCTGTATTAGAGGAAAGCAAACGAAGTGACAGCTATTGTAAGATACGGCGACACCTTGACAGACTAAGAAATGCAATTCGAAATCATCCGCGACCAATTCATGCATGTATAGATGAGCAGATGATACCGTTTACAGGTCAAGCAAGGACAAGACAGTATGTTAGGGGTAAACCTCACCCAGTTGCCTTGAAGAACTTTGCGCTGGGTACATCCAACAGTATACCACTTAACTTTTTGCTATACTAAGAAAAGGATAAAGATATCACGTCTGGAAAAATTCCATTACCTGACAACCTTGGCATTGGAGGGCGTGTTGTTCTAAAGCTTTCAGATTCCTTAACACCTGGGTCACTAACATACATTGATGGATACTTCACATCTGTCTTACTAGATAGTCTCCTAACTCATGGGCCAATCATAGCAACTGGGACTATCATGACTAATCGTCTTCCAAAAGTCGTGAATTTCAAGTGAGGTTTACATTTGAAAAGGGAACGCAGAGGTTCTTTTGATCAGGTTGTAAGAAGTGATGAAAAAATAGCTGGAATGAAATGGTTTGACAATAAACCTATTTACGTTGCATCTTCTGCTTTTGGTGTTCATCCCACTGTCCAAATTCAACTTTGGTCAAAGAAAGATAAGGTTCATGTCCAAATTCGAATGCCAAATGCAGTTACCAAATATAACAAATAAATGGGTGGTGCGGATCTCCTGGACAGGGTAGTGGGAAAATACCCAATGAGGAGCAGAACTAACAAATGGAGAATTCGTGAGATCCATCACTTCATAGATTTTGCTGTTGCAGCAGCTTGGCTACAATATAGGCAAGCAACACAATGTAATAAATTTATGAGAACAGACATCATGGAATGTCAAGCTTTCATGCGTCATGTTGCACAAAATCTTATTTTCTATGGTGTACCAGAAAATGAGCAAAGATCAGACTCGAGCAATGATGATGATGGGGATGATGCTGATGAAGGTACACGTGCAAAACGGGAAAGCTTTACCGTCTTTGCCATTCAGGGTATTAATGCTAAGCACATAAGCACATGCCTCAGATGACGAACAACATACAGAAAAATAGAACAAAATTCACGTTAGAGGGTTGTAGACATCTAACATTCGTACGATGTAGCACATGTCAAATGTTCCTGTGCTTTACATCTGAAAGAAACTGTTTTACCCTTTTTCACAGGAAGTGAATTTGAACTTATGTCACGTTTCTCACACAAAAACAGGATCATTTCATATGTTAAGAATAATTTTGTTGTAACACTCATATGTATTACTTTGTATTGACATAGACCACAGGTATCACATACGATACCATCTGAAAAATATATGTAAAAATGAAAATAAAATTTTTCTTTGTATTTTTGGCTTATTTGTGTTTTTGTCGCTTGTGAATATCAGTTTCAATAAAATGAGACTTCGGACCAAACTTCAGGACTCTACAGGTTAACGCAGAACTGAGAAGTTCACACTTCGCTAATAATCAACATCCATGATATCAACGTAAATAATGCGCCAAGAACCCAGTGCGGTGCTAAGTACAGCCCTGCCATGTAGTGAGTTTGAACGGAAACATGGCCAAGCTTATTTGTAGGATGTACACATACCGGATAAAATAAGAAGAATGTTACTTCCTTGTTGGTATTGCAAACTCAGAAATACAAAAAAACACCCCTCCTGGAACTTCTCTGACAAAGGGTATAATTTGCGTAAATAACGTGTTACGGCGTAAAGTCAAGCGCCGACATGGAGGTGAAGAACGCAAGAGCAGAGTTGGCTGTGAGACGACGTCAGCCAGTAGCCCGCTGACTGGGACCGCACCACGACAGGAGCGGCCTCTACAAGAAGGGAATATAAGCGCCGCTTCTGAAAGCCTCGACCAGACAGTAGAAGATGGACACAGGTAGACCCGGACTGTAAGAGAGCTCCCGAAGAGCTGTTACTTGTGATCCATATCCATTACTTTCATGGACTTTCTATATAGCGAAAGACATTGATTATTTACATGTCGCCAGCAGCTTGCGACACAACATTGTAAAGCAAAGTGAAGTATTGTCTGCTTTAATGTAATAAAAACCATTAATGTGATTTGCTTGAATTGTTGTATAGCTATCCAGGAAAGCAGCATCCTTTGGGCACTTGTGTTTTTGTCGCTTGTGAATATCAGTTTCAATAAACTGAGACTTCGGGCCAAACTTCAGGACTCTACAGGTTAACGCAGAACTGAGAAGTTCACACTTCGCTAATAATGAACAGCAACCCAGTTGAAACTTCCTGGCAGATGAAAACTGTGGCCCGGACCAAGACTCGAAGTCGGAACCTTTGCCTTTCGCGGGCAAGTGCACTACCGACTGGGCTACCCAAGCACGACTCACGCCCCGTCCTCACAGCTTGCCCGCGAAAGGCAAAGGTCCCGAGTTCGAGTCTCGGTCCGGCAGACAGTTTTAATCTGCCAGGAAGTTTCATATCAGCGCACACTCCGCTCTAAAGTGAAAATTTCACTCGAGCAACCCGGTTGGTTTCCACAGCATTTCCATCAAGCGAATTTGGTTCCCGAGACATCACCGTGAGTTTACTACAAAGCTCTTCAAATCACTATAGCACTGTTCTGGTTCAAATGGCTATGAGCACTATGCGAATTAATATCTGAGGTCATCAGTCCACTAGAACTTAGAACTACTTAAACCTAACTAACCTAAGGACATCACACACATCCATGCCCGAGGCAGGATTCGAACCTGCGACCGTAGCGGTCGTGCGGTTGCAGACTGAAGCGCCTAGAACCACTGGGCCACATCGGCCGGCCACTGTTGTGGCTCTTTGACACGGACAAATATACTGCTAAAAGATGACATCGCTGTCGGTGAAGGCATCACGCATGAAGGGATGCAGGTGGTTCGCAAACGCAGGAGAATGTTTCCTATAGCACAACACTGCTCCCACCAGCCTGCGTCCGTGGCGCGATACACGTTTCCAGCCGCCGTCCACATCGATGACGCCGCTTGTGGAGACAACCAGCAACCTAGTGTACCAAAAATATGATTTATCCGACGAGCCAACATGTTTCCACAGATCGACGGTCGAATCCTGACGGCCCCGTACCAACTGCAATCATTACTAACGTTGTCGTTAGGCCAACATGTGAACACGCAGTGGTGGTCTGCTGCTGATCTCCACGTACAACAGTGTACGATGAACGGTGTGCTCTTCCCGCAGAGATCCCACAGATGCCCATCCATCCTACTTCATAGAGAAGAACCCCACGTTCTGTGAAGAGTCGTGGATATCCAACCCGTTAGCGTCTAGTGGTAATTTCACTGTCCTTCTACCGGTTTCTGTACATGCTGACGACAGTAGCACGTGGCCAATCGACCATCTACGCCGTTTTCGACATACTCGTTCACAGGCTGTGTAAAATAATAATCCGCCCTTTGTCCAAGTCGGATAACTTACAAGGGAACCTCCCCATCGCACACCCCTCAGATTTAGTTATAAGGTGGCACAGTGGATAGGCCGTGAAAAACTGAACACAGATCAATCGAGAAAACAGGAAGAAGTTGTTGGAACCGTGAAAAAAAATTAGTAAAATATACAAACTGAGTAGTCCATATGCAACATACGCAACATCAAGGAAAAAGCGAGCTCAGCAGCGCCGTGGTCCCGTGGTTAGCGTGAGTAGCTGCAGAACGAGAGGTCCTTGGATCAAGTCTTCCCTCGACTGAAAATTTTACTTTCTTTATTTTCGCAAAGTTATGATCTGTCAGTTCGTTCATTGACGTTTCTGTTCACTGCAATAAGTTTAGTGTCTGTGTTTTGCGACCGCACCGCAAAACCGTGCGATTAGTAGACGAAACGACGTGCCTCTCCAATGGGAACTGAAAACATTTGATCGCAAGGTCATAGGTCAACCGATTCCTCCACGGGAAAACACGTCTGATATATTCTATACGACACTGGTGACGGCATGTGTGTCACATGACAGGAAAATTTTGTCGACCCACCTAACTTGTACAGTTAGCGAATGGGTAAAAAGATTCTTCTACCTTGCCCGATTTAGGTTTTCTTGTAGATGTGATAATCACTCCCAAAATAGTGATGAAAACATAAGAGTTTGTCACATAAACTGAAAATAAAAAATTAAACTTTTCACTCGAAGGAAGACTTGAACTTAGGACCTCTCGTTCCGTAGTTGCTCTCGCTAACCACGGCACCACGGCGCATCATGACTTCCAGTGTCCTTGATGTTGCCTATCTTAGCATGGACTACTCAGTTTGTATATTTTACTAATTTTTTTCATAGTTCCACACAACTTCTTCCTGTTTTCTCGATTGATCTGTGTTCAGTTTTTCAAGGTCTATCCACTGTGCCAACTTATCTAAATCTGAGGGGGCTGCGATGGGGAGGTTCCCTTGTTAGTCTATTTCGGCATTTGCAACCCATATCTTCGCTATGGTGATCCCACGTAAATGCTCCACTTAAGTATTTTTGTTACCACGTCACATGCCCGCAAGGCCACCAGATGCGAACCAACGTCGCGGCGGGCAGTAGTTATAAAGGATTGGCTCATTAGTATATGTTATCAACGCACCACGCACGTAAGGAGTTCGTTGTAGTTTGGAATGACATACACTGAAACCAGATGTGTAGTAGCTGTAAACGGTGGCTTCAGTTTCAACTCAACGCTTGTATACAGGACGAGGCATTTAAAACTGTTTGTCGGAATATTTGTCGAAATACACATCGGGTTAAAAGAAAGTGGTATTAACCGTTGTTTACCTCGAAGAAGGACATCCATTAATATAACGCCCGACTCCCCTGCACCACCCCCGGGGGTGGGAGGGGGGTGACATTGAAATCTTAAATAGGAACTTTATTTTTTATTGCAGATTTGAATTCTTCGTGAAAAGCTATGTAACTTTTGTATGAAATATTTCTTTCGTTTCATGGTAGGTGCCGCTGTTATCGAAAAACATGGAAATGAGGTGACAGTTATCGCAAAACGGATCTATGTCAAAGAAATACATATCCGATTAAGACAGTCGAAGTACTTTTCTGATACTTTTGATAATTCTATCGTGTGACACCTCCCACAATCGAATGAAGCACCGCTCTGTCCGCGGTCAGACAGTACATGTTATTTCAATGATTCGTCCTGTACGCAACCCGTCGCAATTAATCCATTATGTTAACCATTGCAGAGAGGGTCGATATCATTGCCGAGTATTTTGAGGCTCAGAAATGTTGAGGAATCTCGTCAAAGGTACGCTACTCTGTTTACTGATAGGGATGTTCGTCTGCAATGAAGTTTCGCAGAGATCACCTCCTATTTACTGAAACGGTTTAGTGAAAGAGTCCGACTGCGGCCAGTGACAAACGAAAATAGCCCAGTGGATGTTGTAGCTGCGGTTGCTGCAAATCCTCACATTAGTTCGAGGCAACTGGCGCGAGGTTCAGAAATTTCGCAAAGAAGTGTTCTACGCATACTGCATGTACACAAATGGCATCTATTTCATTTATCGGTGGTTCAAGAGCTACATGGTGACGATTTTCACAATCGTCTGAATTTCTGCTACTAGATACTGCAACAACTGGCAATCAATGATAATTTCATTACACAGATGCTTTTTTTGCGATGAATCAAATTTTAAAATCATGGGTGAAGTGAATCGACATAATACGCATTATTTTGGTGCGGTGTTTTAGGTACGCAGGTAATTGGCCCATACTTCAAAGAAGGTCAAATGTACAGCGACGTTGTGGAAAATGGACTAATGGACGATGTTCCACTTCAAGCGAGATTGGATATGTGGTTTCAAAAAAATGGCTCTGAGCACTATGGGACTTAACTTCTAAGGTCATCAGTCCCCTAGAACTTAGAACTACTTAAACCTAACTAACCTAAGGACATCACACACATCCATGCCCGAGGCAGTATTCGAACCTGCGACCGTAGCGGTCACGCAGTTCCAGGCTGTAGTGCCTAGAACCGCTCGGCCACCCCGGCCGGCGTGGTTTCAATACGATGGATGTACAGCGCATTATTCAAGACTAGCTCGCGAAGTTCTGAATCGAAACTATCCGGGTCGATGGATTGGACGAGAAGGTCCTCAAACGTGGCCCGCACGTTCAGTCTATTTGACTTCTGCCGATTTTTTCCTGTGGGGATGGCTAAAAGAGAGAGTTAACATAGAAGTACCAACAAACCCGTGAATAAGAGGGGCACCGAATTGGCAATGAATGTTCAAACACTAGCGCAGAGATACGAATTCATATCGGATTGTCATTCAGACACAGAGTTGCAATGTGCATTAGAAACAAAGTACAACATTTCGAACATTTGCTCCATTGAAACACTTGTGAGAGGAGAGGGACTCACAGTAATCAAGCACCCCTAAGTAGTGAGAGGCAAGAGGGCTCACCAAAATCAAGCAACCCGAATGGAACACGTTACTACTACGTCCACGTCGTTGTTCCTTGGTAACGCTAAATGTATTCTAAGAATGCTTTGCAGGAGGGTAGACGCTGTCACAAGATAGCATTTTCCTAAATGTCAAATAATGTACTTTGGTTTTCCTAATCGGATGTGTATTTTTGTCGAGTATTACCGTTTCGCAACAATTGTCACCGCATATTCATGTGTGCCGATTACGGCGCCATCTATCATAAAATATTTCATACAAAATTTACATTTCTTTTACGGAGAATCCAAAACTGCAATAAAAAATAGGGCTTCCTGTTGTGTCTAGACCATACAGCCTAGACACAATGCTGTAGCCGATAGGGCACGCAATGCTAACGCAGACGGGCGTGAAGTCTGGAACATGAGACTTATAAATGAATAAGAAGAAAAGTACGTAGATGCTTGTTACTTAACTTTTAATTAGTCCTTGGAATACATCTCTCTTGAATATTAGTAAGCTATAGGCACTGATACAAATGGCGCCTTGCTAGGTGGTCGCCAGTTAACTTAGCAGAGGGCTATTCTACTGTCTATCTCTCGGCAAATGAGAGCAAGGCTTAGCACGTCCAATCGCTAGCTATGTTGTCCGTACAACTGGCGCGAGGTCTCCTCAGTCTCTCGAGACCTGCCATGTGGTGGCGCTAGGTTTGCGATCCCACAGTGGCGACACGCGGGTCCGACATGTACTACAGGACCGCGGCCAATTTAAGTTACCCCTAGTAAGTGTGGTGTCTAGCGGTGACACCACACTTCCTATTTAGGATTTCAAAGACACCGCCCATCCCCCACGCGGGGCTGATGCATGGGGGTCGAGCGTTATGTTAATGAATGTTCCTTTTCGAGGTGAACAACGTTTTTTTAACCACTTTTCCTTAATCCTATGTATATTTCGCTAATTATTCTGGCGAACAGCTTTAAATGCCTCAACCTGTATTTCATTCTTTCTTTCGCTTGAGCCTTTTTCCCGCAGGTACGCAGGGTCGGCATGGTTAATCAGATTTGGCGATGTTAGATTAAGGGGTGGCCGGATGCCCTTCCTGCGTCCACCCCGTACTCCCAAGGACGAAATTAGTGTACCCCAACTGTCTGTGTCTAGTGTAATCCATGGAATAGTGTGAAAGTGTTCATATATCTGCGAGCCATGTAACTGAGGCGGGACATGGGGACCAACCCGGTATTCACGTAGGAGGATGTGGAAACCGCCTAAAAACCACATCCAGGCTGGCCGACACACCGACCGTCGTCGTCAATCCGCCGGGCGGATTCGATCCGGGGGCGGCGCGCCTACCCGAGTCCACGAAGCAGCGCATTTGCGATCTCTGCTAACGTGAAATGCCTCAACCTGTGTACAAGTGATTCAAATGTTTTAACTTACACTGACTCACATTTAAAGCTTATGCTACTATACATATAATAAGGTATGCGTGTTATCTTATTGTAACTGACTCTTTATATTTCTTTTAGTGGCGAACATGGCTACAAAGCGAAGACAAAAGAGAGAAAGGAAGAAACAAAAACGGTAGAGTGAGTGCCTGGAATCCGATAAGGTGCGGCATCGAATCCCGTCCGGATCATAGAAATTCTCAGTTTGCCTTTAATCTAATCATCACCTTTCAACAATGTGGGGAGTGGCCTGAAACGCCGCTTGATATGGATTTCGCGTTAAACTGATGCTGTCCTTTCCGCAGTTGCATAACTGGGATAAGGTGAGAACGGACAAGTCCCTGGTTGGTTGGTTTCGGGGAAGGAGACCAGACAGCGAGGTCATCGGTCTCATCGGATTAGGGAGGGATGGGGAAGGAATTCGGCCGCGCCCTTTCAGAGGAACCATCCCGGCATTTGCCTGGAGTGATTTAGGGAAATCACGGAAAACCTAAATCAGGATGGCCGGACGCGGGATTGAACTGTCGTCCTCCCGAATGCGAGTCTAGTGTCTAACCACTGAGCCACCTCGCTCGGTGGACAAGTCCCTGGAGTAGCGTCCAATCGAAAGACAGTCACTCGACTAATGGGCCACACGAAATTGTTGTTATTAGTCGGCTGTACACTTGCCTGAAAAGGAAGAAACCTTCGCTTACTTTTAAGTTAACATACATCGATGAACTTCTCGCCTACATTTCATATAAAGTAAATGAAATTTAAAAAAAGTAAAGGCAAAGAACGCGACAGTAGACCACATCCGGTATGAAGACCAGTGACAAATATCTTGAGTCCATGTCGCCATTTAAATATCTAGGAATCAATACCGCGAACGGATGTGAAACGGGGTGAAAACATGAAACCAGTGGTATAGAGGCGAACCAAAGTTGTAAGAAAAATTGTGGGAAAATGTGGTGCGCCTGCGCAGGAAAACGGATACATAGCAAGCGTGACCAATTGTAGAGTGCTGCTCCAGATTTTGGAGCCTTTATCATGTAGGTATGGAAGCAGGCAAGGAAGGAATGCTGAAACGCGCTGCTAGGGATGTAACGGGTCAGTACAGCTCTAGCGAAAGTGCGACGGAAATGCTCTTTCTAATTAAATGTGAATATTCGGAAGATTGGCGATATCACTGCGGCGAAACCCTTTTGGGTAACTTTAATAAATTTCCCACGCTATGTACACATAACTGCGACGGCGCTGTGAAAAGTAATGCCACAGAATTTTTTGTGTGGAAACTTAAGGCTTTTGAAATAAAACAAACGTTATAAACATTCTACATCCTTATTCTTCCGTTCTGCACATTTGCAGCCCTCTGCTGCTAGAGGGCTCCGAATTGTAGCGTGTTACATGGCGGTGTGTTACGTAAGTATGTCGGTGCATGAGAAACAGCGTGCTGTAATCGGATTTAGAATTCGAAGATTTCGTCCACACATAATGGACTCTCTCTTTCACCTGACAATGGCAAACGAAACACTAGCGCTGCGACATCAGCAACAACCCGACACTTTGGGTTCAGTGATATCGATCATCGTCCATACAGTCCCGATTTGGCCCCATGCGATTTTTATTTGTTTGCACAACTTAAACAACAACGTAGACTTCACTTTGATAGTGGGTGAAGCGGTGCAAGCAGAGGTCAGGCTGTAGCTCCGTCAAGAAACATTCTACAGTGACTCTATGAATAAACTGGTCTCTCGTTGGGGGAAATGTGTTCGTTGCCAGGATGAATATTTTGAGAAACAGATCTGCAGACATGAAGAATAAAGATGTAGAATGTTAATAACGTTTACATAATTTTTTTAAAAAAACTTAAACAATTTTCACATATAAATTCAGAGGCATTACCTTTCAGCACGACCTCGTAACGTGATGGAAAGTCGCAAGCACTGTACAAATTGTCAGTTTACATAGCCAACTAGGCTATTCACTTTAGGATTTTTTATTTGACTGCGGTGACTTAACTCTAAGAATTCGACTATGTGTAACGAGTGTCATACACTGAACAACATTTTAGATAGATCTGACGATGGCTCGGTAATAAGCCGAAACTGTTTATCAGTAAAGAAATTTTTTTTTCTTGACGCCGGATTTTTACACGCATAAAAATTCCATTTATAAATGGCTGCAAATGGTCTCCTGGTAGCCGAACGTAGCCATCTCCAGTCACTGACCGTTTCAGCTGGACTAAATAATCCAGTCCATTCTACGTAAACATAGCCCAAACCATTGTGGAGCCACCACCAGCTTGCAAAGTGCCGTATTGACAACTTGGGCCCATGACTTAGTGGGGTCTGCGCCATACTTGAACCCTGTCATCAGCTGTTACCAACATAAATCAGGACTCATCTGACCAGGCCACGGTTGCCCAGTCGCCTAGGGTCCAACCTATTTGGTCACGAGCTCAGGAGAGGCACTGCAGGCGAACTGTTCAAAATGGCTCTGAGCACTATGGGACTCAACATCTTAGGTCATAAGTCCCCTAGAACTTAGAACTACTTAAACCTAACTAACCTAAGGACACCACACACACCCATGCCCGAGGCAGGATTCGAACCTGCGACCGTAGCAGTCCCGCGGTTCCGGACTGCAGCGCCAGAACCGCACGGCCACCGCGGCCGGCCAGGCGAACTGTTAGCAAAGGCATTCGCGTTTGTTCGTCTGCTGCCATTGCCCATTAGCGCCATTGACAGCTCTACGCAAACGCCGCAGGTCTCGATCGCAAGTGAAATCCTCCGGCAACTGCCTTGTTCGTCGTGAGAGATGATCCTGAAAATTGGTATTTTCAGCACAGTCGTGTATCTCAGAATGTAATTCTCTTTAATTCTTGCAGTAGGCGTTAAGGCACAGAAACCAATAATAATTGAGTAAACTACTGCTATTACGTGCCCTTATTAAATTTTGTTCTAAGACTGCTTTGAGGTTCACGTATACTTATGTTCAGTATTTTTAGTTAGAAAGGTTGTTTAAGAAGTAAATCACGACGGGCGTGTTATGCACGACGCATCATTAAGCATAACTGATCACGGTGATTTTTCGACTGAGCTGCAAAGATCTTCTCCGATCTGAGTCGTAATTCCACTCCCTGCTGAATGATTTATTTTTGTATTGTGCCTTATTTCCTTTTTCCTGTCGAGCACGTCCCAAGGCAAAGACACCTTGAATTTTATACATACCTAATGCAGATAACTTCTTATGTCAATTTACGCTCAAGCGCCAAAGAAACTGGTACAGGCATGCGTATTCAAATACAGGGATATGTAAACAGATAGAATACGGCGTTGCGGTCGGCCACGCCTATATAAGACAATAAGGGTCTGGCGCTGTTGTTAGATCGGTTTCTGCTGCTACAATTTCTGGTTATCAAGATTTAAGTAGTTTGAACTTGGCGTTGTAGTTGGCGCACGAGCGATGGGACTCAGCTGCCCAGAGGTAGCGACGAAGAGATTTTCCTGTACGACTATTTCACGAGAATAACGTGAATATCAGGAATCCAGTAAAACATAAAATCTTCGACATCGCTGCGGCAGGAAAAAGATCCTGCCAGAACGGGACCAACGACGACTGAAAAGAATCTTTCAACGAGACTAAATTTCAACCCTTCCGCAAATTGCTACAGATCTCAATGCTGGGTTATCAACGAGTGTCAGCGTGCGAACCATTCAATGAAACATCAACGATATGGGCTTTCAGAGTGAAAGGCCCACTCGTATACCCTTCGTGTTTGCACGACACAATTTATGCCTCGCCTGGGCCCGTCAACTGCGACATTGAACTGTTGATGACTGGAAACGTGTATCCTGGTCGGAAGAGTCTCGTTTCAAATTGTATCGTGCGGATGGACGTCTATGAGTATGGAGACAATCTTATGAATTAATGGACATTGAATGTCAGCAGGGGATTGTCCAAGTTGGTGGAGGGTGTGCGATATGGGATTCCTGATACATCTGGATACTACTCTAATAGGTGACACGTACGTAAGCATCCTGTCTCATCACCTCCATTCCATTCATCTCCATTGTACATTTAGACGTGCTTGGTCAATTCCAGCATGGCAATGTGACACCCCACACGTCCAGAATGGCTACATAAGGCCTGCACGAACACTCTTCTGAGTTTAAACACTTCTGCTGACCACCAAACGTCCCAGACATGTACATTTTTGAGCACATCTGGGATGCCTTCTAACGTGCTGCTCTGAAGAAAACTCCACCCCCTCGTACTCTTACAAATTTATGGACACCCCTGCACGACTCATGGTGTCAGTTCCCTCCAGCACTATTTCAGACATTATTCGAGTCCTGGCCAATCTTGTTACGTCTCTTGTGCGTGCTAGGGGGGGGGTTGCCCTATACGATATTAGGTAGGATTATCAGTTTATCTGGTTCTTCAGAGCACGAATCAAGGGAAACGTATCTTCTGGCAGCGAACCAACATGATTCATGAGTACAAAGGTTTCACCACAGATAGTTCTACCAGCTGGAGTTATCGTGTATACAGGTATGATAACTCTTAAGATGTCTGGTATTAAAGTGCCAGTATTGTACCATGTGATCGTTCATGTGATATATCCTCGCTTGTTAAAAGGGCTCAACATGGAAAGTGGTTCGTATGTCAAAGAAAGGAGACGAAACACGACATTTCACATAAAGTCAAAGCTAACGTTTCCGTGCCGAAATAAACGGCGTCTAGATGTAACAGTAAAGCAAGGGGCTAGAACACGCACGAATTGTTTCTCAATGTGTCTGGCAAGCCAGACAATAGTCTGTCCGTAAACTGTTTTTATTTCGGTAAGCTTAGTTGCAGAGACAAACAGCAGAAAATTTACGCATTATGTTCAAAAGGCACCTCCTACATTTTTTCAGCAGTGAGGCGCACCTCGTTCTGTAGACGAATTAACAAAATTTAAACACGCTACAGAAGTAATTCGATGTAAATGGGCAGAAGTTTCTCCCTGCGGAAGCATTGTTCTGGAGGCTGAGATACGACCGCAACAACCACAAGGGAACTGAAAAAAAGCAACATCAAAAACAAACATTATATCTTTCCACCGGCAAGCTTTCATAAATGGTCGACCGTGTCTGTCCCTCACTACTCTTGTGTTGCTGGGAGGCCTTATGCCCTTTCGCTTGCCATTTTGCTTCATGCAGACGACGAGAAGCACTTTTTATGAGGAATAACTGAGGGGCATTACACCTGTATATCTTTCCAGTTTAGTTTCCAGTCCTTTGTACCGGCGTTTCAGTACATCATCGTTACTGTTTCACAGCTTTCCAATAAATGATTTCGAGATGTTAACAATTTAAAACGTCATTCGTCTCTTTGCGCTGTGAACGCTACGAGTGTAATAAAAACTTCTTCGTTGTGTGATAAATCCTTTGTTTTTTGTTTAACCAACATCGCTGGATGGAACTACAAAGTTACCTGTAAAAGTCTTTGTGCAGAGACACATCAAATAACATTCTACAAAATCCTCATATGTGTTCGTTTGCTCTCCAGAATTGTCCTGTTGAGATATCTTGTGCAACTGGCTGTTAGGTGGTCCTCCTATGAAATTTACGATACTGGCCATTAAAATTGCTACACCATCAAGATGACGTGCTACAGACGTGAAATTTAACCGACAGGAACAAGATGCTGTGATATGCAAATGATAAGCTTTTCAGAGCATTCACACAAGGTCGGCGCCGGTGGCGACACCTACAACGGGCTGACATGAGGGAAGTTTCCAACCGATTTCTCATACACAAACAGCAGTTGACCGGCGTGCCTGGTGAAACGTTGTTGTGATGCCTCGTGTAAGGAGGAGCAATGCGTACTATCATGTTTCCGACTTTGATAAAGGCCGCATTGTAGCCTATCGCCATTGCGGTTTATCGTATAGGGACATTGCTGCTCGCGTTGGTCGAGATCCAATGACTGTTAGCAGAATATGGAATCGGTGGGTTCAGGAGGGTAATACTGAACGCCGTACTGGATCCCAACGGCCTCGTATCACTAGCAGTCGAGATGACAGGCACCTTATCCGCATGGCTGTAATGGATCGTGCAGCAACGTTTCGATCCCTGAGTCAACAGATGGGGACGTTTGTAAGAAACAACCATCTGCACGAAAAGTCCGACGGCGTTTGCAGCAGCATGGACTATCAGCTTGGAGACCATAGGTGCGGTTACCCTTGACGCTGCATCACAGACAGAAGCGCCTGCGATGGTGTACCCGACGCCGAACCTGGGTACACGAATGGCAAAACGTCATTTTTTCGGATGAATCGAACTTCTGTTTACAGCATCATGGTTCAAATGGCTCTGAGCACTATGGGACTCACCTGCTGAGGTCATTAGTCCCCTAGAACTTAGAACTAGTTAAACCTAAATAACCTAAGGACATCACAAACATCCATACCCGAGGCAGGATTCGAACCTGCGACCGTAGCGGTCTTGCGGTTCCAGACTGCAGCGCCTTTAACCGCACGGCCACTTCGGCCGGCCTACAGCATCATGATGGTCACATCCGTGTTTGGCGACATCGCGGTGAACGCACATTGGAAGCTTGTATTCGTTATTGCCATACTGGTGTATCACCCGGCGTGATGGTATGGAGTGCCATTGGTTACGTGTCTCGGTCACCTCTTTTTTGCATTGACGGTACTTTGAACAGTGGACGTTACATTTCAGATGTGTTACGACCCGTGACTCTGCCCTTCATTCGATACCTGCGAAACCCTGCATTTCAGCTGGATAATGCCCGATCGCATGTTGCAGGTCCTGTACGGGCAGGGGGGTTCTGGATACGGAAAATGTTCGACTGCTGCCCTGGCCAGCACATTCTCCAGATCTCTCACCAATTGAAAACGTCTGGTCAATGGTGGCCGAGCAACTGGTTCGTCACAATAAGCCAGTCAGTACTCTTGATGAACTGTGGTATCGTGTTGAAGCTGCATGGGCAGCTGTACGTGTACACGTCATCCAAGCTCTGTTTGACTCATTTCCCATGCGTATCAAGGCCGTTATTACGGCCAGAGGTGGTCGTTCTGGGTACTGATTTCTCAGGATCTCTGCACCTAAATTGCGTGAAAATGTAAAACCATGTCAGTTCTAGTATAGTATAATTGTCCAATGAATACCCGTTTATCATCTGCATTTCTTCTTCGTGTAGCAATTTTAATGGCCAGTAGTGTATATGAACCGTGATACCTGTTAGCCCTCACATGAGTACTTTATTTAAGTCAAAAATTGTTGATTTGTTCTCTTCGAATAGGAATTTATCCATTTATTTGGCGTTGCTTCTAAATTTTGAGGAAATTATTTAAGCAGATTTCTTTCGTGGATAATTCCGTTGGATGTGGAGAAGTCACAGCGCAAGGAAACTGTAGCGAAATGCATGAAAACCTGTAGATGGTTGGTTGGTTGAGTTGGGGGAGGGGACCAAACAGCGAGGTCATCCACCGTATCGGATTATGGAAGAATGTCGGCCGTGCCCTTTGAAAGGAACCATCCCGGCATTTCTCACAAGCCATTTAGGGAAATCACGGAAAACCTAAATCAGGATGTCCGCATGCGGGTTTGATGGTCTTCCTACCGAATGCGAGTCCATTTTGCTAACCACTTCGCCACCGCGCATGACGTTTGGTGCAGCACCGCCACGCATGACGTTTGGTGCAGCTGACTTTGAACATAAACGAATGCAGCGTATTGCACACAAATAGGTGGAAAGACCCGTTATTGCTACTCAGTCAGTGCAAACTATCAATTCTTTAAATATTTCAGAGTATGCCTAAAGAGCGATTTAAAGGCGATTTAAAGCGGAACGACCATGAAATAATAATGACAAAAAGGGAAGGTGTCAGACTGAGATTAATTAATAGCTGTCTGTCCATGAAGGAGTGTTGATTACAAAACCAAAATCTAATAGTTGAATATTGCTTGTCCGTCTGGGACCGATATCAGATAGGATTTATAGAGGGGGTGTGAAGAAGATCATGGCGTGCGTATCTCTACAGATTTGCTCAATAAGCACGAGAACGTCACTGAGATGCTCGTTGAGCTACAGTGGCAGATGTTACAAGACAGGCACTGTTCACCACCATGTGTGAGCCCTGTGCGACTCGCGCTGATGCCTTTCATAGCTTGGTATCTTGTAACAGCGATAGTGGTGTCTCGTTTTCTTAGTGTGTTCACTACGTTTGCTCTCCTTGTCTGTCCGTGCGTAGCAGTACCAGCGCTTATCGATAGCGCGTACTGTGATACAACCATTGGAGCGGCCTCTAGTATTTCCTGGTTGTCGTGTGTCGAGAGAGTTGAGTTGGGTCGGAGCAGTAGTTCAAAAATGGTTCAAATGGCTCTGAGCACTATGCGACTCAACTTCTGAGGTCATAAGTCGCCTAGAACTTAGAACTAATTAAACCTAACTAACCTAAGGACATCACACACATCCATGCCCGAGGCAGGATTCGAACCTGCGACCGTAGCGGTCACTCGGCTCCAGACTGTAGCACCTAGAACCGCACGGCCACTCCGGCCGGCTTCGGAGCAGTAGTGAGGTCCGGACAGGCAGTACACACACATGCACTGTCCGACGGAAGCATGTGGTCGCGAGAGTGTATGACCACGTCAAGGACCGTGATATTCGAGTAGTTCAGCTTTCACAGGTGTGTCTGTGTGTGTGTGTGTGTGTGTGTGTGTGTGTGTGTGTGTGTGTGTGTGTGTGTCCTCCCGTCAAAGTGACCTCATGGCAACAAGATGTCAGTCGACGATCTATACTGGGATCTTCCCGTGCCAGACCAGAGTGGGGGACGACCGTTGGTTGGTCGTTCGGTCGTTCGTCGCAGCGGACGACGTGCATTTGGTCTTCTGACCGCTTCTGGCTTCTCTGTGTTTGTGCCGACTTATAATTCGTTCGTGTTATTTCACAATGACTGGTTTTAGTATTGTGAGTTGTTGGTGGAATTGTTTTCCCGGATCCGTGTGTATCATGTGCTTTTGAATGAGCAGTTATTTTAATGCTGTCTACCTACTGAATTTGGAGAGGAGTTGCGAACTGAGATCAGTTCGTTTGGGGCGCAGCAGCGAGCAGGTCCGTGCAGCGCAAGGACAAGCCAGGGCCGCTGGCTGCGTGCTGCCACTGCCGGATCGAGAAGCGGTAGTGCGAGAGTGAACCCCGGACGCTTAGGTCGAGTGAAGAGTTAACTGATAATGCCGCTTCGACTGAGATCTCGCCTTGGTCGGTGGGTTGTTGCTCCCAGGACCGATAAGCATGGCGGCAACGAGTGAAGCGTTTCGAGGTGGTGAAATATTGCATCCGTCTTTCTTTACTTGTTATTCATCATTGAATTTAGTATTATTCTTATTAGTGAAGTGCAACCAGCAGAATTTTCTGTCTTGTGGCCGCTAACGCCCCAGTTACCTGCCCTGGAGGTTAGCGTACTTTTCCTGCAGTGTACCTTTCCTCATCGTGTTTATGCTGTCCGACATGGCGTATGGGTCGACAGCCTCTTGTATTGTACTGTGCATATTTTTTGAGAGGTCTACCTTGGTTCCAATGTTTCCTTCGGCCTTGGGTGTTTCCTGAAGATGTTGTTCTATCTGTCTCTCCACCCCTGCCTTAAAATATTCTACTGCTGTACTGGTGATCTGACGTTAGGTGGATTGGTTAGTCGGTCGGTCGGCACATAAGCGGCCCCTACTTTGAGTTGCCATCCTGTTACGTGAGTACAACTCTTGGCTGCCTGTCTCACGTTAACTTATGTTTGAGTTACCTTCCCAGGCTGACCCTTGGAACACTTGCTGAAAACCGCTTGTCCTGATTCCTTAGATTGTGATGTGTGTTTTGAGGACTTTGTAATTTTCTAATTGTTGTTGGTGTTCCTTCAGCCAATTGTTATTTGAAATTGTTTGTGGCCTTCAGCCGAGCAATAATTTCACTTCTTTCGGGGTAAGGCCTTCAGCCGTGTTACAGTATGTTTTTTAAGCAAACTTGTTTTAAAAGCAAGGTATTAATTTTAAAAGTGCTGTTTGGAATTGTTCTTCAAATCACAAACGGCTGAAGGTTTTTTGCGGCCTTCAGCTCAGCAATAATTTCACTTCTTTCATAGTAAGGCCTTCTGCCGTGTTACAATAAGTTTTTCTAAAGCAAACTTGTTTTAAAAGCAAAGTATTTGTTGAAATGTGCGCTATTTGGAACTGTTTTCCTGACTTCTAATTCAGGCCTTCAGCTTTTTGTTATTTGAAATTGTTGGTGACCTTTAGCTGAGTAATAATTTCACTTCTTTTATAATAAGGCCTTCAGCCGTGTTACAGTTTGTTTTAAAACGAAGTATTTTCCTTAATATGTGCTATTTGGAATTGTTGTTCTGACTTCTAATTCAGCCCTTCAGCCGTTTGTTGTTTCGGGTTATTGTTGGTGGCCTTTCTCCCCAAAATTGTGGAATTTTTTTCCTGTGATAAGGCCTTTAGCCGTCATACAGTCAATTGTGTTTTTTTAGAGATTTTTCTAAAATTTTAATTTCTTTAAATTAAGTTTGTGTATTTGTTGTGCAACCGAGAGTAACTGATTACGGCCCCGTCCACAATCTTACCTTATCCTGCCCCATCCTGAGTAATCAGCTCTCAATGTGATTTGCTGTTAAAATTCCAAGACCGTACATTTCCAGACAATGCATGCGTCCTCCTGCAAAGATAATGCGAAATCCCATTGGAGTTCAGGCCTACCATTCGTGACTGGAGTGGTACACAAATCAACATCCACCATACACCATAGGATGGTTTGCGGAGTGTAGATGCAGATGTACTGTAGTTCGATTCATGAATGATGGCAGTTTAAAGCACGGGTGGTAATTGTATTACTGCTAGTTCTAAGCGACAGTTGCGGTACGCACATTCACATGCTATGCGCCCGATAAAAGCGAATATCCTGCAAATTATGTTGACCATTTCTCTATAACCTCCGATTTATTTATATTAGCCAATCCTTGCAATTCTTATGTCGTGTAAGCATTTAGTTTTGATGAAGTCAGAGTTCGGCGACATTTCATGTTTCCAAACGTGCCCTAAACTGCGGCTTCTCTCTCCATTTCCTAGATGATATCCATAGAAAGAAACATGGCGTTCTACGTTTTGTGCACAATAGTGCCTTCCTGCACTTGGCTAAAAACAGCGTTCCTTCACTTTTCACTACTATAAAATGGGCCTTACGCGGCTCTACAAAAGAGAGCCCGGTGGACTTCATGACACTGATCTGCACCTCTCCTGGTGCGTCCTTCTGAGAACTGCTCCAAGAACTGTCCCTCTGTTTGGCTACATTATTCCGCTCTCGCCAGTGAACTGTCACTTCACACCATTTTGCTTTCAGCGTCCTCATACTTACCAAAAGCGTGCAAATTGAATAAATGCAAAACACGGTAAGTGAATACCAACCGTCACTAGCACTGTTACATATTACATTTCTCGATGTCGATTAACTTTTGCAGACTAATGGGTCTTTATATACTGATTTTATATGTGTTACCGGACAGTACAGAAAAACGGTCGCATTAAATCATCGAAGTTCTAACCAGCCAGAGCACATGATGATGGACAACATTTTAAATGTTAATGAGAGTGCGAGCTTTTTGGGCCGGCTATTTCACACGTAATTAATCTGGCTACTACACACGAAAGACCTGTGATGAAAGTGTGTCAGGTCACTGAACTTTTGGCGATGTCTGACCGGGAAGGCATGGGGAGGTGACAGTTTTACAGGGCGTTTGGGAGATCGCGATGGCAACGTGGTTTATGAGTCGGCACGTACTTCATAGCTCAAGATGTTAGACGATATCCACCACGAGGGCATTCAGATATCGCCTGGAGCACCTCCTCCTGACATGGCCAGGCTCTGAAAAAGTAGCATTGCCTCAGTCATTATCATTCAGCACGGCGGCCCACCCCAACCTGTTGCTCCCGATGCGACCAAACAATTTAGGACACGTGCTACCGGCGGTCCTATGGATCTGGATACATCGTACCTGAAAGTATGCAGCCAAGGGTGGAAAAAATTGAAGCCTTGGCGTGTAAGGCGATCAAAAGTGATTTTAAGGTAGACACAGCATAAGAAAACTTATGTTTCAGATTTCGTATTTCCAGATCTGTTTTCTTCATTTTTAGCAGACTATCACTGGCCAAAGGGGCCTTCATGGCGAAGAGAAATCTGATTATATCTGTGGTGTCACCGCCAGACGCCACACTTGCTAGGTGGTAGCTTAAATCGGCCGCGGTCCATTAGTACATGTCGGACCCGCGTGTCGCCACTGTCAGGATCGCAGACCGAGCGCCACCACAAGGCAGGTCTCGAGAGACTGACTAGCACTCGCCCCAGTTGTACGGACGACATTGCTAGCGACTACACGTACGAAGCCTTTCTCTCATTTGCCGAGAGACCGTTAGAATAGCCTTCAGCTAAGTCCATGGCTACGACCTAGCAAGGCGCCATTTGTACCATTGCATGTATCTCAAGATAGTCTCACTTGTATCATCAAGAATGCTGTATACCAAAGGACGATATAAAAGTTAAGTGTTCTAGTAGCTACGTTCTTTTCTTTATCACATTCATTACGAATCCTGTTCCAGACTTCGCGCCAGTCGGCGTGTGTGTACGTGTGCCCTTTCGGCTACCCGTCACTGTGGACTGGCTGCCTTGTCAGTCCACTACAATATCAACCATAGGTCCGAATTTGAGGTAGAAATTTATGAGAGTGTACGTTTGGAGCACAGCGTCGTATGGTAGTGAGGCATAGTCTGTGGGAATACCGGAACAGAAGACAATCGAAGCGTTCGATATGTGGTGCTATGGGCGAATGTTGAAATTTATGTGGACTGATAGGGTAAGAAAGAGAGGAAAGTAATATGTGGAAAAAACTGACAAGGAGAGAGGACGGGACATCTGTTAAGACACCAGGGAATAACTTCCACTGCCGGCCGCGGTGGTCTAGCGGTTCTGGCGCTGCAGTCCGGAACCGCGGGACTGCTACGGTCGCAGGTTCGAATCCTGCCTCGGGCATGGGTGTGTGTGTGATGTCCTTAGGTTAGTTAGGTTTAAGTAGTTCTAAGTTCTAGGGGACTTATGACCTAAGATGTTGAGTCCCATAGTGCTCAGAGCCATTTGAACCATTTGAATAACTTCCACTGTAGTAGAGGAAGCTGTAGACGGTAAAACTTGTAGAGGGAGACAGAAATTGGAATACAGTCAACAAGTAACTGAGGACAGAGGCAGTAGATGCTACTGAGATGAAAAGGTTGGGAATGGAGAGGAATTCGCGGCAGGCAACATCAGACCAGTAAGAAGACTGACGACTAAAGCACACAGTGCAGTTATATCGTTGTATATACGGATGTCTGCAAGCAAGTGAATGCATTCGGTTGTTTACCTGTTTTCCCTGGCTGGTTTTTCCAAGTGCACCTTTTCCAGGGCACTACAGGAGGGTCGCCGCCTGCGCCGGGCGTTGTGGCCGACTGCTTCTAGGCGCTTCACTCCGGAACCGTGCTGCTGCTACGGTTGCAGGTTCGAATCCTGCCTCGGGCATGGATGTGTGTGCTGTCCTTAGGTTAGTTAGGTTTAAGTAGTTCTAAGTCTAGGGAACTGATGACCTCAGATGTTAAGTTCCGTAGCGCTTAGAGCCATTTGAACCACCGCCTGTATCCAGTAGGGTAGTTAATTTAGATCATCCATGTCGTCTTTCAGCGGATCCAATACCGAGACAGGTTGCTGGTCTTTTTCTCAGCACCTGAGACGACGGGATATAGGAAAATGCCACAGCGGACAAAAAATCCAGAGAAGCTCTTAAAAATGGTGATGTGCGTGGATGTACCCCGTCTTCTCATTGTCTGAAAGGAGAATCATGCATCAGGGGCAGCGACCAACACACTGTGGTCTCTAAAAATGACCGTGCAGGAATGAGGGACTTCACGCCAAGCACACCGATGGAAGGAAGTGCTGCTCATCACACTGCACGTAGGATACTGCCCGCTAGCACACGGTTTCCTCATCTGGCGGAAGGTTTGTGGTGACGTTTGTGGTGTTCCAGTTTCAGTACAGTATGTCTGCCCACTATTCTCGCTGACACCGACACCAGTGTAACAGGGGTTCTGAAATTTAGTGGACTTAGGGGCTTCTTACTTTAAGCGCAGGAGAGGAAGGTCAGCGTTCTCTGGACGGATAACTTGCCCATATAGTTTCGTATTTTTATTAACCGGTTTCCAGTCTAACAATTTAACGCATCTTGACAGCAGTCTATTGTAATTGCTAGGTAGACTTTCCACCTGCGGGAACAGCTTTAGTCACCCCAAGTCCGTCAGGTGAATGACATGTTGTGCACACTCCACATCCAACAATATCATCATTATAATCGTCATTAAAATATGCTTTATTTTTACTGCCAAATATTTTTCTCGGTAACAGATTTTTTTGACGATATCTAACTCGAAACAAGTACGAAGTTTCAAATATTTGTCTCCTACAAAACGCACGTGAACATTCAAAGTTCCAGATACGGCAATGATCTCTAAAACATAACTAAGTATAGCAAAATACTATTTTATCTTGAACCAGAGTTACGTAATTCTTGAAACAGACGAAATTTTCACGTCAGGAAAAGTTCCCTACTTGGGAAAGCTTTGCACAGTGCTTTGAATAGCGAGAGTAACGCAGTGGGAGCTGACAATGCCAGACGCTCACTCGTGTGTTGACGGCGGGAGACTTCCAGCACGGCAATTACTTAACTTCTGGTATTCTGGGGCAAAAAAAAAGCCACTGGAAATGGAGACAGCAGAGCGACTGAGCGGCTGTATTGATGGCTTCGGAAAAGTTTAACGTGTGATTAATGTTTATGGCCGCGTTTAATTTTTATGTTGCCTGTAGTTTACGTCTCGCCGGAAGCGATACTTTAGTGGCCATTAACTCGCGTGGCAGCAGTCGGCATGGACGAACACTGCTCTGTTCTACATAGGGTGTCCGACGGTGAATGGTCAGCATTCAAGGATATGACCGGAACGATTATTCGAAGCAAAAAAGTCAAGTAAATATGGGCTCTAAAATGCATACCTTTAGAGCTGATTAGCACTTTTTCATCTCCGCTGCTGTGAAACACGTACCTTCTACTGAGCAAATGTGCATAGCTGTTAAGGTATGCATTTTAGAGCCCATGTTTACTACACTTTTTTGCTTCAAATGACCGTTTCAGTCATATCCCGGAATACTGACCATTCCTGAAGGGATACCCTGAGTAAAGAAAGCTGAGTTTCACGTAAAATGACTATGAAATTATTTACTAAGTACAACATGTAGCCAAAAACTTGCACTTCCTAAAGTGGATTAATTGTACCACTAAGAACATAAACGCAGCAATAATTCAAATATACTTGCGATTTATCTGACAGTATTTCACCGAAGAGTCATAAACAACATGGACATACCTAGCAGATTTAATGAAAAAATCGTACCGCAAGTGGCCATAGGCGATTTATTCCGTAAGAAGACGCAGTTCTAGTAACAGGAAAAGCAGAAGACTTCCTAACATAAAATCTCTCAGGAAATATTGCTATGAGAAAATGTTCCCTATATGGATGAACGACTAAGTTACGATATTATAGGAACAGTTGCAAAGGCCTGCTCCCTTGTCTGAGTTACACGGAATTTTCTCATTTGCACCTTGAATGTACGCTCGAAATGTTCGGCTTCACCATTTGACTGAAGCAAAAATGGCGCTCTGGTCACATCGTCAGTACTATTGGCCGTGCAAAACTGTTCAGATTCCTGTGGCGTGAACTACGGTCCATTCCGGCAAGTTCGCGATCCAGAAAATTAAAGTGCGTGTTCTGATAGTACAGGCCGACGTCGTAGAGTTCATTGGAACCGCAAACGGAAAGAGACTGAAGGCATCAACTACAATAAGCCATCGTGTGTCCCAGAAAGGTCCTGCAAAATAAATGTGCATGCGTTTCCACGGACCGCTGGGGCGTGACCAGTCTGAAGAGCGTTGAGGTCGGGTCGCCTATTGCTCCATGCAAGCAGCGCAGAATGGCGTCATCTCTTTAATCTGGAGGTGCGCTCCTGGCCAAGAACAATGGCGTCTAGCAAACTGCTTTTTCCTTACAATACCCCAGTGTCTCTTATGTAGCAACCTTAAAACATCCTGCTGAGGGGTTCAAGGGATTATGACCCGAGTCTGGTCATTCTCAGTGTTCAATAGTAGAAAACCATGCTGTACTGACAAGGCTTGACAGCGAACGAAGTATCGTGTACTTCCAGCCGAACAGTGTCTTTCATTTTCCTTGGCCACCCTGTGCGCATGTAATTCAGCACAGTATTTAATCATATATACTAACTTTATCCAGCGTTTTTCAGTGTTTCGTCCGCGACTGTTTTACTTTCGTAAAATGAAGAACAAACCACCTTCAGTCACAAGTTGCGTTTATTTACTGCACTAAACTTTTCGAGCCCTGGAGTCTCATCTTCAGGTGGTTTTTAATGATTATCATCAAGTTTTTTAGTTGTTTGCCTGTTGATATTACATTTTTGTGTTACAACATGGTATATTGTAGATATAAGTTTAACAGCGTTAATAATACGAAACTAACTTACAGTTTAACATTGTATGATGTCTGCTTCTGTTGTGCAGTTGGTATACACAACCTACAACATGGTGCCAAATAATTATTTTAATAATATCTGTGTACTAGTAATACTATATCATATTATCATCTGTGAAACAAGAAAATCGATTATATTTAGAAGTAGAACATCTGTATGAACGAGAATCTTTGGCATGTTTACGTTCTGCTACTACAATGTGCGAAAAAGTGTGTGACAATGTATATATCCCAGTATGTACTGCAAAATTAAAGATGTGTATTGTGTATACTAACTGCACAACAGAAGCAGACATCATACAATGTTAAACTGTAAGTTAGTTTCATATTATTAACGCTGTTATATATACTTTTTACTGGAATCCGGTAAAACATCAAATCTCCGACATAGCTGCGGCTGGAAAAAGATCCTGCAAGAATGGGACCAAGACGACTGAAGAGAATCGTTCAACGTGACTGAAGTGCAGCCCATCAGCAAATTGCTAAAGATTTCAATGCTGGCCATCAACAATTGTCATCGTGCGAACCATTCAAGGAAACATCATCGATATCTGCTTTCGGAGCCGACGTCCCGCTTTTGTACCCTTGATGACTGCACGTGCAAAGCTTTACTCCCTGCCTTGGCCCGTCAGTATCAGCATTGGACTGTTGATGACAGGAAACATGTTGCCTAGTCGGCCGAGTTTCGTTTCAAATTGTATCGAGCGGATGGGCGTGTACGGGTATGGAGATAACCTCACGAATCCATGGATCCTGCATGTTAGCAGGGGACTGTTCAAGCTGGTGGAGGCTCAGTAATGGTGTGGGGCGTGTCCAGTTAGAGTTATATGGAACCCCTGATACGTCTAGATAGGTGACACGTATATAAGCTTCCTATCTGATCACCTGCAACTGTTCATGTCCATTGTGCATTCCGACGGACTTGGGCAATTCCAGTGGGACAATACGATATCCCACACGTCCAGAATTGCTACAGGGTGGCTCCAGTAATACTCTTCTGAGTTAAAACACTTCCGCTTGCCACCAAACTCCCCATACCTGAACATTATTGAGCACATCTGTGATGCCTTGCTAGGAGTTGTTTAGAAGAGATCTTCACGCCTTCGTACTCCCCTTCAGCACTATTTCAGACGAGCCCATGCCACGCCGTGTTGCGGCACTTCTACGTGTTCTGGGGACCCCTATACGGTATTGGGCACGTGTACCAGTTTCCTTGGCTCTTCCGTGTTGAGGGGTGATAGCAGTTGTGACGCTGAGCTCCTAATAAACTAATGGCCTTTTCTTAACCGTTTCCGGGTAAACCAATGAAAACAGCTAGGGACTGGAAACGTGTAGCGTCATCCGTATTAACCGTGCCAGTACGCAGTTCAGTTGAGCATAGTGTAGTTGTTTACCTGAAGTGTCATTCCGACAGTGCTTGTCATAGTGCACGGTACTACAGTGTTGTTGCGTGAACAACGAATACAGTTTTGTGTAATGAAAATGCCACTGACCTTCACACATGCAGAGTATGCTGACATGGTGTTTGTTTATGGTTTGTCCAATTGGAATTCCAGTGCTGCTGTGCGAGAATACCAACAACGATTTCCGAATCACAGAGTACCAGGTAGCGGGGTGTTTAGCAGGGTGTTTCACGGTTTGCGTGAGCGTGGTACGCTTCCCAGCGTAAATTTTGTCTCTGAGCGTCCCATATAACAAACTCTTAATGCAGTTGAGAATATTCTTCAAGTAGTGGGACGCAACCCTACTACTAGCTCTATAAGAACTGCTGCCAAACTTGGTATTCCATAAAAACGAGTGATACCCACAGTACACAAGCACGGTCTGTACCCCTTTCATCGACAGAGTGTACAATATCTGCATGAAGGAGATGCTGCTGCCCGACAAGAATTCTGTCAGTGAATCATTGCCACTGAGCGATTAATTCCACGTATTCTGTTCACTGATGAATCAACATTTACCCGCAACGGAATCAACAACACGAGCCACTCTCTTGTACGTGCACGCTACTGTGGAAACGAATTTTCACCTACGTTTCTCAGTCAACGAGTGGTGCGGTTTTATTGATGACCAACTCTTCGGTCCAGTTGTTTTAGATAACCGTCTTACTGGGACACGGTATCTTGAGTTTCTTCAAGATGTGTTACCAGAATACGTGGAGGATATCCCTTTGGCAACGCGATGTCGTATGTACCGTACTTTCAGCATGATGGAGCTCCTACACATTCCGTACAGCCAGTGACACAGTATCTCAACACACCGTATCCTGGTCGTTGGATCTGTCGCCGTGGTGTCATTGCTTGGCCACCGAGGTCACCCGGTCTTACCCCATTGGATTACTGTATGTGGGGGTGGCTGAAGAACGACAAGTGCGGAGTGGACACAAGAGAGGAACTTCTAGCTCGTATTTTACATGCTCGTGTCCAGATAAAGGAATGCCAAACTGAGCTCCGATCGGCGACACAACATCTGTCTGCAAGAGCAGCAGCATGAGTTGAAGTTGACGGTGGACTATTTGAACATCTTCTGTGAGGAATTGTACACAATTAAACAAACAGTGAAACAAATCTTAATTTACCGACACCTGCACTTTTTTCCGTTCCTAGCTGTTTTCATTGGTTTACCCAGAGACGGTTAAGGAAAGGGCATATGTTAATTAGAAGTTTTTTGTGCAGAATCACCAGTACTATCGCCCGTCAAAGCATGTACCTTTCCCCCTGACTCGCCCTAAGGGACTAACATGTTCAGAAACTTTGACAATAAGTTATGAAAGCCAGACAGATCGTTTCTTCTATATTTCGGTGTACTCACAGTAGAGAGAAGGTAATGCGAAATTTTTGGGAACATTTCTTGGAAAAAAAACTTTAAAATTAACATAAACAGTCATAACCGCAAGGAACTTTTTTTCGGAGGTCGCCAGTTTCGGTCTATTTTAGGCCATCTTCAGACCTCCTACCACGATGGTAGACCGTGGCGGTGAACTCAGGCGCTACGACTCTAGTCTTCTTGCAGATATGACGGTTTATGTTCACTTTAAAGAAAATAATGCACCTAAAAGAATTAAATTAGACACGTATCTAGTAGCATCCCAACTGCGGCAACACAGATTCAGGTATCTGTGATTTCCATAATTCGCTCCCTGTAACATTCTGTGTCACCCCGCACCGTGGTCGAAGACTAACAGCAGCTGGACTAGGCGATTACCGTTCCATGCACGGGCTTCCGTTAGTAACACAACACAAATGGCTGCGTTTGCTGTGGTGCCGCGAGCAAGAACCAAGGATTGCTGATGAATGGCGTCGGAATGTGTCCAGCGACGAATCGCGATTCTCCAGCGGACGACCATCGTCGGCGACCTGCGGACTGGTCCCATTCTTCCAGTGTTTGGGAGTGGCGTCATAGTGTGGAGAGCCATCGGGTATTGTTTCAGGTCACGGTTCATGATGACAGGAAAATCTGACGGCACAAGTGCACGTCACGGGAAATACGGCGTCCTCTTCTGTTACCTCTCACGTGAAAGTATCGTGGTGCCATTTCTTCAACAGGACAGTGCCCCTGCACACATAGCGTGGTCTCTATGAACTGTCTGTATTGTGTTGAGGTACTCCTATGGCCAGCGAGATCACCAGGTCTTCGATAGAAAATCTGTGGGATCCGCTCGGAAGCCAACTGTGTCCAGCGTCAGCGTCCAGGGTGTTGAGGACCAGCTACAGAAGTTACTTGCCAGCTTGCCTCAGGTGAGGACACAACGGTCTTACAACACCCTTCCCAACCGAATCAGAACATGCTTTCAGGCCAGAGAGATTTCAACGTGTCGTGGGCTCATCGTGCAAAGTTCCTTGTAAATTAGACTCAATTTTGTGATCGCCAGAGTAGCACCACGTGCCACGCACTGGCAAGCTGGCAGTGGCTGTGTTTAAATGGAATGAACTGGGTCCCCTAGTCCAACTGAACCAATCACTGATTGGAAGCGGCTATGTTCGGCTACCTGGAGACCACCTGCAGCCATGCCACCTGAGAAGTTTAATTTCGTTTCCTTCTGCCCTTCTGAGACTTCAGGAAGTGCATGTAAATGGTCTAGAGGATAACGTCGGATGTTTTCGCAAATGGTGCTGCTGTATATGGAGAAGTACAGCGCTGTGATTGACGATGAAACGAGCCGAGTAACAGGAGCCAGACGCCAGTTCACCGTAGTTTTCTATCGAGCGCACCGTGCTATCTGTGTTGCCTGTTATGTGTGTACGCACAGCGCCTTGTAAAGGGTGGATGGGTGCACAACGGGAACACTGCCTCCGCCACTGTAATCCGTTAGTCACAAATCAATTTTAAGAGCAGTGCAGAGAATTGTAACTGAATGCTGGAAGACTTGCTGAGAATAGACGTAGTTGATCATAAACATAAACCAATATAGTGCACTGCACATATACAGCAAGTAATACCCATTATTGTGTGATTACGCGATTGCAGGACACCCATTAAATATGCCTAAGGAGCGATCACACAAAACATATCTCAGAAACACACATGCCAGACTCAGATTCACTGCAAAAATCTTTTAGAAGGCAGTGCATCCAACGAAAGCAGTAGCTCATAACACCATCGTTAGACCAGTTCTTGAATATTGCTCGTTAGTCTGGGATCCGTGCTAGATAGGATAGAGTAAATAGAGAAGATATTAAGGTGCGCTGTCCGTTTCATGATAGCTGAATTTAGTAGACGCAAAAGCGTCACAGACTTTTTCATCCAACTCCAGTGCCAGACCGTGTATCAAGCTGTGGTTTACTGTTAAAATTCAGAGAGCTCACGTTTCTATAAGAGTCTACCTACGTATTGCTGCCTGTGACGGAAAAATAACAAAAAGATAAAAAGAAGTTAATCATAGATTAGAGCTGACTCGGATGTTTTACCAGCAGTCGTTCCTGACTGGAATATGAAAGGTAGAAGGTGTGGGGAGAAGTGACAGAAGTACATAAAGCACTCTACACTTGTCCTGATAACGTGGGATAAGCTGTAGATGTATCTGTCATGTTCTAGAGAAAGACAAAACATAGCAGCTGTTAACAAGGAGAAAAAATTCTCCATATTCAAACAGTTATGGAGGTAACATTGACAGGTTAACTATCTTAACTGACCTCCATACGAACAGCTCCCGGAAGGCCCAATGGTACCGTCCGAACGCCGTTTCATCCTCAGTTGGCAAGCTCAATTGGCTGCAGATATGGAGGGGCATGGGTTACGCACACCGCTCTTCCAGCCGTTGTCAGTTTTCGTGACTGAAGCCGCTACATCCCAGTGAAGTAGCTCATCAACTGCCCTCACAAGGGCTGAGTGCACCCAGCTTGCCAACAGTTGTAGGCAGACCCAGACGGTCACCCATCCAAGCGCTAGCCAGGACCGACAGTACTTATTGGTCCTCTGACGGGAACTGGTGTTACCACTGCGACAAGGCCATTTGCATTGACAAGTTAGCAGCAAAATATTATGAGGTAATAAATCTGTGATAACCTAAACATTTTATGTTTGCAAGAAAAGTTTTAAAAATACAGTTGGTACATATAGTTCTCGCCACTTACGGTCATATAGGCTACTAGAGATTTCAAAATTATGAGACTAAATATGCAAAGAAAAGAGGCAAAAGTATAAGGGCAGCAAGTAGCAGCGTTTCCTTCAACATACTCGTTCCTGAAAGAAACCGCTGCTTGCTTTTATCTTATTTGTCCTTTCGAAAAACTCCAGTACTCACGCAACAACACTTGGTGTTCACTCCAACCATTTACTGCAGTTTTTCTGAGCCTTGGTGAGCTTCTTAGCAGCTTTATCGATGCGTGACGCATATCACTCCGCTTTCTCCTGCAAGTGTAATGTGAACGAATGTCAGACTTATTTACATGTCTGTGTTCTGCGTCAGCCGGCCGGAGTGGCCGTCCGGTTCTAGGCGCTACAGTCTGGAGCCGAGCGACCGCTACGGTCGCAGGTTCGAATCCTGCCCAGGGCTTGGATGTGTGTGATGTCCTTAGGTTAGTTAGGTTTAATTAGTTCTAAGTTCTAGGCGACTGATGACCTAAGAAGCTAAGTCGCATAGTGCTCAGAGCCATTTGAACCATTTTTTGTTCTGCGTCCAGAGGACACTGAGTGTGCTCTATAACGTACTCGCTAGATGCAGATAACTGCAGATGCAGTATTACAAAGAGTACTTTCTCTTCCTGTATTTCTTTAGAATTAAGAGTTATCCGGATTTTCTTTTCCGCTGAATCGTTATGAGTTGCTAGTAAGGGTACTTAAAATGCTGGTTTATTCAGACCCACCCCTTTTCTGTATACTGCTAATCTTTTAATCTCTGTTTAGATGAAAATCGCAAAGCATCATGTCCGACTAACTTGTTCCTTCGCCTTTCAAGGGTAATCTGTAGACTGCCTTCTCGTCTATTATTTCTTGTATCTTCCTCTTCCCACACCAATCTCACCATCTTTCTACAGCACCACCGCCTACTTCAATTTCCTTCTCGCTAAAAGTAGTCAGTTGCGAAAACAGGATTTTATTTGAGGAAGAAAGTACTGGGAGTGTACGTCTGTATGACAATTTAATCTGAGGTGTGGTGTTGCAGAAGGATGGTGACAGTTTAGTGCTCCGAGAGGATAAGAAATGAGAAACTCTCCCGCCGAATAGGAGAGTATAAGCTTTCGCTTTTGAATTTTTTCGTAAGTTACTGTTCATTAAGATGCTCGGCGATGGGACTTTTAAGGGTTATTACTTATAACAGATCACGTCCGTCACAGACGTGAACCGTCTACCTATTGTTCGTGACATGTTTATAGTTAATGGTCAACGTCTTGATAATTACGCATGATCAAGATCTGTTATAAATGACATCACGATATATATATATACTTAATTCCCAAACAATTAACGTTCCTAACTATTCTTTCACATACACACTTTTATAATCCACACTGATAATTTGAAAGATGGCGGTGCCTTCAGGGGGGGCCACTGCCATGATAATACCTGTCAGGCACCTCCCCTTTCAATTTGTTTCGGTGATTATCATACAATTTCATTCGCCTTTAGTGTATCGAAATTTTCCCTGATTGATATTAATCTGGTGTACTATAAGGGTTAGTGTAAACCACTGATTAATCTCACAGTACTTGCATGACTTGCGCAGCAGTAGTAGAATTAAACTAAGCTATAGAGACAGATTTTTTGACGCTGGAGGTAACCATTGCATTAGTGGCAGCTCTAGAACTTTCCCCGAGAAGCAAGCAAGTTCACGGATTTCTTTGGAGTCACCAAAATGGGCCGTTGGCATGGCAGGGCAGTGATTAATGGGCCGCCATTCTGGCGGCAGCCTTGTTCTGCTAGCGGCCAAGCAAGGAGATGGCTTACAAAACACTCGTTCGGCCTATACTTAAGTATTGCTCATCAGTGTGGGATCCGTACCAGATCGGTTTGACAGAGGAAATAGAGAAGATCCAAAGAAGAGCGGCGCGTTTCGTCACAGGGTTATTTGGTAAAAGTGATAGCGTTACGGGGATGTTTAGCAAACTCAAGTGGCAGACTCTGCATGAGAGGCACTCTGCATCGCGATGTAGCTTGCTGTCCAGGTTTCGAGAGGGTGCGTTTCTGGATGAGGTATCGAATATATTGCTTCCCCCTACTTATACCTCCCGAGGAGATCACGAATGTAAAATTTGAGAGATTCGAGCGCGCACGGAGGCTTTCCGGCAGTCGTTCCTCCCGCGAACCATATGCGACTGGAACAGAAAAGGGAGGTAATGACAGTGGCACGTAAAGTGCCCTCCGCCACACACTGTTGGGTGGCTTGCGAAGTATAAATGTAGATGTAGATGTAGATGAACGCTATGTCTGAATGCGAAATAACACTTCTGTAAAAACTGACGCCGCTGGCACCGGCCTAACAGCTTTATTAGAAAGTGGACATGGTGTGGAAGTCTGGTCTCCTTATCCTGGGTGGGGATCCAGGTACAGCGGCGTCGGTCTGGCGCCCGGCTAATGTGTTTATTACAAAAACAGCTTACCTAGGATCAGCGAATGTCTCCAGATGTCATGTTTCTTAGATCCCTCCGCGCCCCGCCAAAACGGCGCCCACTAAATCGTTTCATGGACGAGACGAAGCTTGTTTTCACTAGGAAGCTTCTTTCATCTTGTAAAATGCTCCGGGAGTTTGGCTGCAGGACCTCCAGGCATTGGGTGCCGTTCTCTAGGAGAACAGAATGTGTGTTGCACTGCAGGTTTCCTCACTAGAAAATGTGACTGGAACGGTAACCACTGCCCGGCCGGGATAAGTTTATTCGAGAATATCAGGGGAACGGGTTTTGGGCAAAAGGGAGAGCGGGTCTTGCTTCTCGACCGTCGTGAAGTACAGTCCTTAGAGCTCTTCCATTTCTAGGCAAAGAGCAATTAGTTGTAAAGATATTTAGACACCTGGGTGAAACTTTACATTTTCGCAGAGATGAGACAATCACTGGAGGACATGGGGTCATGTCCCACAGTACGATGCTTTGGCAGTGCCTGCAACCCCGACAGCGCCTCGTCTTTCACCAGCTATATTGGTAACGTTGCACAGCTTCGGCAAATTAAGAAGCCTATCAATCATTTTCACTACCATCTGTTTTGATAGCAGCGTTGTACTCTCAGTAGTCACTCCCGGTGTCCATTGCATGCTTCATTGTGTCATGACGTGAGAGACCAATCAGTGGAACGATACAGCAGCGTGTGCTTGCCTAGACTGGCATCCTTCCACTCACAGTAGCCAGTCTCATTTACACGTAAATTCCACGTAGGCTCCCTAGGTCTATTGCCAACGAACCTGAGTTCATGTTAATGAGATGTTGTACAGTTGAAGTTTATATGTTTGTTCTCTCTTGACCTTGATATTAGTTAATAAATCTCTTTGTGACACCTTATTAATTTTTCAGTGACACCCATTTTCATTCCCTATGATGCCATTTATTTTATTGTGGGTTTGAAGGAATTTAATTAATTTTATGTCAAGTTAGCCAACTCAGGGTGATTTGCAGTGGGGCCACTAGTCATATTTCCTTCCACTATTGATAACCTTGGTACCTCTTGAGTGTGATGGTTACGACTTTTTAGTCGTTTGGCAGACGGAGAACTGTCACCACCACAAACTAGCTTGAGAATTTGTCTTGCCGCAGATGCCACGATGTAACAGATCTTGATTCATTCATCGGTTTCATTTCCATCTCTTACTACAGTCTCCTATAGGTCATCAACGCACGTAACTTCAGTTCCAAAGTTAAAATCTTATGGGTTGTTTGGCCGCATCATATTTACTCTAAAAGAATCGACGTTTCGATTCCTCGGCTGGGATCTTCTTCAGGACGTTCTGGTGTTCACTACTGCTAGAACATTGTCAGAGACCAGTAGCAATGTCTCTTATAAAGGGGAGCTTCCCCGTATTTGTGCTGGGTAAGTGGGATTATTGGTTAAAATTCTTGTAGCTACCATTGGTGGGCCATTGTCATGACCTCATATTCCCGCGCTGATGCAAAAGAAGGGACGTTACTGGCTAAACTCTTGTGGATTCTATCGGTGGCCCAACGTCATTGGATAGAAAGGCACTATTCCACATTCTCGCTGGAGAGGGGGTGTTGGTTGTAATTCCTCCTATTGCTGTTGGTTGGCCGCCATTATTGGGCAGATGCGAAACAAACAGTGCAAGAGAGGGGGAATGTTTACCGAAAATATTATTGTCCGCCGAGGAGACTTGCACCCCTTTGTTTACGTTTCTCGCACACCGCGGTTGCATATTCACTTTCTTGATGGCGGGGAGCCACGATGCCGGAAGCCTATAGCCGTCCTCTCTATTGAAATTACATGCACTTTTGGAAATTTGAACCACTTCTCGGACCTTTCTTGTATAAATATTTGCCTCCTTTGCCAGCACATGTATGTTATTAGCATCGATGTCAGAGCCACAGTTCTCATGATGTTCTGCTACAGCCGATTTTACACTTCGTTTTAGCTGCGTGTGCTGTTCGTGTTCCTTTCTCATACACTTTTCCGCAGCCACAAGTCACTTGATAGACGCCTGCATCGAAGAGGCAATCAGCTGCACTCGTTTTCGTTGGAAAAAAATCTTTTATTTTGTTTTGACTAAAGAAAGATATCTGGAAACCATTTTTCTTGAGAATTCTGCCGGTGCGGTCAGTGACCCCAGAAAGGAAGGGCAACCTAACGGAATGACAAGGCGGTTCCTCGTCATTCTTATTAGCTTGAATAATATCCCACTTAAAAGCCCTGTCAATTGAACAACTATCATAGCCATTTGCATTCAATGTCCTCTTTAAAAATTGAATTCCGATTCAAGTTGACGTCATTGCTGATACAGAAGGCACGTGAAGTACTGAGCACTGCTTGTTTCTGGGCTGGGTGGTGGTGTGAAGTGACATATAAATACCTGTCTGTGTTACTCGCCTTTCTATATACTCTGTATCAGATCTTCTTTAGACCAACACGTCTAGGACCGGGAGACCGACCTCACTCTCAATCTCCAAGGTAAATTTGATTTTGGGGTGAATTCCATTTAAGAAATTCTTCGCTGTGTGGCCATATAACAAATTTATCATAGCGGAGGCAACAAGAAGGCTTCAAAGGAGCCATTCTTTATGCCTGTTGCTCAAAATGTTCCATAAAAACGTCAGCTGTAATTGGTGAAATGGGTGAACCCGTAGCAAGGCCGTTATCCTGTATATAGAATTCACCATTGTATTTAAAGTAGCTCGAACGAAGAATTAATTCAGTTAAGTCACAAACATCTGGAGCAACTTTCTCCCGTATGATCTCCGTTGTATCTGATACTGGGACGTTAGTGAATAACGATGTCACATCGAAGTTAACAAGAATGTCACCTGTAGATATCTTCAGTGTGCGTACAATTTCTTAAAAATGTTTCGAATCTTTGAAAAAAGTATTTGTTTAACCAACTAGGTGTCTCAGTTTACCAGATAAATGAAATGCTATAAAATAAGTTGGCGAGTTAATCCCACTGACGACAGACCTCAAAGAAACTGATTCTTTATGTATTTTTGGTAGTCTACACATTCTGGGTGAGACAGGTAATTGAGGTGTTAGATTATTTGTAACAGAGCAGTCCAATCTCGAGTCTGATATCAGGTTTTTCACCTTCCGAATGATTTTGTTCGTCGGATCGCTTTTTAACTTGCGATACACAGGATCAGCTACTAGTTGTACCACCTTCCTGTGATAATCCACACCGTCTAAATCAACGGTAGCATTCCTCCGATTTCGTTTCAGCGATGCTTTCGTTTCTCATGAGTTCATTAAGAGATTTCCTTTCCTGCGCTGATATGTTGCTTTTGGAAGGTTTCGATTTCCGTAGAACTCTCGACACATCTCTTCTTACTTCTTCAGCCTCTACCTTCGGAAGACGAAACAAGGATGCTTCGACGGCACTTGCGATTTCTTCAACAGGTATTCTCTTTGGTGTAGATGCGAAATTCAGATCTTTGACCAGAACTGAAACAGATGATTCATCGACTACTTCTGACGAGAGATTCTCCACTACTCGTTTCGTATCCACAGTAGCGTCTTCCTTGTGCACTTTAACTGTTAGTTTCTCGAACTTCTCTTTTTGTTTCAGAGCACTCAAATCCTAAAACATTGTTGAATGATCAGTGCGCTGATTTCTGGCCACGACCAGTTGCATGTGAATGTTATGAAGAGGACAGGTTGTCCGTATTTTCTTATGTGTGTCACGGCATCTTGAGTATATTCGTGCATGTGTCTCGGACTTGCTACGTATGATGAGGGTAAGATTACATTGTTCCAATGTCGTCAATGTTTCCGTGATTTATGAATGCATCTCGAAGGTCGATGTATTCTTCCCTGTGTAGTTTCTTCTGGTGCAGTCTTATGTAAAGCATCCGTACCGCTTCTAATTCAGCATACATATCTATCAGGAATTCTTGGAATAAACGGCAAATGTCGGGAATGTGATTATATGTCTCATTGTCTCTGTTCATTAAGAGGTAAGCATAGTGCTCCTTGGAAGTGGCTTTTTTCTTTATTTCTGTGCCTGTATCAGGTTGGATTTGTTTCACATTAAAATGATATCAGTCCTCTCCGCGCAGAAATATTAACAGACGTTGGAGGATATCATATGAACGGTGTGTCTCTGCAATGAGCTGTAGTCCTTCTCTTCTTCGCTGTACAGTTACGTCGCGGCTTGTATTTCCATTGTTCAAAATTACGATGAGGACTTCGTCTATCTGAGGTGCATTAAATCGACGTTCGTGTTCTCCAGGTGGTCTTCTGTCGGCTCGAATTATAACTTTACAGTCATCAGAAATCATTCGCTCTAGTGCTGTTTTGGGCGTGTGATTCAGCTGACTGAATTTGAGTAAGAGCCTCTGTACATCTTAGACTACTTCTCGTCTCGAACCGCTGATATTTGTGCATCGTTGATTAGTTTCTTTTTCTTCATTTCCGATTAAACACACTTGCTGAAATTTATGGTCTTCATTGGGCAGTGGTAGTAAGGTTCCTATGTTCTAATGGATTTATCCTTCATCTCTGTTAATGTTGATCTAAGTGATACCGAAAGAAGTCATTTGGAAGCAGGCGTTGTACGGTTTTATATTTTGAAGAAAGTGTTTTGGTTCTGGAGTTTCCCCCGGTCATGTAACGTAAAAATTCTACGGAGCTGCTTCCAATGGTGATAATCGAATTCTTCCATTCATGGAACAGAATGGTGGTGTTTATCTACTTAATTTTTTCGCTTTACAAGATTGGAAGATTTTTCCGATTACGACGCGTTTGTGTTTGTCGGGTCGTACTGGAATGCTTTATTTGTTAAGTTTCCATGTCCGCTCTTCTCGCAGAGTGATATGTCCACGGCTGGCTTGAGTCACAGTCTTTTATTATAGATTATGTAGCAATTCTTGACTCTTCAATCCGTTCACTTCGTTGTTCCTCGGTTTCTCTCCTCTCATGGAGCTCATTCTCGTCCGTTCATTGAGAACTTAAACGCGCTTCGCACTCTTCGCCTGTTTAGTTTTTTCGCTTTTTTTCGCGTTTTTGGTTAAGAACTCGCACGATCTCCTGCTCCTTTAAGTTTGGATATTGTCTAAAATATAAATCAAATCAACTTTTTATTTACAAATAAACTTGACACATTTTTCACAGTTTACTTTCGATTTATATTCAGTCACTGTACCAGTTTGACTACTCACACTTCACTATTTGTTTCTGTTCACTCACTGCACTACTTTTTCGGTTCCTCCCTCCGTCACTGATAAGAAACTGACGTCCATTGTGGAACATTTCGAAACATTCTGGAATGTTGTGGAATGCTCTCGAATACTTTCGAATCTTCTGGAAAGTTTTAGAAATTTCTAGAGCACGAAACTGCCCAGCCCTTATAGTTTCAAAAGTGGGTCCTTCAGGTAAAAACGGGAACTTACTTCATGGATGGGGGATAGAGGGCTGTCACACTATGTAACTGCCATGATCTACCGGGACTCGTTGCTGAGTTTTACTGGCACGCACATTGTACACTTACTTGTATAATATTCTTTGATTAATCAGTAACAGCTTGACTTTTTGATACAACTCTTCTTCTCGACACCATCTTAAACTTTTCCTGCCACCGATCACTATCTTTTCTTCTCAACACAATCTTTAACTTTTCCTGCCACCGATCACTATCCTTACAACTCTACTACACTTCTTGTTCCACATTTCTATCTACTCGCATGCTCAATCGTTACGTCCTGGAAGAACACTACTGCTACTCGACCATGCTCCACTGCCGAGAAAAGGTTGCAGCATACCGAAAGTTCCACAGTCTCAGACAAGCTAGTAGCGCATGCTAACCATACAGTACGAGTTTAGCAGGTATAGTAATGTTAAAAGACGAAAGAAATATTTGGGAAACACTGACAAGAAGAAGGGACAGGATAATAGAAGAAACAAGACTTTAAGGAATGACATGCGTGAAATGTGTTCGCAATTGGGAATATGAACAACCATCAGCTGTATAATGGAATGGCGATGATGAAAATTCGTGCCGGAGCGACATTTGAAGCTAGATTTCCTGCGTTTCACGAGCGATCTCCTTACCGTGAGATTATCCCAGCACGATTAACAAGCACCCTCAAACTCCCATAAGTTGTCAACCATGTGTCTACAACCTGTACTCGTATATTCGTTATGTATGTTCTCATATAGGTGAAACATTGAAAGTCGATTGCCCTGTGTCGACGGATAAATACGACAATGCAGTGTCTGTGTTATTTCGAATTACAAATGACGAGATATGGAAGTTTGGGTCCGACCGTGTGTTGTGCTTGGATAGCCTAATGGTATCTGAGCCGCTCGTGTTGTCATTCCGTTATTAAGCTGATCGTTGTCCATATTCGCAATGGGGAATAAGTACTATGTATTCCATTACATTTCATGTATTTTCAGCGCAGTGCCTGTTGCACCGTAATTCAAGACAGAAATTGAAACATTGCGAACACATAATTGAATTCTTTGGGTGGTGATGGTAATTTGAGAAGATGAGCATAGAAGTCGTGACGGGCTACATCAAACGGTTAAGAAGACCACTGTAACAGAAAAAAGTTACAAGACTATTGATTCTGTACCTATTATATGTTTGCTTTGTAGTTAATTGGCAACTGACATTTAGAATACCGCTTACGAATAGGTACTGTAGGACTAAACTAGTAAAGCCGTACATTTTAGGTGAACTATAATTTAGTGTCGTCAATGTACCTTCGCAAAGCGTGCCCCACTGACAAGCCGACTCGCCTCGGCCTCGGACAGGGCAGCAATCGATAATTCCGGCAGTCAGCGTAGTAGCGGTTCGATTTGGCTGCCGACCTGCAAAATACATGAGGCCCGTGACGTCTCTCTGTGCCTATGAGCACAGCGTGGGTCACTATGGAACGCTCTTCGTTGCCTCCAGGTCATCTGTGAGGATGTGCAAGAGGCCACAGTACAGGCGTGAAACGCGATCCAACTGCATCTGATTGGAGCTAAGCCATATTGACCTCACACAAGTATCTTTAAACGTGGAGATTAGTTTGTATATCGTAATTTATAAGACATATAGTATTCTTTCGTTTAGTATATCTGTCTTATGACATGTTTCAATTGAAGGCTCTCCATGGTGTTCTATTCTTAGCATCTTCCTTCATCTGTTTATATTTTCGTCCTCTGCTAATGTCAACCATCATTCCAATTCCCTGGCTATCTCCTCCCATCATTCCTTCCACTATTAAATCAATAATTGTTTGTTGCAGGCAAGTCATACGGAGTATATGTCGCAGCCAAAAATTTTCTTTCCTCCTCCATCTTTTTTTTATTTATTCTTCATTCTTAAGTATGTCAGTCCACTTCGCCTTAATCTTTCTTCTTCTTAGTGACATTACTAAACATTCTGAATATTTTTCTTCCTTCTTTTCAACTGTACATGGTTTACTACCGTATATCACTACAGTCCAGACATAACAATTAGAAGATCTTTTCCACAGCTCCATTGGAATTCGTCTAGATGATAGTAACTGGCTCACCTTTCCAAATGCTCTCTTTGTCACAGATATTGTCCCGTTATTTTTTCCGTACAGTTTCTATTCCATGAAATTAAGCTTCCGAGGTACGGAAAGAATTTGACTTGTTTTGGGATTTGCGTTTTCCCATCTAGGAATATATTAACTGGAGTTTTCTTCCTGTTTTTTATCCTCATCACTTTTCTTTTAACTATATTTATGTTCATTGCATACTCCCCATTTCTTATTGAAATGCTCTTAAACATGTTCTCTAGCTTCTATTCTGTTGCCTCCCACACTGTTTGGTCATCCATGTATTTTATAGTGTTTCTCCTCCAATTGCAATGCCTCATGCATCTCCAATGGCGTTATCTATCAGTTCTTTTCTACATACACTCCTGGAAATTGAAATAAGAACACCGTGAATTCATTGTCCCAGGAAGGGGAAACTTTATTGACACATTCCTGGGGTCAGATACATCACATGATCACACTGACAGAACCACAGGCACATAGACACAGGCAACAGAGCATGCACAATGTCGGCACTAGTACAGTGAATATCCACCTTTCGCAGCAACGCAGGCTGCTATTCTCCCATGGAGACGATCGTAGAGATGCTGGATGTAGTCCTGTGGAACGGATTGCCATGCCATTTCCACCTGGCGCCTCAGTTGGACCAGCGTTCGTGCTGGACGTGCAGACCGCGTGAGACGACGCTTCATCCAGTCCCAAACATGCTCAATGGGGGACAGATCCGGAGATCTTGCTGGCCAGGGTAGTTGACTTACACCTTCTAGAGCACGTTGGGTGGCACGGGATACATGCGGACGTGCATTGTCCTGTTGGAACAGCAAGTTCCCTTGCCGGTCTAGGAATGGTAGAACGATGGGTTCGATGACGGTTTGGATGTACCATGCACTATTCAGTGTCCCCTCGACGATCACCAGTGGTGTGCGGCCAGTGTAGGAGATCGCTCCCCACACCATGATGCCGGGTGTGGGCCCTGTGTGCCTCGGTCGTATGCAGTCCTGATTGTGGCGCTCACATGCACGGCACCAAACACGCATACGACCATCATTGGCACCAAGGCAGAAGCGACTCTCATCGCTGAAGACGACACGTCTCCATTCGTCCCCCTTCACGCCTGTCGCGACACCACTGGAGGCGGGCTGCACGATGTTGGGGCGTGAGCGGAAGACGGCCTAACGGTGTGCGGGACCGTAGCCCAGCTTCATGGAGACGGTTGCGAATGGTCCTCGCCGATACCCCAGGAGCAACAGTGTCCCTAATTTGCTGGGAAGTGGCGGTGCGGTCCCCTACGGCACTGCGTAGGATCCTACGGTCTTGGCGTGCATCCGTGCGTCGCTGCGGTCCGGTCCCAGGTCGACGGGCACGTGCACTTCCGCCGACCACTGGCGACAACATCGATGTACTGTGGAGACCTCACGCCCCACGTGTTGAGCAATTCGGCGGTACGTCCACCCGGCCTCCCGCATGCCCACTATACGCCCTCGCTCAAAGTCCGTCAACTGCACATACGGTTCACGTCCACGCTGTCGCGGCATGCTACCAGTGTTAAAGACTGCGATGGAGCTCCGTATGCCACGGCAAACTGGCTGACACTGACGGCGGCGGTGCACAAATGCTGCGCAGCTAGCGCCATTCGACGGCCAACACCGCGGTTCCTGGTGTGTCCGCTGTGCCGTGCGTGTGATCATTGCTTGTACAGCCCTCTCGCAGTGTCCGGAGCAAGTATGGTGGGTCTGACACACCGGTGTCAATGTGTTCTTATTTCCATTTCCAGGAGTGTATGTTGAACAGCTTCGGTGACATGAGCATCATTACCTTACAACTCTTCCCGTGCTGAGCTTTCCCGTCTCTTCATTCACTACTCTGTTACATTTTGCTGCGTAAACATATACTTTGTTAGATTTCTATCGCTGCAGTCTAGACCGGTGTATTTGAAAATTCTCAGCAATATTCTCTAATTCACTCTATCGAAAACCTTTTCCCAATCGATAAAACAAATATACACCTCCTTGATCGTTCCTGTCATTCTTTCTCACTCATCTTCGGAAAACCTATAGCATCTCTTGTTCTTTTGTTCTTTATGAAGTTCCGTTCTGAACCTGGTCTTCCGCAGTATTTTCCTGAATTTCCTTTTCAGTTATTCTTAGCGTAACTCTTTTTACAACGTTTGAAAGATTGATAAAACTGTCCTATAGTCTTTTGTGTCGCACCTTTGAAATAATGGGAGTAGTAACAATTTCTTTTTACTACCTCAATCAAATTGGCCATTGAATTTGGAACTAAGATTTTCATTGTGTCAGATGCTATTCTGTCACAGCTCAATGTTTTCTTTTCGCACAGTTCCTGAATTGCTTTTTCCAATTCACATTTCAATATCTTAGGACCTCAGTCATCTTCATTTTCTTCTCCTTCATCTTCCAAAGCCCATGCGATGTTGTCAGCCTGTACACAGTTTAAGTCTCCCACATAACCCCTCCAAGCTTCCTTCTTCTCTTCTATACATACTGTGTTCTTCTCATCTCTATTCAACATCCCTTTTTTCTTATTTTATTTACTTCTACTGCTGTTAAGGATTTTGCTGTTTAGTACTTTTCTCTTTTTTCCTTTCTTTTCCAATTCTTCTATTTCCTCACATTGATTTCTCATCCACGCCTCTCTACCCTTCTTAGTCACTGTTCACTTTTATGATCTGTCTTCTGCATCCTTCGAGATTGTCATTTTTCCATTTCCTGCACTCATTTATTTCATCCACCACACTTTCTGTTATCCACTCTTTCTTAGATTTTGTTCTTTTCACCTCTACAACTCCTGCCTCTAATCCTTCCAACATCGTATTTCTAATAGTATTCCATTCTTCAGGGAGTGCTATATTTCTCCTTGCGTGTTCCAATTTATTTTCGACGCAGTGACAGTACTTTCCGTATTCTTTTCTTGATATGCTTTACTCTCGTCCTAATGTCCGCTACGATTAAATTACGATCTGTATCAACATCTCCATCTGAAAAGGTTTTTGTTATCTTAATGGTGCGCTTGAATCTCTGATTGGTTATACCAAAATCTTTTTGATAGCTATAAAAATTACCCGGAGCTTTCCATGTGTGTAATCTTCGTTGATTATGCATAAACCAAGTATTAGCAACCCAGAGACCAAATCGTTCACAGAAGGCTATCAGTTATTCTCCTCTTTCATTGGTCTTTCCCAGTCTGTAGTTTCCAAATACACTCCTGGAAATGGAAAAAAGAACACATTGACACCGGTGTGTCAGACCCACCATACTTGCTCCGGTCACTGCGAGAGGGCTGTACAAGCAATGATCACACGCACGGCACAGCGGACACACCAGGAACCGCGGTGTTGGCCGTCGAATGGCGCTAGCTGCGCAGCATTTGTGCACCGCCGCCGTCAGTGTCATCCAGTTTGCCGTGGCATACGGAGCTCCATCGCAGTCTTTAACACTGGTAGCATGCCGCGACAGCGTGGACGTGAACCGTATGTGCAGTTGACGGACTTTGAGCGAGGGCGTATAGTGGGCATGCGGGAGGCCGGGTGGACGTACCGCCGAATTGCTCAGCACGTGGGGCGTGAGGTCTCCACAGTACATCGATGTTGTCGCCAGTGGTCGGCGGAAGGTGCACGTGCCCGTCGACCTGGGACCGGACCGCAGCGACGCACGGATGCACGCCAAGACCGTAGGATCCTACGCAGTGCCGTAGGGGACCGCACCGCCCCTTCCCAGCAAATTAGGGACACTGTTGCTCCTGGGGTATCGGCGAGGACCATTCGCAACCGTCTCCATGAAGCTGGGCTACGGTCCCGCACACCGTTAGGCCGTCTTCCGCTCACGCCCCAACATCGTGCAGCCCGCCTCCAGTGGTGTCGCGACAGGCGTGAAGGGGGACGAATGGAGACGTGTCGTCTTCAGCGATGAGAGTCGCTTCTGCCTTGGTGCCAATGATGGTCGTATGCGTGTTTGGCGCCGTGCAGGTGAGCGCCACAATCAGGACTGCATACGACCGAGGCACACAGGGCCAACACCCGGCATCATGGTGTGGGGAGCGATCTCCTCCACTGGCCGTACACCACTGGTGATCGTCGAGGGGACACTGAATAGTGCACGGTACATCCAAACCGTCATCGAACCCATCGTTCTACCATTCCTAGACCGGCAAGGAAACTTGCTGTTCCAACAGGACATTGCACATCCGCATGTATCCCGTGCCACCCAACGTGCTCTAGAAGGTGTAAGTCAACTACCCTGGCCAGCAAGATCTCCGGATCTGTCCCCCATTGAGCATGTTTGGGATTGGATGAAGCGTCGTCTCACGCGGTCTGCACGTCCAGCACGAACGCTGGTCCAATTGAGGCGCCAGTTGGAAATGGCATGGCAAGCCGTTCCACAGGACTACATCCAGCATCTCTACGATCGTCTCCATGGGAGAATAGCAACCTGCATTGCTGCGAAAGGTGGATATACACTGTACTAGTGCCGACATTGTGCATGCTCTGTTGCCTGTGTCTATGTGCCTGTGGTTCTGTCAGTGTGATCATGTGATGTATCTGACCCCAGGAATGTGTCAATAAAGTTTCCCCTTCCTGGGACAATGAATTCACGGTGTTCTTATTTCAATTTCCAGGAGTGTAAGTTGTTTCTCCTTCCCAAGTCTTTCATAATAACAATTATTACTTGTCGTTTCCCACTTTCTTCGTAGACTTCCTCAATATGCGCCGTGCGTGTGACGTAATACTTTATTCATTATGCTTTTAGTTCTAGATGACTGTTTTAACGATATAATTTCTTCAAATAAAGCAAGTACAAATATTTCATTAGTACCATACAGAAGAATGGAAAAGAAAATTGAGGATGCACTAGATGACGATCAGTTTGGGTTTAAGGAAGGTAAAGGCACGAGAGAGGCAATTCTGACGTTGCGGTTAGTAACTGAAGGAAAACTAAAGAAAAATCAAGACACATTCATAAATTTTGTTGACCTCGAAAAAGTGTTCGACAATGTAAAATGGTGCAAGATGTTGGAAATTCTGAAAAAAGTAGGGAGAGACGTGTCATATACAATATGTACAGCAGCCAAGAGGGAATAATAGGAGTGAACGGTCAAGAACGTAGTGCTCGTATTAAAAAGAGTGTAAGACAAGGATGTAGACTTTCGCCCCTATTGTTCAATTTGTACATCGAGGAAGCAATGATGGAAATAAAAGGAAGGCTCAGAAGTGAAATTAAAATACAAGGTGAAAAGATATCAATGATACGTGTCGCTGATGAGATTGCTATCATGAGTGAAAGTGAAGAAGAATTACATCATCTGCTGAACGGAATGAACAGTCAAGTGAGTAAAGAGTATGGACTGAGAGTAAATCGAAGAAATACGAAGGTAATGAGAAGTAGTAGAAATGAGAACAGCAGGAAACTTAACATCAGGATCGATGGTCACGAAGTAGATGAAGTTACGGAATTCTGCTACCCAGGCAGTAAAATAACGAATGACGTACGGAGCAAGGAGAACTAGCAATAGCAAAAAGGGCGTTCCTGTTCAAAGAAGTCTACTGGTATCGGCCTTAAAGGAAAAAATTTCTGGGAATGTACGTCTGGAGTACAGCATGGTATGGTAGTGAAACATGGACTGTGGGAAACCCGGAACAGAAGAGAATCGAAGCATTTGAGATGTGGTGCTATAGACGAATGTTGAAAATCAGGTTGACTGATAAGGTAAGGAATGAGGAGGTTCTACGCAGAATCGGAGAGGTAAGGAATATGTGGAAAACACTGATAAGGAGAAGAGACAGGATGACAGGACATCTGTTAAGACATGGGGGAATGACTTCCATGGTACTAGAGGGAGCTGTAGAGGGCAAAAACTGTAGAGGAAGACAGAATAAATCCAGTAAATAATTGAGGACGTAGGTTGCAAGCGCTACTCTGAGATGAGGAGGTTAGCACAGGAGAGCAATTCGTGCCGGGTTGTATCAGACCAGTCAGAAGACTGATAATAATAAAAAAAATATTAGGATCAATCAATTCTCATGCTCATCTACATCTGCATCTATAGCTAACACCGCAAGCCACCTTATGGTGTGGAGCGGAGAGTACTTTGTGTTTCACTGTCAATTCAACTTTTTCCTAGTGGAGCGCGAGGATGAATGTTGGTAAGCCTTTGTGTATGAACTCTAATCTCTCTAATTTTACCTTCACAGTCTACTCGCGAGATGTACGTAGGACGAACAATATATTAGTTGACTCCGCAAGTAAAGTACGCACTCGGCATGTTTACAGCAAATAGCACCATGAAACACTATGCCTCTCTTAGAGCATCTGCCTCTCGAGTTGGGCGAGAATTTCCCTGAAACTTCCGAGCTTACTAAGTGATCCTGTGACCATACATGACGCTATTCTTTGTATCTCCTATATATCAGATCTATTACTGGTCTCAGACTGACCACCTGCACATTTTTCCAGTCGCTGGGAACGTTTCGTTCCACTAGTGACCTACAGTACACTGCTGTTAGAAGAGGTGCTAGCTATTTTGCATATTCTATGTAGAACCGTGCAAGAATCCCGTCAGATCCAGTCACGCTTCCCCTGTTGAGAAATTTCAGTTGATTTTGTATCTCACAATTAGTTATTTTGATATCTGTGAATTAGACATTTTACGCAATTTGCTAACGTCGCTGTGCTTTAATATGCCCTGCAGGTGTAGCGTAACATATCGTGATATGCGCGCTGCGTAATCATTCAAGCGTTTCTCCATGCTCGTTTAGGCAAATACTGGGCTATCCCCAATCCCTGCCTCAGAGAACACGATACTCAAATAGTTAAAATACGAAACACACAGATCTAAATTTACATTATTCATGGACAGGAAACGCTTACAATATCCCTCTCTTTGGCTACGTCTCCACCGTGGCGACTGGAAGGTTATCAGGCCACAAAGCTGAAAAAAGAAAGCCAGTGACCACGGGCGACGGGTAAACGCTAGAAAAGGGAGACAGCCTCTCGGTAATTTATCTGAATTGCATCTGTCATATTTGCTTCATAGTTGGAAGAAGGTTAGCCTGCTTTACAACATCAGTGTATTTTATTTCAACAGCATCTTATCTAGCCTCATCTCAGAATTAATATCGTTAATAAAGAGATTTTTTACACTGAAAAACAATTTGCACTGCTTGTAAAACACCCTCGCAGGTTAAATTATGTGCCTGACTGGAACTCCAACCTAGAACCTTACCCTTCGCGTCCCGTGTTCTTACCATCTGATCTATTCAGGCTCGATCCACGACTCGTCCTCACAGCTTGTCTGCCAGAGCTCTTTCGTACTTTGTACTTTCAGAGGACGAATACATTTTGGAAGCAATCCTCTAGGATAATCCATATCTCCGCCATGTTCTTTTACAGGAGTGCTAGGCCACCACGGCGTCAGAAGTAATTCTGTGATGTTTCAGACCGACGAAGAATAGTCAATAATTGGTCGAACGTACATCCTGAAAGCTATCTCTTTCGTGATTGAATTACACTCTCATAAAATTCTTGTCTAATGGCTAGATTTAAGTGGCCATTCCATATTAAGTCACAGGACAGGAACTCTAGACACTTGAAGGATATATTAGACTCCAGTGACTAATCATAGATCTCGTAGTAAGATGATTTTCGATCTGTCCGTTCATTCCTGTGAACTGTATTCCATTGTTTACTATTTACAGTACACCTGCATGCTTTGAACTGCTCATCCAAAAGTCTCTCAGCATTGCATATCGACCTCACAGTGATATGATCTCCATACACACAACTGCGTCGTTTGATAACAGTCTCACAGGGCAACAGATGTCATCCACATTGTTATGTATACAGGGTGTTACAAAAAGGTACGGCCAAACTTTCAGGAAACATTCCTCACACACAAAGAAAGAAAATATGTTATGTGGACATGTGTCCGGAAACGCTTACTTTCCATGTTAGAGCTCATTTTATTACTTCTCTTCAAATCACATTAATCATAGAATGGAAACACATAGCAACAGAACGTACCAGCGTGACTTCAAACACTTTGTTACAGGAAATGTTCAAAATGTCCTCCGCTAGCAAGGATGCATGCATCCACCCTCCGTCGCATGGAATCCCTGATGCGCTGATGCAACCCTGGAGAATGGCGTACTGTATCACAGCCGTCCACAATACGAGCACGAAGAGTCTCTACATTTGGTACCGGGGTTGCGTAGACAAGAGCTTTCAAATGCACCCATAAATGAAAGTCAAGAGGGTTGAGGTCAGGAGAGCGTGGATGCCATGGAATTGGTCCGCCTCTACCAATCCATCGGTCACCGAATCTGTTGTTGAGAAGCGTTCGAACACTTCTACTGAAATGTGCAGGACCTCCATCGTGCATAAACCACGTACTTGTAAAGGCACATGTTCTAGCAGCAACGGTAGAGTATCCCGTATGAAATCATGGCGGTGAATCGAGGAAGTACATTACATACTGACGAAACTAAAATGAGCTCTAACATGGAAATTAAGCGTTTCCGGACACATGTCCACATACTATCTTTTCTTTATTTGTGTGTGAGGATTGTTTCCTGAAAGTTTGGCCGTACCTTTTGTAACACCCTGTATACACTGTCAATAGAAGCGACAGTATCGCACTATCTTGAGACTTGCTGGACACTGCCTCTACTTCTCACTATGTCTGCCCATTGAGGTGTCCACCGATGGCGGAGCAGGAAAAATATCCAGACATAAAATAAATAGGGAAGATCTTGTGTGGAGCAAATTGTAAACTTGAAGTTAATTATTAAATATAGACGATTAAGAGGAAAAGATATCTTTATCACGTTTGTTGACTTCAAGAAGGCGTACGACTCCGTTGACAGAACAACCTTGGTTAACATCCTTAGGGAGTTTGGAGCAGACAAGAAAACAGTCGCAAACGTCAAAGAAACACTTACGGATACCTATGCAAAAGTAAAGTTCCGTGGTGAGGTATCCAGACCTTTCAAAATCAGAACAGGATTAAGACAAGGAGATGGGTTGTCACCTACCCTATTCAACTGTGTGTTAGAAAAAGTTATTAGAGAGTGGAGGAAGAAAACGACTGAAGAAGGAATACAAAAAATTAGATTAGGAAGAATAAAGGATGGATTAGAAGTAGATTGCCTCGCTTTTGCTGATGACTTAGCGATTCTGGCAGGAAGTTTGGAAGAAGCAGTCAAACAGATCAATATTCTGAATGAAACAGCAGCAAAAGCAGGACTGAAAATCTCCTTTGAAAAGACAGAGTACCTAACCAATGTAAAAGAGGCACCGAACAATATGATTACAAAGTATGGCCAGATAAAGAACGTTTCTAATTTCAAATATTTACGGGAAATCATCCAGCCCAATGCTTCAGATAAAGAAGGAAATAAAACAAGAACAAGAAAAATGGAAATGGCATTCCAGCTAACAAAGAATGTCTACAACAAGAAGTCAGTATCAATTAACGCAAAAATAAGGCACTACAACACTGTGATTAAGCCAGAGTGTCTGTATGCATCTGAATGTTTGGCAATGAACACTAACAAGGAAATGGAAGCTATAGCAAAAAAGGAGCGAAAAATCATTAGAAGAGTACTTGGGCCGAGGTTTGAGAATGTGACTTGGAAGCTTAGAAGTAATAGAGTAGTGTATGACAAAATTGAGAAAGTGGGAGATACTGTGAGGAAGAGAAGAGTAAGCTTTTACGCCCATTTGAAAAGAATGAATGATGAAAGGCTGACAAAGCAAATATTCATGTTTTTTGACAAGAACCCCAGAACCCAAATTACCTGGTTCAAAGAAGTCAAAGCAGACTTAGAGGAGATGGGTATAGGAGAAGATGATATAACCAACAGAGACTTAATGAGAGACAAAATTCAACATTTTGAAGGATTTGAAGTGAAGAAGAGAAGAACTGGAGGAACAATGTGGACAGAAGACCGAAGGGAGCAGCACAGAGAGAGGATGAAGACATACTGGCAGAAGAGAAAAGAGGAGGAGCGCAATAGGAGAAATGTACATTGAAAAATAGTTGTTTAACGCGGTCCCTAGACGGCCAAAATCGGAATAAAAAAAAATAGGCAGTTTATTGTAACAAACATAAACATTCCTTTCCGAAGGGAATTAGAAGCAAACAGAATAACTAAAGCGGCCTCAATCGAAATCCAGAACAGACACACAAAAGTGTAAGTCCGATGTATTGTCGACCAAAAACACAAGACAAATACTACAAAGTCCAGTTGCTGGTTACATCGTCAGAGGCAACGTCTCTTTAATATAGAAGCCTCGAATGGTGTAGGTCCATACCAGGCATCTGCTGGAGACGAATGTCAACGCGAATGGTGGCAGCGTCGTAGCGGCGGCTCCAGAAGTGAGATCCTGATTGTAGGAATGCTTTAGCAATCGGTGTCTTCCACAATAAACATCTGGAGCATAGTTTGGGTGCCAGCCTAAATACTACACAGATGCCAGGATACTGCAGATACAAATTTCGGTCACTTGACCCGCAGAAGAGAGAAGGTTCACAAGACCAGTGACTTCTGTGAGGCGCCTGGGTTGCCGACTGGTGGCCGTGCAGAGCGCAGCCATCCACTGTGTGTCTTCTGAAGAGTTGTCCCCAGTGAGGCCTGTGCCCATGTAACTCGCCTGTGTTGTTAGTTGCTGAATGAGTAGGCACAAGGCCTCGACTCGGCAAACATAATGCACCGAATCCTGTTTGGTAACGTATCTTCAGTTCCATCACTTCTGTATTAATACAGGGTGATTCAAAAAGAATACCACAACTTTAGGAATGCAACGACAAAAGGCAGAGCTAAGTACTATCTGTCGGCGAATTAAGGGAGCTATAAAGTTTCATTTAGTTGTACATTTGTTCGCTTGAGGCGCTGTTGACTAGGCGTCAGCGTCAGTTGATGCTAAGATGGCGACCGCTCAACAGAAAGTTTTTTGTGTTGTTGAGTAGAGCAGAAGTGAATCGACGACAGTTGTTCAGCGTGCATTTCGAACGAAGTATGGTGTTAAACCTCCTGATAGGTGGTGTATTAAACGTTGGTATAAACAGTTTACAGAGAATGGGTGTTTGTGCAAAGGGAAAAGTTCTGGACGGCCGAGAACGAGTGATGAAAATGTAGCACGCATCCAGCAAGCATTTGTTCGCAGCCCAGGAAAATCGACTCGCAGAGCTAGCAGAGAGCTGCAAATTCCACAATCAACTGTATGGAGAGTCCTACGAAAAAGGTTGGTTATGAAACCTGAACGTCAACTACCCGAGGCGATGGATCGGCCGCCAGGCAGCCCGTGACAGAGCACTTCATCACAGGCCTCCAAGAAGCCCTGATCTTACCCCCTGCGAATTTTTCTTATGGGGGTATGTTAAGGATATGGTGTTCGGCCACCTCTCCCAGCCACCATTGATGATTTGAAACGAGAAATAACAGCAGCTATCCAAAGTGTTACGCCTGATATGCTACAGAGTGTGTGGAACGAGTTGGAGTATCGGGTTGATATTGCTCGTGTGTCTGGAGGGGGCCATATTGAACATCTCTGAACTTGTTTTTGAGTGAAAAAAAAACCTTTTTAAATACTCTTTGTAATGATGTATAACAGAAGGTTATATTATGTTTCTTTCATTAAATACACATTTTTAAAGTTGTGGTATTCTTTTTGAATCACCCTGTATATTCCGTATGGAAGTATTTTATTTACTAGTCGGTGATACGTAGCTGTATTGAAAGTTTTGGAAGTCAAGAAAGCTGTCATCGACATGAGTTCTGCAATCTGCTGATTTATGAATATTGTGAACCAACAGGGCGCCAAGAGTCTCATTGTCAGTATCTGCGAGGAGCAAAATAATTTCTGCATTGTACCAGACAGGTTACCTTGAAAGTCATTACGTGTGAGCCCAACGTGTGTTCCATAATTGTACAACAAATTGAAATCACTGAATTAGGTCTTTAGTTCAGTGCTTCAGCGGTGCGTCCCTTTTACATACTGATAGAAATGTGAAGTGCTACACTATCAACTTTGTGGTGTGGGTCTCACAAGGGAAATTAAATGATTTAATTTCATTCAGTTCAGAGAAACTAAATGAGTTCTGGAATAAATGTCAGCTACTAATAGCGAATATTCTGTTCAAGAATCACAAGAGGAGGTGGCATATTTGGAGAAGACTTGGAGACATGGAAAGGATTCAGTTATATTACACCATGGCAGGCAGAGAATCAGAAATTAGATATTGGATTGCAACACATACTCAGGAGTAGATGAGGCCTCGGATCACAATTTAGTTTAGTGAACAGTAGGCTGAAGTTTAAGAGACTAGTCAGGAAGAGTTAATATGCAAAAAATGTGACACTGAAGTACTAAGGTATGACGAGATACGCTTGAAATTCTCCGAGGCTATAGCTACTGTGATAATGAATAACTCAGTAGGCAGTTCCGTTTAAGGGGAACGGAAATCTCTAGGAAGCGTAATCGCAGAAGTTGCAAAGAGAAACGTAGGTACAAGGGAGGTAACTCCGAGCAAATCATGGATAACAGAAGAAATACTGCAGCTGAGCAACGACAGAAGGAAGTACGAAGGTGTTCAGCTAAATCCGGGAATATAAAAATAGAAATCACTTAGGAACGAAATAAATAGGAAGCGCAGGAAAACTAAGGTGAAATGAATGCATGAAAAATGTGAAGAAATTGAAAAAGAAATGATTATAGAATGACTGACACAGCGCACTGGAAAGACACCCTCAGGTGAAATTAAAAGCAAGGGCGGTAACATTAGTAGTGCAATGGGAATTTCCGCGGTTAAATGCAGAGAGAGCGGATAGTTGGAAAGAGTACGCTGAAGGCCTCTATGAGGGGGATTACTTACCTGATGACGTGATGGAAGACGAAACAGGAGTACATTTAGAAGTCGGCATAGAATCACAATTTAAAAGAGCTTTCGACGAGTTAAGATCAAATAAGCAAAAGGGATGAATAATATGCCATCAGAATTTTTGAAATCGCTGGGGTCAGTGACAACAAAACGATTATTGACGTTGGTGTCTAGAATGTACGTGACATGTCATCAGACTTCCGGAAAAACATCATTCATACAATTTCAAAGATAGCAAGAGCCGACAATTGCGAGACTTATACCATAATCAGCTTATCGGCTCATGCGTCCAATTTGCTGACAAGAATAATGTACAGCAAAATGGAAAAGAAGCCTTAGGATCTGTTAGATGACAATAAGTTTGGCACCAGAGAGGCAGTTCTGATGTTGTGGTGATAATACACTCCTGGAAATTGAAATAAGAACACCGTGAATTCATTGTCCCAGGAAGGGGAAACTTTATTGACACATTCCTGGGGTCAGATACATCACATGATCACACTGACAGAACCACAGGCACATAGACACAGGCAACAGAGCATGCACAATGTCGGCACTAGTACAGTGTATATCCACCTTTCGCAGCAATGCAGGCTGCTATTCTCCCATGGTGACGATCGTAGAGATGCTGGATGTAGTCCTGTGGAACGACTTGCCATGCCATTTCCACCTGGCGCCTCAGTTGGACCAGCGTTCGTGCTGGACGTGCAGACCGCATGAGACGACGCTTCATCCAGTCCCAAACATGCTCAATGGGGGACAGATCCGGAGATCTTGCTGGCCAGGGTAGTTGACTTACACCTTCTAGAGCACGTTGGGTGGCACGGGATACATGCGGACGTGCATTGTCCTGTTGGAACAGCAAGTTCTCTTGCCGGTCTAGGAATGGTAGAACGATGGGTTCGATGACGGTTTGGATGTACCGTGCACTATTCGGTGTCCCCTCGACGATCACCAGTGGTGTACGGCCAGTGGAGGAGATCGCTCCCCACACCATGATGCCGGGTGTTGGCCCTGTGTGCCTCGGTCGTATGCAGTCCTGATTGTGGCGCTCACCTGCACGGCGCCAAACACGCATACGACCATCATTGGCACCAAGGCAGAAGCGACTCTCATCGCTGAAGACGACACGTCTCCATTCGTCCCTCCATTCACGCCTGTCGCGACACCACTGGAGGCGGGCTGCACGATGTTGGGGCGTGAGCGGAAGACGGCCTAACGGTGTGCGGGACCGTAGCCCAGCTTCATGGAGACGGTTGCGAATGGTCCTCGCCGATACCCCAGGAGCAACAGTGTCCCTAATTTGCTGGGAAGTGGCGGTGCGGTCCCCTACGGCACTGCGTAGGATCCTACGGTCTTGGCGTGCATCCGTGCGTCGCTGCGGTCCGGTCCCAGGTCGACGGGCACGTGCACCTTCCGCCGACCACTGGCGACAACATCGATGTACTGTGGAGACCTCACGCCCCACGTGTTGAGCAATTCGGCGGTACGTCCACCCGTCCTCCCGCATGCCCACTATACGCCCTCGCTCAAAGTCCGTCAACTGCACATACGGTTCACGTCCACGCTGTCGCGGCATGCTACCAGTGTTAAAGACTGCGATGGAGCTCCGTATGCCACGGCAAACTGGCTGACACTGACGGCGGCGGTGCACAAATGCTGCGCAGCTAGCGCCATTCGACGGCGAACACCGCGGTTCCTGGTGTGTCCGCTGTGCCGTGCGTGTGATCATTGCTTGTACAGCCCTCTCGCAGTGTCCGGAGCAAGTATGGTGGGTCTGACACACCGGTGTCAATGTGTTCTTTTTTCCATTTCCAGGAGTGTAGAAGAAAACTGAATAAAAACCAGTACAGGTTCAAAGGATATGTCGACCTGCAAGAAAGCTATTGGGAAAATCGGGTAAGATACAATATGTACAAGAACCAAGAGAGAACAATTAACTCGAAGACTAAGAATGAAGTACTCGGATTAAAAAGTGTGTAAGACAGTGATGTGGTCTCCCGCCCCTATTGCTCCTCCCGTACATCGAAGAATCAGTTATGGGAATGAAAGGAAGTTTCAGGTGTGGAATTAAAATTCAAGATGAAAGGTTATTAACAATATGATTCGCTGATGACATTTCTATCCTCCGTGAAAGTGAAGAAGGATATATGATCTGCTGAATGGAGTGAATAGTTAATCAGTACTCAATATGGTCTGTGCTTAAATCGAAGAAAGGCGAAAGTAATGAGAAGTAGCAGAAATGAGAACAGTGAGAAACTTAACATCAGGACGGATTGTCACTAAGCAGATGAAATTACAGAGTTCTGCCACCTAGGCAGCAAAATAAATCATGAAGGACGAAGCAAGGAGGATATGAAAAGCATACTAATACTGCCAAGTAAAACATTTCTGGTCTAGAGATGTCTACTAGTATCAAACATAGGCCTTAATTTGAGAAATAAACTTGGAGCACAGCATTACATAGTGAAACATGGACTGTGCGAAAACCGGAACAGAAGAGAATCGAATCATTTAAGATATGTTGCTACAGAATAATGTGAAAATTATATTGACTGATATGGTAAAAAATGGGGAGATTCTCCGCAGAATCGGAAATATATGAGAAACACTCACAAGAAGAACTGACAGGATGATATGTCATGTGCTAAGCGAGCTGGGAATGACTTACATGGGAGCTTTAGAGAGAAAAAACTGTAGAAGAAGATCGTTACTGGAATACAGCAAAAACGGAGGCCGTAGGCTTCAAATACTACTCTGAGGTAAAAAGTTTGGAAAAGGAGAGGGATTCATGGTGGGCCTCTTCAAACTAGTCAGAAGCCTGGTGATTCTACTACTCTTCCAGCGTCATTGCAGAAACTAGCATTTTTGCCTCAGCAGTGGAAGACAATCATAGGGCATCGCAGAATGTTTCCACAGCGCAAGGCATACCACGCCAAGGACTGCAATATTACGACTACAACGGTACTCTGGATTCGGTCTCCGAGCTGGTAAGCATGAATGTTCCTTGGAACATAGTGGTACGATTTCTGCTTCCCTTAACGAAGGCAGATGCCTGTGGTAAACAAACTGTCAGGCCACTTGTTTCTTGTACCGAGTGGAGCTGCAAACGGCACCTCGGCACAACGAAGAGACTGGACCGTAGTGTAAATAATCACTAAGTTGAACAGAGGGGTCAGAAGCCCAGCAGCACCACTAGAGGCGAGAGGGATGCTCCAGAAGAACAGCTGCCATGGGACAGCACACAAAAGTTCGGTCTTCCATCGCCGCACCGTCTGCTAGTGCTCAGTCCTACTCAGACTGTCTCCCGGACCACTTCCAGCAGCTGCCATACTTCCCCTCTTGAGGGGCAACAACTCGATATCAGGATGGTTCCACGGTACACCCTTAAGTGCCAGTGCTGGCACCTCTAGGCATCACAGCTGTCACTCGCTGGGCGAATTCCACCCCACCATCAGAGACCGACATCCCCTGCAAAAACTCGGCAGTCTCCAGCGCCGTGCAGGCCGGAGTGGCCGAGCGGTTCTAGGCGCTACAGTCTGGAACCGCGCGACCGCTACGGTCCCAGGTTCGTATCCTGCCTCGGGCATGGATGTGTGTGATGTCCTTAGGTTAGTTAGGTTTAAGTAGTTCTAGGGCACTGATGACCTCAGAAGTTAAGTCCCATAGTGCTCAGAGCCATCTGAACCACCCAGCGCCGTTGGTCCCGTCTGCTGGCGGCAGTGTCCAGTAACGAGGCGATACTCCACTACAGTAAGCTACTGGAGTCATCATTTCGTGGAGCTTACGTCTCAAGGTGGTAGCCGACATCTCGCCTCCGCCATATGCCGCCTATACAAGTGCTCTATGGGGCATGGTTGTCGCCTCCACCGAGACCATAACAGTGTAGGCAAAAGGGTGTAAATAGAGTGTTTCAACTTTTGATGTTGTTGGACTGAGCCGTCAATGGCCTGTTCACGCGATGTCCAAGCATCCTCACGACACAGCCCTTTGTAATCTTTAGCAGCTAGTCTAAAAATACGACGACGGCCATCTGTCCGTCACAAACATAATCGAGATTCATCGCTGAACACCACAGAGTACCACACAATACGGTGTGATTGTGTGGGCAGTAGATGACATATGGCAGCACGCAGTCCCAACTCAGCTTCCAGTAATTTGTTTCTGAACGTTATACGAGGGTGAGTCAAATAAAAACCTTAAATTTGTAATAAAAATGGAAATTTCGCGCCGTTATCCTGTAAGTTGGTAAGCGTGCTACAAACAGCCTGCAGAATGGCCTGTAGGTGGAAGCATAGAGCAGATGCACACGTAGTCGCGTCGCAGTGTCAGTATAAAGATGGCCGCCCCACTTGCACCAGGGAAGAACAGCGTTCTGTTATTCGGTTTTTGTGTAGTGAAGGTGTGAAACCTATTGAAATTCATCGGCGAATAAAGGATCAGTGTGGTGATGCATGTTTATCACATAAGCAAGTCTACGAATGGAGTAGGAAGTTCGCAAATGGTGTGACTTCAGTGGAAGATGCCCGTCGTCCAGGTCAGGCACAACGAGGTGTGACTCCACAGAACATTGCAGCAGTTGAAGCCATAGTGAAGGAAAACAGCCGAGTGACACTGAATGACATTGCAGCATGTTTACAGATTAGTCATGGGTCAGCACACCACACTGTGCATGATGTGCTCCAGTTTCCCAAAGTGTCTGCAAGATGGGTGCCACGGAAGCTGACTCCTGAAATGAGAGAACGACGTGTTGATGCTTGTGAAGAACTTCTTCGGTGCTTTGAACGAAAGGTGATGGCTTCCTTGCACGAATTGTTACTGGGGTTTGGACTACTCAAAGATGGAATGGGAAGAAAGATGTTCCGTTCTGATGAAGAGGTACGCCACGCGGTGCATGAGTGGTTGCGCAGACTACCAAAAGATTTTTTTTTCTAAAGGAATTTATGCACTTTGTAAGCGCTGGAGCACTTGCATTGAGCGTGGCGGAGATTATGTTGAAAAGTGATACAGCTTTGTACCACTTCTGCACACTAAATAATATTTAAAATATATTTAAGGTTTTCATTTGACTCACCCTCATACTTTGCCTATAATCTCTGTCCAGATTTCAGCAGTTGGCACATGTCTGTTCGTCAGAGTCAGTCGAACAGTCCTGCGACCTTTTCCCTGTGCCGTCCTTGTGGAAGGGTCTCCGCCTTCTCTTCTTGCCACATTATTATCCCGAGTCCACCTAGTCATCAATTGTTCTGCAGCATCACGGTGCAGTCAACAGTCTGGGCGATCTTTAGATATGACACTCCCATGTCCCTCATGCGGATGATTCGACATTTCTCAAACACCGAAATATGCCAATAAGCTGCAAGCGCACGACCTCTGGGCTGCCTTGTAGTAGTGTTCACGTGAAATTTCCAGTGAAATAAGATACATAAAATAGCCATTACCTACTCACAGTTATCTTCTTCTGTGGGAACGCTTTTTTTCTATAGTGAAACCAAGCTCGCATGATGAACGTTCAGTTACCATGTTACACAGGCGTGGGAATTCTGGAGCATCAGCTTGGTAACGTTCAGTCAAGGTGCTCTTTGTGTAATATTTTCAACTTATATCAGAATACTTTACCTGTAATGGGGCACGTTCCGTTATTCCAGCGACTTACGGTAAACTTACGCTAGAACGGGACTAACGGACCTCGCACATTTATTGTAGAATCTAACAGGCACACCCTGTATCTCATGTCGAGTGTTTCACCAGTTCAAATATCACTTATTCCTCTACGTCACTTTAAAAGAATAAATCAAACAGTCTTCTTAGTTGGCTTAGATAAAACAAATACTGAGTGCTAGATGGAGATGCCCAAGTGCGAGACAGTGCCTCAGTCAGTGGACCACGTATTTCAGCACTGCTGGAAGAAACGGTAGACCATCTGTGGCAAGATCTCGCACTAGTTTCAACGTCTTTGGCGTTACGCTGGTTTTCAGTGACAAATTGACAGGCACAGAATTATCGTACGTTTGGACAACACGCGTGCTGGGTTCGGCTGCTTGAGATAGGACGCGTTTCACTGGAAATCCTATATTGCTCTTACTTCTAAGCCCCTCATAATTCGGCGGATGAAGTGAGATCTGCTCTGTTCTACAAACAGAAAGTAGCTTACTGCAGTCCTAAAATCGATGGGGAGCAGAATTTAGTTCGAATCGCGAAATTGCGACACGAAATTAATTCTCTGGATTGTCCCGTATTGGATACGGATGAAGTATTCATTTTCGAGTCTTTTATCCGCCCCTGTCCTGTATAGCGCGACCCCCGTTTTATAATCTACACCATAAGATAACGTTATAACGAAGAAATTAGTCCAAAAGTACTGTATTATGTTAACATTTTATTCGTAAATTGCGGAATCAACATCTATGAGTTTTCAGACGTCATAGTAGATTAAACAGTGAATTTCACGTAACTTGACTATTTATCTGAAGTGAATAATTCATTCTGTTAGTGCATGAAAGAAAAATCTTCAGTATTTTATTACAATTTGGAATTTAAGATAAAATCCTTTAAAAGGCAGTATTTATTGCCACTTTCAGTCATATTATCACCTGTAGGTATCATACAATTATTCACAACGGGCTACAAGGCAACCTTCTTATTGTGGCTGTAAATAAAATTACAGCGCTGCATCAGTATTGTTTCTGACCTGTAGTGGAACAATCACATAAAACTAGTTTTAAGAATGAAAAAGATGCCTGACTAAGATTCTTCGGATTTACCTTAAGGAAACATGACACATTAAAAATAGAGGTAACTAAAAAAACTCGTTTGACCGACCATACAGTACTGCTCGTCTGTCTGGAAATTTTACCTCGTAATACTAATGTCGGAGATAGAAACGATCCCAAAAGAACGCCGCATTTCGTTACGGGTTCGTTTAGTTATCTCGTATGCGTTTCGGAGAAATTTATCAAACTCCAGTAGCAGACGGAACTAAAAATGTGTTATGTATCGTGCTTTCGGTTACTGTTAAACATACGAGAAAATACAATTCAAGATGAGTCGACAATGTATTACTCATTCCCACTTGGTTCTGTGTAGTCAGGTCTCCACATAAGTCTATCCTGTGCAAACTTCTTCATCTTAGTATCTTTCAAGTTACATGTGTTTCAATCTGATTATTGTAACAGAGTCATGGTTTACACCACAATTTTTAACTCCCCCCCCCCATACACACTTCCCTACCTCACCATACTGACTATTACTTCCATAATGGAATATTCACTCTGTACCGGAGTGTGCGCTCATGTGAATCTTGCTGGCAGATTAAAACTGTGAGCCTGACTGAGACACGAAGTAGTTTGACTGTTCCTTGCCAGCCCAGAAAATGTGGTGTCAAATGATTCCTTCTTTTAGTCAAGATGTACCATAAATTTCTTTTATCCCTGATTCGGTACAGTACTGTTACACTCAGCACAATCTAGTCACCTAATCACCAACACTGTTCTGTAGCACCACATTTCAACAACTGCTGTTGTCTTTTTGTGCGAACATAAGTGTATGCATTGTCGAATATATTTCTTTATTTTCTTTAACTTCAATAAAACCTTCGACTAAATTGTGTGTCAGCTCACTAGAAACTGACACTGACAATAGTTTTACAATTTCTAAGTTTTGATCTGATGATGGCAGAAGCCGAAACAAAGTTATATATATATAAATAATTTAAGTGGTCAAGGTGACATTATTCACAAACCATTAATAGTAATCGCAAACTCACTCAGGAAATAAACTGACGGAAAGGAAACCTCAACACCAAAGAGGGGATGTGCGACATAAACGAAAGTTGGTAGACATGTTTCTACATCTGAAAGATTAGTTCTATTCAGATTTCGCGCCAGTCGCACAGAACTGGTGCTAGTAGTGCCACCATCTGATTTAACCACAATTGTAATGTTAATGTCCCATGTAATTTTGCAGAAATGTTTCAATAATAACTTCAGGCACTGCCCTCGTTCTGCACGACAGGTCCAACACAAGTCAAACGCTGCACTGCCCTGTCCGAACTCCAGAACTCAAGTGCTCTGTGCGAGCTACAAAACATGGCTGCTCTTTGCGAGCTACTAAACTCGACTTTTACTGCCAACACTGCTCTGACCTGCGATTCTATTGTAGCATAGATACTCCATATCGCAGGCAGCGCGTGAACAATCCATCGAAATTACGTCTGCTGAAGTGCGCTAGCGAATAGCAATTAACCCCTAATGAACCCCTTACACGTTGACCTGTTTTATTGCCATTCCTGAACTGTATTACAGCGGGTGTTTTCCAACAGGATAACGCTGACTCATACACCGCTGCTGAAACCCAGCATACTCTACGCAGTGTCGACATGTTACCTTGACCTGCTCGATCACCAGATCTGTCTCCAGTTGAGCATATATGGGACATCATCAGACCACAACTCTAGCGTCATTCATGAACATTATTAACCATCGCTGTATCGACAGACCAAATGCAACAGGCATCGAACTCCATCCCAGAATCTGACATCCGGCACCTGTACAACACAACATGCTTGCTTTCATCATTCTGGTGGCTACACCGTTTATTAATGTACCAGCATTTCACGTTTGTAGTAGCTTATCTCCCTATTGCATTAACCAGTGATCTTACAGTGTTAATCAGTTACCTAGTGTTACCTAGACAAATGTGTTCCCAAAACTTCATTACTCTGTATTAATTATTTTTTAGTATCTGGATTTTTTTCTGTCAATATATATTTGCTTTGTTTTATTTAGATAAATCTTTAAGTGGGCACGATAAACCAAGAATTATTTACTCTTCCTTGTTTTAAGCTGTAGTATCCTCAGGGTCCACACTTTTCTCATTCTTCGAGAATTTTGTTCCTTCTCGCTTCCTGTCCACTGTCTTCCAGTTCATCCCTATTTCCTGTTCTGAAAGCCTGCATTTCCTGTTGCTGTTATAAAGGTTTTGAGAATAACGCATGGTCCAGATGTGCTGTATTCGGTTAGGTTAGGTTAGTGTTTTTTAACGTCCCGTCGACAACGAGATCATTAGAGACGGAGCACAAGCTCGGGTTAGGGAAGGATGGGGAAGGAAATCGGCCGTGCCCTTTCAAAGGAACCATCCCGGCATTTGCCTGAAACGATTTAGGGAAATCACGGAAAACCTAAATCGGAATGGCTGGAGACGGGATTGAACCGTCGTCCTCCCGAATGCGAGTCCAGTGTGCTAACCACTGCGCCACCTCTCTCGGTGTGCTGTATTCCTTTTATTATCTATGGAATTGGCTAATTTGAAAGTCTGGTCATTTTCAAGCACGTATCTTAAGCTTCCAGCTTCATTTTACATTATAACATATCGCTGGTACACGAGGACAGGAATACATCCCACTTCTGTACACATTCGTGAAATTAAGCTAGAAACTTTTAGATAACTACCTGAAAATGACCAAAGGTTGAAATTGGCCAACCACATAGGTAATAAAAAGAAGATTGTCCACCTGGACTATCAGTTCATCCTCAAAACACGTTGAGGCTGTGAACAACCAAAAAATAAAATCCTATTCGAGAGTTGTGTTTCGCATTGTGTCCAACTTGACGCCTTCATTTTCAATCTCTCTTTCTGCTTCTCTCCAACATGTTATATTGAATTTGTAATTTGTTTTGTAAGTCAAAGATTTGTTCAGGCATTATTTAACTGGCATATGCGTTCATAGAATTTTGATCAGCTTTTTCTCATTACATCTGTTAACATTTAATTTTCGGATAAAGTTCTGTATTAGATCTTAATCTGTATTCTAATTCAATTCTGCTTTTGGGTTCTAGTACTATTCCTTAGATTCTTGGATCAGTTGAAGCTAATTCCTCAAGCTATGTAATTCAATGCTCCTTTTAGGTCCTAGTACTTTTCCTTGTATTATTCTTTCAGTTCGAGCTAATTTGTCGAGATTTCCACTGAACAGAATATTTCTGGTCTGACCTCTTTTTCATAGTGTTTCAGGTTTTTGTTCCGGAAAGAATATTTTTAAGACCTATGGTTCCTGTTGTTTGAAAGTCTCTATCCATTTATGTATTCTAGTTTCTGCTGTTGTCTTTTCCTTCATTTATTTGATGTCCATTTCCCCAGACAGTTAAAAAATCTATTCACATAGTATGTCATTATTTATTTTAAGCTTTTGGATTACATTAATTATGTTTTCATAAACTATTTCCTTTTTCAAATGATATTTTTAATTCTGCTTTTTATGCTTGTGTTTGGAGTTCTGTGATTTGTTCTTGTGCAGTTTCAAGTCTATAATTGAAGCATGCACACGCTATACGATGTACAGTGATCTTGTGCGTCTTTCTTTCTAGTCTTATACCTTAGTATTTATGAGTTTTCTGTATCTTGTAATAATTTTCAATAATGATCATTGCCTTACGCGCAATTTTATTTACATTATTAATATGGTCTTCCTGTCTGAACAGTTTACCTTCTAAATTTCGCTTTGGTACAAGGATACATTCAAATAACCTTCAGAAAGACTTTCCAACAGTTAAATTTATGTGCTACGTTGAAAGGGGGTACCCCAGTTTCATTTTGTTTTTCATATGAAATTGCTCTGTAGCCTCGTCTGTATGTTGTGCAGATGGTTATTCTGTGCGCTTAGCCCCTTGGAAAGAAAATATGCGTATTACGACAATATTTATTTTGTGTAATAACCAGGATTCTCTCCTCTTTCACTCTACATCCAACAACAATCTCTGAAAGTGTGAATGTGTCTGTGTGAGTGTGTGGAAATCTCCCGGTGAGGGGAACGGAGACTTTGTTGTGCTCTCTGGTTGTGTGATGTTAACCTTGATAATCATCTTCAGAGAGGTCTTTTTTCTCCGATTGATTGGCTATGAGCTCCTCCCCCACTTCCTTAAAAAGTATTTGTTTCAACTGCCATTGGCTCGCTTTTTTGAACGGTACTCTGGATTCCGCCAGAGAGCTTGCAAGCATGAATGTTCCTTGGAACATACTTTCGTATTATTTCTGCTTCGGTTAGTGAGAGCATATACTTGTATTCTGCTAGAAAGTTGCTTCACTAATTTCATTAAATGCTCGGGAGTGGAATTTTTTCCTTTAATCTTCGCGAGTGATCTTTGAACTTGAGTTCTTCCTTTGTTACTATCAATACCGACCACGTGGCACCACGACTGGTGTTACTTTAACTGAGAACTTTTCCGCATTTATTTAAATCTAATATTTTATTCATTTGCAAGCATAATAATGATGATACAAATTAATTTCTTGCAAGCTCGTACAGAAGAAAGGTAATAGAATCTATCGTCTTCAGCGAGCAATTCATAGTCCTTATGTGTGCTTGAGTGAATTTAATTGCGGGATTCGCAGTTATTTCTCCATTTCCTGTGTAGGAACCTTTCTGTGAGTCGAGCGCCACTTGTGGTCAAATCGTCATAACACGGTCATGACAGTCCTAGAAACCAACACCTTGTGTTGTTAGTTATTTATATAACGTGTGGGATATAAATATGTAAGTACTGCAGGCTTCAACGTAGTTTCTTATTTAAATAAACATCCCATATCGCAATAGAGCAAATAGTTCTATACATTTCCCAGACAAAAACAAGAATGGAGATATCTTCCTTCCTAGTGCCTCGAGAGTCTTTTGCATAATGAGGGTGCCATGATTACTGGTCGCACGTGTTACGCAGCTTTGCAATATCTCTAAAGGAGGCTGTCTTTGCACCGTGCCCTGTGCTCTGGTAGCGAGTAAACAGAACGCGATACTAGACGCCTTGCATACACAAAGCAAGCCGGAACGGAGGGGCGTTGTTTATTTATCTCGGCCATCGCTCGGTGTTCCATTAAGGCAGCACGGCTCATTCTGGCCGGCAGTTCGTTGCCGGCCGCAGCGGAGGAAACAGCGAACGAGGACAAAGACCCGAAATACATGCCGCGGCCACTCGAGCACTTGTTCACAGCATTCCTGTGCCAAGGAATCAGAAATCTGCCTCGCCACATCAAACAGTGTTCTGCTACCGAGCATCGTAGCTGCTCCTTTTCGCAGTTAGGTGGAATTTAGTCGCCGGTTTCTTGCTGTAATACAGCACATTATTACACTAAGTGGATTTAATTTTTTTTAACCAAATATTGAGGGTGATTGGAGGTCTACTCCAATCCGCAACGTTGGCTGAAATTTCTTTCAGGTTATTGTTTTCGAGAGAAGAGTATATGTAGTTGTAAATCTATACAAATTATAAAAATAGATATACGTACGTAGGTATGTATCTTCCACATCTCCTCCTAAACCACTACATCTACATCTACATCTACATTCATACTCCGCAAGCCACCCAACGGTGTGTGGCGGAGGGCACTTTACGTGCCACTGTCATTACCTCCCTTTCCTGTTCCAGTCGCGTATGGTTCGCGGGAAGAACGACTGTCTGAAAGCCTCCGTGCGCGCTCTAATCTCTCTAATTTTACATTCGTGATCTCCTCGGGAGGTATAAGTAGGGGGAAGCAATATGCTCGATACCTCATCCAGAAACGCACCCTCTCGAAACCTGGCGAGCAAGCTACACCGCGATGCAGAGCGCCTCTCTTCCAGAGTCTGCCACTTGAGCTTATTAAACATCTCCGTAACGCTATCACGGTTACCAAATAACCCTGTGACGAAACGCGCCGCTCTTCTTTGGATCTTCTCTATCTCCTCCGTCAACCCGATCTGGTACGGATCCCACACTGATGAGCAATACTCAAGTATAGGTCGAACGAGTGTTTTGTAAGCCACCTCCTTTGTTGATGGACTACATTTTCTAAGCACTCTCCCAATGAATCTCAACCTGGCACCCGCCTTACCAACAATTAATTTTATATGATCATTCCACTTCAAATCGTTCCGCACGCATACTCCCAGATATTTTACAGAAGTAACTGCTACCAGTGTTTGTTCCGCTATCATATAATCATACAATAAAGGATCCTTCTTTCTATGTATTCGCAATACATTACATTTGTCTATGTTAAGGGACAGTTGCCACTCCCTGCACCAAGTGCCTATCCGCTGCAGATCTTCCTGCATTTCGCTACAATTTTCTAATGCTGCAACTTCTCTGTATACTACAGCATCATCCGCGAAAAGCCGCATGGAACTTCCGACACTATCTACTAGGTCATTTATATATATTGTGAAAAGCAATGGTCCCATAACACTCCCCTGTGGCACCCCAGAGGTTATTTTAACGTCTGTAGATGTCTCTCCATTGATAACAACATGCTGTGTTCTGTTTGCTAAAAACTCTTCAATCCAGCCACACAGCTGGTCTGATATTCCGTAGGCTCCTACTTTGTTTATCAGGCGACAGTGCGGAACTGTATCGAACGCCTTCCGGAAGTCAAGAAAAATAGCATCTACCTGGGAGCCTGTATCTAATATTTTCTGGGTCTCATGAACAAATAACGCGAGTTGGGTCTCACACGATCGCTGTTTCCGGAATCCATGTTGATTCCTACATAGTAGATTCTGGGTTTCCAAAAACGACATGATACTCGAGCAAAAAACATGTTCTAAAATTCTACAACAGATCGACGTCAGAGATATAGGTCTATAGTTTTGCGCATCTGCTCGACGACCCTTCTTGAAGACTGGGACTACCTGTGCTCTTTTCCAATCATTTGGAACCTTCCGTTCCTCTAGAGACTTGCGGTACACGGCTGTTAGAAGGGGGGCAAGTTCTTTCGCACCGTTTTCACCAAATTTGGAGCAGATCTTTACTATATGGAAAGAATCAGTGTGAGGGTGAGGTTCAAATGGTTCAAATGGCTCTAAGCACTATGGGACTTAACATCTGAGGTCATCAGTACCCTAGAACTTAGAACTACTTAAACCTACCTAACCTAAGGACATCACACACATCCATGCCCGAGGCAGGATTCGAACCTGCGACCTCAGCGGTCTCGCGGTCTCGCGGTTCCAGACTGTAGCGCCTAGAACCGTTCGGCCACTCCGGCCGGCTACATATCAAAGGGATGGGGGTGGGGTGAAAAAGCAGTGCAGCCAACAATTGCGATAACTTCCATAATGAAGTCGCCCAGTGTGTGTGTGTGTTTGAGGTTTACGGGCGCTAAACAGCGTGGTCATCAGCGCCCAAACGCATAAAAACAGGAACACATGCAGTGAAGGGACTAAGACGAACAGCGAACAAGGAGAACGGGTAAAAGACACAGACCTGACGCAGTTCCAAATCCTCACATACGAGGGCAAACCAAGAGGAGAAGGAACACACTAAAAAGGAAAGGAGACACAAGGAAAAGAGGACAGAAACCGAAAGGAAACAAGGAGGTTACCGTGACTGGGTGAGCCAGTCACCCAGCAGTAAATTAAAACCCTCTCCCTAAAATCCGAGGTAACAAATTGGACAGGACACAAAACCGTAAGACCTTAACCACAGTCGTTGCGTCATCTTGCAAAATAGAGGGCAAATCCGATGGCAAAGAAACCACTGCCCTCTGGTCAGAGAATAAAAGACAGTCAAGTAAAATGTGGCGGACAGTAATCTGGACGCCACAAGCACTGCAGATTGAGGGGTGCTCCCGCCGGAGTAAAAAACCATGCGTTAAGGGACTGTGCCCGATGCGGAAGCGAGTGAGGAGAACCTCATCCCGCCTGCATGACTGGTAGGACCTACGCCATGGCCGCGTGGTGGCCTTGACCAGACGCAGCTTATTTTCACCGACTGCCAGAAACTCCTCTTCCCATTGACGCATAACACGAAAACACAAAAGGGAGGTAACAGCATAGAGGGGGACGGCACATTCAACAACGTGAGGGAGGGAACATGCATCTTTGGCAGCCACATCCGCCAGTTCGTTTCCCCTAATACCCACGTGCCCCGGCACCCAGCACAAAGAAACCTCCTTCCCCTGCCGTTGCAGGTGGAGTAGGGCATCATGGATGTTCTGGACGACCGTATCTGATACCCATGGTATGAAGGGCACTCAGAACAGATGAGGAACTTAAGACTGGGAACACGTCTCATCTGCTCCAATGCCCGCAAGATCGCAAACAATTCGGCATCAAAGATGGTAAACGCCGCAGGAAGCCGTAACTTGACGACTCGATCAGGGGAAACAACAGCACAACCAACAGAGTCCCCCTGTTTAGAGCCATCAGTAAATACTGGTACATGGTCGGGATGCTGGTGTAAAATATCGGAAAATAAGGAGGTAAAACCAAACGCAGGAGTGCAGCTCCTCCGGTACTCTAAAAGGACGCTGGGCCTCTGGAGCAACCAGGGAGGCAGGCGAGTAAAACCTTATCGTTGGGGGGCCACACGCTCCACTCCAAGGGACTCAAGCAAATGCTTGGCACGAATCCCAAATGGTCTCGTTGCCCTGGAACGACTGGAAAAGAGACGTTCCATAGGCGGTCGGGCAACGGTAGGGTACGCAGGGGAGGTAGGACAGGCAAGGAATTGACACACCCGTCGCACCATCAGAAGTTTCCGCCGGATGGCGAGCGGCGGTTCCCCTGCCTCAGCGCCGGCCGCTGGTGGCTTAGCGGTTCTGGCGCTACAGTCTGGAACCGCACGACCGCTACGTTCGCAGGTTCGAATCCTGCCTCGGGCATGGATGTGTGTGTTGTCCTTAGGTTAGTTAGGTTTAAGTAGTTCTAGAGGACTTATGACCTCAGCAGTTGAGTCCCATAGTGCTCAGAGCCATTTCAACCATTTGAACCTGCCTCAGCACACAGGCTGGGGATGGGACTGGTACGGAAGGCACCAGTGGCCAGCCTGATACCCTCATGGTGTACGGCGTCAATAATCTTCAGATACGAAGGCCTTGCTGACCCATACACGGCGCAACCATAGTCAAGACGCGATCGGACGAAAGCCCTATAAAACTGCAGCAGATGCGCCCGATCTGCTCCCCAGGACCGGTGGCTCAGACACTTCAAAATATTCAGTGCCTTCAGGGTCCCCACCTTTAGGTCTTTAAGGTGAGGCAACCACGACAACTTGGAATCAAAAGTGAGGCCCAGGATCCTCAAAGTGTCTCTAAAAGGAAGAGTGGTGTCCGTCAGACGCAATTCAGGGGAGGTAAAAAGACGTCGAGAACGATTAAAATGAACACACACACGTTTGTCTGCAGAAAAGGTAAAACCCGTCTTCGCAGTCCATGCCTCTAATCGCTTTATCGTAAGCTGCAACTGCCGACTAGCAGTGACAAGACTGGAGGAAGAACAGAAAACAGCAAAATCGTCCACAAACAAGGAGCATTGGGCAGGACTCCGGATAGTGGACGTGATACTGTTAATGGCGACGGCAAAGAGGGTGACACTTAAAACGCTTCCCTGAGGAACACCATTCTCCTGCACGTACAAATCAGATAGCACATTACCAACCCGATATCGAAAGAGGCGGTGGGAAAGAAAGGACCGAATGAAGATGGGGAGACGGCCACGAAAGCCCCACTCACGGAGTTGATTGAGGATAAGGCGGCGCCAAGTAGTGTCATACGCCTTATTACTGTCGAACAATACACCTAGACAATGCTGGTTACGTAGGAAGGCCTGCTGGATGGCCGCCTCAAGCAGGGTCGTCTATAGTTGAACGACATCTCCGAAAGCCACACTGAGAGGGGCTAAGGAGCTGCCTGGTCTCGAGCAACCAAACCAGGCGACGGTTGACCATGCGTTCCAACGTCTTCCCGACACAGCTCGTCAAAGCAATACTTCGATAACTACTGGGATGCGTTCGGTCTTCCCCGGTTTCAGGAGGGGAATCAAAATCGCCTCCCTCCACGAGTCAGGGTACGTGCCGGATAACCATATCATATTAAAACAATTCAGGAGAACTTCCTTGGATGGCAGCAACAAGTGCTGCAGCATGCTGTACCGGATTTGATCATGACCAGGCGCAGTATCATGAGCCACAGACAGCGCCGAATCCAGTTCCCACATTGTGAAGGGGCAGTTGTAGGGTTCAGAATTTGGAGACCGGAAGTCCAAGTGACCCCTCTCGATGACAGTGCGGTAGCGGCAGAAATCTGGATCACAGTTAATAGTGGCGGTAGATTCCGAAAAATGAATGGCCAGTGTCTGGGCAATGTCTCTCGGCGCCGTGAGGAGACATCCTTCATGCAGCAATGCCGTGACAGGTAGTTGGCCGAGTTTCCCGGAAATCCTCCTGATGACTTCCCATACTTTCGTAGAATTAGTGGAACGGGAGATGGAGTTCAAGAACGATTGCCATGACCGTCGTTTGCTCTCTTTAATCACTCGCCGCGCTTTGGCCCTTGCCACCCGAAAGGCCGCAAGATTGTCAGCTGAGGGACGGCACTCGAAGCGGCGCAGAGCTGCACGGCGGGCTTGGATGACTGAACGGCACTCAGTGGTCCATCAAGGGACAGGACGCCTCTTGGGATGACCGGATGACCGTGGGATTGACAATTCAGCAGCATGGGAGATCACGGCTGTAACATGGTCTACCCATTCGTGGACGCTGGCACGGTGTTCCAAAACAGCCAGTTGGCTGAAAAGTGTCCAGTCAGCTCTGCAGAGGTGCCACCGGGGCGGCACTGGTAATGCCACAGCCTCATCCAGGAGGCGAATCCAAAGGGGAAAGTGGTCACTAGAATGGAGGTCAGCAACAACCTCCCACAGAGCAGAATCCGCGAGTGCTGGAGAGCAAAAGGAAAGGTCAATAGCCGATGACGACCCGGAAGCAGTACAGAAATGAGTGGGAGCACCAGAGTTGAGGACGCACAGTTCTTCAGACATCATGGGGCTTTCCAAAATGCGACCCCTGGGGCAAGTAGTTGGAGAGCCAGAAAAGACATTGAAGTCCCCCAGAAGAAGAAATAGGCGGGGGAGTTGGCTAATAAGGTCTGTGGGAGCCTCAGAGTGTATCTCATCCTGAGGTGGTAAGTAAACTGAACAGACTGTGAGCCTCCGACCCACAAGAAGGTCAACTGCAACTGCTTGCAAGTCTGTAACGAGAGGGAGCTCAGATGAGGGGTGCATGTCACAGACAAAAACCGCAATACCACCCTTTGCTCTTTCCGCCATCAGATCGTCTCTTCGATATACGGTATAGCCCTGTAAAGAAGGAGCATCAGTGGCCCGAAAATGTGTCTCTTGGAGACATAAGCACAAAGGGCACTCTCGTACAAGGAGTTGTAATTCGGCCATATGCGTCCTGAACCCATTCAGGTTCGACTGTAATATGGGAGCCACTGATCAGGGTGGCTGAACTTTCACCCTGCCTCTGTGCTTTGGAGGAGAGCCCGTACTGGCCGGAGATTTATTCCTGGGGCGAGAGGATCGCCCCCGGTCGACATAAATGTGCATCAGCTCCAATGACGACCCACGGGAGACAGTACGATGGCCTCGTCATCGGACCGACCCTGACTAGTCTCCTAAGGTTGCAAAACCTTCACCTTCGGCGTCTTTGTCTTGGGGGGCTTAGAATGCAGAGCCTTGTCAACAGTTGGAGCTTTACCCGCCTGGGCAGAAGGCGCCATATGGGGAGAGGCAGGAAGTAACCCAATGTCAGCAACCACAGCCTTGTCCGACGTTGCGTTGAGAGCCGTAGGTTGCAAAACAACCGCAGCAGCACAAGTGCACTGGCAAACGCAGGTATTAGTGCTAAAACTAGGAACCTCCGTTTGCGTAGCAACAGTGGCCATTTGTACCGGTTTTTTCAGAGCGGAAGCGAAAGATGTTGTAAACACAGGAGGTTGCATGGCCTTAAAGAGCTTCTTGACCTCACCATAGGGGATGCGCTTAGATGTTTTAATCTCCTGTATCTTCCGTTCTTCAAGATAGATGGGGCAGACCCGGCTCCAGACAGGGTGACTCCCAGAGCATTCCACGCACTTCACAGGCGATGTACAATCGGCTCCTTCATGGACAGGCTGACCACATTTACCACAAGTGGCTATCCCATTGCACCCCAACGTAGTATGCCCAAAGCGCTGACATTTAAAACAGCGCATTGGGTTGGGGAAATATGGCCGTACTGGCAAACGTAAGAACTCCGCTTTAACATGCTCTCACCCTTACTATAGTTCAGAGTGGAGTGGAGCTCGGTCTCGATAGCGTACTCTCCGAGACAGGTTGCTTTCCGAAGAGAAGCGACTTGACGGGAGCTAGAAGTCTCAACTAACAGAGTCCCATTGCGCAGTCACTTCACAGATTTCAGTGTTCCTGCAATTCCCTCAAGACCCTTGTGGATGTAAAATGGAGAAAGCCTCTCAAAGCTACCCTCCTTCCGTTTAATAATCAAAAACACATTCTGATTATCAGCATGTGCTCTGTTACGACGGTCTGATAAATCTCTAGCAACACCAGGCGCTGGAGGACTCACTGCACGGAGTCGCTTTTTCGATGGGGTGTGTTTTCCTGCCAGTGGCCCACCCAATCCACTGGTAGGGGGAAATGTAGAGGTCGAAGGGTCCATTGCGGTCCCACGAGCAGCTAGGGAACTAAAGGTCCGCTCAGACAGAGCCCCGCGTGTCTGAGTAAGCCTTACACAACTGGGGTGCGGTAGGTGCCCCAGAGGTTGCCCGCTTGCGACTGTTCCACCCCAACAGCCATGCATCTCATAGGCGCGGAGCACACCGTAAGATTGAGGGGTTTTTATAGAGGTTGGCCTTCCTCGCAACCCAGGCGGTCAAGCCAAGATTACCATTCCCCGCAGCACACAACATTCCACCGCCGCGCCATACGGTGGTCGCTGAAGCATGTCCGGGGGTTACGGTGACAGGAGACTGGCGGCGCTGACCAGTCCCCAGCTCAGGACCCCGGGGTCGCCAAGCCCGTACTCAGCAAATGAATGCTGAGCCCCTGGGTGCGTCTCGGTGTCGACGGGACTTTAAACGCTAATCTCTTCCTCCTCCTCCTCAAAAAAGATTTCCATACCCCAGCCTTCGTTTGTACAAAAATATAATCGCCACATGGGACGGTAGATCCTTTTGACAATCTACTACGTCTATACTGCATTCGAACAGAATCAAAGAAATGGTACTGGCCAATGATCAGGTTCTGCCTAAATGGTGCTGTTGTGAATATGTGGATCCTATTCCGGCAACAAAATAACAATGTAAGCTTGAGACTCCATCCAAAGCACTGTTTCATTCTGTATCACCGGCGCTGAGAAGACTTGTCTAATAGATGTATTTTTCACGTTTGTCCTTCGTTACTGCAATGTCTTCCGTACTTCATGTAATGCAGTACATTTATTTTGTTGGTTCTACTATATGAATTTGCCATGTATACTTAATGTATAAATAAATAATGTAACTTTAAAATATAAATAAATCGAACATTTCAGTACCTGGAAATTATTATTGTATTTTTTCTTCATTTGTTCGTGTAATGAATGATAATCACGAAAAATTGATTATATTACATGTGATAAAATTGTGTAAGATATTATACCGCTTACTGCCCACCGTATGGTATATCATACCTTAATAATTTTACGCATTACTACCCACTTTATGATGTATCATACGTTAAAAAAGTTATGGATTTAAGGCCACCATTATAGATTAACATTCATACTGTGATTATTAATCCATGTGGGTAGTAGACCTGAAATTTTATCAAAATCTAAAAAAAAATTAATTCTGAGATATAATGGGTTGAGGCTGGAAAGTATTACATTTTCCGTTGCTCACAGAACTAATCCGTTATGTCTTGCATCCTAATTTATGGAATCATTTACATCTTCCACCAGAAATTATTCGTCAACTTGCACAGTGAAACGCATTCCTAAGTGAACAAAAGAATTAAGTTGCCAACATTAAAATGGAATGTGAAAATGATAAATAATTGCTTCGTTATTCTCAGTCATACTGGATAATTTCAAAAATGTCATCCAGATGCCTGGGGCACGTACAGGATTGCAGCTTGAATATCTGCGAGCAAATGCAATTGATATTCATGAATTCGTATGAGATGCTGAGTGGCAATCACCTGAGCTGCCAGCACATCTGACGGGATTGTGCGTCTGGGTCAAACATATGGCTCATCATTAATACTGAGTCGATAACGCTACGTGATACCTTCTAAAAAATCGAGAGTGTGATAGAAAGATTCATCCGAGTTCACATGACTGAATCTTCTGAATGAATGGAGTTACAAACTTTGAGTGAATTGTAACTTACACATAGAAACTAAAGGCTCTTTTCGTGACATGTGTAAGTTGCGGTTCTTACGGTCTCCGGTAGTGCTTCCCTGTTGCAGTGAGCTTCTGTCTCGTTTATTACCCATTGACTGATGTGTGAGTATGGCGATACCATAGCAACAAAAGGCGTGTTTCTGTCTCAGCTTCAATAGGTAGAATTCATTTACAGCTATGTGGCGTGGCTTTCATCAAAAGAATACCTCTAGACCTCCTACACCTCAAGGCATTCGTCGAAGGTTCAGCAGTTTCAGGACACTTATTTAAGTGAAGAAAAATACACAGTTCATCGCTATGTGTCCCTTCAAGACGCAGAACGCATTCCGTGGAAGTCTCTTAGTACGAGACTGGAGATGGTCATTTGTCATGTGTGTCTGGAGCGTTTGCGGCAAAGTTCCTGTTTGAAAGCATATCGGTTTCAGTTGCCAGAAACCCTGATGATGATGATGATGATGATAAACAATAGAGTTCAGTGTTTTGTGAATTCGTTTCCTTTCACGTTTAGTGAACAATACTGAGACTATATTCCGATTAAATGGAAAAGTCAGCCGACACAACGTAACAATATTGCGAACACAGTTGCGTCATAGCTCACACCACAGTCGAGCACGAAGGAAGCTGACTACTATCAGGTAGTACAGGTACTATAGGCACATAATGGTCTTCCAAAAGCATTACAATGTGATGTGTATTGTAATGTGAAGGGTGTTGTATTTACACTTAATATTCTTTAATTTTGTATGATGCATTACTTACGAAGAATATTTTAGCTGCATTTTAAATGATTGTAGTTTATCAATTTTTTTCACCTCCTTGAGTGATTTGTTATACTATTTTATTTCTACACAGAAAACGATTTTTTATTTTGAGATTTTTCTTTGGTATTCCTTGGTAAATGTTAGGACTGGTCTTTCCTCCATGGTTATGCATAAAATTATTAGCAAAATAGTGTTATTGTCCCTAATACGCACTATCTTCTGAATGCTTTCAGCACGAGAAAAGGGAGAACCTGTTAAAAGAAATTGCAGGAACGGAAACAGGACAGAAAAAAAGTTCTTCGTAACAAAATATGCCCTCAGATTACTCCACCAACAGAACCACAATGTTGGCGTAGAGATTCTATATAACTCCAAAAACATCTTTCTATAAATTTCCCTGTCGGAGAAAGATTTCTTCTTATACTGAATACCAGCTGAGTATCCGGCATTGCCCACATAAGTATTTATTCCAATTTTCTATTAGTCCACCTCCCTCTTTCCCATCCCTTCCGTTGCCTCTCTCAGTCCACCTCCTGTTGCCCCAACTCTTTGTCCATGCCCTTCGATCACTCAGTCCATCTCCTCCCCTTTCCTTTACGTATTCATCTCCTCCTCTCCTCTCTTCTCTGTCCAACCCAATTCCCCTATATCCCCACCTCCCCTATATCCTCCTATTTGTGCCTGTCTCCTCGATCCCCTTTGCTGTCTGCCCATGTCATCATCCCTCCTGTCTCGACGTTATCACACTCATCCCAATAGGAGGATACTATTTCTTAATTCTAAAGTATTTCTTTCCAGATAATAAATAATGTGTGGGTCAAATTTGATGGTAATCGTTTCAGGGGTTTAGAACGAGCTTTTTACCCATGACTTTGCGCTCACACACGCTTGTTAAATATATTTCATATATATTTAACAAATTTCACATGTATTTGTACACGTATGTCCAACGAATTTCACCCAGCAGTTTCACTTTCATGCAGCACAATGCTAATGAAATTGCATATCCAGAACTATGTGCTGTACAATGATGCACTACTGGCCATTAAAAATGTTACACCAAGAAGAAATGCAGATGATAAAGTGGTATTCATTGGACGTTGCTCGGCCACCATTGACCAGACGTTTTCAATTAGTGATGGATCTGGAGAATGTGCTGGCCAGGACAGCAGTCGAACATTTTCTGTATCCAGAAAGGCCCGTGCAGGACCTGCAACATGCGGTCGTGCATTATCCTGCTGAAATATAGGGTTTCGCAGGGAACGAATGAAGGGTAGAGCCACAGGTCGTAACACATTTGAAATGTAACGTCCACTGTTCAAAGTACCGTCAATGCGAAAGAAGAGGTGACCGAGACGTGTAACCAATGGCACCCCATACCATCACGCCGGGTGATACGCCAGTATGGCGATGACGAATACACGCTTCCAATGTGCGTTCACCGCAATGTCGCGAAACACGGATGCGACCATCATGATGCTGTAAACGGAACCAGGATTCATCCGAAGAAATGACGTTTTGCCATTCGTGCACCCAGGTTCGTCGTTGAGTACACCATCGCAGGCGCTCCTGTCTGCGATGTAGCGTCAAGGGTAACCGCAGTAATGGTCTCCGAGCTGTTAGTCCATGCTGCTGCAAACGTCGTCGAACTGTTCGTGCAAATGGTTGTTGTCTTACCCACGTCCCCACCTGTTACTCAGGGATCGAGACGTGGCTGCTCGATTCGTTACAGCCATGTTGATAAGATGCCTGTCATCTCGACTGCTAGTGATGCGAGGCCGTTGGGATCCAGCACTCTGCTAACAGTCATTGGATCTCGACCAACGCGAGCAGCAATGTCGCAATACGATAAACCGCAATCGCGATAGGCTACAATCCGACCTTTATCAAAGTCGGAAACGTGATGGTACGCATTTCTCCTTTCAAAGGAACTATCCCGGCATTTTCCTGAAACGATTTAGGGAAACCACGGAAACGCTAAATCAGGATGGCCGGAGAGGGGTTTGAACCGTCGTCCTTCCTAATGCGAGTCCAGTGTGCTAACCAAAGCGCCACCCTGATTGGTGGAAACCATTTTTCTTGATTCTCTATTCCACTTCAAGCATATGCTTTCAACTAATAAAACTTCATCCAGCACATTTGTCCCCAGAATCACTTGACTGTTGTCGTTCCATCTTACAAGTGTGATGGAATTCTCTGTATTAAGTAACACGTGAGTAGTACCTCGTGGTGCCTTCTTTATATCTGGCATGGGTGCCTTCTCCAAGCGGACATTTCTCAGGGATCCTATGCATTTGATCCCATTTGAAGTAAGAGATTCAACTTGAGGCAAAAAGTCAAAATAATTATCAATGTACACTGTGCTGTTCCGAGGGATGTAGCCCACACAGAGCTTTTCAGCAACAGAATGTCCCAGTGGCGTATGGGGATCTCTTTAACTTGTTCCAACATATGGGTCAAATTTGATCAGATATCCATTAGATGTAGCCAAATACCATCATCTGACACCATAGCGAATTCGCTTGCCTCTTATAAACTGTTTCATAAAGTGGTGGCCATAATAAAGTTCTATGGCCTCATCCAAGGAGAAGATTGACCCTAGCGGTTCTCTGATGTCTTGAAATTTCTTATTTAGGTGCGAAATGAATGGCCTAACCTAATGAACTTTGTCTTCTTTTTCAATGCTGTCATTATCATTGACATGGAAGAATGTATGAATTTAGTCAAAAGTATTTCTGGAGGTAGAAGGGCATTGTTTGTGTCAGGTCTGGTCTCTCAGTACATTATGCAAGACCTTAGAATATTCATATAACAGCAAAATAGCACTGTATTTGAAGAGAACTGAAGATAATGGTCGCTGGCGCCATCTATGGCTAAGGAGAAACTGAACGACATGTACATCCACATCTGCGTAGATACTCCACAAGCCACCACAAGTGCGTGGTGGATGATAGTGAGTACCACTACTAGTCATTTCCTTTGTTGTTCCACTCGCAAATAGAGCCAGGGAAACGCAACCATCTATTTGCCTCTGAATGACCCCCAATTTCTCGAATCTTATCTTCGTGGTTGTCAGGCGCAACGTATGTTGACGACAGTAGAATCGTTGGACAGAGATGCCGGTTCTCTAAATTTTCTAAATAGTAGTTCTAGAAAAGAACGTCACCTTCCCTCCATGGATTCCCATTTGAGTTCCGGCAGCATATCCGTAACGTACTCAAGAATAGGTTGCACCAGAGTCGTATGCCGGCCGAAGTGGCCGTGCGGTTAAAGGCGCTGCAGTCTGGAACCGCAAGACCGCTACGGTCGCAGGTTCGAATCCTGCCTCGGGCATGGATGTTTGTGATGTCCTTAGGTTAGTTAGGTTTAACTAGTTCTAAGTTCTAGGGGACTAATGACCTCAGCAGTTGAGTCCCATAGTGCTCAGAGCCATTTGAACCAACCAGAGTCGTATATGCAGTCTCCTTTGCAGGTGAATCACTCTTTCCTAAATTTTTCCTAATAAAGCGAAGTTGACCATTCGCCTTCCCTTCCACAGTCCTCATATGCTCGTTCTATTTCATATCGCCTTACAACGTTGCACCCAGATATTTAAACAACTTGACTGTGCCAAGCGGGACACTAAGCGAGTAATACTGTAACCGAACATTACAGATTTGTTCTACCTACTTATCCGCATTAACTTACAATTTTCCACATTTATAGCTAGAAATTTCCTCCTATAGTCACTCAACTTCAACACCTTACCGTACATCACAGCATCATCTGAAAACAACCCCCACTATATCTAGAATGAGTTTTTCATTTCCCTTTTCAGATTTTCTAGCTTCCCTACCACGTTCTAGCTTCTGACATTCCACTCCCCGCCTCGTAGAACGTTATTCTTTCGCTGGTTATTCAGTCTTTTTTTTTCTGATGGTCACCTCCCTCTTGACATTTCCGTCCCAGTGATCGGAATGAGAAACTATTCCGGAACGTTTTGCTCATGGAGGTTCATCATGACACTTTTTCAATTACTGGCCACACGTTCTGTGGCTACACATTATGTAAGGGAGAGCGGGGCTAGAAGTTACCGAAGTACGTTGTTCCGATTGAAATATCTCCGCCAGGGAAAGAGATATGAAAATGAAGTAAACACGTCGTGCAATCAAATGCCACAGCGCACCGACGGCAGCCGTCGTAAATGGGATAGTTGTCCCCGGAATATCGGAACGACAGCGAGTGCGACGCTGGTTCACGTAAGAAAATAATTTTGTATTCGGTGTTTTTGATCTACGTCACGAATTTTAACGAGTAGCCTTTAATGTATCTGTGTTTTATTGTAAGGATTTATGTACTACTTTGGTAAATAATCCGAAAATTACATATGTTTTGACCGAGCGATTCTAGGCGCTACAGTCTGGAACCGCGCGACCGCTACGGCCGCAGGTTCGAATCCTGCCTCGGGCATGGATGTGTGTGATGTCCTTAGGTGAGTTAGGTTTAAGTAGTTCCAATTTCTAGGGGACTGATGATCTCAGAAGTTAAGTCCCGTAGTACTCAGAACCCATACCTATGTTTCGTAATGTGACCAATATCTAGCTTTTATTTCAGAATGTATGATGAGGGCTAGATGTTCCTTTTCTCGGTGGCACGTTGTGACCCAATTCATTTGTACCACCAATGGAATCTTTTGTAGTATGAGGACGTATACCAGAAAACAACACGAGGTTCTGTGTCACAGGAGTTGATGGAGAAAGCAGCAGATGTAGTTCTCAATGATGGCAGGAAAATAAAAACTGTTGCCAATGAAATAAATGTTTGTCATATGACTTCATACAAATTTGTCAAAAAGCTAAGATCTGGCGTAGGAAATATTACGATTGGCTTCAAAAAAGTGAGACAGGTCTTTACTGAAGAACAGGAAGACAAGTTAGCAGAATATCTGTTGCAGTATGCTTCAGTTTTCTTTGATCTTGTGCCAGAAGACTGGGCCAAACTGATTGAGTGGTTTATTTTTTACAAAGACATCCTCACCTGCCAGTAAGAACACCGGAGTCAACGAGTGCCAGCACAGCGACATCGTTTAACAAACACAATGTTACCGAATTTTTTACAAAGCTGAGAACAGTGTTGCATAAATATAAATTTCCACCTTCTATATTATTTAGATAGGACAAGAGTTATCACAGCAATAAAGCCAAGGAAAATTATATGGTTCAAATGGTTCTGAGCAGTATGGGACTTAACTTCTGAGGTCATCAGTCCCCTAGAACTTAGAACTACTTAAACCTAACCAACCTAAGGACATCACACACATCCATGCCCGAGGCAGGATTCGAAACTGCGACCGTAGCAGTCGCGCGGTTCCAGACTGTAGTGCCTAGAACCGCTCGGCCACCCAGGCCGGGGAGGAAAATTATTGCCAAGAAGGGAATGAAGTAAGTTGGAGCCATAGTATATGCTGAACGTGGGACATTAGTTATAGTGGAACTGGCAGTAAATGCCTCCCATGTTTATTTCCCCAAGGCTTAAATGCAAGGATTTGTTTATAAAAGGCGGACTACCGGGATCTACCGGAATCTATCGGAGCTCATGAAATATATGGATCATTGTACACACCGCCTACAGCCATTGGATGTTGGAGTAAATGCACCTTTCAAAAGCTATTGTGCGAAGGCTCAGGACAATTGGCTACGCAGTGACTGTGGCAAGACAATGTCGATGTATGAGATCCCAGAAACTGTTAGATACGCGCTACCTCGCGCAGTGACTTCCATAAACGTAATACCGCTTTCAGAAAAGCTAGCATTTGGCCTTATGACCTCAACGTTTTGTACAGAAAAACGACTATGCTTCATCGTATATTACTGATCGGCCTTTAGCTTTACTAAACGCATCAGATGAGGCTTTAGGTATTTCACATGACATCACCACCAATAGGCCGGAAGCAGTATCAGAGACTGTTACTAGCATAGACGCTAATGAATCATTGTAGACATTAGTACAGATACAAGGCAAACCGTTGATTCGCTATGGCCATCAGCGATTGTTAATCTGCCTCTATCTTCTGGTGGCATAGAAGAAAGACTCGGAGATCAAGTCCCTTTCTCACCAGAAGCACTATACCCTTTTCTGAAGACACCGGAAAGGATTGAAACAAACAAGAGACGTCTTAGAAAATCCGCTATTTTAACCTACAGTCCAGCAAAACAAACCTTAGCAGAAGAGTAAAGCAAGAAAAGGAAAGTGAACACCAGTAATCAAAAATTGAGAAAAAATAAAGGAAAAGGGAAAGGTAAAACAATACAAGAAAATGGAAAACAGAAAGGCGAAGGGAAGAGGAAGTCTGTTGAACGGTAGGTTTTACAAACGAGTAGTGGAAGGTCTGAGAGAGAAGAGGACAGTTTATTGTCCAGTGTGCTGTGACAATTACTCTAATTCACATTCTGAGGAAGAATGGGTTCAGTGTGAAGAATGTAAGAACTGGGCCCATTCCAGATGTAGGCATAATCGAGTAGTGTTAACCAACTTATACCCAAACTGTGTGATATACCTTGTGATGCTTGATTAGTTATAAGTATATATGTTTTCTGCCTGTGACGGCAATATGATGGATATTTTCAGCCTAAGACAAGGCCAACATGATTGAAGACTGAATTATCAAGGCTGAGTAGTTACAAATTATTTGATAAGCTGTTAATTACTAAAGGGTTAATATTTGTCCAAGTACAAATTGTAGTTATTTGTTATATAACATACAAATGTTTACCTAATGGTTCGTACGACATAGTTGATTAGAACTTAAATAAGCACACATGGTTTACTCATTTATTGTTTTTCAGTTCACAAATAATAGCTCCAACAAATATGGTAACAACTTAATCTAGATTGTTAACGTTTTGCCCCAAGTCGGGGTAAGTTGTTATTTTACGACTTTAGTCATTACTAAATTATTATAAAAAAACTCACAACAAATGACCAAAATAACTGTCGTAATATCAAAGTTATATACATAACTTTTTTTTATTTTTGGCATCGTCTGAATACTAAAATCAAGTATTCTTAAGGAATTTTAAGGTTAACTAAAAATCGGAACTTGTAACCCCGCTCTCCCCTGTCTTTAATGAAGTGGTTTTCATTGTCTTTTTGCATCGTCATGCTGTTGACCGTTGCTGATTCTTCTTAAGGGCAAGGCAAGAGAAGGCCCTGAACCTCTGTCCATTCCTCCACCCTTTTACACAAGGTCGTTGTCAGAACGGGGGTGCCTTCTTATGCCGGAAGTCTCTGGCCACCAATGCTGATCTTTAATGTTGTAACATAACATTGCTAGTCTTCATGCGGGCAGAATAAGTAAAATGCTGTTATACATTATTTTTGTTAATGTTGCAATGTATAAAGCACATTTTATCAAGTAACATACGTGACAAATGTGTACTGCAGTATCTTTTGTGCTAAAGAGTAGAAAAAGATCCATTCTATAGCAACAGTGAGGCTATTGTTAAGTCGAACTCTCAACTGTATCCGATCGTTGGGTCACTGACTGATAAATATACAAGAAGATCCTCCCTGTAGCTTTGATTTTTTTTTTATGAAAACGAGTGGTTATGCTATTTTGTCTAAAACTGACAAGGTGAGACCGTGACTGTGCACTATTAATGTAGATTGATTCTTACAAAGAAGAAGACGACAACCAGCCACTATTAATACTGCTATTTATTTAAGTAAATAGCGCCGTAGCCGGTTTCGAAATGACACGTGCATCATCAAGCGGCTGTTTACGATACACTTTGCATAATCCTCACTTTTCGATTTTTATTCTTCCACTGTGGCGAAATATTCTTGCTGTGTTGGTGCCATCGAAAATTCTGCGCTATTCTGTTGCGAAGTTTCAGGATTGTATTTTTCAAATATTCCAAAATTTATATGATTTGCACTTCACACACACACACACACACACACACACACACACTAAAAAGTATCTGCCACATTTAAAGTCGACGCAAAGATTGCAGTTTTACAAATACAACAGTACAACGAGTGGTTAGTTGAAACGTTGAGAGTGAGGCGATCGCAGACCAACGACATGGAATTTGTTCAGTGCTCCTCCTATCAGCTCTCATTTTCGTAGATAGTATTCATTTCATCATGGAACAAAAAAAGTAGAAATAAGCAGATGTAACGAATAAAATTAACATCAATCAAAACCTGCGGCTAGCTCTTTGCCATAAGCAGCCCAAATAACTCCATTATAATCACAACCACGTTGACGAGCACCCCGTTCAATCGGATCTGTAGGAAAATTATCATGTGTGGGCAAATATCTTGTTTTGCCATTATGTGTCCATATTCTTCGTATTTTTAAAGCTCTTCGTTCATAAAATGACATATGTCCGTCGATATGTTGATTAGAAAACTGTGTACAATTCTGAAGTAAATTGGTAAAGGACTTTTGGATATTTTTGGTAACAATTGTAAGTAGGCTGTTTAGGTTTTTATGTTGGTAACGCCACGTAGCGCTCTATATCAAAATAACTGACTGTGCTGTGTGAAGTCTGTGGCTGGTTTGCATTGTTGGAATATTTGCTATTGTAGTGTTGGGCAGTTGGATGTGAACAGCGCGTAGCGTTGCGCAGTTGGAGGTGAGCCGCCAGCAGTGGTGGATGTGGGAAGAGAGATGGCCGAATTTTAAGAGCGGACGATCTGGACGTGTGTCCACCAGAACGAGTAAATTTGTAGTACTGGATATCATGAACTGATATAATGAGTTTTGAAAATTACTAAGGTAAGTACATTGTTTGTTCTCTATCAAAATCTTTCATTTGCTAAGTATACCTATCAGTAGTTAGCGCCTTTAGTAGTTAGAATCCTTTATTTAGCTGGTAGTATTGGCGCTGGCTGTATTGCAGTAGTTCGAGTAACGAAGATTTTTGTGAGGTGAGTGATTCATGAAAGGTATAGGTTATTGTTAGTCAGGGCAATTCTTTTGTAGGGATTATTTAAAGTCATATTGCGTTGCGCTAAAAATATTGTGTATCATTGTAGTATTGATCAGAATAAGTAAAGAGAGAAACGTCTGAGTACGTTCAGTTCTGCTCAGCTGTTTGAAAGTCAAATAACGTAAGGAGTTAACGAGTACAGTAATTCATAAATTTTTCTAAGGGGACGTTTCACAATCTTAACCAACGACTTGTTTTCTTATACTGGCTGTAATATGTCTAATATCAAATATTACAGGAAATATTTTTATTAATTTAATAAACAAGTCCCACAACATTTTAGAATGTGCAAAGGTGAAAAATAAATATTGGATACTGCAATACGAAAACCATCTACACTTCAGTTCGTATGTCAATACATCTGATAACTATGCTATGCTGAAGTCCTTCAACAAGCAACCCAGTATTTTAGTTACAATCTTCTGAAAGTGTTAGTCGCAAACATGTTATGACCTGGCATTTAACTGTAACAAATTCCACAAAGAATGATGCGTTTTTGATGAACTTGCTACATCTAGTTGCCTTACTGCGGTGTACTTTCATAATAATCGAGCTATAACAGAAAAAAGTAAATATGGAAATTCTTTAACCTTTAGAAAGAAGTCTACCGTGATTGTATTACAACGAATCACACTAATAACGAAGCGTTTTCGGAAAGTCCTCAAACTGCTGTTGGTTAGAAACAGCCTATATACAATGAAGAGCCAAAGAAAGTGATACAGCTACCTAATATCGTGTAGCGCCCGTGCGAGCACGCAGAAGTACGGCACCTGGGATGGTCCCGACTAACGTCTAACTAGTGCTGGGGGGGGGGGGGGGGGGAGGGGGGGGGGGAACTGACATCATGAATCCGGCAGCAGGGCATAAGTGTACGAGGGGATGGAGATCTCTTCTGAACAGCACTCAGCAATTCATCCCAGATATGCTCAGTAATGTTCATGTCTGGGGAGTTTGGTACCCAGCGATTGTCGTTAATTCAGATGAATGTTTCTACACCCACTCTGTAGCAATTCTGGATCTGTGGGGTGTCGCATTGTCCTGCTGGTATTGCCGAAGTCTGTCGGAATGCACAATGGACATGAATGGGTGCAGGTGATCAGACAGGATGTTTACGTACGTGTCACGTGTCAGAGTCGTATCTAGACGTATCAGGGGTCCCATATCACTTCGACTGCATACCCCCTCCCCCCCCCCCCCCACACACACACACACCACTACAGAGCCTCCACCAGCTTGAGCAGTCCCCTGCTGACATGCAGGGTCCATGGATTCATGGGGTTGTCTCCACACCCACACACGTCCATCTGCTCGATACAATTTTAAACGAGACTCGACCGAGCAGGCAACGTGTTTGCATCCATCAACAGTCTAGTGTCGATCTTGATATTAGTCGTAAGGCTTTGTGTCGTGCAGTTATCAAGGATACACGAGTGGGTCTTTGGCACCGAGAGCCCATATCGATGATGTTTCGCTGAACGGTTCGCACGCTGACACTTGTCGATGGCCCAGCATCGAAATCCGCATCAATTTGTGGAAGAGTTGAACTTTTGTCACGTTGAACGATTATCTTCAGTCGTCGTTAGTCGTGCCCTTGCAGGATCTCGTTCCCGCTTCAGCCATGTCGGAGATTTGATGTTTTACGAATTTCTGATACTCATGGAACACTCGTGAAGTGCTTGTGAGGGAAAACGCCCACTCCATCGCTACCTCGGAGATGCTCTGTCCAATCGCTCATGCGCCGACTAGAACACCGCGTTCAAACTCCCTTAGATCTTGATAACTTGCCATTGTTAACTGCAGTAACCGATCTAACAACTGCGCCTGACACTAGGTGTCATATACGCGTTGGCGACAGCAGCGCAGTATTCTGCCTGTTTACATATCTCTGTATTTGAATACGCATGCCTATACCAGTTTCTTTGGCGTGTCAGTGCATATAGGGTGAACGTTATAAATTAAAAGAGACCAAATATAGGCTTCAACTGAAACAGAAAATACAATATGGCGTCTCGCAAATTCTGATTCTGATGTAGAGAGCGTTACTGCCTCTTACGCTTCAGTCTTTGGTAGCATATTACCGAAACATCGGAGAACTACCAGGTGTACCGGTATGAAATTAGCGTTTTTTTTTTTTTTTTTTTTTTTTGTGAAAATGAAACACTAATTTTGAATTGAAAAGTAAAAACATTTTATTCAAAGTACTGACCATTGCTTTCTATACATTTGGACCACCTTTCTGGCAATTTGTGGACAGTACGCCAATAGAAATGTTCGTCTTTTGAAGCAAACCATTCAGACACCCAATTTTCTACTTCTTCGTAGGAATCGAAGTGTTCCTCAGCCAATGCGTCTCCCATTGATGAAAACAAATGGTAGTCGGAACGGGCCAAGTCTGGTGAATACGGCGGGTGGGGTATCAGCTCCCAGCCAAGTGTTTTGATTGTATCCTGACCCAGTTTTGCTTTGTGTGCAAGTGCAGTGTCGTGTAAAAAAATTACTTTGCCTTGTCTTCTGGCCCATTCTGGTCTTTTTTCGATCAATGCATAGTTCAAATTGATCATTTGTTGTCTTTAGCGATTAGTATTGACAGTTTCTAGAAGCTCATGATATACCACACCTTTCTTGCCGAATTGATCTGGTTTTGCAGTCGATGTTGATGGTTGTCCCGGATTAACCCATGATTTTTCCCGTTTAGGATTCTTAAAATAAATCCATTTTTCATCGCCAGTAACAATTCGATGGAAAATTGATTTTCTTTCAAGTCTTTGAAGCAAAATTTGACAAATAGTTTTTCAGTTTTCCATCTGTCTTTCATTCAATTCATGTGGCACCCATTTTCTACACTTTTTGATCTTTCTCATAGCTTTCAAACGTTCAAAAATTGTTTGATATGCAACATTTAGCATTGCTGCCATTTGCTTCTGACTCAAAGTATCATCTTTGCAATTCAGTGTCTTCGAACTTTTTTGGTGGTCTTCCAAGTTCTTCATTTCTTGTATCGAAATCATTATTTCTGAACCGTTGAAACCATCCTTTGCATGTTGATTCTGATAGAGCATGATCACCATATGCTTCGACAAGCATTCGATGCGACTCTGCAGCACGTTTTTTCAAATGAAAACAAAAAATTAATGCTTTCCGCAAATCATCACTTTCTAGTACAAAATTCGACATTGTTAACACGATGAAAACATATGATGTTGTTTGTTCCATGACTTGATGTATACTAAATATCCAGAATGAGATTTTCACCCTGCAGCGGAGTGTACGCTGATATGAAACTTCCTGGCAGATTAAAACTGTGTGCCGGACCGAGACTTGAACTCAGGACCTTTGCCTTTCGCGGGCAAGTGCTCTACAATTTTTTTTTTTTTTTTTTTACTCATTTGTGTTCGATTTTCTTCCTTGCAACTGCTCGGGGCGGACGTCGTAAGACATCCGTTTAAGTTCGTTGTTGATCGATAAACTCAGTTTTTTTTTTTATTACAGAGGGAGCTAACCCTCTGACCGAACACGCTGAGCTACCGTGCCGGCTAGACCAACTGAGCAACCCAAGCACGACTTACGCACAGTCCTCACAGCTTTACTCCTGCCAGTATCTCGTCTCCTACCTTCCAAACTTTACAGAAGCGCTCCTGCGAACCTTGCAGAACAAGCGCGAGATACTGGCAGAAGTAAAGCTGTGAGGACGGGGTGTGAGTCGTGCTTGGGTAGCTCAGTCGGTAGAGCACTTGCCCGCGAAAGGCATAGGTCCCGAGTTCGATTCTCGGTCCGGCACACAGTTTTAATCTGCCAGGAAGTTTTATACGGTACTAAATATGTTTGACATATGTCATAGCAACCAAACAAAATAATTAAGGCTCGTTCACAAAAAATGTTCCGTATCGACACATTTGTGTTGTGGATTGGCAGGAGCCAATCCACGGGGTTTGGAGGAAGCCGAAAGGCACGCGTTTAAGCTCACGCAGGCTGGCGTGAGGTCTGGAACAGGACAAGGTAGTTGGACTAGAAAAAAAGGATGTAACTGGTGGAATACTTAACTTTAATCCATTCATGTTGAACGTAGCTCTTGTCTGTACATTCTTTACAATATCAATAGCAACTGATAATGGCGCCTTGCAAGGTCGTAGCAAATGACGTAGCTGAAGGCTATGCTAACTATCGTCTCGGCAAATGAGAGCGTATTTTGTCAGTGAACCATCGCTAGCAAAGTCGGCTGTACAACTGGGGCGAGTGCTAGGGAGTCTCTTTAGACTAGACCTGCCGTGTCGCGGCGCTCGGTCTGCAATCACTGATAGTGGCGACACGCGGGTCCGACGTATACTAACGGACCGCGGCCGATTTAAAGGCTACCACCTAGCAAGTGTGGTGTCTGGCGGTGACACCACAATTTGTATCTTAACACTCATTTCATACCGGTACACCTGGTACTGCTGTGCTTCACGCGAGGCAGTAGTTACTCAGCGTGGAAGTTTTACAAAAATCGCAAAGGCCCACGTCAACGTCAGCTAACTCACCTAGTGTGAGCACGCCTCAGGTCCGTGTGATTCCTGCGCCCATTCGTTTCTCATATCGGAAGCACGTTCACGCAGTTGCGCCCGCCTCTAGCGCTGTAAGAGACATCTATATTCTGACGGCGTTCGGCGAATACATGCGGGGGACGGCCTTCCTTTCCCGGCAGCAGCCAGGCCGCCCCGCGGCGGGAGGCGACGGGCGACAGTTCAAACGCGGCGCCCGACGAGCTGCAAACGAGGTTACGTGACACGCCTCGCGACGCAACGGAACGAGGCGAGCAGAGGCGAGCCGAGGCTAGGCTGGGCGCGGTGCGTGTGAGTGCGTGCGGCGCCTCCCGGCCGTGTCACACACCGCCGACAAAGCGAAGCTCACCGGGAACCACGCAACGGCCATAAAACTGGGCGCCGCTCTGCGCTAGGCTGACCTGCACTCAGAAACAGCATGTTTGCACAGCGACCAGGAATTTTTTGAGACTACTCCAACACAGTTAGAGAGTGATCGTTTGAGCAGATACCAGACAGCGCCAGGCAACAGGCTGTACTGAGCATGCGCAGCTACGATGACGTAGGCAGCCCGTGCTTGGTGCTTGCTCTGCTCATACGCTTTTCGTCGCATTAGTGGTAGAATTTCGTGCGTGGTGGGGCATCACGTGACCATGTGCAGCCCTGCGGCATGTTGTTGAGAGGACATACAGAGTTGTACTTAGAGCAGTTGTTCTACCATACCCCACCCAGATAAAGGATGCAAATAAGGAAGCAGTTCCTGGCAAAATATCATTTCGAAATTAGACTCAACAAAAAAATGGCTCTGAGCACTATGCGACTTAACTTCTGAGGTCATCAGTCGCCTAGAACTTAGAACTAATTAAACCTAACTAACCTAAGGACATCACACACATCCATGTCCGAGGCAGGATTCGAACCTGCGACCGTAGCGGTCACGCGCTTCCAGACTGAAGCGCCTTTAACCGCAAGGCCACACCGGCCGGCTATTTGACTCAACAGCTCGAAGTACAATCACATGTTACTGTGGAGTGACTTTGACAGATTTTTTTTTTTTTAATTCGTACTCGGCAATATTGTTATGTAGCATTTCCAGCAGTTTTACAGCACTGCAAAAAGCTAGTACGATCGAATACAAATTTCTTGAATGAGATTTTCACTCTGCAGCGGAGTGTGCGCTGATATGAAACTTCCTGGCAGATTAAATGTGTGTGCCAGACCGAGACTCGACCCACGAACTCGGGACCTTTGCCTTTCGCGGGCAAGTGCTCTACCAATCTTTTTTTTTTTTTTTTCTTCGTAGTTGATCGTTGTCTTTGGTCCTTGCGGACGTCACATGACATCCGTTAAAGTTCGTTTTGTTGCTCCTTCCACTCAGTTTTTGTATTACAGAGGCCAACCATTTCTCTGACCGAACACGCTGAGCTACCGTGCCGGCTATAATTTCCGAATGCACTACGATTACCACTAGACCACGGGATCCCATTTCCTTGCAAAACTAGCACTCCTGAAAGAAAGGTTCGCAGGAGAGCTTCTGTAAAGTTTGGAAGGTAGGAGACGAGGTACTGGCAGAAGTACAGCTGTGAGGACGCGGCGTCAGTCGTGCTTGGATAGCTCAGTTGGTAGAGCACTTGCCCGCGAAAGGCAAAGGTACCGAGTTCGAGTCTCGGTCCGACACACAGTTTTAATCTTCCAGGAAGTTTCATACACATTTCTTGCAAAAAATGAAAGTTTCTTGTGTAGCTTATGCACAAAAGCGCACAGGCCGACGGCGTCTGTTGACTGACAGAGACCGCCGGCAATTCAAATTGGAAATTTGTGGTAAGATCTTATGGTACCAAACTGCTTAGGTCATCGGTCCCTAAGCATACACACTAGTTTCATATCAGCGCACACTCCGCTGCAGAGTGAAAATCTCATTCTGGAAACATCCCCCAGGCTGTGGCTATGCCATGTCTCCGCTATATCCTTTCTTTCAGGAGTGCTAGTTCTGCAAGGTTCGCAGGAGAGCTTCTGTAAAGTTTGGAAGGTAGGAGACGAGATACTGGCAGAAGTAAAGCTGTGAGTATCGGGCGTGAGTCGTGCTTCGGTAGCTCAGATGGTAGAGCACTTGCCCGCGAAAGGCAAAGGTCCCGAGTTCGAGTCTCGGTCGGGCACACAGTTTTAATTTGCCAGGAAGTTTCATATCAGCGCACACTCCGCTGCAGAGTGAAAATCTCATTCTGTATACACACTAGTTAATCTAACTTAAACTAACTTGCCGTAAGGACAACACACACACCCATGCCCGAGGAAGGACTCGAACCTCCGAGGATGGGGGGGGGGGGGGGGGGGTCGATGCGCGGCGCCGACAGTTGAAGAGGATCGTAACGTGTAATAGGCAGACATCTATCCAGACCATAGCACAGGAATTCTAAACTGCATCAGGATCCACTGCAAGTACTATGACAGTTAGGCGGGAGGTGAGAAAACTTGGATTTCATTGGCTTACATGTTCGCGTAGCTGCTCATAAGCCACACATCTCGCTGGTAAATGCCAAACGACTCCTCACTTGGTGTAAGGAGCGAAAACATTGGACGATTGGACAGTGGAAAAACATTGTGTAGAGTGACGAATCACGGTACCCAATGTGGCGATCCGATGCAGGGTGTGGGTATGGCGAATGCCCGGTGATCGTCATCTGCCAGGGTGCGTAGTGCCAACAGTAAAATTCGGAGGCGGTGGTATTATGGTATGGTCGTGTTTTTCATGGAGAGGGCTTGCACCCCTTGTTGTTTTCCTCTTGTTGTTTTCCCCTTGTTGTTTTGCGTGGCTCTATCACAGCACAGGCCTACATTGATGTTTTAAGCACCTTCTTGCTTCCCACTGTTGAAGAGCAATCCGGGGATGGCGTTTGCATCTTTCAACACGATCGAGCACATGTTCATAATGCACGGTCTTTGGCGGAGTGGTTACAGGACAGTAAAATCGCTTTAATGGACTGGCCTGCACAGAGTCTTGACCTGAAGCCTATAGACAACATCTTTCGGATGTTATGGAAAGCCGACTTCATGCCAGGCCTCACCGACCGACATAGATACCTCTTGTCAGTGCAGCACTCCGTGAAGAATGGGCTGTCATTCCCCAAGAAACGTTCCAGCACTTGATTGAACGTATGTCTGCGAGAGTCGAAGCTGTGTAAAAGGCTAAAGGTGGGCCAACACCATATTTAATTCCAGCATTACCAATGGGGGGCGCCACGAACTTGTAAATCATCTTCAGCCACGTGTCAGGATACTTTTGATCACATAGTGTACATTATGGACATCATTACGGCCTGCAGTTAAAGTAGCGTCAAAGGAAGATTTCCTGTTTGTTGAAATTCCTCAAACAAGTTTTAAGAGCTTGGATGTCAAGATGTCCTTCTGATGTGATAAGGTGGCATGATCATTAGGTGGCTCTGTTCTGATGACCTGTGTCAATATTTTTTTGTTTCATTTACAATACGTGCTTCCCCACCTTGAAATCAGTAGTTTTTTTAAATGTTTGAATTACCTGCAGGCTGCTGAATTGTTATATTTTTCTGACACACACTATGTGTTTACACACCTGCTACTTAATGGTTGAATCAACACACGAGTAAAAGTACTTATGCATACATGTGTTATACGTCTCACAGTTTAATTTACATTTACGATCCACTTCATTGTCTTTGATAAAATGTATTTCTGGCACATTTGAAGGAAATGGTGTTTCTCAACCGCCGTCCACCTTGATAATGGGCTTTTGCTTCTGCGTATCCTCTTCACTTACATCGTACCTACGGTTAATCTCTTTCAGTTTGCGGGTGAGCTTTCCTTTTGTCAAGACAAGAAGTCTGAAGCGGTGCAAGCAGAGATAAGATTGTGGCTCCGTCAACAAAGTCAGACATTCTACAGTGACGGTATCAATAAACTTGCCTCTCGTTGTGAGAAAGAGGTTCGTCGCCAGGGTGACTATGTTGAGAAACAAATATGTAAACATGAGGAATGTGGGGAATACGGATGTAGAATGTTTATAAAAATTTGGAGGCATTACGTTTTAGCATGCTCACGTAAAATAAATCAGTGTAGTGTACTTTCTTTTCGAAATATATAGCAACAACTTAACCATCGTACTGGGACAGATATAGAGGCTCCATTCGCGAAAATGAGGCAAACGGTACAGAAGGAAGAATATCGTAAGACCAGAAGATTGAAAAACGACGAAATCCTTAGGAAATCGCCGTCCATACGTTTTCCGCTCTGCGAGCGGCGCAAAGTAGGGTCGTTTCTCGCTATTCGCTTCCTTTTTCTTTCCCACGGCGCTCCCACACTGTGAGTTATTTGCTTGCTTTAGGGGAAGGTACCGGAAGCCCATAAACGTCGCAGGCAGCGGCGGCGATGTGCGACGTGCATCAGGACGCCGGGGATGCGTGGGATGCGCCCGCAGGTTTCGACGCTGCCACTCTGGCCGGAGCAGACGCTCCCCTCCCTGCGACGTGCGCCGGCTAATGGAGCCACTCCGCTAAATTATATTTGCATACTGCAGCGTAGGCGGGAAACCGCCGTCTTCCAGGGCCGCACATCGGAACCGAGATGTGGGTCAGGTTCATTGCTGCCCCTCTCGGCATCGCCAATAACTCAAGACAGCATTTCCCAGAGGGCACTGGGCGAATCTTGGGGCTCTGTAAAAGTCTAGATACGCATGAACACCCTCCGCCACTGTACAGTACCAACACTGTCGGTTTTTATTTCTGTCGCATCCGCATGCTCATCTAGGGAAACATTACTGTTTACGCACATTTGACAACTTGTACAGAAACCAGACTGCAATTACATCAGTTAAACTAGTGTTACGGCTTATGCAGTGTGATTGCGTGGTGACGTTAGAGACTTCCAGGGACGATGGAGAAGGGTAATGTATCAATTAGAGGTGTAAGGGATCCTGGTGCGGAAATGACTGAGTCGATAGCTATATGAGAAAATCTTTCCGACAGTGGAATACAGGTGCAGGTACTATTGTAGCTAGGATAGTAGGGCAATCAGGTGGTAGTATGACGCAAAACAACAATAAAAAGTCTGTCAAACGTGGACTGTAAGACGCGTATCTTAAGATCTATGAACACTTGTTCATCTTCGATACTGTAAAAGCCGAGCGAAGTGGCGCAGTGGTTAGCACATTGGACTCGTGTTTGGGACGACGACGGTTCAAACTAGCGTCCGGACATCCTGATTTAAGTTTTCCGTGATTTCCTAAATCGCTTCAACAAATTCTGGGATAGCTCCTCTGAAAGGGTACAGTCGATTTTCTACCCCATCCTTTCCTAATCCGTGATTGTGCTCCGTCTCTAATGGCCTTGTTCTCGATGGGAATTTGTACCCTAATCTCTTCCTCCAATATTGTGAAACATATCTCGTCTACTGGACGACTACCCATTGCCCCCAAGGTACACATTTTGGATATCTTTTTCTTTTGTTCCGTACTACTTGCGCCAAAAATATGAAGACAAAAAAATAGAAGAGATTTGATTCGCTGTATCGAACATGAACAAGTGCTCGTAGTTCTTAAGGTCTGCTTTTTAGAGCCAATGTTTACTAGAGTTTTTTTATTGTTTTGGTCCATACCACTTAACCTTTAAGTTTGCTATCCTGCTATCTCAACAACAGCAGTACCAATAGATATATTCAACTGTCACAGCTACCAGAATGATTTTTGCTTGTAACTGTTGCTCCCAATCAGAGTGGCGCACCTCAGATTGATACATTTACTCTTCTTCACGTATATGTAACGTTCAAATGGTTCAAATGGCTCTGAGCACTATGGGACATAACATCTGAGGTCATCAGTCCCATAGAACTTAGAATTACTTAAACGTAAATAGACTAAGGACATCACAAACATTCATGCCCGAGGCAGGATTAGAATCTGCAACCGTGGCAGTCGTGCGTTCCTGAACTTCGCGCCTAGAACCGCTCGTCCGGCTCTGTAACGTCATCACAGAATTACTCTGTATACCGCCGAAGGAAATGGAAGGCGACAAAGGGTTTAGAAGGGAATGTGACAGTGTTGTGGCTTATCCACGATGTTATTGAATCTGTACATTGAGCGAACAGAGAAGGAAACTCATCACAAATTTGTAAATCGAATTGAAGTTCACGGAGAAGATATAAAAACTTTGAAGGTTCTGACGACACCGTAAACCCGTCAGAGACGGCTAGGAACTTGGAAGAGCAATTGACAGGATGATAACGTCTCGAAAAGAGGTTGTAAGATAAACGTCAACAACTGTAAAACAAAGGTAACTGAATGTAGTCAAAGTAAATTAGTTGATGCTTGGGGAAATAGATTAGGAGATAAGACGCTAAAGGTACTAGACGAGCTTTGTTGCCTGGACAGAAAAATAAATGATGGTCGCTGAAATAGGGAGGATATAAAATTCCGACAGCTTTATACTTTCTGCACATATCTTAAAGTAAGTTCGGGTGTGTCTGTATACAGAGTTGGTAGTAGTCCAACCCTACAATTTTGTAACACGTGCACATGACATCTGGTTATATACATCTTGTGATATTACTGGATTTCAGACATTTTGCATATGAGAAAAGGACAGCCATCGAGCTGTAGTTTGTAATGATACTAATCATGACAACATGAGAGTAAAGAAACGAAATCTGTTTATAACGTGCGCCTATACCAAGACGCGCGGCCAGCGTTTAAAAGGTCCTTTTAAACACTATGACTCGCTGGGCGCAGGTATTTAAAATCATTGCCGCAGCGCTTGATAGCAAGAAGCTGCGAAACAGAAGAAAGAACAATTTATCATTTGTTAGGAAAATTCTAGAGTCTTTATAGTTAGTTGTACTTCTGGTCGCCGATATGTTAACATGTACTTCATTACCTTTGATGTTTGGTCGCCGACTTGTTAAGACGTGTTGTGTAGCACTGCTACAAGTTATATTTCATTTAGTGTGAAAAACCACGTTATCATCAAGAAAAAAACCGCTTTTGTAAACCTTGTGACGATAAAAAATACTTACGCGCAAGCCAAAACATTTAATTTTTACAAAATATCGCACATACAAAAACAGCGATTGTTGGACTGTTCCATGTATGAGAAAAACATAAAAAAGTAAGTTTTGTATTCATTGTAAATTTGTTAATGTTTGTATTTTAACGCCTTTGTTTTTTGAGAATATATTGATGCTTCACTGTACAGAAAATCTATGCTTATTCTTTTCTTTAAATTAACCACAAATAATGTTTATGTTTAAATGAACTTTGTTACAGGTTCGCTCTTTATCGCGGTGTCTCGATTGTATTTGGGAGACCATTAATGTGTTCAGTTTCCGATCTGACAATTTTTTTACAAAATTTCACTGTTTTGCATTTTTTTATTATTCAAATAGGTCCCTTAGGTAATTTCATTGAAAAGTCTGATTACATGAAAGCAATCCGGGTTAAGAGGTCATTTGAGAAACTATTTTCACGCAATCAATCTGTACGTCTCCTGAACACAATCGAGAACCGACGCATCGTCGATCATTCATAAATTTTTCTCTCTTTCCAAGTCGTACAAAAAACAAAAAAAAAAAAAAAACGGCCAAGGAGAACTGCCGTGAGTACGCAATCTAGTGTTAAAAGGTTGCATTCTTTATCTTGTCGGCAAACATTGCCATAAATTATCATCATCAATGTTATATTTGGTTAAATGTGAAAAGCCAAAAAACCTTTTAACGCTAGAATCTGTAGTTTCCCTTTAATTGCCAATATACGCAAATACACTCCTGGAAATTGAAATAAGAACACCGTGAATTCATTGCCCCAGGAAGGGGAAACTTTATTGACACATTCCTGGGGTCAGATACATCACATGATCACACTGACAGAACCACAGGCACATAGACACAGGCAACAGAGCATGCACAATGTCGGCACTAGTACAGTGTATATCCACCTTTCGCAGCAATGCAGGCTGCTATTCTCCCATGGAGACGATCGTAGAGATGCTGGATGTAGTCCTGTGGAACGGCTTGCCATGCCATTTCCACCTGGCGCCTCAGTTGGACCAGCGTTCGTGCTGGACGTGCAGACCGCGTGAGACGACGCTTCATCCAGTCCCAAACATGCTCAATGGGGGACAGATCCGGAGATCTTGCTGGCCAGGGTAGTTGACTTACACCTTCTAGAGCACGTTGGGTGGCACGGGATACATGCGGACGTTCATTGTCCTGTTGGAACAGCAAGTTCCCTTGCCGGTCTAGGAATGGTAGAACGATGGGTTCGATGACGGTTTGGATGTACCGTGCACTATTCAGTGTGCCCTCGACGATCACCAGTGGTGTACGGCCAGTGTAGGAGATCGCTCCCCACACCATGATGCCGGGTGTTGGCCCTGTGTGCCTCGGTCGTATGCAGTCCTGATTGTGGCGCTCACCTGCACGGCGCCAAACACGCATACGACCATCATTGGCACCAAGGCAGAAGCGACTCTCATCGCTGAAGACGACACGTCTCCATTCGTCCCTCCATTCACGCCTGTCGCGACACCACTGGAAGCGGGCTGCACGATGTTGGGGCGTGAGCGGAAGACGGCCTAACGGTGTGCGGGACCGTAGCCCAGCTTCATGGAGACGGTTGCGAATGGTCCTCGCCGATACTCCAGGAGCAACAGTGTCCCTAATTTGCTGAGAAGTGGCGGTGCGGTCCCCTACGGCACTGCGTAGGATCCCACGGTCTTGGCGTGCATCCGTGCGTCGCTGCGGTCCGGTCCCAGGTCGACGGGCACGTGCACCTTCCGCCGACCACTGGCGACAACATCGATGTACTGTGGAGACCTCACGCCTCACGTGTTGAGCAATTCGGCGGTACGTCCAGCCGGCCTCCCGCATGCCCACTATACGCCCTCGCTCAAAGTCCGTCAACTGCACATACGGTTCACGTCCACGCTGTCGCGGCATGCTACCAGTGTTAAAGACTGCGATGGAGCTCCGTATGCCACGGCAAACTGGCTGACACTGACGGCGGCGGTGCACAAATGCTGCGCAGCTAGCGCCATTCGACGGCCAACACCGCGGTTCCTGGTGTGTCCGCTGTGCCGTGCGTGTGATCATTGCTTGTACAGCCCTCTCGCAGTGTCCGGAGCAAGTATGGTGGGTCTGACACACCGGTGTCAATGTGTTCTTTTTTCCATTTCCAGGAGTGTCCTTTTGAGCAGCCAGGTTTAATTATCACCAATTCTTGGTTCTTTTAGCCACTCTGTAGATAGATAATGCCTGAAATTCGGTACTCTCGGACCACTCTTGACACTCTGCATCTCAGAGTATTGAATTCCCTATCTATTTCCGAAACGTGATGTCCCATGCGTCTAGCTCCAACTACCACTCCGCGTTCAAAATCTAATAGCTCTCCTCCTGTGGCCATAATCACACGTCGATCACCTAAGTACAAATGACAGCCACGCCAATGCACTGACCTATTATGCCTTGCGTACGCGGTACTACGGCTATGCCCATACCGCTATCCCGTGACTTCTGTCGCCTCAGCACAGTATCGTAAAATTATGAACAAATTTAGCCGAATTCTCTGTGTAGCTAGTTAGATCTGAATCAGTATGATACACACATGCCTAAATATCATTATATGTGGACAGTATGTGGGTTTAAGAGACGAGGACAGAGAAATTTAAATTACGCTATGTGTTAAGCCCCCTAACACAATCATCCTCCTTCATTCCGCTCCTTTGACACCGTCGATGGATGGTCATTATAATTCAGGACATACAATTAGGACTAGTTTTGTCAGTGACAAAAGTATTTCAGTAACTGGGACAGTGAACTAATATCCGGAAAAACGTTGTTTAAGTCATTAGACCATCTTCGGTTTTTCTAAATTGCTGTCGGCTAGTGACGTGATGGTTTTTTCTAAAACAATGCTACTACGTTATGCTTCACCGCTATTTAACAGAGCTTTTACTCCTTTTCTTGGATCGGAAACCGATGTCACCTTCAATCGAAGCTCTTGCGTTGTGCGTTGTGTAGTTTTGCTTGTTCGCATTACATCATCGTTCTGTTGATCTCTTCCTACTTTCTTACGTAACTAACATGTTTCTGATTATATGCTTTACACACACACAATAGAATTAATTTGCAAACAATTATACATACGAAAGAAAGAAATCGTAAAAAATTATAATTAGAATTTTTCTGTTAGTTGCTAGTAAATGTGGTACAATAGGACAGACAAGCAATATAATTATAAAAGAATAGGTAATGCAGCCTTGAAATGCTTTTCTCTGATGGGCACTTCATAGAGGAACTCAGTACTATGTAATAGTGGTTTGTGTTATGTGATACATACGTCATCGGAGTGTTAGCCTCCATCCAACCCCTCTTTCATCTCCATTATTCTTGCTTTGGTGCTGTAGATGAGTACTTCTGAACTTGTTTGCCTTCTGACAAACGTCATAGTACCTGTTCTCTGTCAGGGCATCAGTGGGACATAGGAGCATACAGAACGAATAGATTCTCTGTGACCGATTGCGAAACACAAATACGAATTTCAATCAAGCGTCATTATTTACAAAGTCGATCAATATGAAGCCTGAATTTAAAAGCCAATCGTGATTCCACAAACGTTGCCACGCGTAAAGGGCTTCTGATTAAATGAGATCACTTGACTGTGCTTCGCCGCAGCACATTTCTCATATTCCACTAGGAAACGGCTTCAGTATAAAATCCGAAACGGGTCGTGTCGGGAAGTAAGTAACTTTATACCAACTGGAACGGTTATCCATCAAGAAGTAAGGTGGGATGTGTGATACATAGAAAGTCCTGTACTTAACCATTAAATATGCTTGAGGAATCTGTGAAACCTCTCCACTCTTGTGGGGTGTAATAATTGTCGAGTTAAATGCTAGATGTCGTTGAGGCTTTTCTTAATCTTGTTGTATACTGTCATTTAACCGTTGCAGGAAGTTGTGTGCATTATTCACGCTCAAAGGTGAATAACAGCAAATTGTAAACATTTGTGTCCCATTAGCTTATATGTATACGATTTTTTCTTACTAGGTAAGCTAATCTTTCAAAGGGATAACTTGAGTTTCAGATCGACTTGTATAGCAATATTACTTGGTTACTAATAACACTGCATAGTCGCACTAAAGGTCAAGATTACTGGTTCAACGCAGTGGAATAGCTCGAACCACCGAGGAGGGTCCTCACAGAAGCTGAAATTAAGACCATTATCAATGACTCACACTTTTTCGATTCAGAATATGAACGTGATGCTGGACTAATCAGTTTATTGACAGTTAGCTTGGCCAGAGTCTCAAATATTCTCAAGTAGATTTATTGAAGACAATAAAAACGACAACTCCAACGCAACAAACTATTACAGTGGCAAAACTCCTATTGGAAATGGTCTAAAACGTGAAACGGAGTTACCAAGCTCGAGCAAAGATTGAAACTGTTCACCACCCACAACTGGAAGCTGTTGCAAGAAATATTGAGCCCATGCTGAAAATTATTCTATTGTATACAACTGGGCCATCATACACAAAAGACATAGATTTGATTGAACTTAAGGCTTTTGTTGGGTTATTACATTTATCAGGATGTATGAAGTCAGGAAATGAAGATGTTGTTGCATTATTTGCATCGGACGGTAATCGCAGCCACATACTCCACACAACCACTACTGTGAGGTGGTTTTTCTTCATTCTGTCTTGTCTCTGATTTGATAATCATTCCATCGGAGCAGAATGAAGACTGTACGATAAATCAGTAGCCGTGAGTTAAATATGAAATTTAGATGATGATGATGATGATGATGATGATGTTGGTTTGTGGGGAGCTCAACATCTTAGTTATCAGCGCCTGTACAAGGTGCAAATTTTTCCATTTCCAGTCTCGACACTTCCCGAATGATCATGAGATGATGAGGACAACACAAGCACACAACCGCGGGCGGAGAAAATGCTCGATCCGGCTGGGAATCGAAACCAGGACCCCGTGATCCAGAGGCAGCAACGCTAAAATATTAAATCTACTTGTTTCTCTCTATGCACCAGGTGAAAACCCCACTTTTGACGAAATGTTGATTCCATTTCATGGATGATGCAATTTCAAAATGTACATGGCTAAAATACCAAGAAAATAAGGCATGAAAATAATGTGCATGTCCGACTGTCGTACTCAGTTTTTGTGTAATGCTTCTGTATACAGAAATATATTAACGATGTACTGAAACTTACTGCTCCCAACGAAGGCTCAAATCGGAAAGCTGTGGTGGTTATTGGGCTTATGTCCGTGGAATTACGTAAAAACCTGAAAGAAAATCAATTGACTAAAAAGTCATCTGTTCTGAAAATGAATAAGCATCAGAATTTAAGTCTAATTGGAAACGTCAATTATGGACAGCACTTCTTAGTCATTATGATAACATGACAGTTTGCTCATACGTTTCTAAAAAAAAAACTTGGGCACTGGTGTTACAATCAATAATGCGCCATGATCAAGAAATAAGCAAAGGAAGCAAAGGAAACGGAATGCCGGACATGACAGATTACGATAACAATGCTAAAGGAGAACTGAGATCCTGAATCAGCTTTGCACTTACTGCTCAGTACTTAGACAAACCAAGAGATGGCAAATATCCAGTTTTTTGCCCTACTGAACATTTTTGGTGAAAATAGTGTGTTTTAAAGTCACCTGAAAATTCCAAGAAAACAAACCATAGAGATGCACTAATGCGGGGCGCTGCAGTCATGGACTGTGCGGGTGGTCCCGGCTGAGGTTCGAGTCCTCCCTCGGGCATGGGTGTGTGTGTTTTTTCCTTAGCATAATTTAGGTTAAGTAATGTGTAAGCTTAGGGACTGATGACCTTAGCAGTTAAGTCCCATAAGATTTCACACACATTTGAACATTTGCACTAATGCGGCTTGGGAAAGATCTAATTCGCCCACAAATACAACGCAGGGACTTGAAGCACGTTCATCGATATCTAGAGGCCTCGTACTCTTGAGCCTGCATACTCTTCAACGTGACCTCATGGGTGAACCATCAAGAATATCCAGAGGCGAAAAATCTCCAAGACAGGCAGACAGAAAAACTAAAAATCGGTATGAAAAGCGTGGTATATGTATTTGAGGGCCACATAAAATTATGTATATGAAAATGTTACTAACCTTGTCTCACGAAATACTATATTGTCTTATTTTCATAATATTTTCGCTTACAAATAATATTTGTTATATTTGACCAAGCCTGGCAAAAAAACTGGAAACTGGTGTGGTAAGAACGTTGTTTCAGCTTCTGGTTTGTTCGCCCAGTTGGTATGTGAAAACAGCTAATAACCTTTACTCACACGGAACTATGCTGTATTTCTTCATAATTATTATAGGTTATAATCAAAATTTGTTGTATGTTATACTAGCGCAACCTGAAAATACCAGCATGGCTAGGAGTTTAAAGAGTCGTGGAAGTAATCTTTGTACGAATTGAGGATCATTTAGAGCGACGTTTCTCTTATGTCTAATTATCTGGTCACGACATCAAATCACTGAAGCAAATTCACATTACCCTGCGTATTTAAAACTACATCAACGACTTGCGGTTACTCAGACGAATAAGGAAGACAGTGTGTTGTGGTCTTCAGTCCTGAGACTGGTTTGATGCAGCTCTCCATGCTACTCTATCCTGTGCAAGGTTCTTCATCTCCCAGTACCTACTGCAACCTACATCCTTCTGAATTTGCTTAGTGTATTCATCTCTTGGTCTCCCTCTGCGCTTTTTACCCTCCACGCTGCTCTCCAATACTAAATTGGTGATCCCTTGATACCTCAGAATATGCCCTACCAACGGATCCCTTCTTCTAGTCAAGTTGTGCCACGAACTTCTCTTCTCTCCAATGTTATTCAATACCTTCTCATTAGTTATGTGATCTACCCATATAATATTCAGCACTCTTCTGCAGCACCACATTTCGAAAGCTTCTATTCTCTTCTTGTCTAAACTATTTATCGTCCATGTTTCACTTCCATACATGGCTACACTACATACTAATACCTTCAGAAACGACTTCCTGAGACTTAAATCTACACTCGATGTTAACAGATTTCTCTTCTTCAGAAATGCTTTCCTTGCCATTGACAGTCTACATTTTATATCCTTTCTACTTCGACCATCATCAGTTATTTTGCTCCCCAATTAGCAATACTCATTTACTACTTTAAGCGTCTTATTTCCTCATCTAATTCCCTCAGCATCACCCGAGTTAACTCGACTACATTCCATTATCCTCGTTTTGCTTTTGTTGATGTTCATCTTATATCTTCCTTTCAAGACCATGTCCATTCCGTTCAGCTGCTTTTCCAGGTCCTTTGCTGTCTCTGACAGAATTACAATGTCATCGGCGAACCTCAAAGTTTTTATTTCTTGTCCGTGGTTTTTAATTCCTACTCCAAATTTTTTTTTTTGTTTCCTTTACTGCTTGCTCAGTATACAGATTGAATAACATCGGGGAGAGGCTACAACCCTGTCTCACTCCCTTTCCAACCACTGCTCCCCTTTCATGCCTCTCGACTCTTATAATAGCCATCTGGTTTCCGTACAAACTATAAATAGCCTTTCGCTCCCTGTATTTTACCCCTGCTGCCTTCAGAATTTGAGAGAGAGTATTCCAGTCAACATTGTCAAAAGTTTTCTCTAAGTCTACAAATGCAAGAAACGTAGGTTTGCCCTTCCTTAATCTATTTTCTAAGATAAGTCATGGCATTATTGCCTCACGTGTTCCAGTATTTCTACGGAATCCAAACTGATCTTCCCCGAGGTCGGCTTCTACCAGTTTTTCCATTCGTCTGTAAAGAATTCGTGTTAGTATTATGCAGCAATGGTTTATTAAACTGATAGTTCGTCATTATTGCTTTACGTGTTCCAACATTTCAACGGAATCCAAACTGATCTTCCCCGAGGTCGGATTCTACCAGTTTTTCCATTCGTCTGTAAAGAATTCTTGTTAGTATTACGCAGCAGTGGTTTATTAAACTGATAGTTCTGTAATTTTCACATCTGTCAACACTTGCTTTCTTTGGGATTGGAATTATTATATTCTTCTTGAAGTCTGAGGGTATTTCGCCTGTCTCAGACAGAGGAGTAACAAAATCTGTAGGAAGAAATGAAAGCTCATTTTCGAAGTAAAATACTGTTATATAACCTGTGAGAGTAGAGCTTGATAAATGAAGTGAAGAAATAACAGAAGACGTGAGACGGTTTCAATACAAAAGCGTCCAAAAAAATTTCCTCTACTGAACAGCTAATGAATGGTTTGGTTATTACTGACAAAGTGTTCTGAAACTATGATTTACCAAATAAGATTAAGTGAGTTCTACTATTACTGCATAATTTGTCTAGTAGTAGATGAAAGAGTTCGTCGGTAATAAGTGGTAGCATTTGTCCACTTCGTAACTATACTGCACATAATAATACACTCTTGGAAATGGAAAAAAGAACACATTGACACCGGTGTGTCAGACCCACCATACTTGCTCCGGACACTGCGAGAGGGCTGTACAAGCAATGATCACACGCACGGCACAGCGGACACACCAGGACCCGCGGTGTTGGCCGTCGAATGGCGCTAGCTGCGCAGCATTTGTGCACCGCCGCCGTCAGTGTCAGCCAGTTTGCCGTGGCATACGGAGCTCCATCGCAGTCTTTAACACTGGTAGCATGCCGCGACAGCGTGGACGTGAACCGTATGTGCAGTTGACGGACTTTGAGCGAGGGCGTATAGTGGGCATGCGGGAGGCCGGCTGGACGTACCGCCGAATTGCTCAACACGTGGGGCGTGAGGTCTCCACAGTACATCGATGTTGTCGCCAGTGGTGGGCGGAAGGTGCACGTGCCCGTCGACCTGGGACCGGACCGCAGCGACGCACGGATGCACGCCAAGACTGTAGGATCCTACGCAGTGCCGTAGGGGACCGCACCGCCACTTCCCAGCAAATTAGGGACACTGTTCCTCCTGGGGTATCGGCGAGGACCATTCGCAACCGTCTCCATGAAGCTGGGCTACGGTCCCGCACACCGTTAGGCCGTCTTCCGCTCACGCCCCAACATCGTGCAGCCCGCCTCCAGTGGTGTCGCGACAGGCGTGAATGGAGGGACGAATGGAGACGTGTCGTCTTCAGCGATGAGAGTCGCTTCTGCCTTGGTGCCAATGATGGTCGTATGCGTGTTTGGCGCCGTGCAGGTGAGCGCCACAATCAGGACTGCATACGACCGAGGCACACAGGGCCAACACCCGGCATCATGGTGTGGGGAGCGATCTCCTACACTGGCCGTACACCACTGGTGATCGTCGAGGGGACACTGAATAGTGCACGGTACATCCAAACCGTCATCGAACCCATCGTTCTACCATTCCTAGACCGGCAAGGGAACTTGCTGTTCCGACAGGACAATGCACGTCCGCATGTATCCCGTGCCACCCAACGTGCTCTAGAAGGTGTAAGTCAACTACCCTGGCCAGCAAGATCTCCGGATCTGTCCCCCATCGAGCATGTTTGGGACTGGATGAAGCGTCGTCTCACGCGGTCTGCACGTCCAGCACGAACGCTGGTCCAACTGAGGCGCCAGGTGGAAATGGCATGGCAAGCCGTTCCACAGGACTACATCCAGCATCTCTACGATCGTCTCCATGGGAGAATAGCAGCCTGCATTGCTGCGAAAGGTGGATATACACTGTACTAGTGCCGACATTGTGCATGCTCTGTTGCCTGTGTCTATGTGCATGTGGTTCTGTCAGTGTGATCATGTGATGTATCTGACCCCAGGAATGTGTCAATAAAGTTTCCCCTTCCTGGGACAATGAATTCACGGTGTTCTTATTTCAGTTTCCAGGAGTGTAGCAATGCGTTTCGAGAAACAGTGCTCTCACTCAACTGATGAGAGTATTGTGTCTCGAGGCGCATTTTTGTGTTGTATGAAAGTTTCAAAGAGGTCGAAACAACCATTTTTACTAACAAAGTATAACAACTCCTCCCTCATATTTGACAAATGAATAATATGTATAGTAAGATGGAGAGTTTGGAATTTTGTTCACCAGTAATGACGCTGTCCGTTTGATCTTAGCTCTGTATCTAAACTGATATGAAGCATAAATCTGATGCTTCATCCACCAGTCCTCAGGCGCGATCCAAGGTTCGGTCCTAGGCGAGGTTAATGACAGCCTCTCCAATCTCCACCTGCAAATATACCTTACAGTAACCTCCACTTCTAACTTGTCACAGATGCCTAAGATGTTAGTCATTAGAACAATATAACGTACAAAATATTTTAATATTGTGGCAGCTTTCTACATTGATGCAATACGACTTCCATGAAGCTGCATTTCTGAGAATTGTGTCATTTGAGAAGCATTCGCCCGAAAATTTGGGAAATACATTTGTCATGCAACTGATTTAGGTTACAAACTCTTACAACGTTTAAGGTGTCAAAATTTGCACAATATAAAATCGAAGTGCGCTTTCACCATGATCTGTACGAGTATTTCACTTAGCACTACGACTGTGTACACAGTTCTGCAGACTATGACTGTGCGAGTGTCAAAAATGAGGGAATTCTCTTTCTTTCTACGGCCAGTTGGCTGTTCTTTCACAAGTCAGGGTTTCTGCTGGTGGTGTCTTGAGCTAGTCAAATTTTGTGGTTCGCCAGTCCTATCTGTGGTTTGCGTAAGCGCGCTAACTGTTATCAGCAGCAACTACAGTCGGCCTGTGAATCGGCTATCCCCCTTTACCTGGGTGTAAAGTTCTCTGTAAGTGGTCAGGGAGCAAGCCCAATTTCGTGGTCAAGAAATCGAAAATAATTCTGTAAAACGTACGTGATAAATTTCATAAATAATGTTTTTTTTTACTTACGCATTTATTTTTTTCAGTATCTCTTTACAGTCCGTCAGTATATTCTCCCTCCTTCTATGTACTTGGATTCCAACGTCAAGGAAGCTCTATTATTCCATCGATGTCAATTGTGTTCATCTGTCAAATGGCTCGGGTAACGGTGTAGAAACCTTGTCCAGGGAAAGATGACGATGTCCACGTATAGGTTTTTTCAACTTCCGAGAACAAGTCGAAGTCTGGTGGACTCATTCCGGGCTATAGGGAGAGAAGGCGGCTAGGCGTCCCGTCTCTATTCGCGCAGTTTATGGGTTACAAAATGTCGATATGCGCCGAGCATTGTCGCGGAGGACGAGTGGCCCGGACCCGAGAAACTGAGGTCGGGTTTTATGCATTTTTAAGGGCAGGTTTTTCATGAAGTTACGATAGCACACTGCTGTGATACTTGTTACAAATTGGACTCTATCTGTCATGATGAATTCTTGGTGATCATAAGCAAAAATCATCACTTGCTTGAGCTTCTCTTGGTCGCGTCGAATTTGTTTTAGACGTCGAGAAATTGAAGCTCTAGTCTCATTGGACTGTCACTGCAACTCCGGTTCAAAGTCACTTATCCACGTCTCATCACTAGCGACACTTCGACAGAAAACTCCTTGACCTTCACGGTCAAGAACCTGTTTGAGCAACCCATCTGTCAGAAAAATTTCTCTTTTTCAGATCATTTGTCAAAGAACGGAACACTGATGTTGGGGGAATTCACGTGGCTTCAAAGAGTTTCTTACAAGTCGCACAGCGATCTTCATCAAGAGCGTCAGCAACACTTGTTCATCTGTTGACGGTTTTGGTCTTCCACGTTTTGGATTATCTTCTATGATCACACTGGCTGAACGAAAACGATTACGGGACTTGAAACTGTACTACTGTCCACTGAAAACTCACTATAATCTTTGCTTAATGCACTGTGGATTTCTGTGGGGTTTTTGCTGCGTAATGTTTCGATCTTGATAAACGACCTCTTCTTTTCAACAGTCACAGTACCCGAGGCCCTTGCAGGCTCCATTTATAACTACCGCCAATTTCATGTTAGAATACACACTGGAAAAAGAAAAACACACATGTTTCTTCCTCAAGCTCTCAAATACATCCGACATAATTTTCTTTGTTGCTGCATCAAACAATCCACAGCCTGTGCATTATTTATGAAATATCCTTCGTAGCTTGCAATATTCCAGAATTCCTGGCCATCTTCGAGACGCTTAAATATCACGTTACTTTATTCCCCGAACGCTAGCGCCTTTTTGAATCCGTAACTGTCGCTCTACTACTCCTCTGCTAACACTGCCCCGATCCTGTCACTCGCAAGCTATGCTCGGTCTAGGAGAACCGTAGCATCCTACATCATCAGTGATCTTTCTTATATATTTATGTCTTGGCATATGCTGCAATTCTCTCCATCCAGTAACCCTTCAACTACAGTTTTCAGCTACCACTCGTGTCGTAGCATGATCCCTATCATTCTATTCTGTGTGGTCTTTATTAGCTATATTGTCCACATTGACTAATTGCAGAAAATATTATTTCCTTTCTCAATAAAGTCACCTGTTAATTATGTTTCGAATTGTCCCACCTTCCCACCGACTCAGTTTTATGCTCCAAACAAAACCCTTGTTCTATGACCTCGGTGTTTATATTTATGGATGACAGATTCTGTATGTTTTTACAAAAAATCTTTCGTCTTACCACTTCCTAGATAGCAGACTTCGTCCACCTTTCAAGATTATATTGTCCAACTCTTAAATTTAGTCATTCGTTCCTTACAGTGTTCCCGTTTACAGTGTTCTACTCGCATTTAAATTTCATGCTATTAATCCACATAACATAATCCATACAACAATTTCGCAGATTCAGTTACTGTGTTTAATTTCACTTTATTCAAAATTACATAATGGATTATTAAGTAATTCAGTAATTTACATTGTCGGGCTGGTGTGTATACTACTGCAGTTCTCACATGCAAAGATGTTAGTGCAATTCACGTGTAATGAACCAATTGCATAATTAGTCAAATGTTTGAATTGATTGAAAACAATTCTCCTTATAAATTATACAATGGAATTTTGTCCATATTTTCATTGCTAAATGAAAAGTCTGAAATGGAAATATGTGGTGTCAAAGTGACTAGCATGATAACAAATTTTTCGAAGAAGGACTTATTTGTTTCAAAGTAATCAGGGGAAGAAAGGCAAAAATAGTGATCTGAGGGCAAATTTTTGTCCTAATTTTCACTGTAAAACGCAATTTTGGGAATGCACAAGTTGAAATTCAGTGTCCAGCTTCAAGTGTAGTTAAAAAATTAATTTACTGAAACTGGTGACCGTAATTACTAAAAACTTAATTAGTGATCTGAGAGAAAATTGCAGTTTTTCACAAAAGTTTGCTGCTAGTTGTATGAATCAAGAGTCCAAAAGCTGATCTCTTCAAGTAATAGCCACAAAGTATTTTGCGTACAAAAATGTGCGTTGGTGTGATACTGATTTTTAATATGGCCTCATTGTAATCAAGTACTAAATTTAAGACATTTAAAGAACATCACGTACTAGGGAGACAAACGAGGTAATAAAAAGTTTACCTTTTCCAGGCCAAGATATTTTGCACAAAAAAATTACAATGGTGTCATATCTAACTGTCAAAATGGTTTTCTTTGAACCAAGTAATAAATTCAAGGCATTTCTATGACAGAAGACTAGTAAAGCAAATGAGTTGTTAGTAAGGTCATGCTTTCTCAATAAAACCGAAACGTAAAAGAAATTGAAAAGAATTACATATTTTTTGTGAAATGATTTATCTAAAACTGACAAATAAAATCAATTAGATAAATATTTGACATGGGTTTCAATGATGCTCGAAGTCATGTCAAATTATGTAAACCAAAAATTTTTGGAATCTATTTTATTTCTTACTTTTATTCATATCATTTCATAAAACATTTAACCTTTTTTCCTTTTTTCAATATTTTTGTCTTTAAATGTTTATTCTTTAGTATAACAACTGCCCATTAATGTCTATGGCCCTGCAAGATGTATTATCTAGTCGGAATACCATGTTCTTCATGTTAAGGTGAGTCTTGATCTGCTTTCTACAGTTCAATGTGATGGTTTCTGGAGGATGCCAAGTAATGTGCTCTGTTTTACCTGCGTCATGATGACCAACCATGCTTGATGCATCTTTCCCTATGTATGACGTCACTACATATTTTCGTAGCAATAGATTTCGTAGGAAGATGATTAAATTAAAATGGAAACCCACAGTTGGTTTTGAACTGTAAATTATTATTGTTTTCTTTGCTTCTTGGCACCAGCTGTTAACGTATAGATTGCACAATCTTGATTACTCGTGTTACAAACTTCGTCAAACATTGACATAACTTCTGTAATGGTTTCATTGCTCTATTCGTAATATTCTTGTTTTTCTTGCACACCGACATCCTTTTCCAAACGTTAACTTTATCAGTTCTCTGCACGAACTCCCACAACATCCATATCCAACTGTGTCGTCTCACTGCAGCTATATGACTCTCAGTGACATGGCATCCATCTGATAGGATGCCTCTAACTGCGTTCTACGTAGTGATCACGTGAACAGCACGCAGGGATTTATAGCATCAAAAGACGCATCTTTCACGTGATTGTCAGAGGAGCAAGAACCTCCTCTGAACAGTTCGTTTTCTTAACGGTACTTTTGTAATCACTCACTACACCAAGGGTGCACTGTGTTCCGGAACAAGCTCAGATATTCATTTACATAGAGAATTTGGCACGCATTTGCTGGTCCTGCTGTTGAAGATGTGCTCAGAAAATGGGAACGAAACGTAGAGGCTTTTAAAAAAAGTTTTGTCCGTGGCGAAAGAGTCAGTAGTGTCTACCAGTGATGTTTAACGGGTGTCAACCAGAACCAGCTGTTCCTGCTGCGGTAGTAGCCAGATATTGTCTTAAAAACATATATCCAATGATCTTCAGCACTGAGAGGTGTGTCACTGTGATTAAGCACTAGACTCGCATTCAAAACGCGTGCGATTTAAACACCGGATCTGCCAGTATTTTTTGGGTTTTCTGTGGTTTTCCACAGTCGTGCTATGTTACTTAGCAGTGACACATCACGCGAAAGTTACCTTCGTCGATACGTTTTGCACAACAGTGCAGTTTCTTTTACCATAAACATAATAGACTAAAATTAAATATAAAAATAAATGAAATAAGAATGTAACAAACTAAAATACATCAATTAACGTTTCTACAAAATTATAAAATCCATAGGACTAAGAATGTAATTTTCCCTGAAGAATCTAATTACTTTATCTGAGACCTATCAATCTCATTTTCAATCGTAGAATCGAAACTAATGGTTAATCATTTCAGAGAAGAATATCAGACCGACACTGTTAAACCAGCCAAGAAAGATGAGATTTTCTACAACTCCAAATGCAGCGATTACACGCCAATAATGTATAAAGCTTCTGCTGTTAGCACATTCACTGGTATCAGTTAAGAGCATCCACTCCTTGCGCCAAGAGAACCAGCTCTCCGGTAGTAACTTTTAAGCGGCAGTGATAATGAGAGTGAGCCATTGAAGTTCATATCTCTCATTACCACGAACGGGCTGGTAATGGCAAAAGTTAAAATGGCCATTATCCCGGGGAGCGCCCTCTGCTTCAAGAGATACGCCTTCCCCAGCAACTCGGCGCACATGCTGGCAGAAAACAAAAGAGGAGCACAAAAAAGTTCCAAAGTACGAGTGTGCGTCCCTAAGAACTTAAATCTATTTTCCGAGACCCAGGTGGAAAAGCAGTGACCTGAATGTTGACATCCCTACGCATAAGGTCGATGAGCTGCAGTTGGTACACAATGAACTATAATAAGTTTCCCTTTTTTTAACAAGTTTCAGACATCCAGTGCACCACTTCAAGCATCTGTTACAGAAGAATACTAAAGGGATTAAAATTTATTGTGGATGATGATCAGTCCAATTAACTAGTTATTAATGGATCTCTGTCGTAATATTCTGGACATGCAGCAGCGTAATCATTTTTCGAATACGGTGGAATACAAAATCAGAGACTCAGAAATAGTCCATCCAAACCGTAAACTCGCTTTTAATGCAGATATTACTGGGCAAATAAATAGCGACATGTTTAACAGATTATCCGGAGAAAATTAAAATTATTTCACGGGGAATTAAAAGAGAGAGACATAGAAGGTTATTATAAATAAATGAAGCGATTTCATAAATCCACTATAGCTACATTAATTGACGTATTGACACAAAACTCAACTCTCATATAGAAAAACTCGTGAAGTCTTCTACTGTCACAGCCGCACATCAGACTTCTCCCAACAGAGCGCAGCAGTAAGCAGTTAAACAAGATGGTGACAGAAGCTGACAGAGCGCGTGTTGTACTGGAAATGCATTCACATCAGTTTGCCGTAAAAAAGCTAGCACACTTTAGAACGAAGTTCATTAAAGACCTACAAATAGCCAACCACATTCGGCGATAGTACGCGCACTTTCAAGCTTCAGAATGCCTCTGCAAGGCATGTCCACAGATCTGTCTGATGTGAATAAAGAAATAGGTGACCATCTGCGGGAGAGTTTCGCACGTACCCCACAGACTCGATGAAGAGAGCAAGCAGAGAACTGAACATTCCACAACCGATCGTTTGGAAGTTCTTGGAAATGACTCTAGTAGAATCTTTACCGCTTGCAGTTGCTACTAGTCCAGACTGCCGATAACAAAGTCAGACATTTTGAAACAAAAATGGTTCAAATGGCTCTGAGCATTATGGGACTTAACTGCTGTGGTCATCGGTCCCCTAGAACTTAGAACTACTTAAACCTACCCAACCCATGGACATCACACACATCCATGCCCGAGGCAGGATTCGAACCTGCGACCGTAGCGTCCGCGCGGTTCCAGACTGTAGCGCCTAGAACCGCTCAGCCACTCCGGCCGCCAGGCATTTTGAATTTTCGCCACAGTTGTAAATGCTTATGGAAGAGAATGGTTCTGTGATAAACTGATCTTCAATCATGAAGCAACATTTTTTAAGAATGACACAGTGAACAGACATAATGTCCGAATCTGGGGGACAGAGTGTCCCTACGCCATCGTATAGCATATTCGAGATTCACCAAAAGTTAATCCGTGCAGTCTCGCGGTTTAAAGTTTACGGTTCTTTTTCTTCTGTGAAGAGACCGTTACAGGACACGTTTATCTGGACATGCTGGAAAATTCGCTAATTCCACAATTGTAGACCATGTGAGCTTTATGTACCAACAGGATGGTGCTCCACCCCACTTCGATCATGAGGTTCGTGAATTCGTAAACAGGAAAATGAGAAATGTCTGGGTTGATGATGAACTATTCATGTCATGGCCTCCACGCTCTCCCGACCTTACCTCATACGACTATTTTGTGTGGGGCCATGAGAAAAATTCAGTGTTAACACCTCTTCTACCAACAAAGTTCCAGAACTGAGAACTCGTATCAATGCTTTGGAGCAGATTGATAGGGAGGTGCTGCGCTAAACTTGATTATCTACTTCATATACGCAGAATCAGTAAGGAGGGCACTTGAGGAGTACTTGTAATATGTCACATACGAGGGCAGTTCAATAAGTAATGCAACACATTTTTTTCTGAAACAGGGGTTGTTTTATTCAGAATTGAAATACACCAGGTTATTCCCCAATCTTTTAGCTACACAACACTATTTTTCAACGTAATCTCCATTCAATGCTACGGCCTTACGCCACCTTGAAATGAGGGCCTGTATGCCTGCACGGTACCATTCCACTGGTCGATGTCGGAGCCAACGTCGTACTGCATCAATAACTTCTTCATCATCCGCGTAGTGCCTCCCACGGATTGCGTCCTTCATTGGGCCAAACATATGGAAATCAGACGGTGCGAGATCGGGGCTGTAGGGTGCATGAGGAAGAACAGTCCACTGAAGTTTTGTGAGCTCCTCTCGGGTGCGAAGACTTGTGTGAGGTCTTGCGTTGTCATGAAGAAGGAGAAGTTCGTTCAGATTTTTGTGCCTACGAACACGCTGAAGTCGTTTCTTCAATTTCTGAAGAGTAGCACAATACACTTCAGAGTTGATCGTTTGACCATGGGGAAGGACATCGAACAGAATAACCCCTTCAGCGTCCCAGAAGACTGTAACCATGACTTTACCGGCTGAGGGTATGGCTTTAAACTTTTTCTAGGTAGGGGAGTGGGTGTGGCGCCACTCCATCGATTGCCGTTTTGTTTCAGGTTCGAAGTGATGAACCCATGTTTCATCGCCTGTAACAATCTATGACAAGAAATTGTCACCCTCAGCCACATGACGAGCAAGCAATTCCGCACAGATGGTTCTCCTTTGCTCTTTATGGTGTTCGGTTAGACAACGAGGGACCCAGCGGGAACAAACCTTTGAATATCCCAACTGGTGAACAATTGTGACAGCACTACCAACAGAGATGTCAAGTTGAGCACTGAGTTGTTTGATGGTGATCCGTCGATCATCTCGAACGAGTGTGTTCGCACGCTCCGCCATTGCAGGAGTCACAGCTGTGCATGGCCGGCCCGCACGCGGGAGATCAGACAGTCTTGCTTGACCTTGCGGCGATGATGACACACGCTTTGCCCAACGACTCACCGTGCTTTTGTCCACTGCCAGATCACCGTAGACATTCTTCAAGCGCCTATGAATATCTGAGATGCCCTAGTTTTCCGCCAAAAGAAACTCGATCACTGCCTGTTGTTTGCAACGCACATCCGTTACAGACGCCATTTTAACAGTTCCGTACAGCGCTGCCACCTGTCGGAAGTCAATGAAACTATACGAGACGAAGCGGGAATGTTTGAAAATATTCCACAAGAAATTTCCGGTTTTTTCAACCAAACTTGGCCGAGAAAAAAATGTGTTGCATTACTTATTGAACTGCCCTCGTAATAAAACTGAGTTCATGGTTGTGCAGTGACAATATGTCAAATAATATGCCTACAGAAAATCTGTGAAATTATGGTTCAAATTTCACGAGAATCCAGAACTGTAATCTGCATCTGCAATCAAATCGAGATCCCTGCCTTCGTAAATTAGTGTTATCACCTATGCGCCTGACAGTCTAGCGTGAAGCGCAGTTTGAAATGTAATAAACGGAAGATGTATATCCTAACAATATTTTAATCTATTTTTAGACGCCAGGTACACTGTACGTGCACAGCATGTATCATAATTAAGAGGAACAACAGAGAGTGGTGAAAGGAAACTAGAGTATAAGTAAACACATTCCATTCTATCTGGGGCTATTTCACACATAAGTGTAAAGCACTCTCGTTGACAAAAGACCCGGAGCAGGGTATCGTACACTGTTGTCAATATTTATGGGATGATCTGATCATATGAAAAAAATTCATTACTCACTGCAAATCGAGCGCCGTACTGTATCCAAATGTGAGAACGCCAAGTCGAATAAATTGTAACATGTAGCTTGCTGGATCACTGTTGTATTTCTTGTTGTGGCAGACCAAGGAGTAATTTGACCCCAATTTGTTGGGAACGTAATCAACACGTTCACATTTCAAATGCATCTGTACCAACTTGCAACAATATATCGTACAGAATTTAGTGATGGATCGTAGCCGCACAATGGCAATTATCTCGCAATCTACCCGTCTGCAAATTTGTGTTTAGTGCAACGTTTTCGTTACTCTTATCTTAGAATTTAGCCATAAAAGTCTTCGCGATTAGTCGCTATTAAATATGATACATATTGTATACAAAGTACTTTATGACGTGTCCTGAAAATTAAACGACGTTCAGATGATGGTGAAATAAATAGAAAAGTTAAGTATCCTATCAAATACACGGAAAAAAGTATTTACGACGCTATGGTCTCCTTTCTGTAAATTAGAAATGACGAATTGGAAGAGCATATGAAGGCGTGCTGAGAAGTAATTCCTACGAATTTTTTTATGTGAAAACTATTAAAGCTTTTTCAATATCGCAGACATTATTAACATTCCACATCTTTAATCTTTCTACGTATTTATATCTCAACGTATTCATGCTAGTGACGAAGACATTTCTCCCAACGAGAGGCCAGTTTGTTGATGTCGTCACTCTGGAATGGGTGACTTTGTTAACGAGGCCACAACCTCACCTCTACTTGCATCGCTTCATCACAACCAAAGTGGAGTCATCCAAAGTGTAGTTTAAGTCTTCAAAAACTATGAGAATTAGTTTGAGCCAAGACGAGACAGTACGTGGGCTGATCGATGACAGACCCCAAGGCGTCGGATTGTTGCAGATGTCGCAGCGCAGTTGTGCGGTCTGGCATTGTTGTATTCAAGGAGAGGTTGCTCCATGTGTGGACTAATTGGTGTGCTGATTATAGCATGCACCGACAAGTCATGTTGTGCACTGTCATGCTAAACGCTGCAATTCGGAGCCCTCCAGCTGTAAGTACGTAGACATGAAGAATAAATACATAGAATGTTGGTAAAGTTTGTTGCATTTAAGAAGCTTTAAGCGTTCTCGCTTAAAAAATGCGGAGCCATTAATATTTTAGCACGGCCTCATAAAATAAACCAATTCGTACGGAAAACGATAAGATCGCAGATCTCTTATAGAATGTTTCTTCTAAACAAAGTAGTACGCAAAACTAACTTTACGTTTTACTCTTGTAAGCATTGTACTCAAGAGTATTTCTGCCGGCAGTGCTGTTCGGAGAATGAGGCAGTTGCCGGTTCTTGCTACGGGCTACTTCTGAATTATTTTCCAATAAACAATTAGATTTGACGTTAATTAGTGATGAAACCGTAGAAGAGGAATTTTCGCTCTGAGATTGTTTGTGTTTCCTGCGCACGGTATTTTTGTACGCAACGAAAAAGTCACCCCGTATAAACAACCAGCTTTGTATCTGCAACGTGCTGCATGAGTGTCATACCTTAAAACCTTTACATCCATTGTCATACCAAACAATGCACAGATGCGTCCCACATTTTATGAACGAGGAACTTTAAAAATACGAAGAACATGGGCACATAATGGAGAAACAAGATATTTGCTCTTACATGATACTTTTCCTACAGAGCCGATTGAACGGGTGCTCTTCAACGTGGCTGAGATTATAATGGAGTTATTTGGGCTGTTTGTGACAAAGAGATAGCCGCTTCTGACATGCCGCAGTTTTTGATTCATGTTAGATTTTCTTCATTACTTGTGCTTATTTCCACTTCTTTTGTCCCATGATGAAATGAAGACTCATCCACGAAAATGAGAGCTGATAGGAGGAGCACTGAACAAATTCCATTTGGTTGGTCTGCGATCGCCTCACTCTCATCGTTTCAACTAACCACCCGTTTTTTATTAAAAAAAAAGAAAACAAAGCTTCAGTGAGGCTCCTCTTGTATATTTATGATTTAGTGACCCAAAGATCGGATACAGGTCAGAGTTCGACTTAACAATAGCCTCAATGTTGCTATAGATTGGAACTTTTTCTACTCATTAGCACAAAAGATACTGCGGTAGACATTCGTCACGTCTGTTACTTGATAAAATGTGCTTTATACACTGCAACGTTAAGAAAAATAATGTATAATAGAATTCTACTTATGTGCTAGCATGACGACGACCAATAGTATGTTCCAACATTCGTTCTTCTGGGAACATCCATTGTGGTGCGTACGCAGAATGAAGACTCCTCAGGAAAGCCGACGTGGTACGGCTATAGTATCCGGTGCTGTCGTTGGGCGACGCGCCGCTTTGTACACACATCAAAAAATGTTTTGCATGACCTCGGTTCCGAGGGTTCCGGAACCTGGCAGAAGATAGGAGTAATCAAACATAAACATCATTTCCGCCCTTTTTATTGCTCGTGAAAACCACACATTGCATGTTGTACCACCACACAGCGACATCTTCAGAGGTGGTGGTCTAGATTGCAGTACACAGCGGTACCTCTGATACCCAGTAGCACGTCCTCTTGCACAGATGCATGCCTGTATTCGTCGTGGTATACTATGAACAAGTTCATCAAGGCACTGTTGGTGCAGATTGTCCCACTCCTCAACGGCGAATCGGAACAGATCCCTCAGAATGGTTGCTGGATCACGTTGTCCATAAAAAGCCCTTTTCAGTCTGTCCCAAACATGTTCGGTACGGTTCATGTCTGGAGAACATGCTGGTCACTCTAGTCGAGCGATCTCATTATCCTGAAGGTAGTGATTCACAAGATGCGCACGACGAGGGCGCGAATTGTCGCCCGTGAAGACGAATGCCTCGCCAATATGCTGCCAATATGGTTGCACTGTTGGTCGGAGGATGGCATTCACGTGTTGTACAACCGTTACGGCGCCTTCCATGACCACCAACGGCGTACGTCGCTGAAACATATTGCCACCCCAAAACAGTGGGGAACCTCCACCCTGCTGCATTCGCTGGACAGTGTGTCTAAAGGCGTTCAGCCGCACCGGGTTGCCTCCAAACACGCTTCCCACGATTGTCTGGTTGAAGGTATATACGACATTGACCGGTGAAGAGAACGTGATGCCAAATTTGAGCGGTCCATTCGGCATGTTGTTGGGCCCATCTGCACCGCGCTGCATGGTGTCGTGGTTGCAAAGATGGACCTCGCCATGGACGTCGAGAGTGAAGTTAAGCGTCATGCAGCCTATTACGCACAGTTTGAGTGGTAACACGACGTCCTGTGGCTGCATGAAAAGCATTATTCAACATGGTGGCGTTGCTGTCAGGGTTCCTCCGAGCCATAATCCGTAGGTAGCAGTCATCCACTGAAGTATTAGCCCTTGGCCGGCCTGAGCGAGGCATGTCAACAACAGTTCCTGTCTCTCTGCATCTCCTCTACGTCCGAACAAATCGCTTTGGTTCACTCCGAGACGTCTGGACACTTCCCATGTTGAGAGCCCTTTCTGCCACAAAGTAAAAATTCGGACTCAGTCGAACCGCGGTATTGACCGTCTAGGCATGGTTGAACTACAGAAAACACGTGTACCTCCTTCCTGGTGGAATGACTGGAACTGATCGGCTCGGTCTAATAGGCGCTGCTCATGCATGATTGATTACATCTTTGAGGGGGTTTAGTGACATCTCAGAACAGTCATAGAGACTGTGTCTGTGATACAATTTCCACAGCTAACGTCTATCTTCAAGAGTTCTGGGAACCTGGGTGATGCAAAGGGTTTTTTGATATGTATATGTCCGCGCCTAGGGAAGCCATAACAATCGACGCTAGCAGTCTGTGATTCCTTAGACGTCGTCGTACTGTATGTGCGGATACTTGTCCTGCTGTAAGGAGCAAGAAATATGGCTATGCTTAGAGAGGTCCGCCATTGTTGGTCGACATACGAACGTAGACAGAGAAAGGGAGAAAACAAGACATAGCTTTGTGGCGGCCGATGTAACGAATTTTGTAGCTGGCTAACCACCTGAAATAAGAGAAAAAAATGGAGACCAGCATCTTTTAAGACAACTTCTTACCGGTCGGCTTAAGATTCAGCCAATCAAAATTACGTGACGTCAGTAAAACGCACCGTCTCGGGCGGACTTCGCTTTGACTATTGAGTCTCTCATCCGGCAGAGCCGAACTTATAGGCATGCTGATGGTACAAAACCAACGTCTGATTCTGGAGTCACTTCAGTCACCACTTGCAGATTATAAGCGTGGTGAGATCCAGCCGTGACGCGAATAGTTGAGTTATTTCAAAATTCCTTATGAAGGGTTGCTTGCAGTTAAAGGTTCACCATGTTTTCAACTTTGGCAATAAATGCAAACGTATACTCTTCGGTATTTTTTTTTGCACTAACTTTCGACAACCTTCGTACAACTTCCACTAATGTAAATACATTATTCAGATATGTGTTTGTCTGAATCACATCCTAGATCCTATATCATGGTTTGCGAAGGCATTAGCTATTGTTGTGAATGAATGTTAAACCATTTCTTCTACCTAATAGACTGAGTTAATTTTATTTATTAAATATTTGCTTAATTTCGTTGGTAATAAACTGCTTTATGACTGTTTTGGTGGGAAACGGTTTAAATGTACAACGCCATCTGAAAATATCCAACGAAAGCTTCACATTATAAATCACCACCGCCAATACCACGAACTGGCAGCTTGCAAGTTCACCAGTTCTTGATGCGAAAACTTCTTCAGCAGGAATACGAGATGTTACAGAGGTGATGACTGAGAATGTGGTGGCAAAGACATGTAGAGAAACTGAATGTCGCCTTGACGTTTTGAATCTATCAATAAAATATATTACTTATTAAACTGCCATGCACAACAAACCCCATAGCTGTATCTAGCATAATTCTGTCTAGCATTACTCCTTATTGATAATTTTTTGTACGCCGGTAAAGACTTTATGCTCATCCTGCAATAATTCTACTAGAATGCTTGGCGTAAAGTCAGTATGCTGACACAGTGAATCTCTCAGGAGATTCAAATGCTGTACTGAAACAATCATTGGATACACACGGCAATAAACACCGACTTAACAAACTCTTGTACAGAATGCAGACAAAGCTAGGCGCGGTGTACAAACTGCACTCAACATCTTCTGCGTGATCAAAGGTATGGTAACCGATATCTGGCTAGAATGAACAAAATGTAGCCATGTGAAGGGGTACAGGTTATTACCACGCCATGTCTGTACAACATACTTCCAGGAGCGCTACTCCCACAGGGAATGCAGGTGAGCTTCTCTGACGTTTGAAAAGTAGGGGAGAAGTACTGGCGGAAGCGAAATGTGAAGACGGATCTGGATAGCTCAGTCGGTAAGAACTTAGCTCTCGAAAAGCAAGGCTTAGGTTCGATTACCGGGTCTGGCATACGGTTTTAATGTGCCCCCGACTGTTTTTATGTCTGTGTTCGGGTGTGATATGAAAGAACGTTTTAAACCAGTATTGCAGGTGGCTAGCATGATACAGTTTCGTATTACACCACACCAATGGCGGCCGGCCGTGATGGCCGAGCGGTTCTAGGCGCTACAGTCTGGAACCGCGCGCAGGTTCGAATCCTGCCTCGGGCATGGATGTGTGTGATGTCCTAGGTTAGTTAGGTTTAAGTAGTTCTAAGTTCTAGGGGCCTGATGACCTCAGAAGTTATGTCCGATAATTCTCAGAGCAATTTGAAACCACCATTAGAACACCTGTGGCGCTTCAGCTGTTAGAAAAATGTTGTACGACGCAGTCACTTACCCAAAGTGTTTTATTGGAATATGCAGACGGTTAAAATATAAAAAATTCGAAAATAGGTGACATATATTGTGCAAGAAATTATAATAAACAACTTTCTCCTTACATTGCAAGACTGCATCACCTTCAATATCATCGTGTAACACATAAATGTGTCAACTCTACCATGAGCAGAGAAAGCAAAATAAAGCAAGAATTAATGATGCCGCACCTGATGAGCTTTCAGCAGCTGCTAAGTATCACATTCCATTTAAGTTACCTAAGAGGTTCAAGGAACCGTGTATGGTAGCAGCCTCTGAAAGGAAACGTCTGCTAAATATATCTCGCGGAGAAAGACATTCGCAATAGTGATGTTCCATAAATGAGAAATGCCCTATAATCTCATTGACATTCGTTTGTGGAACGTATTAAGCCTGAAATAGTACCCTGCCAAATCTATAAACATACACAAATTCTACAAAAGTTGTACGAAACTAGCGTGAATAATTTGGTTAGTTAATAATACAAAATATGTTTCATAACAATGATACGAAATTGTATGCCATTACAAGTGTCCCAATAGTTTTGGATTAACCAATTCTTCGTTTATAATGTTTTAATAATACAAAATATATTTCATAACAATGTAGCGAAATTGTATGGCACTGCAGGTTGTAATGGTTCTTTATTTACGTGACCATTACGGCACTCCAAACCCAGTTCTCTATACCAGTAATATCGTACTACTTTTCTGAGAAGTAACAGACATGTTTTTGTGACAATATTCACATGTGGTTTTATTAATGTATAGGTACTCCGATGTATCGATATATTACAGTGATATGATTCTTGTGTGTATTCATTTCTGTGAGACTGGCATAATCTTTGACTTACTTGTAACCGTTTTGGTGCGAATGCGCACAGGGCAGTCTTTGTTTCACTTTGCAAAAATTAAGTTGTTATTTCGCTTTGTAAAAGAACAGTCAAGTCTTGTGTTTGGTTAAAGTGGAAATTAAATATATGAAGATTGATACAAAACTCTTTTCTTGATGGTGTGACAATTAAGAAGTATATATGAATTTACAGGAAGTTTAATCAAAATGTGGATCGTGAACACCAAGTCAAAAATTATTTCTGCCATACCATTGTTCTGAGCTGGGATTGTTTGACATTAAGAATTTCCTGAAAAACGCATTTGTTAGGTCTTCAAATATTGGTAAAATACAGATGTGGACCTTCTAGCAGTCAAAGTGGAATCACCCTAGAATCAACAAGGTGAGCCATAACCACTTCGACGAAATCTACGTGGGAATCCATGCAAGACAAGTGCCAAAATTAATGACTTTTTTCAGGGACTTCATTATTTCCATTCTGACGATACCATCCACAGTCAATAAATTTTTTGTCGCCCGATAAAGCGAACATATTCTGCGTGAGCAACATTATTTCTAACCTACTTTGCAAGTGGTGGTATTATTAGAAGGTATCCCAATAGTTTTGGATTAACCAATGCTTCGTTTATTATGTTTTAGATCATTCGATCCAAAAACTGCACACGCCATGTCATACTCTAGAGCATCCATTCATTTTCACAGGTTTCTATTAAAGTCTACTTTCCAAATCGCGAATATATTGCTTCTCCAACTAATAACGAGAGAGAGTAATTAATGCCTCCATTAAGCAAAATTTAGTCTCCAGAGAATTTCACTCTGTCATAAGTTACCATCTTGAGAGACGAAACACCATATAAGCCTCGGTAACAAATTTACATATTTCTTGCACATTCTGCAATACTATTTCTCAGGTATTAATTTCACCCCACCGTCTAGCGGAACATCGTCGGCAGCATCTCCTCGGAGATATCCCGTATCCTCGCAGCCAGGAGAAACCATTCTTAAATGAGCTTTTAATTAAGTTTAAGAAGCGCAGGTATCATGATACCTAAATTTGAACTTCCTCAATTAATCTTGCCATGTTCCTAGCAGAAATTAACAGCAGATAAAACCTTATCTGCCAAATATGCAATTACGTACATATTCCGCCTTCAATGGGTATCTCCTGCAAATAAAGTAATTCTATGAAAAACGCGAAACTATAGTTCAGAATGTATATCTAAATGGCATCAAATTTGGGGAACAACGTGCTTAACATATGTTCATACTAATGCGGAAAACTAAATGAAAAATGGTTAAACAGCACAAGGGATACAACACAGGATTCTTTTTTTTTTCTTTTCAGCGAAGTCGCACCAGAAAATCACATTTCAAGTAAAGATCATTCGAGTCAAACCTTTGTGCCTTGCCCTTTTCTTTAGATTATAATGTAATCAGTTGTCTTAAAATAACTGAGGTACGTCCTACTGATCTTTATTATAAAGAGAGAACATTAAGGTGTCATTAGGGACACTGTTGCTGTGCCATCAGTGTAGTTTCATTGTGCAACTTCTTCGTTAACTGTTCTGGAACTTACACGTTGACGGTTATAGCATACAAAGCTGCTGAAAAATTGAACCAATATTGCTAAAATTTAAAGTTTTCTACTACAATACCTTTAGTTATTTGTGTTTGGTGCGTTGTGTTGTTTAATACTTTATTTACTTGCATTCATTTTTGTGTCCTGTTCATGCAACAGTTTATTGTTATATATATTTGATAAATGCATGTAGCATAGGCTTCATCCAATACAGATGTATTTGCGCGTAACCTATACTGTACTAAACTGCAGATTTTTGCACTGCTCTTGGTCACATGCTTTCGAGATGAGTGAGGGATCATGGGAGCTGACTGAGGGGAGAGAGAATTGGGGTATTGGGGTGGGGTTGGAGGAAGGGTGTGTGATGGGGTATTGTGTGCATGTACCTAATTAGTAACATTATTATTATTATTATTTTGATATGTTTATTTATTTATTTAGTTTCTCGGAAGTTTTCTTACTTTTATGGTAAAACATAGCTGAAGTTATCTACTACAACTGAGGAAATTGGCTGCAAATATTAATAATATTATATTTTCTCTTCAATGCAACACACATGAAAAACTGTGTTCAGTTTGATTGTACATAGCTGCATCATGAATATGAAAAAGTATGAATGTCTGAAAAGTTGTAAACCTCCTTTGCCATAGAACTGTTCAATTAATTCAGGAGTCCAACATGAAACATCAGAGCTATAATTAGAAACCGTTTATAGCGGGATGATGCAGAATAAACGATCCTTCTCTACAGTCATTACATCCATTTATTGTTAGAGGAGACCCTTATTATCTCTATTGGTAATTCTGCTATATTCATAAGTCACAAGACTAATTTCTTCTACTTCAAGGGAAACGTTTGTATATCTTTGGCGACACATATTTGGAAACTTTTACCCTTAACTTTAGAACAAAAATGGCTCTGAGTACTATGGGACTTAACTTCTAAGGTCATCAGTCCCCTAGAACTTAGAACTACTTAAACCTAACTAACCTAAGGACATCACACACATCCATGCCCGAGGCAGGATTCGAACCTGCGACCGTAGCGGTCGCGCGGCTCCAGACTGTAGCGCCTAGAACCGCTCGGTAACTTTAGAACAAACTTTTATTTAGAAATATAGTAGTAATATGCCCTATCTTCTCCCAGAAAGTGTTAAGTATATACTGTCAGACTACTTATCTGGCGTAATGGTAATAAAGTGAATTCACAAACGTTCTCGTGAGTCAGTCTGTTAGCGAAAACCATACCTAAGACAGTTCCTGAGTACAATAGTTCCTGTTGCTATCTCTGTCATAGAAACACGCCAGGGAACTTTAATACATACAAGTCGAGTACTGACAGTTGCAGTGAGCTCGTCGCGGCTGCTTAGCGTGCCTCTCTCTCTACCGGTAGCGGCAAGCGATGTCGTGGACGTCTCTATTGCAGCGACCTGTGTTGTCACAGCTCTGCAGAGCGCCACTGTTTCCACCTGCAGCCGACGGCGTTCCGCCGTTGAAATCTACGAGAAACAAACAGTTCTGCGAGCTGTCAGGGACGTCCTTACGCTGGCTCGATTGCAGCCTCCCTCCGTCTCCCCACCCCCTCCCAACGAAGAAAACGAAATTTTCAAGAACACATGAATGAACCCTTGTAAGTAAGCATTTATTCGTATGAAACTCACGAACAGCGACGTTTTAAAAGAAATTTTCAACAATTCCTTCGAAAACGTATACATTGTATTGTATGTATTGCATGTTAACCGGGGGCCTAGAAACGACGGAGAGGCTCCATCCCCGCCGCAGCCGCGGTGGTCCACAACCCCACGACGACTACCGCAGTCCACTTCACCCCTCTGCCGCCCCACACAGAACCCAGGATTATTGTATTATTGTGCGTGCGGTTTGGCTCCCGGTGGACTGCCCCCCCCCCCCCCCCCCCCCCAGGGAACGTCTCACACCAGACGAGTGTAACCCATATGTTTGCGTGGTGGAGAAATGGTGTTGTTACGCGTGGAGAACTTGTTTGCGCAGCAATCGCCGACATAGTGTAGCTGACGCGGAATAAGGAGAACCAGCCCGCATTCGCCGTAGCAGATGGAAAACCGCCTAAAAACCATCCACAGACTGGCCGGCTCACCGGACCTCGACATGTCCGCTGGGCGGATTCGCGCCGGGGACCAGGCGCTCCTACCCGCCCAGAAAGCCGTGCGTTAGGCCGCACGGCCAACCGGCCGGGCAACGTATACAAACTTTTCAGCTCTTTTCGAAGTATTATATGTAAATGTATGGACCTTCTGTGTACCTGTGTGAATATAGGACTCATTGTCAGTCATGCAGCTTTTAAGTTTAACGTTTCCCCGGAAGACTTAGACTTTTATCTGTAACTACAGACAGTTTTTTATATCGGTCCTTAGGTAGGGAGTGCTAGATCTGAAAATGTTACGAGTGGCTAAAATGCATAGATTTTTCTCATGGCAATAGAACAATCCTATCACGTAGCCCAAAGAACGTTTTCCATATATCAACCCAGCCAGGCGATTCAGTACAACAGGAAGTGCAATTAATCGACAGTCGTATCCTCAGCAGATTATGGCCGAATTTAACTTTTCTGCAGATGACAAAATTCCAGAAGTAAATTTTGTTCCAAAGTATGTACTTGGCGAAAGTTTTATACGCTTTTTCTTTCATTAATGGCATGTTATATGATTCGTATTAATTTATGTACAAAATGTTGAACTTAAACATTTTCTGTTGCGTGTGTGCTGTACCCAGAGCAATTAATATCTACGTAAACTCAGAGAAACAGTTGAAAGCAGCCTGTTTTAGGAGGCGAGTAATGGCGTACGTTTGCCTGGTCAGTTTCAAGGCGTTGATTTAATAATTTTTTCATAATGTGGGGCCACAATCGTAATATATTCCTTTAAAGTCAGTACCGCCATTAGACTATTTTTTATTTGCAGTGTTACATTTACACGATCATGATTTCGGCTTTAAAGTGCCATTATCAAGTGTTTTAATGTTATACAGTGATTATGATGTCATATTGTCGTATTTAAAATACACTGTGTCTAATAGTGTATTTTAAATGCGACAGTATGCCATCTTAGGCACTGTATAACATTAAAACCCTTGATAATGGCACTTTAAAGCCGAAATCATGGTCGTGTAAATGTAACACTGCAAATAAAAAACAGTCTAATGGCGGTACTTACTTTAAAGAAGGGCGATTGGTAAAGCTGAAAAGCAAAATTGGATTCTCTTTATTAATGACTACAGAGCGTATGTACGGTGTACTGGTCCTGTTCACAGGAAGAACGCTATCATGTCTTAGGTCCTTTACGTAAACAGTGATCAGTAAGGAATAATTATAAATAGTGACATTGTGATACATGCTTCAAATAATGTTTTTGATCAGAACCGGCCGGGGTGGCCGAGCGGTTCTAGGCGCTACAGTCTGGAACCGCGTGACCGCTACGGTCGCAGGTTCGAATCCTGCCTCGGGCATGGATGTGTGTGTGATGTCCTTAGGTTAGCTAGGTTTAAGTAGTTCTAGGGGACTGATGACCTCAAAAGTTAAGTCCCGTAGTGCTCATAGCCATTTGAACCATTTGAGCCATTTGATTTTGTTCAGATATAATTTCGGTGTGCTAGGTTACATGGTAATTTTTACATGATAGATGATGGCTCCTTTGGCCAGATATCAACTGGGTATATCATGGGTATATCATCTTATATGACTCAAATCACTTTATGGGTGCATTTAAATACCTATCCCGTCGGAACATACTGCCATAACACATTCTGAGTATATTTGAGTTCCAGAGACTGGAAAATTACACTGTACTGATACCTATTAGGATTACCAAAAATTTGGACGAATTTTTTTTTAATTCAAGAAAGAAATGGATACAGCTACAGCGAAGACACGGATTGCACTATCAGAGCTCATTGAGGATCATCATAAGGGAGGAGCAGCTTCTATACGTATGTAGCCTAAGAAGTATCGACATCAAACAGCAGTGTTCCAAAATAAACAGTGGTACGTGTTCTGGCGTGGGCTGTGAGACGACGTCAGCCAATTGCAATCTTACTAACCCCTTTCCAGGACGACAACGCGACAGCAGCGGCCTCTATACGAAAAGGACATAAAAGCGAGGCGGACTGGTCGCGGCCCACTTCCACAGCAGCATCTAGATTAGGCACTTCAGTACCAGCGACTTAAGATTTGTATATACTGAAGAACATTGTTTATTTTGCATGTCGCCCTTTGCTTGCGACTAATCTGTTTAACAGTATGTTAAGTGTTGTGCATTAATACGATTTGCTTGAATTCTTGCCTAGTGATCCGAGAAAGCGGGTTTCCTACGCATCCCGTATTTGACGAGTAGCACGTTTCAACAGTATGCGTTAATTCAGCGTACGGTAAACAGTTCTATTTAGAGTTGAAATTTCCCTATTTCATTTGGTCAGACAAGGTATTTATTTAGAAGCATTCTCACAGGTGAAATCAAATACACATTTCTCATATTTACTTGGTCGTTTTAGTGTTTATGCATTACCTGAACACCCCTAGAAGGGTAGAAAATTCGAAATGCAGAAGAATAAATGGTTCAAATGGCTCTGAGCACTATGGGACTTAACAGCTATGGTCATCAGTCCCCTAGAAAGGGCTTAACAACTGGCCGGTTATTAGCGCGAGTACTCGCGTCTGCTCAGGCATGTGCTCGCGAGCAGGTGCAAGGACGCTGAGTAGGGAGGGAGGGGAAATGCGCGCGCACGTTTGAATAGGGCCGCAGCGTGCCTATTGAATTCGCGCCGACTGTGTAACGTTTAAAGTACTACGATCAGCTCTAACAGTCACTTCGCTGGTTAAGAACCATGTCAAGTCGCCGTTGTGTAACCCCAACCATGCTTTCGCAGTTCAACCCCCATTGGGAGGAATTGTATCTGTTTACAGAAAAAGATGGTGTTGCAAAATGTTTAGTATGTCACAAAACGCTGAATTCTTTTAGGAAATTTAATTTGCAGCGACATTATATGTCGTACCACGCAAAAGACTACGGAAGTGGAAAATGTGATGGACCAGATCGTGCACAGGAAGTTATTAAACTTAAAAGGAAGCTATCCGAAGAAGATCTGGACGACGAAGAAAAATCAACTGAAGCAGCTCTCAGAGTGAGTTACAAAATTGCTTTGCTTTTAGCAAAATCCCTGCGCCCCTTCACTGATGGCGATTTAATAAAAGAATGTTTGGTGGTTGCAGCGGAACATTTGTGTCCATCTCAAGTTGAACAGTTTCGGATTGTGCCCTTATCTAACATGACCATTATGCGTCGCATACAGGACATGGCAGACGACGTCCAGAGCCAGCTTGCAAATATCTGTAAAGATTTTATAGCGTATTCTCTAGCTCTGGATGAAAGTGTTGATATCACTGGAACAGCGCAGCTTGCCATATTTATTAGAGCTGTTAACAGAGATCTTCAGGTGAGGGAAGAGCTCCTCGATGTAGTAGCTATGAAGAACACTACAACCGGCGGTGATATTTTAAGTAGTGTTGAAGAAAGTGTTCAAAATATAGGATTGTCGTGGAATTCTTTAGTTTCAGTGTCTACAGACGGTGCACCAGCGATGACAGGGAAAAAATCAGGTTTCGTTGCACTGTTGAAGAAGAAAATGCAAAAACTGACCATGCCGAATGAAATAAGGGGCGTTCATTGTGTGATCCACCAGGAAAACTTATGTGCAAAGAGTATCACTCTAAAAAATGTGATGAGTGTTGTTGTTCGTACAACCAATTATATAAGGAAGCATGGGCTACAACACAGACAATTTAAAAGCTTTCTTGAGGATGTAGAAAGCCAGTATGGTAGCCTGCCTTATTACAGCGAGGTCCGCTGGCTTGGTCATGGCGAATTATTAAATCGATTTTTTTGCCTATCAGATGAGATAAATATGTTCTAACTAACTACTAACTCCGTCTACAGGCCGCAAGCGACCCATCGGGACCATCCGACCGCCGTATCATCCTCAGGTGAGGATGCGGATAGGAGGGGCAGGGAGTCAGCACACCGCTCTCCCGGTCGTTATGACGGTTTTCTTTGACCGGAGCCGCTACTATTCGGTCGAGTAGCTCCTCAATTGGCATCACGAGGCTGAGTGCACCCCGAAAAATGGCAACAGCACGTGGCGGCGGGATGGTGACCCATCCAAGCGCCGGCCACGCCCGACAGCGCTTAACTTCGGTGATCTCACGGGAACCGGTGTATCCACTGTGGCAAGGCCGTTGCGAGATAAATATGTTCATGGAAATAAATAACAAGTGTGTTCCTGAACTGAAAGAGCCTTCATGGAAATGTGATCTCGCGTTCTTAGCAGATTTAACTAGCCATCTGAATGCTTTGAACATTTCACTACAAGGTAAAGATTTGCTAATTACTCATTTCATAGATCGAATACGAGCTTTTAAAATGAAATTGACACTTTGGGTGAGTCAGTTGGAAACAGGAAACCTAGCCCATTTTCCTAAATTATCATCCATGCAAGATGTTCATAAAGACTGTGAACGTTATTCACATAGTTTAGTTGCCCTTAAGGAAGAATTTGATCAACGCTTTCAAGATCTGACAGCACTAGACAGTGATTTTGATCTGTTCTCCTCTCCATATTCAGCGAATATTGAAGAGATTCGTCCTGAGCTGCAACTGGAAATTATTGACTTGCAGTGTGACATAGAATACAGAGACAAATTTCAGAACAAGAAAAACATTTTGGAATTCTCAAGACACTTCCCTCAGGATAGATTTCCTCGTTTGCACAAACTGGCGGCTACAATAATATCAATGTTCGGGTCCACGTATGTTTGTGAACAACTGTTCTCTGCAATGAAATGTAACAAGACGCGCCTGAGAAACGCATTGTCTGATCGAAATTTAAACTGCACGCTGCGCCTACAATGCACAAGAACATTTACTCCGAACATAGACGCAATTGTAAAGGGCAAAAAGTACAAGATAACCGAGAATCCCACACTTCAGTGACACCTTTTATTGTGTAACAGTTCACAAATTAATACGAATGTAGAGGCATACACTAAGCTAATAAAATTATGTGGCATGTGTACATTCTCCTTTATTTGTTTCATTTGTCGCAGTAATAATTCGTGAGTGATATCCCTGCAGGTGACCGCGGATTTACATTGACTGGCGGCAGCTGTTGTGTGCCCCACGTGACTCTCCCCACTCTCCGCTCTGGTCCGGTAGTGGGGGTAGCGTGCTCGCGCTGCTCGGTGCTCGCGCCTTGCTGCTCACAGCTTGCTCCGCGAGCACGTATGTTGTGAAGCCCTGACTTAAACCTAACTAACCTAAGGACATCACACAACACCCAGTCATCACGAGGCAGAGAAAGCAGAAGAATACCAAATCTGGAGTGTTAGTGGCTAAAGATGAGAAAGACCTCGTTGCTGGCCGTAAGCTGACGACAAATGTTCAGTAACGAACGATAGACTGTGAGAATAGCCACTCCGTAAGCTTAGTTATTGTGTTGCTAGACAATAAACAGTACCTCAATATACAACAAAAATATTCTGACAGTCGTAAAACAGAATAAAATCGCCCAATTTCTCTTTCCTGTAATGTTAATTTCAATGTGTGAAATTGTGTGTTTTAGTGATTTTAAGTAAAGCATTTCTGAAAATTACAAATTTGCTAACTGTAGATATAAATTCACGTGTTACGAATTCTTTACTGAAGGTGTGTAAAGCGTACAACTTGGATGATAAACAGTTTAGACATGAAGAGAATAGAAACTTTTGAAATGTGGTGCTACAGAATCAAGCTGAAGATTACGTGTATGGTTTACCTAACGTAGTGGCACTGGACAGAAGTTAGGAAAAATAAAAACATGACAGAACTTGACTAAAAAGAAGCGTTCAGCTGATAGAAAAAACCATAAGGAATTGTCAGTCTGATATTGGAGAGTGTGTGTTGTGCGCGTATGTGCGTGTGTGTGTGTGTGTGTGTGTGTGTGTGTGTGTGTGTGTGTGTGAAGGAGGGAAAGGGGGAGGGTTAACTTTTCAAGGGTCAAATGCGTCTAGCTTGCAGTAATTGTGCACATATGTAGATGCTTGCACAGGTAAACTAGCATGGTGAACTACGTCAGTGTAGTCTTGGGCCCGAAGACAAAAACAGTAACAACGATATCAGTTCTGTAATTTCATTTTTGCCGCCGAAGTAAAGGATAGTAGCGGAAAACGTATTACCAAAGGAAATACTCGAATTTGAGACTAAAAATACATCAAATTTTTAAATTAAAAAAATTGTTTTAATTACCGGCGGGAATAATTCCATGTCGCATTTTATATCTTTGGCAGTTTAAAGAGTTGCACTTTTAGTGAAACGAGTTAGTATACCCCGTCATTGTACAAATATTTTGAACTCCCAAGTTCAGGTGTAGAGACTGTGTTAACACTGTACAATTTCGTATGTTCTCCGAAGGAACCTTCGCCAAATTGGCACCAAGGACAGCCATTCTTAATACTAGTGAGACGTTAGACATGAGCTGACGCTGTGAACAGGGAAGTACTGGCAGCTTTGAGAATAAAAGATTCTTGTTTACCAAAATCGCTTCATAAATAAAACACTGCAGGCTATTCCACCGTGTAATACTTATTATGAGCAGTAAATTCAAGTGGTAAATTCATGGTTGAGATGACTTATTGCTGAGCATTTAAAAGTAAAGAAGCGAAACAATTCTTATAACGTAATAACCAGTAAAATTATAAAATCGATATTTTCGACAGGGATTTCATCTCTGCACTTCATAATATTCTCTAAATATTTTATTTCTTCTCTTTTGAGAATACGAAATGACAGGAGTGCTCATATTTGTTTTTCCACTCCAGCTGGTAATATTATTCTCTTTCACAGCGCAGAAAGCCTTTTCAGATCCGTAATTTTCGAGTAATTGCAGTTGGCTTTATAGACTCGATCAACAGCCAGCTCGGATTCCTGGGCGGTGCAGCCACTTTCAAACGCTGTCACTTGTCCATTAAAAGAGCGTCGAGTTAACTGTTGTGACGTCTCATTTCAGTTTCGCTTTCAAACAATATCGTATCTGTATATGTTTCTGCAGCCCCTGTTTCAACAGAAAGCATGTGTATGTGTGGTCGTGTCATGGTGAGAGTAAAACAGGTTGTAATGGGTATTAAGTGCAGATATTTTTATATGTCGTACCTTAATATGTACACACATCAGTGTGTTGATTTTTTTTTTGTTCCATCGAGCAGCCCTCCGACAAACACGTCATAAACTGTATGACTCACTGTATTATGCACGATCGTACTGCACCACTAAGTGGACCACGCCTGACAAGTCTGACTGTTTTGCGTCCACGCGTCCACACTTCAGCACCAGATCTGCTGCCCAGGGGAAGTTAGGAGCACTCGTCCCGTACATACTTGGAGGTCTAACACACCTAAAAACATATGACTTATAGTGGCTACAATTATCAGTCTTCAAATGAAGTAAATACTGATGTAATTTCGTTCAGTACAACGTCGTCAGTTACTAACAGAACTAAACTTATACCTGTTGCATCCTGTATATGCAATTATCCTGGTTGAGGCCATCACAGTGGTGACCAAAACTTTACATTGCTTTATAGTGTGACATTTTGTTGATGGTATTTGATTGAAAATCCCTGGGTGGTCAATTAGACATGTGTATGTGCAAGCCCTCTGGCCAGAAGACCGTCCTGCCAAAGTACAATTCTCCCAGTGGATTCTATGACAGAGCACTGAAAATCCTCTTTTTACACCTTTCACGCCGGCCGGAGTGGCCGTGCGGTTCTGGGCGCTACAGTCTGGAACCGGGAGACCGCTACGGTCGCAGGTTCGAATCCTGCCTCGGGCATGGATGTGTGTGATGTCCCTAGGTTAGTTAGGTTTAATTAGTTCTAAGTTCTGGGCGACTGATGACCTTAGAAGTTAAGTCGCATAGTGCTCAGAGCCATTTACACCTTTCACTTTACTGAAGGACTGGTGGAATCCATGCAGAGTGGATTAATAACGACAGCCACGGGTATGAAATTAATGCATCAGTTTTACGTTTTACTTTGAAACAGTTTGGCCAGTGTGACAGACTCGTAGAGCAAAGTACTTTAATGGTAAGTCAACAGACGCTGTTCATCAGCATCTTCTGCAGGACAGATTGGAAGCACTAATGGCGCATACTCAGTTGATATAAAGATGTCAGATGAAGTGGAAAGGAAGTGTTCGTATGTCCCGTCGACGTCAAAGGGCGCAATATGAGCAAGTGAGTGAGTTCGAATTGTATGCAATGATTGGTTTCTGCGAAACAGGCTCGTACAGGGCATGTTCCTTCGACAGCAATGAGCGTATGGAAATAGTGAACAGAAGAGGGTTGAAACTTCCTGGCAGATTAAAACTGTGTGCCGGACCGAGACTCGAACTCGGGACCTTTGCCTTTCGCAGGCAAGTGCTCTACCATCTGAGCTATCCAAGCACGAATCACGACCCGTCCTCACAGCTACAATTCTGCCAGTACCTCGTCTCCTACCTTCCAGACTTCACAGAAGCCCTTCTGCGAACCTTGAAGAACTAGCACTCCTGGAAGAAAGGATACTGCTGGGAAATGACTTAGCCGCAGACTGGGGGATGTTTCCAGAACGAGGATTTTACTCTGTAGCGGAGTGTGCGCTGATATGGAGCTTCCTGGCAGATTAAAACTGTGTACCGGACCGAGACTCGAACTCGGGATCGTTGCCTTTCGCAGGCAAGTGGTAGAGCACGACTCACGACCCGTCCTCACAGCTTCAGTTCTGCCAGTACCACGTCTCCTACCTTCCAAACTTCACAGAAGCTCTTCTGCGAACCTTGCAGAACAAGCACTCCTGGATAAAAGGCATGGATTAGCGACAGCCTGGGGGATGTTTCCAGAATCACATTTTCACTCTGCATCGAAGTGTGCGCTGATATGAAACTTCCTGGTAGATTAAAACTGCGTGCCGGACCGGGACTCGAACTCGGGACCTTTGCCATTCGCGGGCAAGCTGTGAGGACGGGTCGTGAGTCGTGCTTGGATAGCTCAAATGGTAGGGCACTTGCCCGCGATAGCCAAAGGTCCAGAATTCGAGTCTCAGTCCGGCACACAGTTTTAATCTGCCAGGAAGTTTCATATCGGCGTACACTCCGCTGGAGATTGAAAATCTCATTCTAGAAGTGGGTTGTACACAGTGAAGAACGGGTACTGCAGACCACAAGGTGACCAGAGTGCGAGATGACCGCCATCTTGTCTGATCGGCCATAACGAATGAAATATATTTGACCATACTGTTAGTCAATGTTGGAGAACTGCAACGGCTGTGGACACCTCTGTGTCAATAGCTGGACTCCGTCTGCTGATGACTGGACTGGTTACATGCATATCAATGCCCAGCCACATACTACGAAGTATGTGCAAATCTTCTTCGAAGGAATACAGGTAACGCTGATTACCTGGCCTACACCTTCGCCTTATATAGATTGCCCGTGAAACATGTTTGGGATATGAGCGGCGAGCAACATGTTCGGTCTTATCCTCCTGCAGCCTGTTTCGATGATACGTCAACACGCTAACAAATCGTCAGGCTCTCTTTCGTTCCACGCCAGTGTCTATTATCTGAATAAAATTACTTCATCATGACACTTCACGCATCCCTCCGACCAAAGCACTCCGTGTTTAGCTTTTTTTCGATTCGTATGTTTGGACCCCGAATCTCTTTATTTCACATTTCATTAGACATGATAACCGTACCAAACCAACACATATAAAACGATTGCAGAGAAATATGCACGTTTCGTACACGGCAACAGCCCAACACTACAGGATCATTTTGTACAAGACGTGATTCGGCCCCACAAATTCAGTTAATACTGTCTCAGAGATCGGCATATGTATGACATTGCACCATGTGGAACTTTTGTCTCGTCTATAAGCTGTAACCGATTGCCAAACAGGAGTGCTCATTAGTTGGTATCGCGTCAACAGGTGCAGTGAGTATGAAGATAGTTTCAGGTAATCGATGAAAGTGAGAAGTTCGCTTTTACTAATGAAACGGAAATTTTTCTTTCTTGAGTTTGCTCGCAGAGATCAGCTTTAATCGCGTTGAACGAAGCGGGCATGATTAATAGTTCTGCCGCAGGTTGTTAACTGCCGTTTTCTCGACATATTGTGGCTAGGTTGAGACACGATAGTAAATCAGGACCACAAAGCGCTTTGTCAGCCGCAGTAGAGCCATTGATCACTTAAAATCAGCTGAGGGCAGAGCAACTGGTGTTCGCGCCTTTCCTGACGGCAATCGCTTCATACACTGGCCCCTCATTACATGAACAACACTTGAGCTATGTCAAGTGATTCACGGTGTTTGCGTGCCGCCTTTTAACTGAGCGGCAGCCGATGAGGCAACATTATAGCAGCGAGTGGCATATGTCAACTGTCAATTAAGTTTAATAGGATCTTTTTATAGAGGCTCTGACTGCATCACCTGACGGGTTAACACCGTAGTCCATACTGAATTTTCACAGTCAAAACGCTAGTACAGTTCTGCAATTCTATTCATTTGTGTATTGTCACGCCACTAATGTCTGGAACAAATTTCGTAGTAATCACATGGCTCATTCTTGGTGTTGCGTTTTTCACTACAGTATTGTTTTGGCACATCCTTTTCCTTCCATAAAAATATCTCGACTTACCTGTCGCGTCAAATTCGAATAAAATTTTGCGATGATATCAACCATCACGTCGTCAGGGACTAAAACTGACTGTCGCGAACTGGCGAGGTTCCCTCTTTCATACCCACAGAACGGCATCGCGTCATGATGGCGCGGACAGAGGTGGCGCTCTCTCTATTTAGCGTTGCTTGCAGCGCCATCCATCAAATAAGCCAAGAGGGCCAAAACATAGTGCGGTTTCCATTTCGCTGTGCAACAATTAGTAAGATAGGTAGAGTCCTAAATAGGCAAAGAATCAGACCAGACTTCCAGCCACCCAGAAAAATTAAAGAAATGTTGCGACCCGTTAAAAATAATCTCGCCTGAGATTGCTGGGAATATATAGTATTCTTTGCGAGTGTGTTAATAGTTACGGGGGCAGTTTATACAAACGGTTTCCAGTCGTGGCGTTGAGCAGTGGCATCATCTAAAATACAGCCATTAGGATAAATCAACAGTGGCAGCGCACAGCTTGTTAAATAAGCACATGATTTTGTTTGAACAAACGAGAATAACTGCTTACCCTTCGAACTAATGGGACTCGGTGATCAAAGTAACTCTTGAAATCATACTGTGAAAACAACTTCAGCAGGGACACTGGCTATGACCTTAGCAATGCATGGAAGCATGCACTTGACAAGAAAAACACACAGAGGAATAGTTCCCGCAGTTCACCACCTGATGCAACGGATGGCGCTGCAAGCTACGCTAGGTAAACAGCGCAAGCTAAATGTATGGATGTAGAAGGTGCCAACTCCGTCCACGCCATCATGACGTAATCCTGCCAAAGGTATTCCGTTCTGTAGGTATAAAAGAGGGAACCTTCCAGCTCACTGTAGCCCATAACCGTCTCTGACTCCTCAAACTCCTCTCTGGCTGGACATGGGAGTTGTACCCCTCTACCATCCTCCACATCTACAAATTCTTAATCTGTCCCATCCTCTGTTATGCCAGCCCCGCCTGAATATCTGCCCCCCCCCCCCCCAAATAGTATAGGTCCCGCCGGATCCTTGAGCGTCATGCACTCCGCCTTGCCTTCTGTATACGCCTCCTGTCCCCCACGAAGATCCTCTATGACCTCATTCCTATCCCCCATCTACTCCTATTCCTCGGACATCTCCACATGCGCTACACCTCCCGCCGCCTTGATCCCCCTCACCCCCTGGTTGCTCCTCTCCTCTCCCGACCCCACCCCCTACCACGCCTTCACTGTTGTGTCCCCCCTACCCTCCATCTCTACACCATTCATCTCCTTTCCCAAGTTGGCTTCCACCAACTCCCCCTCCCGGATGATGCCCTCTCTCCCTCCACTTATCCCTCCTATCAACTCTGATTCTCACCCCCCCCCCCTCCTTTCCTCTGTCCTTTCCCTGGGCTCCCTCTTCCCCCCTTCCATCCTGTGTTTCTCCCCGCCTAACCTCTACCTACCTCCCTTCTCCCACCCCCAAGTCCTTTTGTCTTCCTGTCCTCTGCCTTCCCCACTCCCTGCTGTGTCTGCCCAGCACCCCCCACCCCTCTTATGGGTCCTCATCCTCCATTGGCTCCTTTCCCCCCTCCCCTCCCATCGCTTTTCCTCACCTTCCCCCCTTTTTTATTTTCCCATCATGTGACCAGTCCCCCCCCCCCCTCCACCTGCTGTCGGCTGTGGTATGTCATATTTTAGTGCAGTATGCCAGTGACTGTCCAGTATTGTTTCGTCTTTTCCCGTGTTACGAACAGAAACCATGCAGTCGCTGGGTGTGAATTTTATGTCCTTTGCGAACAGAAACCAGACCGTCGCCGTGTTTTTTTAATTGTCTGTCAATTATTTTACCTGTGAGCTTCATATGAATTTTAAGAGCATCATGATCCCTTTGTTCTTTGTTTTAAGTTCCACGATTTTTTCGCCATGTTACCCTTTGCCTCCGATTTTGTCGCCTGTTTTTTATTATATATTATCTTCTCCTTTTTTAAAACAAAGTTTGTAGGCTGAAGAGCGGCATACTAACCTGCTGCCAGCCTGGCCCCTTCGAGGGGAATCGAAATTCAATAAAGAAAAAAAAAGCTCACTGTACGTCAGTCAGGTCAGGGATCTGACAGTGTTTACTTGCGAGTACGTGTCCGTCGTTCGTTACGGTCACGAGTGTTACTCAGTGTTGTTTAGAGATAGTGCCTGAGTCGAGGCTGATTTGTCGTTCACCTTCTAACACCGTTGTTTTCTCGTATGCGTCCTGTTGTGCCGGGTATTTGTAGGTGACAAGCGTTAGTGTATTTTGTCCGCCTGGCTATGTCAGTCTGGCCGAGGCAAGCCATGAATAGGGCCAAGGATAGGAATCCGCAGCTAGGCGACTGTTCCGCAATCACCTTCGCGCGGCAATGTGACAGCGGCCACTAACGGCGTCCACGACAATCTGCTGGAGGCGCCGATACTGACACCACCCAACATGCTAAGGACCAAGCATATCACACCTCCCGCCACAAGTCACCGATAGCCACTGAGAGTAATACGGATTCACGTGCCCTGTCCACAGCCTCGCTTAAGGGATCGATCTTTCTCTTCGTCATCCGACGACTCCAATGGCTGCCTAATGATAGGCCTCTCACCCAATGACAGTCAAGCCATATCGGCCCCCAGGACTGGTATCACCGACCGAGCGTGGGCGCCCCGTCGGGTGCTGTTTCATCAACACCATCTCGTCGACCCAACAGCCCTTCTGGGGACTCCGACACTGTCAGTCCTCCCTGTGGTCGAAAATGTAAATGGCCTTCCGGTCGCGCCCATCGCTGCGGCCGTGATTCGGATTCAGATGTCTCCACACCTGGAGCAGCCGCACTTGTTGATGCCATGGACCAGGACATGGGACCCCCTGCCGACCCCACTTCTAAGAATCTACTGCCACCATCACCACAGAAGGAGAAGATGCCTCCATAGTTTACAACCCCACGAACTACATTAAACTGAACACCGGACTGCAATGCCTTATTGCAGGCCAATTGCAGGCAGTTTATCAGAAGAACCTCATCAAGTGCCTGCTTGATAGAAAGGACTTTGGACTACACTCATCAGGCTTCTGGCGACAGAAGGGCAAAAATCTTCATCAAAGACATTCCCAGAGAAGTTAGAGAAACAAACATCAGGGATGAATTACTCTGTCTCAAGTTCCTGGATCTTTTCGTTCACCAATACAACAATAGGGACCCTGAGACCCATGAATTAATCCCTCTGCCCTGCCTCGTTGTCTCCATTGTTAGGAAAGAAGATGTCGAACGCATTTACCAAATCAGGTATCTCCTGTGCAACAAGGTGCGTACTGAACCATTTGAAGGCCGCAATGGCCCGACTGTCTGCCGTATGTGTCAACATTTACGAGGCAGCGGCAATTACTGCTTACTGCCTTTTCGGTGTGTCAAGTGTGCCAGCTCACATGCATCAGAGGACTGCAAACTCCCAGCCTCAGATAAGCCCACAGGGGCCCGCTGTTTGGGCACCTCTCATGATCCCCACCATCTGGCTTCTTGGAAGGGTTGTCCTATATACCAGAAGGTTATCAAGTCTTCCCACCCTCCAAGAAGGAAGCCAAGGTTGGCCACCCTCACCATCCCAGGATCGCACTCATTTCCCCATCTTAAGGGGAGATGCCTGATGTTCAGGCGCAGAGCCCTCCACTGTGGCACCTTCTCCATCAGTCACCACGTCCACCCCTACCCGCCGCAGGATCAAGCTGCCCACCCGAGATATTCCCCCAGTGGTGAAGACAGGTGCTTCTTTCCAGCATGATATGAGAGATTCCCAATTTCCTCTCTCTTTTTCTGCAACCCTACATCAGAGCTGTCATTCGTGAAGCAGCTCCAAAGATTCATTAATTGGAGAACAACTCACCAAGTTTATCATCCTTGTTGATGGGCTCAACCAGATTTTGTTATAGTGGTGAATCGCTCACCGCCGGCAGGAGTGGCCGAGCGATTCTAGGCGCTACAGTCTGGAACCGCGCGACCGTTACGGTCGCAGGTTCGAATCTTAGGCATGGGTGTGTGTGATGTCCTTAGGTTAGTTAGGTTTAAGTAGTTCTAAGTTCTAGGGGACTGATGACCACAGCAGTTAAGTCCCATAGTACTCAGAGCCATTTGAACCATTTGAATCGCTCACCACATAACCGTCAGCCCCCTTGGGATCTTGTTGTATGTATTTTTAATGCTAATGACATTAAATATATGAAGACTGAACTGAACACTTTCCTCTGTGACCAGCATGTGGACATTTTATTGTCTCAGAAATCCACCTGAACCCCACCTACGATTTTCGTCTCTGCAACATGGTTTGCTATCCCACTGACCAACGCCATCGCCAAGGTGGGGGCACAGCAGTGTTCCTGTGTAAGACACTCATCCACAATCATGAGGCTCTCCAACCACTAGAACTTATAGAGGCTATAGTGGTTACTATTTCTACCTGCCTTGGCGCTATTACTTTTGCTGCGGCGTATTTGAGCCCTAACCTACCACTTCGTGAAACAGACATTCATACCTCGACATCATTTGACAAACTCATTCTTAAGCCAAATCTCTATGCCAATAATTCAGCTTGGCTTCCTCACGTTGGTAATCCCAAGAGCAGACTCCTCCTTTACACAGAAGATCCTTGGGCACTGTTGGTCTGTGGCCTATACACTCCCACCCATATACCAGTCCGCAACGAGTGCCATCTGAACGTTTTGGATGTGGCAATTTTCAAGAACATCATGGTGCCATTTTCATTGGAAACATTCAACTAACTGGCCTCTGACCACGACACCGTACTCCTGCACATTACCAACGTCACTGAGTCTTTAGATGTCCAGTCTACCTTGACCACCATGCATTGGGACAAATTTTCCAGGATCCTCAACAACACCACTCGGCAATACATCGACCTGACAACACCTGCGAGAAGGGTTAGTACTGATGATTACCTAACTATCGAGTTAGCGATGAAGATCTCTAATTCCATTGTCCCAAGGACGAGTCGCCTCCCCTATTGTAAAAACTCAAAATCCAGTACTACACTGGACTCGCATTCGGGAGGACGACGGTTCAATCCCGCGTCCGGCCATCCTGATTTTGGTTTTCCATCATTTCCCTAAATCGCTCCAGGCAAATGCCGGGATGGTTCCTTCGAAAGGGCACGGCCGACGTCCTTCCCTTATCCGATGAGACCGATGACCTCTCTGTTAGGTCTCCTTCCCCAAACAACCCAAACCAGTACTACCGCTGCAGGCAGTGGAAGCAGTTTCGTTGCTCTCAGAATAAGCATCGCATGAAGCATCTCCAACGTGAATTCAGCCACCTCTTTGTCGATGGGAAAACAGAATACTGCGATGACAAGATGTTCGTCTTTCTCCTTCAACATAAATCAGAATGGGCTGCTGTCTAAGCCTTACAGCACTCCACATTGAAGATTAACCATCCCATCCACACACTGGTTGGCTTAACTTACATTGCCCTCCGTGTGGTAGTAACTCTGACCTATGCATTTGAAGCACAGGACCAATTGCTCACCCAAGACCTTATGCCTAATGAACGTCATGATGAACACAATATTCTGGTGGCCATTGCCACTTTCAGGTAAAGGCCACTTTGACTGTCCCTCGCCTTACGTCCCTGGCAGAAATTCAACGGATCCTCCAGTGGAATTGTGGGCTCCAAGTTTGGATGGCATCTTAAACAGTCACCTACGCCTGCTCACACGCAAGCCACTGGTCTTATTTACCAGCGTCCTCGTAAGACCCCATGTTCCCTAATAACAACATGCCCATTAGTCTTCTGCACACCATGGCAAAGGTTTAGAATCTTTGATCCTCCTCCGTATTTCCCAGACTCAGGAACGGTTCCGATTCGATCTGTCAGCCGAAGTTCATGGGATCACCGTACATGTCATCAAGGGCTTTGACTCCACCATGTTGTCGCCAACGGTTTTCCTAGACCTAGAAAACGCATAAGACCACATTGGGCAGGATAATCTTCTGTACAAAATGCTGACACTTACGACCATCCCCGACATCTATGTCAAGATCGTGGATGCTTTCCTCCATGATGGAATCTTCCTTGTTACTCAGCAAGGAAAACACTCAAGCTTACGTCACATGTCGATGGATGTCCGTCAAGAGACTGTGTTGTCTCCCATTCTCTAATATTTATGTTAATGATATGCCAGTCATCGCTGTTCGCCACCTAGTGCAATACCTTGATGATACAGTGCTCTATACTACTGGCTGCAACATGGACCAGCTCATTTCTCGTCTACAGAGGCAGGTGGACGCGACAGCGACCTGGTGTCTATCAAACAAGATTACCCTCACTGCCGCCAAAACTATGGCAGTCTACTTCACCAAAAGGCGCCTAATCCTCCGCCACGAGATCACTATTGCAGGCGTCCAGGTCATATGGTCCCCTGATACCAAATATCTAGGAATCCGGATGAAGAAAAAACTGCTCTTCCATCGATATGCAGGACACGTCACCCAAAAAGGAGAGAAGCTGACAAAAGCGTTGTACTCAATGTTCAACAGCAGGGAACTGAACCTCGAAACCAAGCTCCAACTCTACCAGGTTGTTGTCCACCCTTCCCTCACCTATGGCTCCATTGCATGGGCAACGATTAGTGCCTGCACCTGCTGCGTATGGGGCTTCGGTGGAGCCTGCATGCCCCTCCCCTCAAGAAGGTAGGTACCTCCACGAGGAAATAAACATGGTAACTCTAAAGACGTCCATTCGAGAGAAGGGAAGGCGTCTCTATGACACGATCACTGGCTTATAAAACATTGGCACCACGACTCCCCAGCACTGGCACCGCCATACTGTTCCTCTAACCATCCTTGAGGAATCAGGTTCCGACCATGGCTAAAGATAGCCCTGTTACGGCCACTAATCAAGCGTCAGTCTTAATATGGCAATTCGATAAGTGTCGACCACTATACGACCACCAATATCACTACCTATGTAGTTGTGTTACCTATTGCCTGCTACCTTGAACTTCCATCGTCTGAGCGTGGTCTGGGACTTCACGTTCCACCATCACACCTTCAGCATGCACAATGATACAGGAATGACATCATTGTAGGACAGAACAATTTTACCCTTACACCGAGACAGTAAGACTGAAATAACCGGCGACGCTGTACGTCAGTATTAGGCCCTGACCAAGAAGATCATGTTGGATATCATCCAAAGCTTGGAATGACGCAGCAAGTGAACCGAGAAATTTTCATGCAGTGTCATTTTTTGCCTACCCTCTATAAATGTATGTAATCCTACACTTTTCGCATTCTGCTGAGTTTCCAAATCTATATAATCTATTCCTTGAAGTCTTATCATATTTGTTTCTTTTTTGAATAAGCATGTGCTGCACCTCTGTTCAGATGTTTCCATTTTCTTCTTCTTCGAATATCCCACAGTTTATTTTCCATTTCCAAACAACGCTGTGGCACAGAAGAATAGTTTCAGGAAAATCCTTTTAATTTTTGTGTTATTCCTGTTGCAAGTATTACTCTTTTGTTGAGGTTTGTTGCAGTCACCTGAGTGAAATTACTTGTGATATCTTCATTTATAACGTGCTAATTGTGTCGAATAATACGACAGGAAGCACCAGGGCCATAATTACCAAACATACACAGCTTGTGTTAAACAATGTTTATTAGCTTGCACAATTTAAATACAATAAAATCGATAAATTTAACAGGCACAATAAAAATTTTTCGTAAACCCCTGTTGAAATCTGTATAACAAATGTATAACACATTGAGAAAATTTCTTTAGGTGTAAATAATACAAACAAAACTTGCCAAAGTCTGAACTCGCAAAACTATCCTGTACAATGACTTCTCCTTCGCAATATAAATTCATACCAAGGTATAACATTAAGCTAACTCCTAAAACTTCAACGCTTGGCAATGAAGACACCGAGCACACAAACTTCCACTAAGGAATAGTCCAATTGATGCCAGTACAGGTAGTCACTAATTAAATAACAAACAATTAATAAAAAACAGCGCCTCAACATCTTAACATTCCATGAGAACATACGCACATGAAACCCACCTTTATAAAAATTAAACTTCACAATCAGCATACAGTGCACAAATCTGATGCAAAAGGCTGATAAGGGAATACAGAATTAATAAGGCAGAGCCTCCAGCAAACTGACTGGATACCGGGTTTTACAAGTTTAAATTTATATTTCAAGTGAAAGGTGCATCTACCAAGCCGGCGGAGGAACGAGCTACGAAGCTGAACGACCTGACTGTGCCAAGAACATTCAACATAAGGACGAGATCGAGACAGAACACCAGGAACATGGGGCCCGGTCTAACGAATCACAGTTCCACATTGGGAACGACCAAGTCGTCAACCCCAATGCCACGTCCCACCGTACCAAATACACTGCGCTCCGCCCAACTGAAACATAAATCAACTAAACAGCACACTTGCAATTGCACATTCATATCACATAAAAAAATAAAACATACCATTAAAACAGGAAGGCTCGCCATTTTTTTTATTTTTATTTTTTTTTTTTGTTAAATTCAGCTCTTAAGAAATCATTTAACCACCGCAGTACACGAGTAAATAAGATTGTTCCTTGGAACGTAATACAACATTTGAGTATTACCTTAAACGAGCAAGTGCCCACCAGAACTACACTTCCCTAGAATCTGATGTAGATGCACGACACAACATAGCATTTCGTTATTCGTTCGTTAAGTTGCAGATTTTGGTACTTAATCACCAAGGCTACAAAAATTTTAGATGTCCCACAACTCAATACTGAGGAGCTCACCGGATTTCCTTGCGTATAGCTGCAGATCCGTCATCAAGTGGTAGGAATCTAAGCTGGAAAGCCTAAGCCCCGTTATCATGTCACGTGTGACGTAACTTTGACATACTGGACTCGCAATCGGGAGGACGACGGTTCAATCCCGCGTCCGGCCATACTGATTTAGGTTTTCCGTGATTTCCCTAAATCGCTCCAGGCAAATGCCGGGATGGTTCCTTTGAAAGGGCACGGCCTACTTCCTTCCCCGTCCTTCCCTAATCCGATGAGTCCGAAGACCTCGCTGTCTGGTCTCCTTCCCCAAACAACCCAACCCAACCCCATAACTTTGACATATCAGACTCGTCACTGAAGACACATTTAGTTAGCCACTAACAAATATATACAAGCACACAGTTGCACCTATTTAAATCAAACACACGCCACATGCCCAGCCGAACGGTTAATGCCAGGCGAGACTCCGGCAAGCTCTTCTTCTCAACATGCACTGCGTGGCAAGAAAAGCCAAAACACCACGCCCCGGCTGGCCGTGGTGGCCAAGCGGTTAAAGGCGCTACAGTCTGGAACCGCGCGGCTGCTACGGTCGCAGGTTCGAATCCTGCCTTGGGCATGGATGTGTGTGATGTCCTTAGGTTAGTTAGGTTTAAGTAGTTCTAAGTTCTAGGGCACTGATGACCTCAGCATTTAAGTCCCATAGTGCTCAGAGCCATTTTGAACCACGCCCCGTCCCGGAAACCACAACTTTCCCGCCGTCTCCGGCCGCAGCACTCCAGCAACACCACGCGCAGTGAGCATGCGCACCAAGTAATGGCCAATCTCCCTACCGTTTTGTAACCGCAACCAACAGACCACACAGTGAGACCTGTTGCCTCGAAGCTGCAGACTTAAGAAGCCGAACCCGCGATGAACAACCGACTCGTGGCCATTCAAGGCGACATCGATGGCAAAGACGACAGTACAAGAATGGGGTACTGGTGCCAGCTGCGTGACGTATCAACCTCCCCCAGTCATGTTCGGACCTGGCCCCGAGCAGTCAAACATTGTCAGCCAGGCTCACTGTAGCCCAGCTCCATGTCTAATCTGGCTAACGTGGACGCGAAATACCTTGCCAGACGAGAGCTCATAACCTCGAGATTAACCGGACTAATCATTATAATAATCCTGCAGGGACCTCTATACAGCGGTCTCATTTTCCCCTTAACATCTACCGCGCGACCGCTACGGTCACAAGTTCGAATCCTGCCTCGGGCATGGATGTGCGTGTTGTCGTTAGGTTAGTTACGTTTAAGTAGTTCTAAGTTCTAGGGCACTGATGACCTCAGCATTTAAGTCCCATAGTGCTCAGAGACATTTGAACAATTTGAACCTTAACATCTTTCCCGGTTCCAGCGGCATGATTCCTGGTAAAAAAGAGATCGCCGATCTTACTCTTGAAGGGGCGACGTCCTTGATTATATGGCGAGGGTGAGCCATGGCGAGGGTGAGCCAAATTAATACTTCGACTGGACCGCTTACAATTTCTCTTAATGTCGCCGGAGTAATGGTCCCAGGAAAAAGTGACTAATACCCAGAGACTAGGTAATGGAGAATTGAGAGTGTAGGCTAACATGAGTGACACAGGCGTTGCCCTGGTAGCCTCATGGCCAACCGAATTAAAATCCTGGTTAAGCCATCTCAAGGTCGCGTCCCAGCGGGTTGGAGTCTTGGCATGGTAAATACTAAGAACAGCCTTAAGGTTCCTATTAACCCGTTCAGCAAAATATGGGTTGGGATAATATGGTGTGGTCGTGATGGTTTAATCCCACGGTTAAAGCAAAAGTTCTCAAAGAGCCTAGAACCAAAAACATGGGCATTATCAAAAAATGGTTCAAATGGCTCTGAGCACTATGGGACTCAACTGCTGTGGTTATCAGTCCCCTAAAACTTAGAACTACTTAAACCTAACTAACCTAAGGACATCACACACATCCATGCCCACGGCAGGATTCGAACCTGCGACCGTAGCAGTCCCACGGTTCCGGACTGCGCGCCTAGAACCGCGAGACTACCGCGGCCGGCTGGGCATTATCACTCACAAGAGATTTCGGAGGGCAGAGCCATGAGGACACTAGACAGTTGGTTGGCAGTGACCTTCGCCGTAACACAGCGAGTAGGGAGCAACCACACGAAGCGCGAAAACACGTTCACAACTGCTAAGACATAACGGCCACCTCTCCTCGTACGAGGCAGAGGACCTATATAATCCATCTAGCGAATAGAGTTCCCTCTGAAACTGAAGAAGACCCTTATGACATCAGTCTGGCCGGTGCGAGCTGCGACGCCGTGAGACGGGAGATAGGCACGCCTTCCTTCGTCCGTTGAAGCGGCTGGCAGCGGATGGTTCAGGAGAGCGATTTGTGCTGCGCCAGGTCTTCTCGAGAAATCGCAGTTTATTAGAAGTTAAGTGATTGGTGATATGTTGTTTGATTTACTCTTGTTAAATTCTACTTGTTTTCTAGGTGAGGTCACGAGCCGTTTTGCTTTGGGGTCGTCCCACCATTCTTCTCCGTTTGCCCACCCGCGGGAAGGTGGTTGTTTAGAAACTGGGTGGTCCGTTTTTCCCTTGTGGAGTAGGGGTGAGTTAGAGCAACCTGCAGTTCGGGTTGTCTGGTAATCTCCCTATCAATCTACCGTATGTTAGTAGCTGCCTCTGTCATGTTTGTCGGATTTGGTGTGTTAGCGAATTTATTGCTTGGATTGTAACGGCCTAATACTTGAAATATGTTTTGATCTTTGGAAATATTGATATTATTGCCTATTATCATGAGAGGCGGTATCTGTGTACTGTAATCTTAACTATTGTTTGGCCAATCTTGTAGAATTTTATATAAGATTTCATTTCATAGGCTTTTATTTAAACGATCATTTTAGTATATAAAGTTGCCACCCTTTCACCGTAAGACTTTTCTTAGAAGTTAAAATCAAGTTGCCCCTTCGGTGGCAAGGTTAATATTTTAATTGTTAGTGTTTTGTACCATTTCCATCCCTCCTGCGGGGGGTGCATAGTTTGTGGGCGTGTGTAAATTGTTAAAACTCTTAGTCTAAAGTAGATTGCACCAGCGTAATCTTAGAGAGGCTATTGGGAGCGGTCGTAACTACGGTCGTGTCAAAAGGGAGCGGCAAGGTTCTCTGCCCTAAAGCTCATACAGTCAAAACTTGTTTCTTCCTACCTCTGAATAAATTGTAACTTTGATATTTAGAGGGTGCTTTCTGATTATAATTTTAAATCTGTTTCTTTTAAAAAATGCTTTTAGGCACAATTAAAGTGAATAAAATTCCCATTTGTTAAAAGGAATTAGGTTATGAGTTCATCAGTTACTCCCTGGCAAGTACTTCCATGCTTACATAGTGTGATTAAATATGTTAATCTTCTTGATGAATCGCTAGTAAATAAAATAAATTCTTAAGAATATTCTTTGAAAATAAATCGCGGTTCAGCGGTTTTAATCGTTTCAAAGGCATGCAGTTACTCTTCCAGCCAAACAAACGGGTGATGCTCCTTACGCAGATCATTAAGTGGCACGGCCAGTTGTGCAAAATTAGCACTAAACTTAGAAAATAAATTGGCCATGCGAATAAACGTGGCGATGCCCTTCTTATCTTTGAGGGGAGGACGTTTCTTGAGAGCCTTAGTAAGCTCTTTATCAATTCTAACACCGTCGGCAGAGACGAGATGTTCACAAAATGAAATACAAGGCCGACACAGGTTAATCTTAGTCGGCTTCTCAGTAAACCCAGCCATTGGTATTCTAGAAAAAACCTGATCAAGATGCTCAAGTAGGTCAGAGGACGATATTCTAAAAATAACTTTATCACTCAGATATTTATAAACACAGCTATACTTAAAATCTCCCAGAACAGCTGCGCCAGTGGCAAGGCCGAAAGGAACTCGATTTAACTTAAGTTTCAATCGGTACAGAACGCCGTAGCCGCCTTCGAGTGCTTAGCCAGCGGAATGTGGTAGTACGCCTGATTTAATTCCAAAATGGTGAAGAAGCGCGCTCCAGAAAACCAAGTGAAACAATTGTGAAGGAAGGGCAAGAGAACTGATTCCACGACGACTTTCTTATTCAGGGCCTTATAATCAACGACAGCTCGAAAATTGGCATCCTGCCCTTTAGGCACAAGGAAGACCGGCGAAGCATAAGGGGAGATAGAATAACGGATAACACGGTCTTCCAGTATACGGTCGATTTTAGCCTGCAGGGTTTTCATCTTAGGAGGAGAAAGTCTGAGTGCGCCTGGCGCACAGGAATTCTATCCAGAAGATGGATACCATTCTGGATAATGGTCATGACGCCCAGCCTGTCCGACACAACTTCAGGATTACGATTCAACAACTCCCTCATAGACTTACGCTGCAGATCATCTAAGTTACTAAGACCATAGCTGTACACCATATGCACCTCACTGCCCTTACAGCAAGCACAGAATCTAAAAACAATCTCCAGGCGAGAACTGAATGTGGAAGGTACCGCCAGCATAATCTAGTACTAACCCCGTACGATGCGTAAAATCATAAGCCAAATGAGCAGTACGATCAAGTTTTTAGCAATAATAGACTGCCGCGCAACTTGTCCAACAAAGGCAACTCTTAGCCATCCGCAAGTCTACATCTTTGTGCGACCGGCCTCGGAATCGAAAATCGACACAAATGCCGATACTCCAGGTACCAGTCCTGATCAATTAGAGAAACCGAGCTGCCCAAATCAAACTACATACGGGTTCGTTGCCGTCAACTCGTGTACAAATATAAGAGAGGGAGCGGGTGGTCAGTGAGCCAATAGCCCTACATTTAACTGGCCAATTCCTGCGACGAGCCAACTTCTTTAAACGTGAACTGTTAGGACGGGAAGCTCGTTGCTTCGAAAATTTGCGAATGAAATGGGTGTCACCACCACAGAGAAAAATACGCCGGATCTCTGGTGTTCGCTTCTGTTTAAACGCGGACTGACCATCCCTCAAGGCAACGCGCTGTTTGTCAGCAAACGCAAGAGCTTCCGCCGTATCTACAATATATTGCATTTGACTCCAAGAGGAAGGCTTATTTGCAAAGGAAAAACGCGACCGGACCTGTGGCCGCATCTTCTCAGTAAGGTGGTCAGCGCTCTCTGCTTCCTGGATGCGCATGTGTATTACGTCGACAGTTATGCGTACTCGGTCAAAATATTGTCCCAAGGTTACCAGCTGCGCCTGCACTTGCTCTAAGGGAACGCGCATACGCGCTGACAGTTTTTGCTTTAAGGGGAGGTTTACTATCTTTTGGTTTAAAAAATAAATTTTTTTAAAAATTGCATTTTTGGATCCGTGAAAACGTTTAGAATCCATCCCTGAAACGGTTTTTCCGAACATGGAGCGGAAATGTTTGTTATTCGCGGTTGAAAACAAAAATGCACCTCCCTGAAGACGGCCCTTTTCACGCAACAGTTTTTTTCGGGAATTTCGACTTTGTAGCCGCGAAAAATTATTCTATGTGCTTGCCCATGACTAAAACTGATAAAGTGATCAAGGAGCTTACGACGTACTATGGCTTGGCAATCCAGTTCGGTGGAACAGATGAAGAAGGCAATATGGGGAACTTATTTCCACAAGTGTTCGACGGATGACCACCCACAAGACCCAAATTATCCTGCTGCGCAAACTAGTTGGTGCAAGTGGCGCATGCAGAGACTACCGGACATCAACACGACCAGCCGCTCTCCAAAGAAGTTCAAAAAGTGATTCATCCGAACTACGAGGCCCTTTCGGAGGACGAGTTATTGTACAGGTGCTTGGGAGGCAACACACAAAATTCAAATGAAAGTTTGAACGCGTGTGTTTGGAAGTTAGCCGCCAAGCATTTGCATTCTGGAGCGAAGACTGTGGAGATTGCGATTTTCCTGGCAGTGAGCAGCTTCAACGAAGGGTATTCAGCAATTCTGAAGACCATATCAACGATGGACGTCACCCTGGGACTCTTATTCGACGCAGTTCGCCAAGCATTCGGCCGGCCACCGGATTCATGCGGCCGAAAACCGCTCTTGAGCAGCTTTGGAGCAGCACAGGATGGCCCAGATCGAGAAGAGTGGCCTGTATGAGGAAGTACTAGTTTATGGAGCCGGAATAGCAGATTTAACGTAAGTTGCAAAACATTGCATTTATATGTAGTCAAAACTTCAAACGCGTTTTTCTCGAAATGACCGTTCTTTATCTTGCGGTATGGTAACTTCAAATCTATTGAACCGATTGGTATGATTCTTTGTTTCCGACGAAGCTAACTAAATTGTCTGTGAGCTGTACCACTTGTATTCCGATCAACCAACTATATATATTTTTACTTGGCCGACGAAGTCGAAAAATGGATTAAATGGCCGCCATTTTGCTTCCTATGGTCCAAATAAGGACTACTACCGCAATGGATTACTGCTACCTACAGAGGTACAACTCCTAAAGAATCGTATATACTTCGCTAACGGCAACTCAATTTTGATTTCAGACGAGCCGGCTGACCTGTGACATAACGTTCTTGGAGGTCTACATCGAAATTTTGTTTTGCTCCGATGGCACTTCCGCCTTTGTTCTTTGACATTTCCTATCGAAAAAATTCCAGTTTGTGGAGGAAATATCAACAAACATTTTGACCAAATTTTACATTGGTATCTATAGCACATCTCGAGAAAAAAATTCTCAAAGAACATGTTTTTTATGCCCAAAGGTAGTAAACCTCCCCTTAATACACGTTGCCTAAGCTGCCCTAACGACTCACGTCCCTGCAAGACTTCGTGCAAAGTATACTCAACCGCCTTTAGTTGCCGGTTAAAGTAAAGTTAGCAAAACGGGGTGACGAACCCGTAAGGCATCCGCGTGAACCTGAAGGTGTACAAGCAACCACAACACCTGCTGACCCTGAGTCACAGAATCCAAGACCAGTTCCTCAATACCCTTAATAAGCAATAATATCGCGTTAGGTAAACGAGCAAATTGATCAGTTAAACTACCTAGTGTCGACAGTTCAGTCAACAAACGTTGTATCTCTGCCTCGGATTCAGACCCAAAACCTCCCCCCTACAGGAAGTTGTGAAGTCTATCAAGTGATAATTCGCGATTCTAATCAGCGTTTCAGATTCACGAGGTGAGGTTAGACTTTGTGATCCAGTGATTTCGACTAGTGTTGGGCCATACGAGGATAATTTCTGTGGAACGGTGTACGTCAGTTCAACGCTTTTCGAAAATATACGGGTCACTTATTTTTCCTAAGTGCAGGAATATGACTTTCACACCGTTTGCGTGGTGTAGAGGATTCCTCTCATAAGTGAACCTTCGAGAAAGGGACAAAGAAAGAAAGAAAGAAGGAAAGAAAGAAAAGAGAGTCAGTCAAAGAAAAACAGTCCGTAATACTTGCAAAATATTTGTCGTGGTTTTTCCATTCCTAGGAAAGTGTAATACATACATAAAAAAACGTTTTTCATCATTCCGGTCCCCAGATCTCCTGAAGATAAACGTTGACTGTGGATATAGTATCACAGACACAGTCCCTTTCACTGTTCAGAGATGTCACTAAACCCACCCAAAGATGTAAACAACCATCCATGAGCAGCGCCTATTAGACGGAGGGAGTCAGACAGCCGATCAGTTCCAATCATTCCACCAGGAAGGAGGTACACGCCTCGTGCTGTCTTTAGTTCTACCATGACTTGACGGTCAATATCGCGGTTCGATCGCGTCCGTATTGGTACTTTGTGCCAAGAGCTCTCAACAAGGGAAGTTTCCAGGCGTCTCGGAGTGAACCAAAGCGATGTTGTTCGGAATTGGAGGAGATACACAGAGACAGGAACTGTCGATGACATGCCTCACTCAAGCCGCCCAAGGACTACTACCGCAATGGATTACTGCTACCTACAGATTATGGCTCCAAGGAACCGTAATAGCAACGCCATCATGTTGAATAATGGTTTTCGTGCAGCCACAGGACGTCGTGTTGCGACTCAAACTGTGCACAATGGGCTGCATGATGCGCAACTTCATTCATGACGTCCATGACGAGGTCCTGCTTTGCAGCCACGACACCATGCAGCGCGCTACACATGGTTGGTTGGTTTTGGGGAAGGAGACCAGACAGCGTGGTCATCGGTCTCATCGGATTAGGGAAGGATGGGGAAGGAAGTCGGCCGTGCCCTTTCAGAGGAACCATCCCGGCATTTGCCGCTACACATGGGCCCAACAACATGCCTAATGGACCGCTCAGGAATGGCGTCACGTTCTCTTCACCGATAAGTGTCGCATTTGCCTTCAACCAGAAAATTCTCGGACACGTGTTTGGAGGCAACCCAGTCAGGCTGAACGCCTTAGACACACTGTCCAGCGAGCGCAGCGCTAGGTAGAGGTTCCCTGATGTTTTGGGATGGCGTTTTATGGGGCCAACGTATGCCGTTGGTGGTCATGGAAGGCGCCGTAACGGCCGTACGATACGTGAATGCCATCCTCCGACCGATAGTGCTACCACATCGGCAGATTTATTGGCGAGGCATTCGTCTTCATGGACGACAATTCGGGCCTCCATCGCGCACATAATTTGAATGTGTGGTGTCACCGCCAGACATCACACATGCTAGGTGGTAGCCTTTAAATCGGCCGCGGTCCATTAGTATACGTCGGACCCGCGTGTCGCCACTGTCAGTGATTGCAGACCGAGCGCCACCACACGGCAGGTCTAGTGAGACGTCCTAGCACTCGCCCCAGTTGTACAGCCGACTTTTACAGAGATGGATCACTGACAAATACGCTCTCATTTGCCGAGACGATAGTTAGCATAGCCTTCAGCTACGTCATTTGCTACGACCTAGCAAGGCGCCATTACCAGTTTATATTGAGATTGTAATTATGTATCATCAAGAGCGATGTTCTCCAATTATGGATTAAAGTTAAGTATTCAAGCAACTGCGTACTTTATTTAGTAGACTCAACTCCTTTAATTGTCCCAGACCTCACGCCAGTCTGCGTGAGATTAAACGCATGCATTTCGGCCTCCTCTAGCAACACAGTGTTGGCTCTTCTGCCAACACATCATATGGCGACGAGGATGGGATAGGCAGGACACACTTGACTTTGCTCAGGAATCATTTGAAACTCCGCCAGCCGTGTGTCACGTTAACCGGCCCGCCGGGTGCGCTGCCCCACGGAACAGTAAACAGCCCTCGTGCCCATCCGCACAGCTGCCGCCAAGCTCTCCGCTACGTGTGCTGCGCAAGCAAGCCAATACAATGCTAAAATCATGTCCACGGTGTGCAACTAGACATTCGCGTGAGAATTGCCCGTCACGCCAAGCTATTTGCTTTTCCTGTAATAAAAAAGGACATATTCAGAGTGTTTGCCAGAAAAAACTTAGATTGGACACTCATAACCGTTCCAGGCCCTTTGCTTCGCGCCGGAATCGGAGTCGAACCACGAATACTCAGGCTCGTGAACCTTCGCCCATGGATATTCATGTAGTTCATTCCACTCCGCCCAGTGCCGCTCTCTCTAACAGTGACTGTGTTCGTCTCACAAATAGTGTGCGTCGACATCGCAGGAAATCCCGTCAAGTAGCCAGTGATTCTGTACCAGTGTCAGTTCACGTTGCACGAGACGGTCGCTCTTGTCGTCAGCAGGACAATAAACTTTTTGTAGATTTGGTCATTAATGGCAACGTGATCCCATTCCAGCTCGATACCAGAGCTGCAGTTTCAATGATCAATAAAGACACGTACAAACAACTGGGCACACCTCCGTTGCGTGCCGCAAATGTTAAGTTAAATAGTTATTCAGGACAAGCTATCCCTGTGTTAGAACAGTGCAGCCTTTTTGCAACATAGAAGGGACAAACACAACTTGTGTCATTTTACGTCCTTCGTTCTTCTTCTGCTGTGAACTTGTTTGATTTAGATTTATTTCAGTTGTTTAACTTGTCCATAGTTAATTAGGTCCTATCAGTGAACCAGACTGTGCCTTCAGCCAGTGTTTCTCGTCTATGTGACGAATTTGCAGACATTTTTGCACCGGGCCTTGGTTGCGCTAAGAACTATGAAGCACATTTGGAACTGAAAGTAAACGCGCAACCGAAATTTTTCAGAGCGCGCAATGTTCCCCACGCATTGCGTGATGAGGTCGCAAGAACATTACACGATTTGGAATCACAAGGTGTGATTGAACGTGTGCAGGCTTCTCTCTGGGCATCACCCTTGGTAATTTTGCAAAAGCCTTCCGGAAAATTGAGACTTTGCGTGGACTTCAAGGCAACAGTGAATCCCCAACTAGTGACTGCTACTTTTCCTTTACCCCGCCCGGTAGATCTTTTTGACAAACTGTGCCCGGGTAAATATTTTTCGAAGTTGGACCTAGCAGATGCGTACTTGCAAATACCAGTGGACGAAGAATCCCAGCGCATTTTGGTGGTTACCACGCATCTGGGTTTGTATCGATTCAAAAGACTGCCATTCGGGTGTGCATCCGCCCCTACATTGTTTCAGCAATATCTACAAACTGTTTGTGCGTCGGTCCCTACTGCAGCAAACTATCTGGACGATATTGTGATCTCTGGAAAGACGGAAGAAGAACATTTAGCCAATCTCAGAACATTATTTCAGATCTTGCGACAAAATGGTCTTCGCTTGCGGAAGGACAAATGTGTGTTTTTTGCTCGTGACTTACCCTATCTGGGACGTGTAATCAATGCCCAAGGCATACATCCCAGTCCAGAGCACCTCCGTGCCATACAGGACTTGCCTTCGCCGCAGACTTTGAAGCAGCTACAGAGTGTGCTGGGAAACATCAATTACTACCATAAATATGTGCGCCACGCCTCTTCCATTTCAGCTCCTCTTCATCGCTTACGCCGTAAAGGAGTTCTGTTCATCTGGACGACGGAATGCGAACGCGCCTTTCGCCAGTTGAAATCGGCGTTGCTTTCCACTACTTGCCTTACGCCATTCGATCCCCAGAAACCCCTTTTGTTGATGGTAGATGCATCGGATTTCGGGATCGGTGCTGTGCTTGCGCACAAAGATGGATCGCATGATCGCCCTATTGCCTTTGCGTCCAAATTGCTCTCGTCTGCGCAAAGAAATTATTTACAGATAGAGAAAGAAGCTTTGGCTCTCGTATTTGGTGTTATTTTCTTGATTTCTTGTATGGTCGTCACTTTACCATCATCACAGACCACAAACCCTTGACGTCGCTTTTTCATCCGAACACGCCTGTGCCTCCGCGTACATCGCAGAAATTCATTCGCTGGTCTATTTTCCTCTCGCAGTACCGCTACGATATCTTGTATCGGTCCACTGCTAAGCACGGAAACGCTGATACATTGTCCCGTTTGCCTGTTGCTGAGGATAGAGCATTCGATTCCTCCGAACTTGCTTGCATGTTCATTGATTCGGAAACCGATGACGTGGTCGAATCGTTTCCGATTGATTTTCGTCGTGTAGCTACGGCCACAGCTGCTGACCCTGTCCTTGCTACCGTTTTGCGTTTTGTTGCTACGCAATGGTACTTGACAAAGTCACGGATCGAGGATCCGTTGGTTCGCCGATTTTTTGCTCACAAGGAGAGACTTTTTGTTCGACGTGGTGTTTTGTTGTTGCGTTCTGATAATGATCAGTCCAGGGTCGTGGTCCCACGTTCGTTACAGTCCTCTGTCCTACGGCTTCTCCACCAAGGACATTGGGGTATAGTGAGAACGGATCAACTTGCTCGCCAGCACTGTACTTGGCTCTGAATCGATGCTGCGATTACGAATATGTGCTCTTCTTGCATGGCGTGTGCCAACCAACAATCCGCCCCACCGCAGAAATTCTTTGCATGCCCGAAAGCCACTGCCCCTTGGCAACGCTTACACATCGATTTTGCTGGTCCATTCTGGAATGCTCGATGGCTGGTTGTGGTTGATTCTTTCAGTAATTTTCCTTTTGTTGTCCGGACGTCTTCCACGACGTCATCTGCCACCATCCAAGCATTATCCGGTATCTTTTGCATTGAAGGTCTTCCACAGACTATTGTTTCCGACAATGGCCCACAATTCATGTCCGCAGAATTTCAGTCATTCAGCACGGCCAATGGTATTCAACATCTGACATCCGCGCCGTTTTCGCCTCAGTCAAACGGTGCCGCGGAACGATTGGTCCGCACTTTCAAGTCCCAGATGTTGAAGCTGAAAGAGTCGCATTCTCGGGAGGACGCGTTATTGCTCTTTTTGTCCTCGTATCGCTCTCAGCCTCGAGATGGTCGCTCGCCGGCTGAGTTGCTCCACGGTCGTCCTCATCGAACCTTGATGTCTTTGATGCATCCTCCGCATCAGGTTCCTGTGCAGCGGCAGACGCCTGCTTTTGCTCCAGGTGACGTTGTATACTATCGCAACTATCGCGGTTCACGGCGTTGGCTCGCAGGGCGCATCCTTCGCTACCTCGGCCGCGCTATGTATCTGGTCTTGGGGGCGTCTGGTGAGGTGCGTTGGCATCTCAATCAGCTACGCCTCTGTCGTCGCACGGGTTCTGCCGCTCCCCGTCTGCTTTCAGCGACGATGCCGTCCGGTCAGTGCCCTGGGGACCCATCTACTGGCTCGCCTCAGCCCCAGGTGTTACCGACGCTGCCTTCCATTTTGTCCCATGGCGACGAGCCGCCGCCGCCGACGCCGACTGTTCTCCCGCCGGCGACGCCCGCAGTGGACATTTCGCTGCAGCCGCCAAGCGCCTCCCTGGGTCACGCGTCTCCGATCGCTTCCGTGACCAGCTGTCCTCCGACATGGAACTCTTGCCTGCTCCGGACCAGCTGTCGTCTTCGCCCGTCGGGTGCCCCGTTCTGATGGAGGTCGACCCTTCGGCCCCTCCTGTCTCTCTACGGGCGCCTACACCGCATGTTGGCGTGCATCCTGGACTAGGTTTTCAGGTGTTTCCTAGCTCCCCTCGGACCGAATGGCAGGGTGCGGGTGGCACAGCCTCGCCTGTTGTTAGGTTCCCCACCTCGTCGCATACGTCAACATGGGGTCCTCCCCACGGTGGGCGGAAGCCTTATAACACAACCGTACGCCGATTTGCGGGGGAGGAATATGGTGTCACCCCCAGATACCACACATGCTAGGTGGTAGCCTTTAAATCGGCCGCGGTCCATTAGTATACGTCGGACCCGCGTGTCGCCACTGTCAGTGATTGCAGACCGAGCGCCACCACACGGCAGGTCTAGTGAGACGTCCTAGCACTCGCCCCAGTTGTATAGCCGACTTTTACAGAGATGGATCACTGACAAATACGCTCTCATTTGCCGAGACGATAGTTAGCATAGCCTTCAGCTACGTCATTTGCTACGGCCTAGCAAGGCGCCATTACCAGTTTATGTTGAGATTGTAATTATGTATCATCAAGAGCGATGTTCTCCAGTTATGGACTAAAGTTAAGTATTCAAGCAACTGCGTACTTTATTTAGTAGACTCAACTCCTTTAATTGTTCCAGACCTCACGCCAGTCTGCGTGAGCTTAAACGCATGCATTTCGGCCTCCTCTAGCAACACGGTGTTGGCACTTCTGCCAACACATCAGAATGACTTCCTTCAGGATAACGACATCGTTCGACTAGAGTGGCCAGTATGTTCTCCAGACACGAACCCTACCGAACATGACTGGGAGAGATTGAAATGGGCTGTTTATAGATAACGTGACCAACAAACCATTCTGAGGGATCTACGCCGATTCGTCGTTGAGGAGTGGGACAGTCTGGACCAACATTGCGTTGATGAACTTGTGGATAGCATGCCACGACGAATACAGGGATGCATCAATACAAGAGGACGTGGCACTGTAAATTAGAGGTACCGTTGTGTACAGCAACCTGGACCACCACCTCTGAAGGTCTCGCTGTAAGGTGGTACAACATGCGATGTGTGGTTTTCATGAGCAACAAAAAGGGTGGAAACAATGTTTATGTTGATCTCTATTCCAATTTTCTGTACAGGCTCGGAACTCCCGGAACCGAGGTGATGTACATTCTTTGATATAAAACGGATAAAAAACTTATAAATCCATTCTGTATTTCGTCAAAGATCTTAGGCAGTTTTGCTGATCACATTTTTCTTCCCTGTACGTAGTAATTTTATGTTATTTGTAATACAAAAATTTCTCTTGGCAAAGTGTGAAACATATTGCAAAAGATGCGATTCAGAAGCCAGAACACGGATGTTGACTGTAATTTCAATGCAGCGCTTAACAAGAACTCTTATCTTCTACTGTATCTCCAACGCACGCAATAACAAATCTTTTTCACAGGAACTCTTAGGTTACAGTCCTGATATACGTAAATATATTTTACTTTTTTTATAAAGTGGGCTAACGATTCTACCAGGTCCAAAACTGATCGTTTGACCACGACTTTTCTCTGAAACGGAAGAATGGTGATGATACCCTTTCCACAGGAGGTGCTTGAGAGTGAACGCAGAGCACTGGTAAGTGGACGGGTCGCAGAGTTTGGTCTCTCCTTGTTGGCTTTGGCTTTAACACATATTGTGTAATATTTAAACATTCTCTCTTCTGTAAACGAAAAATTGGTAACTTCCCCTTTCATTTTGATTCCTGTTCTGAAATGCACTTTCAGTTCCTTCCACTGTTTCCTTTTCATAGCTTCAAGCAACAATGTGGATAATTAGAAGTCTACATTGTACCCTTTGTGTTTCTACTTATTCTCATTTTTCTTATATTTATTAGCTGACAGTGTAAGTTATAATGAATGTAGGTTTCTTGACGTTCACCACTTAATTGCAAAACATACGATACAAATGTTGTTTGAACGACATAAGCATATTTTACTTGTGCTACTTGTGCTATAATTAGGGGAGTTCAATAAATAAAAAGCAGCCACTAACTTTTTATATATTTATAAAGAGAATCTATAATACTTGCGATCCAACCGACGAACATTAGACCGTCCTCATTCGTTCGCTTCCCATAATGTTTGACGTTTAGTATGCTTTACTGGTCTCAACGTGTTCTGTTTATTATTATTCTGTGGTTGCATAATTTCGTAGCGTTTTTCTATAAGTTTGATAAACACGACAGAGAGACGTAACAGAGACTTTGGTCATCAATAATACATTCTGCTTCACTGGCTACAACAGTCTGCCCACGCTGGGGTAACTTTTAGAGTAAAAACTGTAGAAATCATGGGATTTTGAAGCCAAAAACTCGTCGCCTCCATGTTCGCACGCATTTTCATCCTGAAGGGAAATTAATTATCTGAAGGTTTGAAACGGTACAGTGGTTTCCGCTCCATAAGCAGCAAGTTTCGCTGCTCGTTCGCACCGGGAAATACAAACGGAGGCGGCTCCGCCACCAATTTTATTGCACGACGCGGCCGGCTGCGGGTGCAACAGAACCCATGTGGACGGGTGGAAAGAAATGTGTCAGGTTTCATAATACGTATTTATATGTACGTGAATGTGAATCTGCACATGAACCTTCCTAATCCTCCTCACACCTTTCCATAAAGCGTGGCCAAATCTCAGTTGGGAAGTAGGTCTGTAGTATAGTAGTGCCAACTTTACTCCTGGGTGGGGGATCAGAGAGACAGCACAGGCAGGTAAAGACGTTCCAGTGTCCCAAGATTTGGGGTGGAGAAGTTGGTCACGGCCAAGTGGTTCGACCATCCCTTCCACCGGGGCCCAGGAAGACCTCTGGGTGCCCGCGATATTCTGGGAGTGTTACAGAAGACGGGTAAGTGAGCAGACGTGCCCTCGGTGCGCCTGTCTCGATGTTCACGCGTGGAAGAGAGGTATTTGAATATTTGCACTAATTCTTTCATTTCCAGCTTTGGATTATGTAAGGAAATGAATGTTCTCGTTTAAATTCGGCAATTTGATCCCTTGTGTTAATGTATCTGGTCCCCAGTTTGCCCATTATCCTCATAATATAGTGTATGTCCCATGTAAAATATTGGGGGACTTTGGTGGTATACATTTCGCCAACGCAATTCCGTCTTGCCCGTAGAAATGTGTGTGCAGATTAGTAAATAATATACCCGAGCTATAAGTTGTAAAAATCTGTAAACTGGAACAATTGCTGCAATGACTGTAAATTCGAGTGATAATGTTTAAAATAAATAGGTAATCAATTGTCATCAATCTTTAACATACCATAAAAATCACAAAGGAGTCAAGTTAAAGGAACTCATTTAAAATAAAAGATATAGAATGCAGGGACCCACACATCAGGGCGTGAGCCCTCCAGCCCCTTGCCTAGTACCGTACAGAAAGGGCACGCTCTCTAGGTAGCGCTCTCAAGCTCCCCTCCGCAGTTATGCGTTGCGCAGTTTTCATTCAGGGCTTGAAGACATCAACTTTCATCTGGCGTCCCTAGGCAAGGAGGTTTGACGGTAATCTTTAAGTTAGTTCGATAGAGAAAGAAAAAGGTGAAAATCTGAGAGCGCAATATCAGGTGGGTGCAGAATGATTTCCCAACCCAGCTACTGTAAGAAGTATTTCGTGATAACTCGTGTATGCCGGCCTGAGTGGCCGAGCGGTTCTAGGCGCTACAGTCTGGAACCACGCGACCGCTACGGTCGCAGGTTCGAATCCTGCCTCGGGCATGGATGTGTGTAATGTCCTTAGGTTAGTTAGGTTTAAGTAGTTCTAAGTTCTAGGGGACTGATGCCCAAAGAAGTTAAGTCCCGTAGTGCTCAGAGCCATTTTTTTTATAACTCGTGTATAACGTATTTTGTCATTGTAGCAGAATGTGGGCGGGAGTTACCGTGGAGCAGCATGACTTCACGCATTCCTGCTGCTGGCTGTTCTTGGACTGCGTCTGCAAGACGTCTCAGTTGTTGACAATAAATGACAACAGTGGTGATTACACATCGGAGAAGCAATTCGTAGTACAGCACACCGTCGCTGTTCTACCGGATGCATATCTTCTATGGTTGCGCGCAGGTCTTTGGACGGGGAATTGTTGCTTTGTTTGGGCTCAACAATTCCTTTCTTTTCCTCATGTTAGCATAAAGACACGATTTCTGCTCAGGAGTGACGATACAGGGTAGGAGTGGTCGGTGTTGTTCACTATCCAATTGATGACGAGCAAACAGAGATGCTCATATGGCCAGCCGCTCATTTTAGTCATTTTGGCTTAGGGCTTGCGGTACATTATTGACTTTCCCCATTTTAAGCAAACGCCGCGCAATGGTGGAATAATCAGATAAGCCAGTTCTAGAGTACAGCGTCGGAGATCGTTTTGGATTAATGAGTTTAAAAGATCTTCATCGAACCCCGAAGGTCTTCCTGGACGTGGAGAGTAATGTCAAAACGAACCTGCTTGTAACGAGAAAACCATTTTCTTGCCGTTCTCTGTCCAGTGCCACATCCCAGTACACGGCCCAAATGTTTCTGGCTGCCCCCGCTTCTGTCAACTGTTCACGGAACTCCAACAGAAGACTACGTCGGAGATATTTCAATGTCTCCCCTTGGCACTCAATTTTCTAGCGTCACAGCTCCGCCCGCTATATGCAAATCATAAAATAACCATGTGTAAACTCAAACAGCAACAGTGAACTACGAATAAAACACGGCAATTGATAAATAAACCGATAACAACCGCAATACCGACATGCGAAACAAAAACGCAACGAACTTACGTACCATACTAATACTTCGATGATAGATCTGTATTAGCTAGGGTACTAACGTGATCTTAATGGTATTCACATAAATAAAACGAATTAGAGTGAATGTTTCTTATTATTGCACTCATTCTATTTCTCATTTTTAATAAAATGCATATTTACAATGTAGCGAACTCATACAAGATTTTATTTCCTTTATTAAGAACTGATTCAGATACTTTATAATACACAAAAAGATGTAATCACCATATCTTCCATAAGGTAACTCATTTTCCATTCACAACGAAAACATGAGAACCTATGCTCCTGAAGTTTCGTCGCGAGGTATAGTACAAGCCTCTGTCAAGATTCTCCATCTTTATAAAATTCTGGGAATATCATATTACTAAAGATACGTGGGAAGGGGAAATTGGATGCAACAAGCTTTGTTACACAACAAGAAATGTATCAGTGTACGAGGGGGGACCCAAAAAAACCGAAATTTCTTTCTAAAAAGCGTATACTTCATTGTTTTCAAATACAACCTTAATCTCCTTCGATGTATTCTCCATTAGCATTAATAAACTTGTCCAAACGTTCATTCAAGTGTTCCAAGCACCTTGTAAATTCGTCCTCTTTGATACCTGCTAGCACTCTCATGACATTGCGTTTTACGTCTTCCACATCCACAAAACGCTTCCCTCTCAAGTATCTTTTCATCCTCGGGAATAGGAAGAAGTTCGAGGGTGCTAAATCCGGCGAATAGGGTGCGTGGGTCAAGGTAGTCGTCTTCGTTGAGGGCAAAAACTGGCGAACGCTGAGAGCCGTGTGCGCGGGAGCGTTGTCGTGGTGCAGGAACCACACACCAGAACCCCACAGAGCCGGACGTTTTCACGACAAACTTCTGCGAAGCCATTTCGTAACCTCCGAATATGAGGGACAAATTCAGAGTGTACGATCCCATTGATGTCAAACAAAAACAAAAACAAAAAAAAACAAAAAAAAAAAACAGATCAATATCGTTTTCACATTCGATTTCACATGTCGAGATTTTTTTGGTCGAAGTGAGCCAGGTGACATCCATTGTGATGACTGTTATTTACTTTCTGGATCATACCCATAGCACCATGACTCATCACCTGTAATGATTTTGTTGAAAAAATGTGGATCATCTTTGAATGCGTCCTTCATTTCGAGACAGGCTTTAATACGACGATCCCTTTGATCTCCGGTAAGAAGCTTCGGCACGAATTTTTCTGCCACTCTTTGCATCCCCAAATCGATGGTCAAAATGCGCTGAATCGACCTCCAGGACAACCTGGACAAGTTCTGGAGTTGATCGATTGTCCTGCGTCGATCTTTACTGATGGATGAGATCACGGATTTTGTCGATGTTGTCTTCGCTTCGAGAAGTTGAAGGTCGACCGGAACGGGGCTGATCTTCAACCACCACTTCTCCCTTTTTAAACCGAGAAAACCATTCGTACACTTGCGTTTTACTAAGAGGAAGGTCTTTGTAGGCTGTCTGAATCACCGCAACAGCTTCTGCTGCGTTCTTGCCGAGCAAGAAACAAAACTTCACTGCCGCACGTTGTTCGTAAGAGCTAGCCATTTCCTCGTGTCACGTCTGCACTGTACACACACTCAAAGAACTGCCAAAGAAACCACACCTCTGACTGTCGGGTGACGCCGCGTTGCAGAATGACTCAGCCGAGCTCCTACTATGACCCTCTGGCGGCGCAAACTGCAGCATTACGATTCCGGTTACTTTTGGTTCAAAATGGTTCAAATAGCTCTGACCAGTATGGGACTTAACTTCTGAGGTCATCAGTCCCCTAGAACTTAGAACTACTTAAACCTAACTAACCTAAGGTCATCACGCACATCCATGCCTGAGGCAGGATTCGAACCTGCGACCGTAGCGGTCGAGTGGTTCCAGGCTGTAGCGCCTAGAATCGCTCGGCCACCCTGGCCAGCGTTACTTTTGGGTCCCCCCTCGTACACAAAACACAGCGAAATTCGACGACATACGCCCTTCGGCCAAAAAATTCTGAGAATAATTTTATTCCTGATGTGAACGATATCTCTGCAATAACTCTGAAGGTAGCTTGAACCAACCACTGTGAACACCAATCGTGCATGCGACCAGTCAGTTGTGAGCAGGCAATCTTAAGGGGATTTTCTGGTGTATATGTCAAAAAAAAATAATTTTATTGTATATTTCGATACCTTATATCATGGAGAACACGTACGCTCTATGGTGTTGTTTAGTATGGTATCTCTGCAGATGGAGTGTTTCGAAGAAGAAGACAGAGACGACTACCGCTGCAGACTTGGGATAACACGAACGAAAATACTCGACGCCGGGTGCGCCAGAGAACGGCGGCCGATACGGAGGAGTAATGAGAGAGGAGTTCTGAGAAAGGCGACAGTAATGCGGCAGAGTGGCACTACGGCACGCCACGCAGATATCGCGAGGCGCTGGCGCCAGCGACGGCGGCCCTCGAGCACGGCGCGGTCTGCGGCCGCCCGTCTGCCATCAGCCTCTTCCCGCCAGCAGCCGGCAGACACGCTATATTGGGCGTCCATTGTTTCCGGCGGCCGCCCCCGCCACCGACGCCTGCGCTCGATATGGCGACGGCGTCTGGCTACAGCGGCGGGGAGGGGAGGGGAAGGACAGGGGAGGCACCGGCGTCGAGTGGCCCTCGAGGCGCGGCGCGCCGGGGCGCCAGTATTGTGTCAGCGCCGGCTCGCGGCTCGCGACTCGCCACCCTCCTCGGGGTGCTGCCGCAGCACACGCCGGCCGCCGCTCCCGGTGTCGCCTTACGCCCGACACCAGCTGCCTCGATACATTCCAATTAATGCTCCCGCGGCTACCCTGCACAGTACCGACGCAGGTCTCAGGCTGTAACAACACTGTAGGCGACATACAAGAAGGGAAGCACACGTTATTATTATTCTTCTACACTACTGGCCATTAAAATTGCTACACCAAGAAGAAATGCAGATCATAACTGACATGTGATTACATTTACACGCAATTTGGGTGCATAGATCCTGAGAAATTAGTACGCAGAACAACCACCTCTGACGGTAATAAAGCCTTTATGCGCCTGGACTTTGAGTCAAACAGAGCTTGTATGGCGTGTACAGGTACAGCTGCCCGTGCAGCTTCAACACGATACCACAGTTCATCAAGAGTAGTGACTGGCGTATTGTGACGAGCCAGTTGCTCGGCCACCATTTACCAGACGTTATCAATTAGTGAGAGATCTGGAGAATGTGCTGGCCAGGGCAGCAGTCGAACATGTTCTGTATCCAGAAAGGCCCGTACAGGACGTGCAACAGGTCGTGCATTGTACTGCAGAAATGTAGGTCTCCGCAGGGATCGAATGAAGGGTAGAGCCACGGGTCGTAACACATCTGAAATGTAACGTCCACTGTTCAGAGTGCCGTCAATGCGAACAAGAGGTGACCGAGACCCCATACCATCACGCCGGGTGATACGCCAGTATGGAGAAGACCAATACACGTTTCCAATGTGCGTTCACCGCGATGTCGCCAAACACGGATGCGACCATCATGGTGCTGTAAACAGAACCTGGATTCATCCGAAAGAATGACGTTTTGCCATTCATGCACCCAGGTTCGTCGTTGAGTACACCATCGCAGGCGGTACTGTCTACGATGCAGCGTCAAGGGTAACCGCAGTAATGGTCTCCGAGCTGATAGTCCATGCTGCTGCAAACATCGTCGAACTGTTCGTGCAGATGGTTGTTGTCTTGCAAACGTCCCCATCTGTTGACTCAGAGATCGAGACGTGGTTGCACGATCCTTTACAGCCATGCGGATAAGATGCCTGTCATCTCGACTGATAGTGATACGAGGCCGTTGGGATCCAGCACGGCTTTCCGTATTTCCCTCCTGAGCCAACCGATTCCATATTCTGCTAACAGTCGTTGGATGTCGACCAACGCGAGCAGCAACGTCGCGATACGATAAACCGCAATCGCAATAGGCTACAATCCGACCTTTATCAAAGTCGAAAACGTGATGGTACGTATTTCTCCTTCTTGCACGAGGCAACACAACAACATTTCACCGGGCAACGCCGGTAACTGCTGTTTGAATATGGGAAATCGGTTGGAAACTTTCTTCGTGTCAGCACGTTGTAGTTGTCACCACCGGCTTCAACCTCGTGTGAATGCTCTGAAAAGCTAATCATTTGCATATCACAGCATCTTCTTCCTGTCGGTCAAATTTCGCGTCTGTAGCACGTCATCTTTGTGGTGTAGCAATTTTAATGGCCAGTAGTGTATGTGCTGGGTTTGTACTTTGACTTGATACAGCTGCCAAGTTAATTTGGATTCGGCAGTGATAGTGACAGAAGGTAGCCGGATGCCTTTCCTGTTGTCACAACCCTTCCCTTCCCGCCCACCCCTCCCACCCCCTCATATCCACCATCGACCTATAACCCCATGACGAAATTTGCGTATTACTTCTCCATACGTCTAGTATTACCCGTTGTGAAAGTTTTGTTATGGTTTCCGAATTGGGTAACTCTGGTCGACGTGGCTACGAGCTTGGTACTCAGTCGGACGTGCAAAACAGCCTAAAAATCACGTCAAGTTTGGCTGGCATGGCACACCAGCTATTGTCATTAAACCACCAGGATTGTTCGTTTCGTTGCGGGAGCAGCTCTCCAAATCCCGGAAGCGGCGTGCCAGCGCGCGGATATCTGCATCTAAATCTACATCCATACCCCGCAAGCCACCTGACGGTGTGTGGCAAAGGGTACTTTGAGTACCTCTACCGGTTCTCCCTTCTATTCCAGTCTCGTACTGTTCGTGGAAAGAAAGATTGTTGGCATGCCTCTGTGTGGGCTCTAATCTCTCTGATTTTATCCTCATGGTCTCTTCGCGAGATATACGCAGGAGGGAGCAATATACTGCTTGACTCCTCGGTGAAGGTATGTTTTCGAAACTTCAACAAAAGCCCGTACCGAGCAAAGGCTCCTGCAGAGTCTTCCACTGGAGTTTATCTATCATCTCCGTAACGCTTTCGCGATTACTAAATGATCCTGTAACGAAGCGCTCTGCTCTCCGTTGGATCTTCTCTATCTCTTCTATCAAACCTATCTGGTACGGATCCCACACTGGTGAGCAATATTCAAGCAGTGGGCGAACAATTGTACTGTAACCTACTTCCTTTGTTTTCGGATTGCATTTCCTTATGATTCTTCCAATTAATCTCAGTCTGGCATCTGCTTTACCGACGATCAACTTTATATGATCATTCCATTTTAAACCACTCCTAATGCCTACTCACAAATAATTTATGGAATTAACTGCTTCCCAGTTGCTGACCTGCTATATTGTAGCTAAATGATAAAGGAAGTATTCGCTGCACATTACACTTCACTACATTGAGATTCACTTGCCATTCCCTACACCATGCGTCAATTCGTTGCAGGATCCTCCTGCATTTGAGTACAATTTTCCATTGTTACAACCTCTCGATATGCTACAGCATCATCCGCAAAAAGCCTCAGTGAACTTCCGATGTTATTCACAAGGTCATTTATGTATATTGTGAATAGCAACGGTCCTACGACACTCCCTTGCGGCACGCCTGAAATCACTCTTACTTCGGAGGACTTCTCTCCATTGAGAATGACACGCTGCTTTCTCTTATCTAGGAACTCTTCAATCCAATCACAAAGTTGGTCTGATACTCCATATGCTCTTACTTTGTTCATTAAACGACTATGGTGAACTATGTCAAACGCCTTGCGGAAGTCAAGAAACACGGCACCTATCTGGGAACCCGTGTCTATGGCCCTCTGAGTCTAGTGGACGAATAGCGCGAGCTGGGTTTCACACGATCGTCCTTTTAGAAACCCATGCTGATTCCTACAGAGTAGATTTCTAGTCTCCAGAAAAGTCATTCAGCATAATACGTGTTCCAAACTTCTAGAACTGATCGACGTTAGAGATATAAGTCTATAGTTCTGCACACCTGTTCGACGTCCCTTCTTGAAAACGGGGATGACCTGTGCCCTTTCCCAATTCTTTGGAACGCTACGCTCTTCTAGAGACCTACGGCACACCGCTGCAAGAAGGGGGGGCAAGTTCCTTCACGTACTCTGTGTAAAATCGAACTGGTATCCCATCAGGTCCAGCGGCCTTTCCCCTTTTGAGCGATTTTAATTGTTTCTCTATCCCTCTGTCGTCTATTTCGATATCTACCATTTTGTCACCTTTGCGACAATCAAGAAAAGGGCCTACCGTGCAGTCTTCCTCTGTGAAACAGCTTTGGAAAAAGACATTTAGTATTTCGGCCTTTAGTCTGTCATCCTCTGTTTCACTACCGTTTTGGTCACAGAGTGTCTAGACATTTTGTTTTGGTCCACCTACCGCTTTGACATAGGACCAAATCAGGGCAGGTTAAAGCAAGCATGCACGGATGAGCCAAACACATTAAGATCTCCTGCTGAACAGAGCGGTGGTCCACATTTGGAACACTATGCAGGGGCGATTCCGCGTGGCAAAGGCTCGATAGGTTCTTGCTACGCCTCCAGAGGTATATGGCACCATATGTCTAGCAACAGGTCACTCATTCCGCGTAAATTGAGGGCCATTGCTTTGTGGGAGTGGAGCTGCCGCTCAGTAGCGTTCCAGATGTGTTCCATCGGGTTCACACTAGGCGAATATACAAGGGTGTACTATGAAGCTCCTGAACTCACTGTACAACGATTCTGGCCTTGTGACAACGACGGTTATCCTGCCTTCTGGAAAAAATATTTTTTGTGCAAGATATCAGTTTGAGTTCAGTATCAAGATCTTCAAAACACTATAGCACTAGAATGGCCTTATGTATAGTTACCCTGCTTTAAAACACCATCACCATGAAGGACTATAGGTGCCTCGTAGTAATGGTCACGAAGCCCACAGCAGCTATGGTGCCTTAGATTACCAGCACAGGTCCTACCGAAGCCCACAAGAGTTTCCACAATAGCACAATACTGCCACATCCGATCTGCCACAACGTATGTTTTATGAAACGTCCCCCTTTGAACAATTATACATGACTGTGCTTAAACTGACACACAATATTTTTTTAGCGCAACGCAATCTGACTTTCAATAATCCCTACAAAAGAATGGCCCTGACTAACAATAACCTATACCTTTCATGAATCACTTACCTCACAAAAATCTTCGTAACTCGAACTACTGCAATACAGCGAGCGCCACTACTGCCAGCAAAATAAAAGATTCAAACTACGGAAGGCACTAACTACTGATAGGCATAGTTAGCAAATGAAAGATTTTAATAGAGAACAAACAATGTATTTACCTTAATAGTGTTGAAAAATCATAATACACATAGCAGTTCATGACATCCAGTCTTACAAATTTCCAAACTCCGCCATTTCTCTCCCCACATCCACCACTGCTGGCGGGTCACCTCCAACTGCGCAACGCTACGCGCTGTTACCAGCCAACAGCCCAACACTACAATAGCGAATATTACAACAATGCCACGCAGCCACAGACTGCACACAGCACAGCCAGTGATTTTCATACAGAGCGCTACGTGACGTTACCAATATAAAAACCTAGACAGCCTACTTACAGTTTCGAACAGTATTTCACGTCTGTGATGGTGCATCCGGACTCGACCATCTACATCTACATCTACATCCATACTCCGCAAGCCATGTGACGGTGTGTGGTGGAGGGTACTTTGAGTACCTCTATCGGTTCTCCCTTCTATTCCAGTCTCTTATTGTTCGTGGAAAGAATGATTGTCGGTATGCCTCTGTGTGGGCTCTAATCTCTCTGATTTTATCCTCATGGTCTCTTCGCGAGATATACGTAGGAGGGAGCAATATACTGCTTGACTCCTCGGTGAAAGTATGTTCTCGAAACTTCAACAAAAGCCCGTACCGAGCTACTGAGCGTCTCTCCTGCAGAGTCTTCCACTGGAGTTTATCATCTCCGTAACGCTTTCGCGATTACTGAATGATACTGTAACGAAGCGCGCTGCACTCCGTTGGATCTTCTCTATCTCTTCTATCAACCCTATCTGGTGCGGATCCCACACTGGTGACCAATCGATTTGTTATAGGAAGAAATGTGATTCATCCGACCAATCAACAGGTTCCCATTGAACAATGGTCAGTCTCGATAATCCAGTGCCCACTGGAATCGTCTTTCCCCGTGTCTCTGGCTCAACATAGGAACACTTAAGGGTCGTCTATTGGAGATATCCTTGTTCTAAACTTTGCACACAATGGTGAGCTGCACGAGCGCTGTATTGTGCAGTCAGAGCTGCCGCAGCTCGTCGCCTATCCTACGTAAAGAGCTGGACCTCGAATCTCCTCCTCATCTACTTGCAGTTTGTCCTTTGTTCGACCGCTGTCTAGTGATCCCCCAAACAGTGGCACCAGAATAATCAAAGAGCCCTGCCGTTTGCAAGGTGATCGTTTCTACAGGCCAGCCCGTAACATCCTGCCCCTATCCACAGTCGCTTATGTCAGAGATTTTTATTTGCTGCCCGTATCGTGGCTTTTCTCTGCTTATATGCAAGGTGGTTAAACTTTCGCTACTTGTGCCACTGTAAACGGAAAACTAATTACCGTTGGAATTCGATTACTCGATAAATAGTACAATTCTCAAGGCTGTCAATTCAACTAAGTAGCTGGGTGTTAAAATTACGAACAACTTCAGTTGGAAAGACCACATAGATAATATTGTGGGGAAGGCGAGCCAAAGGTTGCGTTTCATTGGCAGGACACTTAGAAGATGCAACAAGTCCACTAAAGAGACAGCTTACACTACACTCGTTCGTCCTCCGTTAGAATATTTCTGCGCGGTGTGGGATCCTTACCAGGTGGGATTGACGGAGGACATCGAAAGGGTGCAAAAAAGGGCAGCTCGTTTTGTATTACCACGTAATAGGGGAGAAAGTGTGGCAGATATGATACGAGAATTGCGATGGAAGTCATTACAGCAACGACGTTTTTCGTCGCGGCGAGATCTATTTACGAAATTTCAGTCACCAACTTTCTCTTACGAATGCGAAAATATTCTGTTGAGCCCAACCTACATAGGTAGGAATGATCATGAAAATAAAATAAGAGAAATCAGAGCTCGAACAGAAAGGTTTAGGTGTTCGTTTTTCCCGCGCGCTGTTCGGGAGTGGAATGGTAGAGAGATAGTATGATTGTGGTTCGACGAAACCTCTGCCAAGCACTTAAATGTCAATTGCAGAGTAGTGATGTAGATGTAGATATACCAAACTACATATAAATGATGCTCAGCCTGTGCGCTGTAGAATTTGTACTGCTAGTAGTTTTAGCGTCATGACTTGCCGTTAGGCGCCGGTACTGGTACAGCGACGCAGGGCGTAGGTTTGAAACACAAACATTAGAGTACATAATAGTTTCAAATAGTCTACATGGATTTGGACAAGATGAAGACGGGAACATTATAGAAGAAATGGAGAGAACCGTCGCTGAAGCCGGCTGCAGAACGATTCTACTGTCGACAACACACATTTTACTCAAATCGCATAAAGATAAGGCAAGAGAAATTTGGACTCGTGCTGAAGCATGCAGTCGTTTCTTCCTCGCTCTGTTTGGTAGTGGAACTGGAATTGAAATGGCTACTTGTGATACAAGGTGCCCTCCACAACTCATCATACAGTGACCTGGGGAGTATACGTGTAGATATCGATGTAGATGAAACAGCATGAAAACGTAAATTTGGTGGTGGTATAGCACAGTGTTAATGAATTCGACTGCAGAATTGCTGACAAAACCCATATGCAAGGAATCAACTCCACTACAGGTTCGCTCAGGGATGTGGTCAAGATAGAAATATTCGGAGGCGAAAGCCAGTCGATCATATGCACAGAGCGCCTCGTTTTTGCTATGTTCCCCAAGGTACCATTAGAAAATGTATTGTGCGTCGCAGTCGACGGGATAATAAAAACTGCAAGGCAACTGGAAAACCTCAGGCATGAGCCAGCTCGGGGCACTCGAGGACACTGCAAAGGCCCGGCTTGGCAACCGGCCGAACGCCTTTTCGATAAACTAGAGAGTCAGCCGGCAGCGTGCCACATCAGTTTCCTCCAGGAGACTGAACACGATAACAGTATCCGCAAGAGACTATGTGCGAGGACAAGATATCGGCCTATTGCCGGTATAGCGTTTACACACATCAAAAAACGTCATAAATCACCTCGGTTCCGAGAGTTCCGGAACCTGTACAGAAAATTGGAATAGAGATCAACATAAATATCCAGAATGAGATTTTCACTCTGCAGCGGAGTGTGCGCTGATATGAAACTTCCTGGCAGATTAAAACTGTGTGCCCGACCGAGTCTCGAACTCGGGACCTTTGCCTTACGCAGGCAAGTGCTCTACTAACTGAGCTACCGAAGCACGACTCACGCCCGGTCCTCTGTATCTGTGCGCTCGTGTATCTGCGATAACAGAGATGTGAAAGAACCAGCTTTACTTCTGCCAGTATCTCGTCTCCTACCTTCCAAACTTTACAGAAGCTCTCCTTCGCAGGAGCTTCACTGGTCGTATTTCAGTGCTACACTATGTGATCAAAAGTATCCGGACACCCCCAAAAAACATACGTTTTTCATATTACGTGCATTGTGCTTCCACCTACTGCCAGGTACTCCATATCAGCGACCTCAGTTTTCCTTAGACATCGTGAGAGAGCAGAATGCGGCGCTCCGCGGAACTCACGGACTTCGAACGTGGTCAGTGATCGGGTGTCACTTGTGTCATATCTCTGTACGTGAGATTTCCACACTGCTACACATCCCTAGGTCCACTGTTCCCCGCCCGCATCTCGTGGTCGTGCGGTAGCGTTCTCGCTTCCCACGCCCGGGTTCCCGGGTTCGATTCCCGGCGGGGTCAGGGATTTTCTCTGCCTCGTGATGGCTGGGTGTTGTGTGTGATGTCCTTAGGTTAGTTAGGTTTAAGTAGTTCTAAGTTCTAGGGGACTGATGACCATAGATGTTAAGTCCCATAGTGCTCAGAGCCATTTGAACCAGTCCACTGTTCCCGATGTGATAGTGAAATGGGAACTTGAAGGTACATGTGCAGCACAAAAGCGTACAGGCCGACCTCGTCTGCTGACTGACAGAGACCACCGACTGTTGAAGAGGGTCGTGATGTGTAATACGCAGACATCTATCCAGACCATCACACAGTAATTCCAAACTGCAACAGGATCCACTACAAGTACTATACCAGTTAGGCGGGAGGTGAGAAAATTTGGATTCAAGGTCGAGCGGCTGCTCATAAGCCACACATCACGCCGGTAAATGTCAAACGACGCCTCGCTCGGTGTAAGGAGCGTTAACATTGGACGATTGAATAGTGGAGAAACGTTATGTGGAGTGACGAATCACGGTACACAATGTGGCGATCCGATGGCAAGGTATAAGTGTGGTGAATGGGCGGTGAACGACACCTGCCAACGTGCTTAGTGCCAACAGTAAAATTCGAAGGCGGTGGTGTTGTGGAGTGGTCGTGTTTTTCATGGAAGAGACTTCCACTCCTTGTGGTTTCGCGTGGCACTATCATAGCACAGGCCTACACTGATGTTTTACGAACCTTCTTGCTCCGCACTGTTGATGAGCAATTTGGGGATGGCGATTGCATCTTTCAACAGGATCGAGCATCTGTTCATAATGCACGGCCTGTGGCGGAGTGGTTATACGACAGTTACTCTTGTAATGGACTGGTGTGCGCAGTGTCCTGACCTGAATTCTATAAAGCACCTTTGTGATGGTTTGGAAATCAGACTTCGTGCCATGCCTCACCGACTGACATCGATACCTCTCCCCAGCGCAGCACTCCATGAGGAATGGGCTGCCATTTCCCAGGAAATCTTCCAGCACCTGCGGGAGTGGAAGCTGTCATGAAGACTATGGGTGGGCCAGCACCATACTGAATTCAAGCATTACCGATGGAGGGTGCCACGAACTTTTAAGTCATTTTCAGCCAGGTTTCCGGATACGTTTGATCACATAGTGTAGTTCCTTATACGTACCGTAATACCACGAAGTGCTTCGCATATGTTGCTGCATTCATCAGAAACTGAGCTACAGCAGCGAAAAATTCACTAATGTCGATGTCTAGAGTTGCTAATAATCATGATGGCAAACACCAGCTTTTGTTTAGGTTGTGTTGGTCGTCAGTAATGAGTGTTCAGCTTTTATATTTCACACTCAGTTTTAATGAGAACTCAGCGATGAGTGTGAATCTACATAAGTGCTAAGTTTTGGACTAATGTTAAGGAAAGGTGTAGCTGCAATCAAGTGTTAAGAGCGCTACCCTCACGCATATCACGCTTACGTGACAGACATCTAAATTCTTCTTTTCCTACGGCATTTTGACTATTTTGTCAAAAACAGTGCGCTCGCCTTGCGTAACAATCCTCTTTGAACATCAAATTTTTGAGTCTGGCTCTTATTATTTCGGTTGTACCCTGTATGAAAAAAAAAAAGAAAGGGACATTCACGGCCGCACGGCCGTTGCTAGGTATCCTGTGGTCGTTTCCTCTTTTCTATAAGCAAATGCAAGCGAATGGTAGTCATAAATGGTGAATTGTCTTCTTGTCTTCACATGCCCGTCAACGTCTCCATCTACATGGATGGTTACTGTGCTATTCACACTGATGTGCTTGACTTTCGTTCGCCATTAATCACTATAGTCTATAAGAGGCTTGAGTCTTCTGATCACACGTACTAAATGGTTCAGAGACAGCTGACGGTTTAGTGGTGTATTCTCCATTTCACCACCCGTTCTGTAGCTTACGTACCCTCTAACCTGTAGTACTGTACCGATCGTTGTACACAGCTGACACGTTAGCAAACTGCGATGAGCAAACCAACTATGCTGCTGGCCGTTGCAACACCAAGACGGTGGCATGCAACAAACATAAATTGCTATGATGCTTGCTACATGACTGGATGAAGAAATCGTTAACACTGCGCAAAACAAGGAGGAATAACGCAGTCTCCATTCTGTATGCACTAATCAGCCAGAACGTTATCACGTACCTAACAACCGGTGTGCTCATCTTTGACAAGGCTAATAGCGTCGACGCGTCGTGGCACGGAAGCAATGATTCGTTCGTAGGTCGCTGGAGGTAGTTAGCACCACATCTGCACACCCAAGTCACCAAGGGTAAATTCCGATGAAGAGTGCGATGAGTTCTAACGCCACGTTCAATCCCATCCCATATGTGTTCGATGGGATTAAGATCTGGACAGTTTGGTGGCCAGCACATCAATTGGAACTTGCCTTTTGAAAAATGCCACATGATCGTGGTCCGTAAGCAGTGCAGGATACTGTTTGACCGATATGGGATCTTGCACCACCTGCACTAGATCCATGGACGCCCACATGAGTCTTCCACGAAGCATAATTGGCTCCTTTTACCGACCTCCCGACTCAGCAGCGTTAGTGGCAGAACAACTGAGAGAAAATTTGGAATACGTTTCACATAAATTTCCTCAGCATGTTATAGTCTTAGGTGGAGATTTCAATTTACCAGATATAGACTGGGACACTCAGATGTTTAGGACGGGTGGTAGGGACAGAGCATCGAGTGACATTATACTGTGCGCACTATCCGAAAATTACCTCGAGCAATTAAACAGAGAACCGACTCGTGGAGATAACATCTTGGACCTACTGATAACAAACAGACCCGAACTTTTCGACTCTGTAAGTGCAGAACAGGGAATCAGTGATCATAAGGCCGTTGCAGCATCCCTGAATATGGAAGTTAATAGGAATATAAAAAAAGGGAGGAAGGTTTATCTGTTTAGCAAGAGTAATAGAAGGCAGATTTCATACTACCTAACAGATCAAAACGAAAATTTCTGTTCCGACACTGATAATGTTGAGTGTTTATGGAAAAAGTTCAAGGCAATCGTAAAATGCGTTTTAGACAGGCACGTGCCGAGTAAAACTGTGAGGGACGGGAAAAACCCACTGTGGTACAACAACGAAGTTAGGAAACTACTGCGAAAGCAAAGAGAGCTTCACTGCAAGTTTAAACGCAGCCAAAACCTCTCAGACAAACAGAAGCTAAGCGATGTCAAAGTTGGCGTAAGGAGGGCTATGCGAGAAGCGTTCAGTGAATTCGAAAGTAAAATTCTATGTACCGACTTGACAGAAAATCCTAGGAAGTTCTGGTCTTACGTTAAATCAGTAAGTGGCTCGAAACAGCATATCCAGACACTCCGGGATGATGATGGCATTGAAACAGAGGATGACACGCGTAAGGCTGAAATACTAAACACCTTTTTCCAAAGCTGTTTCACAGAGGAAGACCGCACTGCAGTTCCTTCTCTAAATCCTCGCACAAACGAAAAAATGGCTGACATCGAAATAAGTGTCCAAGGAATAGAAAAGCAACTGGAATCACTCAACAGAGGAAAGTCCACTGGACCTGACGGGATACCAATTCGATTCTACACAGAGTACGCGAAAGAACTTGCCCCCCTTCTAACAGCCGTGTACCGCAAGTCTCTAGAGGAACGGAGGGTTCCAAATGATTGCAAAAGAGCACAGGTAGTCCCAGTCTTCAAGAAGGGTCGTCGAGCAGATGCGCAAAACTATAGACCCATATCTCTGGCGTCGATCTGTTGTAGAATTTTAGAACATGTTTTTTGCTCGAGCATCATGTCGTTTTTGGAAACCCAGAATCTACTATGTAGGAATCAACATGGATTCCGGAAACAGCGATCGTGTGGGACCCAACTCGCGTTGTTTGTTCATGAGACCCAGAAAATATTAGATACAGGCTCCCAGGTAGATGCTATTTTTCTTGACTTCCGGAAGGCGTTCGATACAGTTCCGCACTGTCGCCTGATAAACAAAGTAAGAGCCTACGGAATATCAGACCAGCTGTGTGGCTGGATTGAAGAGTTTTTAGCAAACAGAACACAGCATGTTGTTATCAATGGAGAGACGTCTACAGACGTTAAAGTAACCTCTGGCGTGCCACAGGGGAGTGTTATGGGACCATTGCTTTTCACAATATATATAAATGACCTAGTAGATAGTGTCGGACGTTCCATGCGGCTTTTCGCGGATGATGCTGTAGTATACAGAGAAGTTGCAGCATTAGAAAATTGTAGCGAAATGCAGGAAGATCTGCAGCGGATAGGCACCTGGTGCAGGGAGTGGCAACTGTCCCTTAACATAGACAAATGTAATGTATTGCGAATACATAGAAAGAAGGATCCTTTATTGTATGATTATATGATAGCGGAACAAACACTGGTAGCAGTTACTTCTGTAAAATATCTGGGAGTATGCGTGCGGAACGATTTGAAGTGGAATGATCGTATAAAATTAATTGTTGGTAAGGCGGGTACCAGGTTGAGATTCATTGGGAGAGTGCTTAGAAAATGTAGTCCATCAACAAAGGAGGTGGCTTACAAAACACTCGTTCGACCTATACTTGAGTATTGCTCATCAGTGTGGGATCCGTACCAGATCGGGTTGACGGAGGAGATAGAGAAGATCCAAAGAAGAGCGGCGCGTTTCATCACAGGGTTATTTGGTAACCGTGATAGCGTTACGGAGATGTTTAATAAACTCAAGTGGCAGACTCTGCAAGAGAGGCGCTCTGCATCGCGGTGTAGCTTGCTCGCCAGGTTTCGAGAGGGTGCGTTTCTGGATGAGGTATCGAATATATTGCTTCCCCCTACTTATACCTCCCGAGGAGATCACGAATGTAAAATTAGAGACATTAGAGCGCGCACGGAGGCTTTCAGACAGTCGTTCTTCCCGCGAAACATACGCGACTGGAACACGAAAGGGAGGTAATGACAGTGGCACGTAAAGTGCCCTCCGCCACACACCGTTGGGTGGCTTGCGGAGTATAAATGTAGATGTAGTAGATAATGAAGCCCCCGTCAGCTTGTCTCCGTCCTGCAGTACAGGTATCAACGAACTGTTCCAACGGAAGATGATAGATTCGCGCCCTCCCATCAGCATGATGAAGGAACTATCGGGATTCTACAGACCAACCAACACTCTACCACTGCGCCAACGTCAAGGGCCGATGGTCAATTGCCCATCTCAGTTGTAGTTGCCGATGTCGTGGTGCTAACATTGGGCACATTCATGGGTCGTCGCCTGCGAACGTCTATCGTTACGAGTGTTCGGTTCACTGTGTGTTCAGACACGCTTGTACTCAGCCCACCATTAACTCTTATGTTAGTTCCGCCACTGTACACCGCCTATCCTGTTTTACCAGTCTGCCAACCATACGACGTCCGACATCTGTAATAAAGGGTGGCCACCCAACCCCACGACGTCTAGACTTAGCTTCCCCTTGGTTTCGCCACGTGTTGAAGACACTCACCATGTCACTCCTCGAATATCGGACAAGTAGTGCTGTTCACGAAATGCTCGTGTAGAGCCTCTGGGCCATCAGAGTTGCCCTCGGTCAGACTCAGATACATCACACACCTTACGCATTCTACACGTGGACGGCCGACAGAACATGCACCGTGCGTGTCTCTGACTAGCAGTCACTCCTCGCCAGGTGACGCAGCTATAGCCTCGATGTTGATAGCAGGTCACAATGTTCTGGGTGACCACTGTATTATGAAAGAATACGCAATGACGCAGTCGGGCAGTGCCTTTCTCATTCAGAAAACGCGTTTTTATGTTGGCTGCTTATGACAATATAGTAAGGCTATCCTCTTGTAAGGAGGAACGCCTACACCTACATCAGTATTACGGAAGCCGCCTCGCGGTGTGTGGTGAATGGTGCTTCTGGTGCCACTAACTGATCCCCATTAGATGGTCCACTCGCAAATGACGCGTGAGAAGAAAACACAGGCGAACGAAAAATTTTTATTGAAAATATTTTTTTTTTCCTTTGACAGCTAATCCTTATAGATTTTTATGAGCTGAATCCGAATCTGGCCTTAGTCTGTTTGTATCATCCATAGTTTTCGAGCAATATGCTTTTTATCATATAGTATAAAAATCCTATGCTATGCGCTTTCTTAAAACATAAGCATGGTTTGTACTTACAGTAAGGTACTTAAAATAATGGTATGTGTTAATAGAGGTTTCACTTGTCAGCTGGAATTGGCTTGTATTTTCTTTCTCTTTTTTCATTGAAGCTTCTTGTGTAGCTTTTTCTACGATGAGTTGCTTGTTGAACTTCTCTGTGAAGTGACCAACAGTAGTCCCCCATCATGTTGGTGTTCCAGCGGCCTTGGTAGCGTTTGTCCATCACTTTAATGTCCTGGTGAAAACGCTCTCCTTTCTCCTCACATCTCCTTTGTTGTCCGGGAAGTAATCAAGGTGACTGCTCAAAAAGTGAACTTTCAGGCTCATTAAACATCCTACAGTTTTAAACGTCTTTGACATTGTAGCTAGAATAGGAATATATCCTGGTTCTTTTTCATGTCCTAAGAACTTTGTAACGACTTGCTTGAATGGTACCCATGCTTCTTTCTCATGTAAGGTCATTGTGGATTCAAAGTTAACATTAAACATCAATTTTCTAATGTCAGGTCCGACAAAGATCCCTTCTTTTAGTTTAGCTTCTGAAAGGTGTGGAAACTTTTGGGAGAGATACTAAAAACATGGTCCATCTTTAGGCAAAGCCTTTACAATCTTTCATTCGACCTAATTTTATATGTAGTGGTGGTAGGAGTACGTTTTTAGGATCTACAAGGTTTTTGCATAGAATGTTCTTGTCACCAGGTTTTAAAGACTTCCTCACAGGCCAGTTCTTTGTGCACCAGTGTTGATCCCTAGCCCTACTTTCCTTTTCTCACAAGAAACATGGAAATTTGGTAAAGCCACCTTGCTGACCAAGAAGCATGCATGTTACTTTTAGATCGCCATATATCATCCAACCGTGAGCAGAATAGTCTATTTTATTTAGCACTATTTCTAGGTTTTAATAGCTTTCTTTCATATGTACATAATGTCCAACAAGTATAGATGCATACATGTTATTATTGTGTACTAAAGCAGCCTTTAAATTATTTTTGGATGAATCAATAAACAACCTCCAGTCTTCCTTTTTATATTCAATACCAAACTCATTCATCAGACTGGGAATATCTGAGCAGTACACTAAATCACCTTCTTGTGAAGAAAACTTGGCAAATTTCTGCTCTCTCTTTCTATACATGTTGTAATGTCCCCTTAGAAAATTATTAATTACTGTGCTGGTAAACTTCTATGTTATTTGATACAAAGACAACTGAGTAAAACTGAACGTACTCACACAGTTCTCTCGATACTTATTCTGATCATCACTAAACTGACACACAATATTTTTTTAGCACAACGCAATCTGACTTTCAATAATCCCTACAAAAGAATGGCCCTGACTAACAATAACCTATACCTTTCATGAATCACTTACCTCACAAAAACCTTCGTTACTCGAACTACTGCAATACAGCGAGCGCCAATACTGCCAGCAAAATAAAAGATTCTAACTACTGAAGGCACTAACTACTGATAGGCATAGTTAACAAATGAAAGATTTTGATAGAGAACAATCAATGTATTTATCTTAATAACGTTCAATAGTGATATATATATATATATATATATATATATATATATATATATATATATATATATATATATATATATATATATATATATATAGTGACATCCAATTAAAGAAATTTCCTTATTCTGCCGAACACACGTCCAGATCGTCCGCTCAAAACTCTGGCATCTCTCTCTCCACATCCACCACTGCTGGCGGCTCACCTCCAACTGCCCAACGCTACGCGCTGTTCACTTCCAACTGCCCAACACTACACTAGCGAATATTCCAACAATGAGCCCAACCAGCCACAGACTGCACACAGCACAGTCACTGATTTCCATTCAGAGCGCTATGTGGCGTTACCAACATAAACACCTAACAGCCTACTTACAATGTATATGCTGGTTCCAACTGCCAGTAAGTTCTTTTCTTTTAATCTAGAGCCAAGCAATTGAGCTTTTTCTTTCGTTAAGCCTAGATCCTTAACCAAATTGTTAAGCTCAGTCTCAGTAAACAATTTGGGCTCTAGATATTCTGTATTACAATGGAATTCATCATCATCTGGCTCATCTAAATCAGAATGTACATTAGAAAATACTTCTGTTGGAACAGAATTTAAATCATCTGGTCCTTCAGGAACCGATAAATCTACACCATGTCCTACTGGTCAAATGGCGGATGGAAGGTTAGGGTAGCTTATTACCTTTTTGTGTTTCGAATTATGACCAGTAATATCAACACTACAATAGCAATCATCGGAATGATTTCTTGTCTCCCTCCATATCATAGGAACAAAAAATCTAAATGCTTTTTTCTCTTTATGCGGCGCTCATGATTTATCTTGTTCACCAAGCTTAGATCCAAAGTATGATAGATAAATCTTTTTCACAAAGTCTGTAATGTTTCTTTGATGTTTTTAATCATAAATTTCACCACAAGTATAACAAAAACTGTCAGCAGAGTTTACAATCACGATTAGACAATGTACTGAGCACATGCACAGGAAACGGGAAAGTGAGGTGATCTGTTAACACAGAAATAGAATGTACCTTTTTTTGCTACCAAACGTTTTCCAGCAGCGTTGCCAACGTCATCTACATTCATTACACCTCATTTTTCAATCATTTTAACTACATAACAACAGTTAAATTGTTTAAAAATTCACTTAGTTTAATAAATTTAACTGTAAAATGCGAAGAAATGATGAGTGATACAGTTTCTTAAGTATCATATTTGGATTTCCCACCATAAAAAACAAAGAATAAGGTATTTTCAGCGAAAAAGTTTTTCCATCGTTGGCCTGTGTAGTTGTCGGTAAGCATCTGTATTAGATCTAACTTTTCGAACTTTTTCATCGTGATCGTTTAGAGAGATGTTTCTGGGACTATGTAATGTGTTGATCGACTGTTCCAGGATGGCAAACTCTCGAAATTTCAGCAGCAAACCTTTCGGTGAGGCACAACACCTCTCTTGTAGCTTCTGCCACTGGAGTTTGTTGAGCATCTCATGAACGCTCGCACTGCGACAAAACGATCCCGTGACGAAGCGCCCCGAATTTCATTTGATCTTTCCATCCCTTCTGTCAGTCCTACCTGGGTAAGGATACCATAGTGATGAACAGTTGTCAAGAATAGTTCGAACAAGCGCCTCGGAATTAATTTCTTTCGTGGGTGAGTTACATTTGCTTAAGATACTTCCTATGAATCCATGTCTGGAATCTGCCTTTTATGTTCTCGTTCCACTTAAGGTCCTGCTGGATAGTTACTCTTAGATATTTTGCGGTATACTCTGTTACCAGCAATTTGTCATCAATAGCGTAGTTGTACAGTAGTGGCTTTCTTTTAATGTGTGTGCACAACGTGTTACATTTATTTATGTTCAGGATTAACTGCCACAGACTGCACCATTCGACAAACTCCTGTAACTCATTTTGCAAATCAGTACTATCTTCTAGCTTCACTACTTTATTAAGCGAAGCATCACCTGAGAACAGTCTTAAAACCTCCCGATTCTTTCACCTATATCATTTCTGTGCAATGTAAACAATAATGGTCCTAGCACACTTTCTTGGGATACTACGGAAATTAACTTTACATTTGTACTTTTTATTTCTTTAAGACCCAAACGTTGAGTTCTGTCTGAAAGGAAGTTCTGAATCCAGTCGCAAATCTAGTGCTATAGTCGATAAGCTAGTATTCTTTTTTTTACACTAGGCGACAGTGTGGGATGGTGTCAAAGTCAAGGAAAACGGCATCAACCAGAGCGCCGTTTTCTACAGTGCTACGGATCTCCTGGAGGAACAGAGCGGGATCCGCAGCTCATGGTCGTGCGGCAGCGTTCTCGCTCCCCGCGCCCGGGTTCGATTCCCGGCAGCGTCATGATACAAATTGCGGAGTATATGAGTAGTGAACAACAGGAAGTTAATGCTGAGGACGAAGATGTAGAGAACTAATGGAAAAAAATTAAGGAACATAGTTCAATATGGCTTGAATAGTTGCTACTTAAGCAGAGAGAGCTCCACCACAGATTCAAGGGAAGTCAAAACCTAGCTGGCAAATAACTGAACGAAGCGAAAAATGAGCATAAGGAGTGCAGTAAGACAAGCGTTCAGTGACTTGGAAACTAAAATTTTGTCAACCGATCTGACTGAAAACCCTAAGAGATCTTGGATTTATGTAAAATCAGTAAGCGGTTGGAAATCATCAGTCCGGTCACTCAATGACCAGACAGGCGCCGGCCGCCATGACGGAGCGTTTCTAGGCGCTTCAGTCCGGAACCGCGTGACTGCTACAGGTTCGAATCTTGCCTCGTGCATGGATCTGTGTGATGTCCTTAGGTTAGTTAGGTTTAAGTAGTTCTAAGTTCTAGGGGACTGATGACCATAGATGTTAAGTCCCATAGTGCACGGTCGTGCAGAACGAGTCACGTCAGGCACCCTGCGTCAGGAAATAAGCGTATTTCCAGCAAGACGAGTACTCACACCGACAGTGTGACGGCGTATAAGGTCTCCGTGTGTTTCAGACTATTCCTGGTTCTGCACAAACATCACGACTGGCGTACCCGTTAGAGGAGAACGAGAGCTGCCAGATTGCATTGGCAGTCTCATGGGTCTCACACCTTGTAGAATGGTTTGAGGTACTGTTGGGTGGACAACGCAATTATCTCTGTTTCGCATAGCCGCTAATTTTACAGCAGTCGTTGCATTTCTCACGTGATTAAGTCAGTGGCTGTGAGGTCTTTCTGTTGTCTTTGAACACGATGATGCAAGACCACATGTTTCCCGTGCTGTCCTCACCTACCCCCATACACCATTTGCCGGCCTGACCATTGTGGTCCACAGATCGCTCCCATTCTGAAAACAGCTGGTCACGGATTCGCGAGAGACTCGGCAGCCACTACAATTGATGAACTCTGTCATGAAGCTGAAGCAGCGTGGAATGATACACAGTATTCATATTTGTCACAAAAAAAAAGAAAGAAAATAAGAAAACGCTGTTCGACTTGATGAACGTCAGAGATGAAGCCATTGTCGCTGTCAAGGATATACACTACTGGCCATTAAAATTGCTACACCATGAAGATTACATGCCACATACGCGAAATTTAAGCGACAGGAAGAAGATGCTGTGATATGCAAATGATTAGCTATTCAGAGAATTCACACAAGGTTGGCGCCTGTGGCCACACCTACAACGTGCTGACATGAGGCAAGTTTCCAACCGATTTCTCATACACAAACAGCAGTTGACCAGTTTTGCCTGGTGAAACGTTGTTGTGATGCCTCCTGTGAGGAGGAGAAAAGCGTACCATCACGTTTCAGACTTTTATAAATGGCGGATTCCAGCCTATCGCGATTGCGGTTTATCGTGTCGCAACATTGCCGCTCGAATTGGTCGAGATCCAATATGGAATCGGTGGGTTCAGGAGGGTAATACAGAACGCCGTGCTGGGTCCCAACGGACTCGTATCACTAGCAGTCGAGATGACAGGTATCTTATCCGCATGGATGTAACGGATCGTGCAGCCACGTCTCGATCCCTGACTCAGCAGATGGGGACGTTTGCAAGACAACAACCATCTGCACGAACAGTTCGACAACGTGTGCAGCAGCATGGACTATCAGCTCGGAGACCATGGCTGCAGTAACCCTTGACGCTGCATCACAGACAGGAGCGCCTGAATCCAGGTTCTGTTCACAGCATTTTGATGGTCGCAGCTGTGTTTGGCGACATCGCGGTGAACGCACATTGGAAGCGTGTATTCGTTATGGTATTGGATGCCATTGGTTACACGTCTCGGTCACCTCTTGTTCGCATTGACGGCACATTGAACAGTGGACGTTACATTTCAGATGTGTTACGACATTTGGCTGTACCCTTCATTCGATCCCTGCGAAACCCTACACTTTAGCAAGATAATGCACGACCTCATGTTGCAGGCCCTGTACGAGGCTTTCTGGATACGGAAAATGTTCGACTGCTGCCCTTGCCAGCACATTCCCAAGATCTCTCACCAACTGAAAACGTCTGGTCAATGGTGGTCGAGCAACTGGCTCGTCACAATACGCCAGTCACTACTCTCTTGAACTGTGGTATCGTGTTGAAGCTGCATGGGCAGCTGTACCTTCACACGCCATCCAAGCTCTGTGTGACACAGGCCTAGGCGTATCAAGGACGCTATTACGGCCAGAGGTAGTTGTTCTGGGTACTGATTTCTCAGGATCTATGCACCCAAATTGCGTGAAAATGTAATGACATGTCAATTCTAGTACAATATATTTGTCCAATGAATAGCCGTTTATTATCTGCATTTCGTCTTGGTGTAGCAATTTTAATGGCCAGTAGTGTACTATACTGCGTACGTCTAATATGAAAAATTTCGGTATTTACTGCTTGTTGATGCTGCATTTCTAGTGGCCAACAGTGCGGTTCTCTTCATCTCTATGCGCTACTACGATGCCAGGACAAGCGAATTCTGCGCGGAGTATTATTAGGGGTGGTGGTTCGTCCCAGCCGAGATGACGGCAGCTGCTAGCTTTACAGCTGTGTCGCCGACTGGCGAGTGCCGGAACGGATTGTTGGGCGGTAGGGGGGAGGCGGGCTTGGCTTGCGGCTAATGCGAGCCGGAGAGCGCCCTCATTAGCATTTAGACCTCACTGCTGCTGCAGCGCGCCGCCCGCCCTTTGTGTCTGCCGATAAGCAGTCTCAAACTTGTGCGGCCAAAAGTTGCTTTCCAGTGCAGCGCAGCGTGCAGAGGCACTCCTGACTGCAAATGAGGTCCACTCCTAAGTGAGTGACCATCCCGAGGAACCTCAGCAGCTGACCTACTGTTATCAGAACTGCACTGAGGCACTAGTAAACCTTTCCTGCTGTGGTTGAGCGATGGCTTCACTGGCTAACGCCACCGAGAAAGGTCTGACAATTTACATTATCAGCCAACGTCAAATGACGAACAGCTACTGCCCTGTTTGTTTGCTACCTAGTGCTACGTCCCTCATTCGTATCAACTTATTCACCTGTTAGCTGACGTAGCCAGCGCGTTGTGAAACTATCTGCAACAGAGCATCTTGATACCGATCAACCGGAACATCGATTAACAATCTCAGTAGCGGCCCAATATTTGTCCATTTTCGCAGAATCCAGGCAATTTTAGCTGTGTTCAAATATTTGTATCTTGGGGAAATATCGAACAGATACATACCAAACTTCCTGGCAGATTAAAACTGTGTGCCCGACCGAGACTCGAACTCGGGACCTTTGCCTTTCGCGGCAAGTGCTCTACCATCTGAGCTACCGAAGCACGACTCACGCCCGGCCTCACAGCTTTACTTCTGCCAGTATCTCGTCTCCTACCTTCCAAACTTTACAGAAGCTCTCCTGCGAACCTTGCAGAACTAGCACTCCTGAAAGAAAGGATATTGCGGAGACATGGCTTAGCCACAGCCTGGAGGAAGGTAGGAGACGAGATACTGGCAGAAGTAAAGCTGTGAGGCCGGGCGTGAGTCGTGCTTCGGTAGCTCAGATGGTAGAGCACTTGCCCGCGAAAGGCAAAGGTCCCGAGTTCGAGTCTCGGTCGGGCACACAGTTTTAATCTGCCAGGAAGTTTCATGTGAACGCACACTCCGCCGCAGAGTGAAAATCTCATTCTGGATATACATACCAAATTAGACCATTTTGTGTTCATTAGTATGCAGCTATGAATAAAGTCCTGTTTTGTATAACATTGACAACGTATGTTATTATATATGACATTTCTTTCGTAAAATTAAAAAACTTATACATTCATATAGTCCCCTAGAACTTAGAACTACTTAAACCTAACTAACCTAAGGACACCACACACATCCAAGCCCGAGGCAGGATTCGAACCTGCGACCTTAGCAGCAGCGCGATTCCGGACTAAAGCGACTAGAAGCGCTCGCCGACAGCGGTCGGCATGTTTGCCTTCCAACACATCTGTGTGGACGGCAGACTACGCCTTTAACACCTACTGTGTCAGCCAATCTGAAGATGCCCTAAACAAGGCGATATGCGCTATTGACAAAATATAAAATAATGAAGCCTGTTTTTCAGCCAAGACCGTTTATCATTTCAATACATACATATGATTTACAACTTACAGAAATAACTCGTACCACTTATCAAAAGTATTTTTGAACGAACACTTACAAAATGTTTACTGACAATGTTTGTGGATATTAATACATCAAATTTTAAACATACGAATGACCCGCATATAGCTAGAAATCACAAAGTTACTGCTAATTGCTTGGGACTAAGAATTCCTATGTCATAGCCATATTTTTTTCCCTTCTCATATTGATGACAGTAAATATTTTTTGTCCGTTGTGACATTATAAGTTTGTCACTGTGTAGCCGGGAGGCAATTTAATGACGTAGCCGCAACCATTTGCTTTTAAAGGAGCTTCTTGTTCCATGAATTCAAGATGCCTGGCATGCCATATTCAGGTATTTACTTTTATTTACTTGCGTGCACATTATTTCTTTACTAATAACGTTGCAGAATTTTGCAGTGTACGTTTTTAAGACAGTTATTGCAAAACTTCGTAACTAAAAAACAATGGGATGCCGCAGGAATAAAAGTAAACATCTGAACATGGAGTTCAGATGTGCCATAAAAAAAGAGCACATTTTGTGGCATAATTTTTTCTATGCCTGTCGGGAAAAGGGTGGCATTCCTACCAGTGCTTATCCTAAAAACATTAACGCCATTGATGTAGTGGTTTTCGATTTATGTTCTAGGAGTGCTGCTATTTTGAACCAAGCGACTCCTTCCCACATTCGTGTCGCTATGCGCTAATTCCGTGTGCTGGAAGCGTGCGTAATTGAGCAGCACAAAGCGTGGGCACGGAATCCATGCAGCGTTGACCTCGTAACCGACAAGGAACAAATAGAATGTGACTACGTGCCTTACGTTTACTGTGTTAAATAATCAGTACTCAACTGTAAGATGTACAAATTCCAGGCGCTCTTTTCACACACTGCGTCTTACTACGTGCCTTGCATTTACTGTGTTAAATAATCAGTACTCAACGGTAAGATGTACAAATTCCGGGCGCTCTTTGCACACACTGCATCTTACAGCAGTAAGCTCTCTGTGGGAAAGAATATTTTTGTGTATGAAAACCAGTCTTTTATACTGTGAACTCCATACAGGAGCATGCACTCAATCATCGACATTTCCACGCTTTTGTTGAAGAAACTGATTCCGAATTCTGTGACTTGCTTATCACAGCAGTGAGGTGACCCAGCTGCGGTGGAGTCCTGTTTCATTTTTACAAGCTCTGGAACGAAACAGGTGTTTTGCTCACTGAAAAAGATAGAGTTGATCAGCAGCTGCTTAAGTTGTCATTGTTGGTCGACATAAAAACATGATTGATCGGAACTTGAAACATCAGGAAAAGGAATAACCTTGGCTGTGATCTTTACAGATTCATCAAAGTTTTTCGGAAAAAACTGTTATTGTTTGTAGCAAACCTGGAAGTGAAAAAAATTTCTTATTTTCCCTATTTACTGCTACAATATCCAAAGACGTCAATACTAATATTTCGAAAAAAAAATTATTCGTGACATGAAGAAGCATTCTTTGGAGAGATTGTCTGAACTGAGAGTGGCATTCTTCTGTAGCAGAATCCGTTTGAATTGTAATCCTGACGATGTGCCAATTGGACTACAGTCATTACTCACATCTTCCAAAGCAAATGACTTTTTGAAAGAGGCGAACAGAGGAGAAAAATTTGTTGAAATGTACCGCTGCTTAGTTAATGTCTAGTTTCGAAAATTGAAGAAAATTGTCGCTGGTGTGGCATCAGCGTTGGGAACAACTTCTGTGAGCAAACATTTCCAAAAATGCAGTATGTTAAATCAGCACATCGAACAAGATTGTCTCATGAACATATGAAAGCAAAGCTCTTGATTGGATGCAGTACTACCAAACTAAACATTGATGATATCATGAAAGACAAACGTCTGCTTCAGAAATGTCATTAATGTGTTTTGCTGCTTAGTTTTTGAGGTTTGCGTATGTGCACACTGGGTCTGATGTAACTACGTATCTTTTCGCTAATGTCGCTTTATTTGACAACGTATTTTAGCAAATGAATATGCTGGTTTCCTTGATTTTGCACGCAATCCTGAACTTACTTTTTCATCTTTTTTCACAGAGCTTTCGTCCTGTGTTGCGTGCATTGTACAGAATTTTGTCAGTTATCCGGCCCACTGTGCAAAAAGCTTTGCGACCTCTGACGTAAACGATTTAAGCAACGTACGCCAGCAAATTTGTCAAGAGGCATGATTGTTATCTGCGGCACATGTAATTAGTGTGTGGGATAACAGGTCGTGGCAATTATGGGAGCACATCATAATAGAATTAATCTGTTTACTACCAAAGTAAATTTTTTATGATAATCGTCGGTGCAAGCGTGTGTGTGATGCATATGCTGAAGCAGTTACTTCCGACGCAAAACGGATGCACCTGATTACTGCTACACTGCGAACGTCTATGAAATGAGCTGTGGATGCGACAGAGTGTATTACAGGCGGAACAGGAAGGAATGAAAAGAAGGTATTAAGGAACACGAACGTCACGCGCAGCTAAAGCAGAGCGTGAAATAGGCGGTAGCGGAACATCGTGAGAACTGTGGCCTTGCAATTGATTTCAAAAACGTACGTGTGCTGGCTGAAAACCAACAATTATAGAAGAAAAGTCCGTGAAGCGACTGAAATTTCTAAGAACGAAAGTGACTTCAATAGAGAGAATGGCTATAGACTTCCGATTCCGCGGCATCCGCCATCAAGGAAGTGAACACGCGGCCGCCGTGTTTAACATCACAATGGAAGCCACCAGAGCGGACGACATTTTTGATCAAAATTTTCCGTCTCTTTTCTGTCTGTTTAGTTTCTATTCAACGTCGGTGGCCCGCCAATAGCAGCAATAAGAATCTGAACTAATGACTCTTCTCCGGCATAAGTGCGGGAAAAATCTATTCAATTACGATGACCCGCCAACAGTAGCCAGAAGAATTTTACCAAGTAATCATGTAAGCGCGTGGGAACTCCCTCTTGTAAGAGATCGCGGCGTTGGTGTTTGACAACGGTCAGTCATCCGTGGACACCACAAGATCCTGATGAAGATCTCAGCAGACGTGTCGAAACGTCAATCGTGCAAAAGAAATATGACGCGACCTTACCAACATAGAAGACTTTACATTATAGTGAGGAGGTGCTCGGAAAAGGTCTGAACTACACTCCTGGAAATGGAAAAAAGAACACATTGACACCGGTGTGTCAGACCGACCATACTTGCTCCGGACACTGCGAGAGGGCTGTACAAGCAATGATCACACGCACGGCACAGCGGACACACCAGGACCCGCGGTGTTGGCCGTCGAATGGCGCTAGCTGCGCAGCATTTGTGCACCGCCGCCGTCAGTGTCAGCCAGTTTGCCGTGGCATACGGAGCTCCATCGCAGTCTTTAACACTGGTAGCATGCCGCGACAGCATGGACGTGAACCGTATGTGCAGCTGACGGACTTTGAGCGAGGGCGTATAGTGGGCATGCGGGAGGCCGGGTGGACGTACCGCCGAATTGCTCAACACGTGGGGCGTGAGGTCTCCACAGTACATCGATGTTGTCGCCAGTGGTCGGCGGAAGGTGCACGTGCTCGTCGACCTGGGACCGGACCGCAGCGACGCACGGATGCACGCCAAGACCGTAGGATCCTACGCAGTGCCGTAGGGGACCGCACCGCCACTTCCCAGCAAATTAGGGACACTGTTGCTCCTGGGGTATCGGCGAGGACCATTCGCAACCGTCTCCATGAAGCTGGGCTACGGTCCCGCACACCGTTAGGCCGTCTTCCGCTCACGCCCCAACATCGTGCAGCCCGCCTCCAGTGGTGTCGCGACAGGCGTGAATGGAGGGACGAATGGAGACGTGTCGTCTTCAGCGATGAGAGTCGCTTCTGCCTTGGTGCCAATGATGGTGGTATGCGTGTTTGGCGCCGTGCAGGTGAGCGCCACAATCAGGACTGCATACGACCGAGGCACACAGGGCCAACACCCGGCATCATGGTGTGGGGAGCGATCTCCTACACTGGCCGTACACCACTGGTGATCGTCGAGGGGACACTGAATAGTGCACGGTACATCCAAACCGTCATCGAACCCATCGTTCTACCATTCCTAGACCGGCAAGGGAACTTGCTGTTCCAACAGGACAATCCACGTCCGCATGTATCCCGTGCCACCCAACGTGCTCTAGAAGGTGTAAGTCAACTACCCTGGCCAGCAAGATCTCCGGATCTGTCCCCCATTGAGCATGTTTGGGGCTGGATGAAGCGTCGTCTCACGCGGTCTGCACGTCCAGCACGAACGCTGGTCCAACTGAGGCGCCAGGTGGAAATGGCATGGCAAGCCGTTCCACAGGACTACATCCAGCATCTCTACGATCGTCTCCATGGGAGAATAGCAGCCTGCATTGCTGCGAAAGGTGGATATACACTTTACTAGTGCCGACATTGTGCATGCTCTGTTGCCTGTGTCTATGTGCCTGTGGTTCTGTCAGTGTGATCATGTGATGTATCTGACCCCAGGAATGTGTCAATAAAGTTTCCCTTTCCTGGGACAACGAGTTCACGGTGTTCTTATTTCAATTTCCAGGAGTGTATGTGTAAAATTCGTTGGAAATCGCTAAGTGCTTTCATCCTCAAATACCTGACGAATATACTCCATATAAATTGCGCGTCTTGAATTACGCTGATTCAAGACATATACAGAGTTTCTGACCTCCAAAACTTGTTTTATTGCGTTACACTTCCAACGCAAGACTGTACTTCCTAGTAAGTATATTATGGCACCATTTTAGATTTTTTAGTTTGGTCAGTAATTATATTAAATACTGAAGAATCAAATGCTCTTATGCTCCAGGAAGCCTTTAACGGCTTCCTGGCAACTTTCAACTGGGACACGGTGTCTGGTTGACCGTTTACAACTATACCAGTAGCGGATTCGTATTTCGTCGCCAGATGTAGTTTTAATGAGTGTCTACATTAGACTCGGTTTACCCCCGATCTGGAGGCAGCTGCAGTTAGTTGTTGTGGATTCCAAGGGTGATGTTTCGTACTGCCTTCTGCTGCAGAAGATAGTATGCTTAGTAAGAGACTTAGAACAGTGATGTGGTGGATGCACTAGTTTGATAAAGACAGCTCCGCAAATGAGTTTACGAAATGCAAGGGGTACCACTGTATGACTACGTTTTACGTTCATAACAATTTACCACAACCATCAACTGTGAAAAGAATTATTAAGCGTATGTCATTTATCATACTTGGAGACGATGTACATTTAGTGAAATCTTATTCCAAACGTTGTCCTAAACACGAAGAGAATGTTTTCAACTACAAGCCAGGGAGAACAAGAATATATGTGGGATGTGGCTTCGCTATCATGACTGACAAGTGGCGTTCTTGAGAAAAATGTGTAGATACTGAACCTAACAAAGTAGAGGGTACAGCCAAAATTGTCTACATACGGCTGAACTTAATGACTGACCATGAAACCATTGACTTCTTCAAGTCGGCGAAATTACAAGGTAGTTCTATTGAAACAATACTCCCGTGACGTAATTCAACCACAAGTTTCGCCAGCCCATTACAGCAGGCTCAAATCGTGTGAGGCAATTTCATATCATATACCAACGCAGCCAGAAACAATAATTCTTATTAGTTTCTAACAGTAAAATAAAAATTGATACAATTATTTAATTTAATGCAGTTGTCGTTAATAGTTGTCTGTAGCAAAATAAAGTAATTTGAAATTCAACATTAAAAACCTTTTGCGAATAATTGCTCCCCAATAGAAACCCATGGTTCTGATTTAATTTCCCTGTTGCACTTGTCTCACAAGATAAATCAAAGATTCGTTGTTAGTTTCCGTCTTAATTAGGCACCTTAGTGTTCCGATATCGGACTGAAAACAAATATGTTTGGTCCGTCATCGGACGCTGTCGCATCAGGTTTTCGCTCCCATTGTGTGCACTGAAATTGTAGTATTGGTGTTTATCCTTCCTAAGACGTCCACTAGTCGCTTGACATGGGAACGGGAGAGTTGCGAATTCATTGTAGTTAAACAATCAGTAAACTTATAAGCGATCAGCAGTCTCGGTGGGGAAGGTGCCTTCCCAGAAGAACCCTTCGACTGCGCTACAGGTAAACCCAAAATCAGTTCTCCCTTTTCCTGTCCAGAAGTCTGGTGCATCGAACGTTGATTCTGTTCGTGTTATTTTGGTTACCGCCGTCAGTCAGGTAAGTTAATAAATTTTGGATATGCAGAGTTATCCAGGAGTGATGGACAGGCGTAGTATGTCGCGAGAAACTGCGGATTAAAGAGCGTATGGTCGTCTCCAAAGTACTCGTAATACAGCTTTTATTGAGTTGGTAAATATATTTCATGGTTTAATGGAATTACCAATAACGTGTGCTACGAAATGCGGGAAGAAATCCATCGTTGTAAACAGCATACCAAAATCGGTAATTCGACATATTGATGTAGAACTAAAAATCCATTTTGCTTGGCAGCAAGAACTTAACTTTTTTGAAATGCTTACACCACTCGTAATGTTATATATTTTAACTAACTCCTTATATTATCTTAGATAATCACTTGATAAATAAATTTACTGAAGTTCTTTCAATTACAACCCTTCTTTTACACATAGTAGACCCACCAAAAACAATGTTTCACATGTCTACAACTCTGATGCAATTTATCCGGTTTTTAGAGCAAAATTTGATACAAATACTGTGAACCAACTTTCTATAGAATACATGATCGACGATATTACTAAAAGACCTGAAACCTTTTCCATACTTGGCAACATACTAAACATCCGATATGCCTGATGTTGTACAGATACTTACCAGACCAACACGATGACAGAAGTGTCGTGCGAAGTGGGATGGTAAAAATCACGAAATTTTAAATTTTGAATTACTTCTGAACCCTTCTCATGTAGCTAGAACTGTCAATGAAAACTTCTTAGCAGAAACGCAGTGTAAGAGTAAGCCTTAAACTCCATACTACAATTGTACTAAATTGTGTTTCAAAACCTAAATATGCTGATAATTAAATGCATTGGTATGAAATGAGGTTCCCTACAGAATTTGCGAAGATCGAAATACACGAAGATGACGAAAGTCATGAGATACCTCTAAATATAGTTTCGGACGTCCTTTTGCCGGCATAGTCCAGCAACTCGACGTGGCATGGACTCAACAAGTCGAAACTCTACTGCAGAAATGTTGAGCCATGCTTCCTTTATAGCCGTCTATAACTGCAAAAGTGTTGCCGGTGCCAGATTTTGTTCACAAACTGGGCGTGCGATTATGTCCCATGTCAGGTGATCTGCGTGGCTGAATCATTGGCTCGAATTCTTGTAAATGTTCTTCGCAATCGCAAACAACTGTGGCCCAGTAGCATGGCGCATTGTCATCCATATAAACAGCATCGTTGTTTGGGAACATGAAGTCCATGAATAGCTGCAAATGACCGATCGTACCCATTTGCAATCAATTATCGGTTCAGTTGGACCAAAGGACACAGTCTATTCCATGTAAACACAACCCACACCAGTACGGTGACACTGCCAGCTTGCAGAGTGCTTTGTTGATAACTTAGGCCCAGATTTGTAATATACGTAATATATATTACGGAAATGGAAGAGGATGTAGATGAAGATGAAATGGGAGATAAGATACTGCGTGAAGAGTTTGACAGAGCACTGAAAGACCTGAGTCGAAACAAGGCCCCGGGAGTAGACAACATTCCATTAGAAATACTGATGGCCTTGGGAGAGCCAGTCATGACAAAACTCTACCATCTGGTGAGCAAGATGTATGAGACAGGCGAAATACCCACAGACTTCAAGAAGAATATAATAATTCCAATACCAAAGAAAGCAGTTGTTGACAGGTGTGAAAATTACCGAACTATCAGTTTAATAAGTCACAGCTGCAAAATACTAAAGCGAATTCTTTACAGACGAATGGAAAAACTGGTAGAAGCGGAACTCGGGGAAGATCAGTTAGGATTCCGTAGAAATGTTGGAACACGTGAGGCAATACTAACCTTACGACTTATCTTAGAAGAAAGATTAAGAAAAGGCAAACCTACGTTTCTAGCATTTGTAGACTTAGAGAAAGCTTTTGACAACGTTAACTGGAATACTCTCTTTCAAATTCTGAAGGTGGTAGGGGTAAAATACAGGGAGCGAAAGGCTATTTACAATTTGTACAGAAACCAGATGGCAGTTATAAGAGTCGAGGGGCATGAAAGGGAAGTAGTGGTTGGGAAAGGAGTGTGACAGGGTTGTAGCCTCTCCCCGATGTTATTCAATCTGTATATTGAGCAAGCAGTAAAGGAAACAAAAGAAAAATTAGGAGTAGGTACTAAAATTCATGGAGAAGAAGTAAAAACTTTGAGGTTCGCCGATGACATTGTAATTCTGTCAGAGACAGCAAAGGTCTTGGAAGAGCAGTTGAACGGAATGGACAGTGTCTTGAAAGGAGGATATAAAATGAGCATCAACAAAAGCAAAACGAGGATAATGAAATGTAGTCAAATTAAATCGGGTGATGCTGAGGGGATTAGATTAGGAAATGAGACACTTAAAGTAGTAAAGGAGTTTTGCTATTTGGGGAGTAAAATAACTGATGATGGTCGAAGTAGAGAGGATATAAAATGTAGACTGGCAATGGCAAGGAAAGCGTTTCTGAAGAAGAGAAATTTGTTAACATCGAGTATAGATTTAAGTGTCAGGAAGTCGTTTCTGAAAGTATTTGTATGGAGTGTAGCCATGTATGGAAGTGAAACATGGACGATAACCAGTTTGGACAAGAAGAGAATAGAAGCTTTCGAAATGTGGTGCTACAGAAGAATGCTGAAGATAAGGTAACTAATGAGGAGGTATTGAATAGGATTGGGGAGAAGAGAAGTTTGTGGCACAACTTGACTAGAAGAAGGGATCGGTTGGTAGGACATGTATTGAGGGATCAAGGGATCACAAATTTAGCATTGGAGGGCAGCGTGGAGGGTAAAAATCGTAGAGGGAGACCAAGAGATCAATACACGAAGCAGATTCAGAAGGATGTAGGTTGCAGTAGGTACTGGGAGATGAAGGAGCTTGCACAGGATAGAGTAGCATGGAGAGCTGCTTCAAACCAGTCTCAGGACTGAAGACCACAACAACATGTAGGAGCCCTGAATAATGACTTCTGTTCCTACGTAGTTGTAATCGGTTTTTCTCATTTACCTAAAGATAACCCCCACCCAGATGTATCTGCACACTACGACGTCATTGATTTAAAGCATACGCGAAGAGAAGGGCCGGTAGTGTCATGTGAATCAGCACGTGGAGTTTGTGAGCTATCTGGGTAGGCACAGAGGGGACTCACTCACTCTTGAATTTACCGACAAACTATTACAGCCTTAAGCCGTAGGCACACGGACCGTGCTGCCGAATGTCAACGTTGAGGCTGTTGAGTTCAACGTGCTGCTGCACTCGCAGAAACGATGTGACTTGTGTATACGGTACTCAACATGGTATACGCGATCGCAAGGCGTTTACTGAAAGTGCGCGCGTGATATTCCCATGTTAGCTCAATTAAAACGCACATTTCCTCCACTGTCCGTACATTAGACATGTTGTTCTAGATGTAATATACACGAATAAAATCTTCAGTATCCATGCACTTGTTTTTAGACAAGAAGGAAAGTACCGTGTCCAATCAATAAGGACACAGGCTTATAAAAGTTCCATTACAAACAGTGTAGTGCAAATTTGCAATAGTTCTCCACATAAGATAAACATTATAACTTCATTCCCACATTTTAGTAAAATCCTAAGGTCATAAAGGTGAAATATTTGCATAACATCAAATACTATAGTATATACTTACATTAAACTAAAAATAAAGCATCAGGACCAATTAAATACGCGAATGTTAGGAGAAAAACTTTAGACGTGGCGAGATGCGAATCACTGCTTTTTCATACTCCTTTAGGGAATCGGTAACTCTACTCACTACGCATTTGTTTTATCTCATTTTGTTCGTTATTGTTCGTTCGATTTGCTCAGGCCGGACGTCTCATGACGCTTTTTCAAGTTCGTCTATTAACTCAGCTTTTTTTATTACGTAGGCCAGCTAACCCTCTGACCGAACACGCTGAGCTACTACTCTACATGCTAAACCGACGACAAATTATTGGTAGTTGATCCTAACATGTTCCCACTTGCTAAAACCGTTAATTGTAGCTATGCTACTAATTGAAATTTAACTATAACAAATTTTACCAAGAACAATGCGTTTCTGGTGGATCCTCAGCGTGTCGTTGCCTTCAAAAGGCATATCTCATAATACGGAAGTTACAGTAATTCTTTTGACCGGAATATGATGTTTCTCTTTATTGTAATGCAACGAATCACGCAGTTAACAACGGGTTTTCGAGTAATTGTCAATTTGCAGGTGCTCAGAAACGACATATATACGTATAGGCTTGAACTGAATGCCAATATGGTGCCTCACAACTCTGTGCTGAAGAGAGATAGCGTGCATGTGACGTAGGTGGCATTGTACAATCTCATTGGTCAGCACTCAGACGCACGCTCAGAATATCTGAGATGCTGGGTATTGAATTTAAAATCCTCTGTGTTATTAGGCCGCGTCATGTTTCTTCTAAAATTGGATGGACTGGATTGCTTGGGGGAAAGAGACCAAACAGCCAGGTCATCGGTCTCATCGGATTAGGGAAGGACGGAGAAGGACGTCGGCCGTGCCCTTTCAAGAGAAACATCCAATCATTTTCCTGGAGTGAATTAGGGAAATCACGGAAAACCTAAATCAGGATGGCCGGACGCGTGATTGAACCGTCGTCCTCCCGAATGCCAGTCCGGTGTGCTAACCACTGCGCCACCTCGCTCGGTTCTTCTAAAATAATCGACGTTTAGGCCCCTCTGCTGGGATGTTCCTCAGGATCTTCTGGTATCCACTACTGCTAGAACACACTGCGCTGCAGTGTTCTAGCAGTAGTGGACACCGGAAGATCCTGAGCAAGATCCGAGCAGAGGGGTCGAAACGTCGATCATTTTAGAAGAAACATAACGCGACCTAATAACCCAGAAGATTTTAAGTTCAGTGACAACGGCCACGAAAGCCTGCAGACTTACATGGTGGATATTGCTCTGCATATTCGGAAACACTCCCGAACGTACTATTCCACGCTATGATGTCATAAACTCGGCACGCTCAACGTTCAACGTTCCGATGCACGGTCCGCGTGCCGACGGCTTTAGTCTTTAGTAAAACAGCAGCGCTTCTTTTCAAGGGCAGAGACATAACTAGGAAGCCAAGCGCCCAGTGATATTCCAGTTAAGATACTGCGCTAGGCGATCTGCATAACTGATTTACAGCCGTCCTGGGTGTTTCATTCTTCGACGCAAAATGATGTGCCGACGTGAGGTGCAGATACGTTATTGATGTTTAATTTGATTCCTTCATTAGACGTTATGGCAGAATCAGTTTGACGTCACCAGCATGGCGTATCACTGCGCCTCGCCCATCCGTAACTGCGCCATCCCCCGTGATTGTAGAACCGTGTTCGTATGTCATGTTCTGCCTGCGGCAGTGTTTACAGTCGCGCCTGGTGTGGCAGCCGTTCGAGCGATCTTCAGCAGCCGCAGGCCGGCTGCTGCTGTAGCCAGCACAGCGAAAGTGGCATCAGCCAGCTCTTTCATGTTAGTCTAGCTTCTCTTTTTTCTATTTCACCACATCGCGAGTCACTAATTACGAAGCAACATTGTAAGACGTCTATATTTCTATTGTCTATTGTCAAACCACAATTTATGAAAGATGTTTATATTTTATTAATAGGATTAAGTAGGAACAATTAATATTTGTCATGTTGGAAATAATTGTGGTAGCAGGGAATGTCTGCACCAAAGTATTGTTGCCAGGAGAGACCGCACGTTGATATAATTTTAGAAAAGGGCGGGAGAGACCGCGTATGGATACATTTTAAGAAAAGCGGCAAAGACCGCGCATTGATACATTTTGTAATGGTAGCAGGGATTGTCTCCAGCATAAAGCATTGTTGGCGGGAGAGACCGCACTTTATCGTTCGTAGGAAGTCAGTAGTAAGCGAGATGTGAAGCGAGTTGGTAGCAGGTCTGAAGCGAGAGGTTGAGAGGAACGGTGTGTCTGTCAGCCACCAGCTATGATTTACAAGAGATTATAAACGGATGTACAGAGACATCAGCTAACTATTATCATAAGAGGAACTAACACTATTGAATTACTTTTTTTTTTTTTTTTTTTTTTTGAGAAACTCAAGACTACTGAAGGTATGTTTGCGCAATGCTAGTTGTAAGATTATTGTAAAAAGTACGTCCCAATTGAACGTTTGTAAAATCATTCCATTCAGAATATAATTAATTTTTGCCAGAAATATTCCATTAATGATTATAATCCATTCCAAAAACCATCAACGTAAAACTTGGCAAAATTTTATTGTTGTCAAGAAAAAGTTTGACTATGGACTACCTAACTTCAGTCAAATTAATTAAAGAATAACGTCAGCTTTGCTATTAAAGAATAACGTCAGCTTTGGTAATAAATACAGCCACTTATTATGACAGCCCACCAGCAGCTAATAGAGTATAGTAAGCCAGATTAAGTATATTTACGTCGCAGTTCGATGTAGGAGTCAGATGGCGATTCAGTAACAGTAAAAAAGGTAAGGAACAGTTTTCGATTGTTGCAGGTAACGACTGAGGGCCACGACGACGACACATTCTATGTTTCGTCGAAATAATCAATCACTTTTAATAAGCAGCATTTAAATTTGTATGCGAAGATTGAGAAAGAGAATTAATTTCAAAGGGAAGATTTCATTTGTTATTATTAAGCAAGAGATTGAAATCCTAATGGTAGGTTTCAAATGGTTCAAATGGCTCTGAAAACTGCGGGACTTAACTGCTGTGGTCATCAGTCCCCTAGAACTTAGAACTACTTAAACCTAACTAACCTAAGGACATCACACACATCCATGCCCGAGGCAGGATTCGAACCTGCGACCGTAGCAGTCGCGCGGTTCCAGACTGTAGCGCCTAGAACCGATCGGCCACACCGGCCGGCTAATGGTAGGTTTCACTGCTTATTGTAGAAGGGAAGGTTGCGTAACAAAAGAGATATAGAGGAGACGGGAAGGTTTCAATATCTCTCTTTATCTGCGGTTACAAAAACGTTTTGCCCAGGTGCGAGTCCTTGTTACCCAGACACTGTGTTGGATGTATAGTAACAGGGGCAGACGAAAGGAGCAGCTACTCCCTGCTGTCCAGAAGTCAAGCATTATCGAGAAAAGGATGAATTTTATAAACGATCATCAACACTTCACAAAAAGCAATTCTGACACATGTGGAGATCGGGAGTCGAATTAAGAGTGGCAGGATAACCACAATACAATACAATAATGTAATAAGTAAGCGTTGCTGCATTTGCTGGACGCTTTCACAGTACCGAATGAGAGTCAACTGCCAGGAAATGAGGAGCAGCAGAAATGAGTTTAGTACGAAAATTACATCAAAACTGAGGACCACGAAGTAGACGAAGTGAAGGCATTCTGTTACATTGGAAGCAAAGTAATACGTTATGGATGAAGCAAGATGGGCCACAAAAAGCAGACTAATTCAGCCAAGACGGCTGCTCGTGTCAAACATTGACTTTGAGGAAGGTATTGTTGAGAACGTACGTTTGGATCTCAGCACTGAGAAGATAATCTTGGAGTGTGGGAAAAAAGGTAGAGAAGAGAGTCATAGCGTCTAAAGAGTGGGTCGGCCGGTGTGGCCGAGCGGTTCTAGGCGCTTCAGTCCGGAACCGCACGACCGCTACGGTCGTAGGTTCGAATCCTGCCTCGGGCATAGATGTGTGTGATGTCCTTAGGTTAGTTAGGTTTAAGTAGATCTAAGTTCTAGGGGACTGATGACCTCTAATGTTAAGTCCCATAGTGCTCAAAGCCATTTGAACCATTTTCTAAGGGGTGGTGGTGAATAAGGATTCTAACAGAAGAAATGATACTCCATAGAAACGACAAGTAGAAGAGACAGGCCGATAGGACATGGATTAAAACATGGAGGTATAACTTCCACAGCACTAGATTGAGCTGTTGAGTGTAAAACTTTAGGGGAAGATAGGGACTGGAAAATATCCAACAAATAATTGACTACTTACAAGGAAACCTACCCATCGCACCCTCCTCAGATTTAGTTATAAGTTGGCACAGTGGATAGGCCTTGAAAAACTTAACACAGATAAATCGAGAAAACAGGAAAAAGTTGTGTGGAACTATGAAAAAAATAAGTAAAATGTACAAACTGAGTAGTCCATGCGAAGATAGCCAACATCAAGGACAATGTGAGTTAAGGAGCGCCGTGGTCCCGTGGTTAGCGAGAGCAGCTACGGAACAAGAGGTTCTAGGTTCAACTCTTCCTTCGAGTGAAAAGTTTAATTTTTTATTTTCAGTTTATGTGACGAACTCTTATGTTTTCATCACTTTTTTGGGAGTGATTATTACATCCACAAGAAAACCTAAATCGGGCAAGGTAGAAGAATCTCTTTACCCATTCGCTAAGTGTACAAGTTAGGTGGGTCGACAACATATTCCTGTCATGTGACGCACATGCCGTCACCACTGTCGTATAGAATATATCAGACGTGTTTTCCTGTGGAGGAATCGGTTGATCTATGACCTTGCGATCAAATGTTTTCGGTTCCCATTGGAGAGGCACGTCCTTTCGTCTACTAATCGCACGGTTTTGCGATGCGGTCGCAAAACACAGACACTAAACTTATTACAGTGAACAGAGACGTCAATGAACGACCGGACATATCATCTTTGCGAAAATAAAGAAAGTAAAATTTTCTGTCGAGGGAAGACTTGAACCAAGGTCCTATCGTTCCGCAAGTACTCACGCAAACCACGGGACCACGGCGCTCCTAAGCTCATATTCTCCTAGATGTTGCCTATCTTGCGCATGGACTACTCAGTTTGTATATTTTGCTTATTTTTTTCATAGTTCCACACAACTTCTTCCTGTTTTCTCGATTGATCTGTGTTAAGTTTTTCAAGGCCTATCCACTGTACCAACTTATAACTAAATCTGAGGGGGGTGCGATGGGGAGGTTCCCTTGTTAGGTGAAAGTTCTACTGTGAGATGAAACGGATGGTACAGCAGAGTCATTCATGGGTGGGGACGAGGGGGGGGGGGGGGGGGGGAAGGGCAACAAACCAGACTGAAGACCAATGAGGCACGCAAAAAAAGAAGTGAAGCATTTTCATAGTTTCGAATGAGCATGAATACGAAAATTCATTTACAATGAATACAATGGAGACGGCAGGTGGAAAAGGTTCTACCGGATAATATGTATTTGATCCCCGCCAGAAGAATGCATTCAGGTATTACATGATTGAATAATGATCCTACCGATACCAACGTCTTACTTTGATCCATGACGTCATAATGACGGACATAAACGACTCATCAAAATTCAATACGCCTAACATATAAGCCATAAAAAGAATTATATCTACTATCGTGACATCAAAGTCGTACCCTTCGACAACTCGCCACCTTCCAGCATAACCAATAGCCCGTGAACGCGGGATGATATAGCTGGAGCTAGACGCGTGGGACATTCGACTTAGGAAATCGTTAGGGGAAATGCAATATTCCGAGATACCAGATTTTATGCATTATCGGTTGCTACGGACAGCGGCCTTCACCGGCGTTTGCGTGTTGTTGTGGTCTTCAGTCCTGAGACTGGTTTGATGCAGCTCTCTGTGCTACTCTATCCTGTGCAAGCTTCTTCATCTCCCAGTACGTACTGCAGCCTACATCCTTCTGAATCTGCTTAGTGTATTCATGTCTTGGTCTCCCTCTACGATTTTTACCCTCCACGCTGCCCTCCAATACTAAATTGGTGATCGCTTGATGTCTCAGAACATGTCCTACCAACCGATCCCTTCTTCTTGTCAAGTTGTGCCACAAACTCATCTCTCCAATCCTATTCAATACCTCCTCTTTAGTTATGTGATCTACCCATCTAATCTTCAGCATTTTTCTGGAGCACCACATTTCGAAAGCTTCTATTGTCTTCTTGTCCAAACTATTTATCGTCCATGTTTCACTTCCATACATGGCTACACTCCATACAAATACTTTCAGAAACGACTTCCTGACTCTTAAATCTATACTCAATGTTAACAAATTACTCTTCTTCAGAAACGCTTTCCTTGCCATTGCCAGTCTACATTTTATATCCTCTCTACTTCGACCATCATCAGTTATTTTCCTTCCCAAATAGCAAAACTCCTTTACTACTTTAAGTATCTTATTTCCTCATCCAATTCCCTCAGCATCACCCGAGTTAACTCGACTTCATTCCATTATCCTCGTTTTGCTTTTGTTAATGTTCATCTTATATTCTCCTTTCAAGACGCTGTCCATTCCGTTCAACTGCTCTTCCATGTCCTTTGCTGTCTCTGACAGCACTACAATGTCATCGGCGAACCTCAAAGTTTTTATTTCTTCTCCATGGATTTTAATTCCTACGACCCCACAGAAGGATGTAGGTTGCAGTTGTTGCTCAGAGATGACGAAGCTTGCACAGGATTGAGTAGCATGGAGAGCTGCATCATACCAGTCTCAGGACTGAAGACCACAACAACAACAATCCTTGAAGATAATGCTGTGTTGCAGAGTAATCGTGGAGAAAATGAAATACCAAACACGATATGGCTGCGCAAATCATCACCGAACCCCCGCTATGTTTCAGTGTTCGAAAGTAAACCCGCCTCGGGAACAATGTGAAACAAGACACATTCGACCAAATGAAATTCTGCCATTGCTCCATACTCCAGGTTTTATGACTTCGGCGCCACGTCTTCATCTTACTCGCATTTGCGTCACTAATGACTCGATTTTGAATTCCAGCTTGCTCCAAGTCCCTGCTTCTGGAGTTCCCTTCGTTCTGTTTTGGTGCTGAGATGGTTCTCTAGTGCGATATTCAAGTCTGCAGTGACTGTTGCAGTTATTGTCACAATTTTCTTCAATGATCATCCATCATTATCAGTCAACATACACTTTCGTCTTGGTCGACCTGTAAAACATCTTGTTCTTGATGTTTCGATGCCAACTGCGGGCAACGTCCTCAGAGTATAGTGCGTGCCACCGGTCGTCTAAAATTCAATATTCCTCGACAGAACTGCTGCAGTGTCACCATTTCGTAATATTTTCAGATAAAAGCTGTTTGTAATATACTTAAATATATGTTCAGTAACTACCTGAAGTATAACTTTTCTGTCACCTTTCCTTCCGCCAAAAAAAATTGTCAAGGAAACGCTTTTTTCAGGCCGTTACAGTGGTGATACCCTTTAATGACCGTTCAGATCATAAGTGGAGGGTACCGCGCGTGCTGCCTATCCACTGTCTGTCTGATCGCGAGCCTCAGAGGTGTCAAACCGAAGCAGAGCTCGCCACAGGGGTGGGTGTCACGCGAGGGTGTATTACCAGCGACGATACTTGCCTCACCAAAAGCCGGTAAAGGCATTTACACGGGCTCGTTGTCGAGGCAAACAGAAGCGCGCGACGGTTGCAGCCGCGGCGGCTGCCGGCACCCGAGACAAAGGGTGACGCCGAATGCAGAGCGGAAGAGAACAATGAGCGCGCCGTAATTCGCGTCGTAGCGGAGATCAAAGCGCGCGCCTCTTCCGATGGGGATTCCGCGCGCAGAAAAGAAACTGGATGGAAGATGTCGGGCTCTGTGTTCGCCCTGATGTGGCGGGAAGGCGCTCCGTAGCCGCAGGTCTTATTGACATGAAAAGAAGTCCCCATTTGTCGCCGACACGTTCACCCTCAGGAACGCGGCCGTCTGGTAACAAAGCTGTGACGAGCGCTTAAATAAAAGTCAGAAGACATGAAAGTAAAGTCTACGTCATGGTCTCACATTCCCTGGCACTTAAATTAAGTGCTCTGGTGGAAGTGTGTCAGTAAATGGTATGCTATGTAATCATACCACAAATACAGTGTGGGGCAAATGAGAATAGCACGGAGAACAGAGTTCTGGGGTACAGAGAAACACAAAGAAACTAACTTGACTACAGCAGATACTGAAAGTGACCACCATTCATCTCTTAGCACTTTTGTGCCGTGGTCAGCAAACTGCTGAGGTGGATCGACTCTGGACTGCTGAAAGTGTTGCATTATGTTGTTGTGGCCTTCAGTCCAGATACTGGTTTGATGCAGCTCTCAATGCTACTCTATCCTGTGCAAGCGTCTTCATCTCCCAGTACCTACTGCAACCTACATCCTTCTGAATCTGTTTAGTGTATTCATCTCTTGGTCTACGATTTTTACCCTCCGCGCTGCCCTCCAATACTAAATTGGTGATCCCTTGACACCTCAAAATACGTCCTACCAACCGATCCTTCTTCTAGTCAAGTTGTGCCACGAATTTCTCTTCTCCCCAATTGTATTGAATACCTCCTCATTAGTATGTGATCTACCCATTAAATCTTCAGCATTATTCTCCAGCACCACATTTCGAAAGCTTCTATACTTGTCTAAGCTATTTATTGTTCACGTTTCACTTCCATACATGGCTACACTCCATACAAATATCTTCAGAAAAGACTTCCTGACGCCTAAATCTATACTCGATGTTAACAAATTTCTCTTCTTCAAAACGCTTTCCTTGCCATTGCCAGTCTACATTTTATATCCTCTCTACTTTGACCATCGTCAATCATTGTGCTCCCCAAATAGCAAAACTCATTTACTACTTTAAGTGTCTCATTTCCTAATCTAATACTCTCAGAATCACCCGATTTAATTCAACTACATTCCATTATCCTCGTTTTGCTTTTGTTGATGTTCATCTTATATCCTCCTTTCAAGACACTGTCCATTCCGTTCAGCTGCTCTTCCAGGTTCTTTGCTGTCTCTGACAGAATTACAATGTCATCGGCGAACCTTAAAGTTTTAATTTCCTCTCCATGGATTTTAATTCCTACTCCAAATTTTTCTTTTGTTTCCTTTCCTGCTTGCTCAGTATACAGATTGAATAACATCGGGGATAGGCTACACCCCTGTCTCACTCCCTTCCCAACCACTGCTTCCCTTTCATGCCCCTCAACTCTTATAACTGCCATCTGCTTTCTGTACAAATTGTAAATAGCCTTTCGCTCCCTGTATTTTACCCCTGCCACCGTTAGAATTTGAAAGACAGTATTCCAGTCAACATAGTCAAAAGCTTTCTCTAAGTCTACAAATGCTAGAAACGTAGGTTTGCCTTTCCTTAATCTATTTTCTAAGATCAGTCGTAGGGTCAGTATTGCCTCACGTGTTCCAACATTTCTACGTAATCCAAACATCTTCCCCGAAGTCGGCTTCTACCAGTTTTTCCATACGTCTGTAAAGAATTCGTGTTAGTATTTTGCAGCCGTGGGTTATTAAACTTATAGGTCGATAATGTTCACATCTGTCAACCCCTGCTTTCTTTGGGATTGGAATTATTATGTTCTTCTTGAAGTCTGAGGGTATTTCGCCTGTCTCATACATCTTGTTCAGCAGATGGTAGAGTTTCGTCAGGGCCGGCTCTCCCAAGGCGATCAGTAGTTCTAAAGAAATCTTGTCTACTCCCGGGGCCTTGTTTCGACTTAGGTCTTCCAGTGCTCTGTCAAACTCTTCACGCAGTATCGCATCTCCCATTTCGTCTTCATCTACATCCTCTTCCTGTTCTTAAAGACTATGAGGGTTGTTTCGATACGCATTAGACTTGAAGGTTCCCATACATACTGCAGATCAAGAACTGTGTGGCCGGCTGGGGCAGACTGCAGGTCCAGGTGGAATGTTGATCCGCATGATCTACATGATATGCTGGTCCCCTGCAACGGACGTCTGGTTGATTTGGTAGGACTCTGAAGCATTTTCTGGTGAACTGCAGGGCAGGTTGCGGGATGTTTTCTGTCCATTTCAGAACAGATCCCGTCTGACGTAATTTTCGGACTAAGCACTGCTTGGTACTTTTCGCTCGCACTTTGACGCATTTAAATTTCTCAGCAAAAATCTGACCACACCATTTCCACGACTTTGTTGTCACGTAACTTTCCACGACGAACAACCGCTGTTCCAGTGTGAGTACCGTCGCCCCTATCGCATTGCTCACTCTCACACTGACACAGCCCACACTACCCTCTAAACCTGTGTGGATCATGTGGCGGGCGTACACATTGTGAGCGTGTGAATACATTTACATCCAATCGTATCCACTCATCCGTGCCATTTTATTTGCTCCGCTCTGTATTAGTCGCTATTGGGAGACAGTGTGACACTGGCTCTAATGGACCGTAATTGGCGAGGAAGACTGATTACAAGCTTCTTCAAGTGAGCCATATAAGATGAAACCTCTCATTGATGGTTAGATCCAGCATAAGATTATCTACCAAATTACGAGTATGGGGACTGCTAAGTTTCACGCCCTGTTTGAAACAGCCACAGACTTTTATCTTGGGATGGGGATGAAGATCAGGTGATACACAGGACCAGTCAAGCTGCTGTAGCGTGCTTAAGTGCTCTTCAAACTAGGAATGTATGCGCGCTGTCTGACAACCACGACTATTGTCACATTTGAACACGATAGTGTCCGCGCTTACTCATCATGAAGGACCAGGAGAAAGGGCCACACTTCGTCATTGAGAATGTTAAGATGAACACCGTGGTTCATGGTCACGATAACCTAAATGAGTGGGGCCCAACTCTTGGTGTGAGAAATTGACCAAAACATCCCATGTGAAGTATGCTATCCACTCACAAGGGTTCATTGCCTCATTCGGCAATCAATACATTCGATGTTCTGCATAATTTGAAAAAGGTACTTAGTCGTCTCTCATTGGGGCACGGTACAAGCTTTCTGTTATGCACCATGACACCATGATAGCAAGCGAAGTGGACAGAGAAATTGTTTACGTCTCTACAGCCCGACGTTGCTCAAGCAGAGGGAAGTATCAGTACGAACCAGCTGTAGGCTTAAACGTTTTGACACTGTCAGTTGGTCACTGTGAGTGTGAGCGACCTCAGTGGAAAAGTGTAACACAAGTGCAGATCAACATGCTTCCATTACCCTCCTAACATTATTAAGGAGCACTAGGTGAACGCAACATGCCCCTCAGAGTTTGACGAAACGGTTATGATACTGAAACAAATTCATTACGCCAATGAAGCAAAAGCGAAGACTGCTGACACGTACTGAGTAAGACCGATTAGGTAATTACAGATGATCTCGTAAAGCAAAGCCACTCCTTATCACCATAAATATGCCAGTCAGCTAACCTAGATTAAACGATCGGTAGGATTGATGGCTTTCATGTCGTTCGCAGTTCTCCGTTTATTATATTGTAACATATTGTGTGATATTGTTCTAGTATTGGTTATAATCTTAGTGCATGACGGGATGACACCCAGTCCATAGCCACGGATGGCTACAAACCAGCATCTATTACTGAAGACGTCACTTATGAGTAGTCCAAGAATCAACGAACACGGTTCCTATTCAAGTCACGAACCACTCCGAAACTTCAGTACCGTTCTGATAAGACGACCTACCGAACCGGCGGGCCAGGATTAGCATTCAACACTACATCATGGCATCCGACATCACGGTCCATGTGAAGGGACAACACGGAAAGTGACCTGAGATGGACCGAGTAGCTACAAGGCAGCGTGTGAGCCAAACATCCAAGCTCCATGGCTGCGGTCTCATCCGAGGTAGACCAGCCAATGGGAAGCGCCTTGTAGCCTTGTGATTCAATGGGTGGGCTACCTGCCACACGCAGTCATCGGCCTGCGCTGATACAGCAATCTTCGGGAGCCCTGAGTCTGCCTCTGGATCCAGCAGATTCCATTCCGGCCTACGAAGCCACCAGCGACCGCAGAAGACAAGGCGACTCGTTGTATTCTGAGGAATAAAAGAATGTTTATTGCGTCTTACAACGTGACGCAGGCTCCTCGGCATTCGTCCTAAAAAAAAACAACGGGGGTTTCCAGCCCAAGAGTGGGCGACCGCTACTCTTCAGCCATCTACGTCCAGTTTTTGCGTTGTTTGTCTCAATGAAGACATGTAGCTTTGCTTGGCTGTGGTGAATAATTGTCCTCTGGAGGTAAGCTACTCCAAATATCCACTGAATGCAGTACTTTTCCCAATGTTCAGTGTTGAAATGGATCTGCATTCACCGACAGCAGCATTTCGTGTCGCGTTTGAAACTAATCGTTACTTCCAAGATATGACACTCGTCTCCAGCCCCTGTCCGTTAAGATCTTTTTACGAACTTGGTAGCATAGTGTCACATGACTGTGAGTGGTACGTCACTATGTCTACACATGTTGGGTATTCCGTTTTGATACACAAACACATCGGGCAAAATCACTCACTGGGTGCCCATGATTACCTCCAGACAAGAGAGCTCCAGCCTGTAATTCTGTCACGTCTTCACTGGAGTCACTTTGCTTCCATGATTCCACACGCCCGCATGGTACATACACAATACTTCATTCCCATCACTTCCGTCAGCAGCAGTGGAAGGTCACGTCATCGCGTAACACCGGTTCTCTATCTAAGCCATAAAATAAGGGAAATCATAGCTCGTACGGAACGATGTGGATGTTCATTCTTTCCGCGCGCTATACGAGATTGCAATAATAGAGAATTGTGGAGGTGGTTCGATGAACCCTCTGCCAGGCACTTGAATGTGATTTGCAGAGTATCCATGTAGATGTAGATGTAGATGTACAGTCACCGATCTGCGTAATTTTAAAGGAGTGATAAGTGCGTTGTCCGCTGAGCTTGCGACAGAGAATGATTACGAATTTGTCCTCAGTTACTCGGAAAAGTGCACATCTGAAAAACGACACCTACCGTCATATGAAACGGTGGGACGGAGGTGGGCAATGTTTTGCTGGAGACGATTAATCGCAGTCGGAATCAGAGAGTCCACCTAGGAAGTGTAAATTATATAGAAGGGTGAAACTTTATAACCCAAAGGATCTACAACCTTCAAAGTGACGGAAATCTAGTGAGCAAGACGTATTAACTCCGCTATGCTGCATAACGCAACGTTTAGTTAAATGTCATATTTTCGCATGTAGTGCTTTTTATGTATAAAACAATCTACATTGCCAGTTCTTTACTATAGTTTTATAGTTTAATTTCGCCATCCCTAGATCTTAAATATGTAATATAGGATGGTAATCACACGAAATTCTAACTGGATCTCGGATCTTTTTTCCGCTCTGGAATATTGGTTTCACTCCTCCGCGACCCTGTGCCTTGTTTTCGCGACTGTCGCGTATGGTAAGCGGGCAACAGGACTTCGTTCTCCATTTGCTTTACCTGCTCTGACTTCCTTGCATCTCATATCTCATAGTATTTATTAATGTATCCATTCACGCGGAATACTGCGTGAAGTTCGTTTATTTCTTCTTAGATTTTTCCTGTATTTGCTTATCCGGTTAGCTCATACTGTCAGCATAAGTAACACAGCATTCTATTCTGACAGATGACGGTGCTGAAGATCGGCGACGTGCCGAATCGTGAGAAAATTATGAACTGTCGCTGCCAGTTTCTTATTAAAATTACTTGACAGTTGATATTTCGTGCGTTCGAGCTCGTTTGCTCCAATCAGAACGCTCGACGTCACGCCCGAACTGTTCGCCTATTCCAGATTGTCACAACAATTGGTCAGTTCGCTTCTAATTCGTCTTCCGGCACTCTTTCTTAAAGTGCTGGATGCAGAATTGTGGGACTGGCACTTTTATGTCGTATTTCATCACACATGATAACCACAACACAAACAACATCCACGCCTAACTATGCTGATGAAAGACACACGTTTCATACGCAACATTTACTAAACGCTACTGTATACTTCCGCGCAAGACGCGATTCAGCGCCGCATTTGCTGTTATTGTAACCACAGAGATCGGCTTATATTAGGTAAGCTCTGCAATACATCGAGTGAAACCGAGTTTCAGAAGGCTGATTAATCATTGCGATTAGCTTACCGCAGTTAAAAATACAACACCTTGAGTATGTGTTGTGCTTTAGAGCAATGGTTAGCATATTAACTTGCTACGTTGAAGATCGTATGTTCGAAGCCCATCAAATGACATGAAACATTTTTATTTCTGAAATCTAATCAAAAGAGTTTGATTATAATTTTTATTCATTTAAATCATTTCAATGTAATTTTCTATTTGTTATTCTTTCCCACGTTATTTTCATTATGTATTGCCTTTTTGTATTTGCTCTTCTTTTTCTACCAATCATTCCTTTTCGTCTGGACACTGTTTGTTGTGTCGTCTGTAATCTGCAGCCAAGTGCTAACAATGACTGCTCGTCGGTTGGCAACGCGGGAGCTCTTGTAGCCAGTGACAGTATAGTTTGAGGTAAGCAACGATTACATTACAGTTTGCTTTTAGCGCTGAAACTGAACCTTTTCTGTCTTGACTTTGTTGGTGGAGGTTAGGTTTAATAGCAGTGAACAAAGCGACCACGTTTTGTGTTCTACCGCAGATCGTTTCTCGAACACATTACACATGACGAAGTTGTGGTTAGCTTAGGATATGAGTTTAAATTCAGGGCTACTAAACGCGTACTCTGCCGCAGTTCAGTCATTAGTGATTTGATATCAGCTCTCGAGAGATAATCTCGCATTTTCGACTTACATTGCGGCGGCCACTTTCAATATTGTTCCACCCTGAACATTAACAGCATTTGTGAAATGACTTGCCGCGTTTGTGACACTTATAACCGAGCGGCAACACCGTAGCAGCAGGTGACAGACTTCAATTATCAAGTAATTTTAGGCGGACTACAGTATTTTGTAGAGACAAGAGTGATTCTCATTCAAACCTAAATTTAATACAATGTTTTAATTCCCTTTCCACCTAGCAATACTTCACAACTTGACAAGTTTGGACACCCACATTCTGTATGTACTAAATTCCATCAGTTCACTCCATTTCTTTCGCCTTATCCAGTTTTATGATTGTGATGCCCTTTTTTTCCTCCGACAACCTCCTGCCTATCACTCGTCCTGTTATGAGTTAGTTTCGTTTCTTTTCTTTCTTTATGTTCCCTTAGTCTCCCCATAGTTCACAAATTGTGAACCCCCACAGACTCATAGTGACGAACGGCGAGCCCATAGTTTCATTGTTCCGTCGCAAACAAACTACATCCTCCAGGCTGCTTAATCACTCATGCCGTCACACACATACAAAGGCATGCCTTCCCACAGTGTCACCCACACATTTAAGACTGGAGACCGTGTCGATCTTTGCTTCTTCTGAAATACTGAAGACCATGCCGCATGTATCTGTTTTCATGTATTGTACCTGTGTAGCGTCGATTGAATAACCCACTATGTGCCTAACATAGGATATAATTACCAAATGCAGAGCTCACCTTAATAGATCTGTTCCGCCAGTGAGACGAATAAAATAAAACGGAAACTGTACACAAAAGATTTGTGGGAACAGTAACAGCAGGATTATTTGCTGAGAAATGAAACAGAAAGGTATGTTTCTGTAACGGAAAGTTGTTAACGTTCACATTGTTTGAACTGCGCAGGCTTCCATGACCAGAGTCAATTTGAATTAAATCCTTTTGGACGGTAAGCCTCGTCATTGAGAAGCACTAAAAGAACTGGAGAGGCGACATTTCGACCGTCTTTTTAGCGGTCGTCTTCAGGGCGGTCCATCACGATCTTTTTCATCTGCATTAACTTGGGTGTCACTACAAATATCAGGGGTAACGTTATGAAACGCTTATGGTGGTTTAGGAGCAGGGAAATAGGGATGAAATACTACTGACCGAACGTCAGACAGAATATTAAGGTATCTAATGAGATACTATTTGTACTCTAACCAGTCACTTTAACATAGGAATTTTTTAGATTTTCAGCGTAAAAATATTTTACTTCATGGTACTGACCACCGAGTTTATTTCACAGGAAGTACACTTTTCTCTAATATTTTCTCACTAGAAACACGCCACGTATGTAAAAAAAATTAACAGGGCAAAATTCACAAGCACGATTAGCCGTTATAACAAATAAGTGCGCTAAAAGGAGAGGCTACAATGTAAATAAGAAAAATCGCTGAAAATGCATTATTTTTAATATTGTTTTACTTATCAAAATTGGTGAGCTAAATAGAGTTTTTTTTACCATAATCCATTTTCATGAAAAAAAATTTCCATCGTCTGACTCTCTTATCGAATTGCAGGTTATTCGTATGTGTAATAATTATTTTTGATATCTGACAATGTAGAGTGTATAGAAGTTACCACTCATTAAGTGCTGAACCTGCTCTACGCGTTGCCTCCCACTGCCCTATCCCCACTCCGAATCCTGGACCGGCAAGAGGTGGGATGGCTTGCGTGCAGTGCCTCAACGATGCAGATGACTATACCGTAGGAGCGCCCACAACGAAGTTTATCTGTGGAAACAGAAGACTACCCTATAGTTCCTGAAGAGGGGTAGCAGCCTTTTGAGTAGTTGCACGGATGATAATATGCATTATTGATTGATCTAAATTATAACATTATCCAACATGGCCTTGCTGTGCTGATACTGCGACCAATTGAAAGCTAGGAGAAACTACAGCCCCAAATTTTTCCTGAGCGCATGAAGCACTATTGTATCGTTAACTAATGAGGGCTCCTTGGGTAAATTATTCTTGCGGTGAAATAGTTCCTCGTCGAATCTCCATGCGGGAACTATTCAGGACGTTGTCATTTCGAAAATTAATCTTCTACGGATCATAGTGTGGAATGTTAGAGCCCTTAATCAGCTAGGTAAGTTAAGGAACTTGAAAAGAGAAATAAATAGGTTGAACGTAGATATGGGAATTTGTGAAATTCAGTGGCAGGAAAATCAAGACTTCTGTTCATGTGAGTACATCGTTATTAATATAAAATCAAATAGAGAAAACGAAGGAGAAGATCTAATAATGAAGAGCAAAATAGGAATGCCGGTAAGCTATAACGAGCAGCATAGCGAGTTCATTATAGCGGCCAAGGTAGCCGCGAAGCCAACACTGCCACAGCAATAGAAGTCAGTATGTCAACTAACTCCACAGGTGAAGAAACTGAAAGAATCTGTGATGAGATAAGGAAAATAATTCACATAGTTATAGAAGAGGAAATCTTTTCTGCTGCAGGATTGGAATTTCATAGTAGGAAAAGGAAAAAAGGGAGAAATGGTAGAATATGGAGCGAGGGAAAGGTATGAAAGAGGAAGCCGCGAACACTTGCTTTAAGAAACGTAAAAGAAGATTGTATACTTGTAAAAGAACTGGGAACACCGGAAGGTTTCTGATTTGTCATATAATGGTAAGACTGGGATTTAGAAACCAGCTATTAAAATCCAAAACGTTTCCAGGAGCAGACATAATTTCTGACATAAATTTATCGATTATGAACTGCAGATTGAAACTGAAGAAACTGAAAGAAACAAATACTGTTGATAGTGTTAATGGGAGCATTGGGTAACGATTGGCTGAAAGAGAGTAAAGAATTACGGTAGAAGACGAACGGGTAGTTTTTAGAGGTGAAATTGTGAAATTAGCAGAGGATCAAACAGGCAAAACGACATTGGCCAGTAGAAATCTTTAGCTAACACGTGAAAGGAGAAAACATGCCGCAAAAATGGAGAAGGAAATATATTCTAAGAACGGAGATTGTCAAAAAATGTAGAATGTCGATATAGGGCAAAGGCAAGGTTGTAGAAACATGTATGACTTTGTGAAAGATAGATACCAGCGATAGGAATAATAAATACATATTCTGAGAAAAGAGAAGCTGTGTTATGAATATCAAGGTCTCAGATGGGAAGCCAGTATTAAGCAAAGAGGGAAAACTGAAAGGTCGGTGTAATATAGTAGGTGTAGAAGTATGAAACTGAGATCCGCCTATAGATGTTGCTACCCGTCAGTGTAGCACCGGTGAGACGGCGTCTGGAGCGTCATCTCCTTCCTGTAACGACTGACGACGAATGTCAGCACACATTAATCCAAGTCCCATATATCGGTATGTGTTTAAAACCCGTAAACATGTCGAATTATGTGCCTACTAACTACCATTTGCGGACAGCATTGGTTTTCTGTTATCATTTGATGACAACTGCTAGAGAATTGCATCAAATAATTGTCGAAGCTTTCAGAGAATGCTCTTGGGAAAATACAGCGTTTCGAGTGGTTCAAAAAATTTTAAAGTGGTGATTTTGCCGTCAGAAACGACTAGCGCGGGAAACCATAGAAAAAGTTTGAAGACAATGAATTGCAGGCCTTATTAGACGATACTGAAACTCGACAGAAACTCGCGGAATAGTTTAATGTGACGCAGAAAGCCGTTTCTCTATGGTTGAAAGCTATGGGAAAGGTGCAGAAAGTGAGAAAATGGATTCCGTATGAACTGAATGAAAGACAGAAAGTAAATCGAAATACGTCTTGTGAAATCCTGCTCCCCAGATACAAAAGAAAGCTGTTTCTCCATCGAACAGTGACAGGTGATGAAAAATGCATCCTAAGCGTCATAAATCATGGGTGAATCCAGGCAACCAATGGATATCCACTGCAAGACCAAATCGTTTTGGATAGACTCTGTGTTTGGTGGGGAAGGATGTCATCTATTATGAGCTGCTAAAACCTGGTGAAACAGTTAATATTGATCGCTACCAACATCAAATGGATTTAAATCGAGCATAATGTGAAAAACGAACGGAATATGGAAAAACGCTACTTGCTCCAAGATAAGGCCCCATCACTCACAGAAAAACGGGTCAAGGACAAGATCGAGGCCTTCAGCTGGGAAATACTAGAGCATGCGGCTTATTATCCAGACTTGGCTCCGTCCGATTCTCATCTGTTGCCATCACTGGGACACACACTCGCTGAACAACGCTTCAATTCGTATGAGAACATACGAAAATGACTCATTGACTGGTTCGTTTCAAAAGAAAAACTGACCTTTTTTTTGGCGTGGCATTCATAGCCGCCGGAGAGGTGGGAGAAATGTATAAATAGCTGCGGACATTATTCTGGATAAAATATTGTTTATCAGTTTCAAACAACAGACGTGTAATTATTGCAACCAAATTCCGGTTTCATACCTCTACACCTGGTAGAACGGCTGTACAATGGAACTGAACTACAAGACAATATCATAGAAACATAAACGTAAGCAGATGAAAGTAATGAAAATATGATGATAGATATGATACTGCGAGAATAATTAGAAAGAGCTGTCACGACCCAGGTGGAAACAAGGCTCCTGGAGTGGACGACCTTACCTCAAAATTATGGAGATCTTCGGGAGAGCCAGCAATGGCAAAACTCTTCAATGTAGATGCACCCTCTGACTTCAAGAAGAATGTAATAATACTGATTACAAGATATCAGTTGCTGACAAGTGTGAGTAGCGCTGAATTACGAATTTAATATGTCATGTGAGTAGCGCCGAATATGTCATAGTTGCAAAAGCCTGACGGGAACTACTCCCTGAAAAACGGAATAACTGTTTAAGCTCGACCTCGGGGAAGAGCAATGTAGCAACACACGAGGCTATACTGACCTTATCACTTGCCTTAGAAGATGAGTTGAGGGAAGACAAACTTACGTTTTCAGCATTTGTAGATTTGGAAAACGCTTTTGATAGTGTTGCGTGGAACATACTCTGCGAAGAAGATAGCAGGAATAAAATACACGGAGATTGGCTACTCGCAAATTGTGCAGATACCATCTTGCTGTCATAAGAGCTGAAGGTCGTGAAAAGGAAGCAGTTGTTGAGAACGGAGTGAGACTGGGTTGTAGCCTGTCCCAGATATCATCTGTACTTTGAACAAGCAGTAAGAGTGGCAAGGAATTAGGAGAGGAAATTAACTTTCAGGGAGAAGAAATAATTTTTTTTAGTTTTTTGATGTTATTAACTGTCTCAGAGATTTGCTGATGGACTGAAGTGCGGGGAGTAAAAACTTTAGATTAACGTCGAAATCTGTAAAATTGAGATAGTTAGCAGTAGTTTTTAGAGAGATGAACAGACTTCCACACGATAAACTAACATGGCGAACTGCATCAAACTGGTCTTGGGAATGAAGACCGCGACAACAGACACAGGTTTATGTACTCATCACTTTAGTTACTTGGAAACTCTTATATCTCCGCTAAGACAAACCCCGTAAGAGTGTCAGATGTCATGTGATATGACAGATCACATCAGTTCCCTGTCTAATTACCTCGTCATCGATAGCACGCTCCAATTTAACCGTACTGCCTTCTTTACTTTATTGTGAAAGGTAGAAAGTGATATTAGCAGAAAACTCATGCATACATCTCTCGAAAGGCGTAATGTTTTCCGGCTTCACAATCAAAAGCATACTACTAAATTCAATGTGCGCAGTTGTCGTACACCGGCTTGCGGAGTATGTGTGTAAATGGAGATGAATGTTTAAACTTAAATTTTCTGCACTGAAGATGGCCACATCGTAACCGAAATCTGGATAAGCAGAATGTTCAAATGTGTGTGAATTCCTAAGGGACCAAACTGCTGAGGTCAACGGTCCCTAGACTTACACACTACAAAACGGAGAACGCAAAACACTTTCTTTTGCAATATTACTGCCATGCGGCACGAAAAACATAGGGTAGCGAACGGCTGAGCGAGAGAACTAACTAGCCGCAGCAGACATACCGCCAACCCCAGGATCCGGCAGATAAAAACTGGTTCGAACCTTTATTTACGTTCAATGCATCAGTTAAAAGTTTCCCCGTGCTTCTTCCTTCATGCGTGTAGAAGATGTTCTCTCCTGAAACCGAATGGATCTTTCTGAAACACCTTGTACGTGCTCGTGCTACATACGTCTTAGTACAGTGCTGAAGTTGCGGCGTGGCCTTCCACGCTTTCCTGTAGTCCTGATGGAGAGTAGTAATTAATTCTGTTGGAAATAACCCACGCTCTCAAGTTTACTCTACTTCCTGGATGGTAAAGTACACGGTTTGCGACCAGGGTTGAGAGGGTATGCATTTTCCGAGAGCTCTCATGAAGCTGGTAGGGCCACCTGCGCCTGAAACTCGTCCTCCCCAGTGCAAAATTCGCCGCTACATGCATTTTCTCTCAGCAAGCTACAGCGCAGTGAGCGGCGCAAATTGTTTGACTCCAGCGGTATTTGTCCCCTTTATCATTCCATCCACAGTTGGTTCACGCAAAAATTTGAATGCCACAACCTTCCGGATATTTTAAAATTTCTGTTATTTTGTCACTTTTATCCTCCCACTATATACCTGCGATTAAGCTAATATTTACCTTTTGAGGAGAGATCCTCTCATATTAAAGCAATGACAAATAAAAATTTGTCTTCTAATAACAAAACTGTTTCATTTCATTTCGCTTCTGTGCCCTCGCTTTCCCATTTGATGTGTTTCTGTTGCAATAAACACCAAAGCTTGAAAACTTGCCTTTCTTTATTTATCTTTAAACTGGGACTTCATATGACACAACGGCCCTGGATTTATGCCCTGAAATGTTATCTCTATACGTTCAAACTGACCCACATATAAGTAAACGTTATCTGACTGTGATGACTAACGTTTTGGAGTAGCAAGGATTTTCACATAGGTCAACGGATGAAAAAGTGTCTAACCAGAGCTAACCAAGACAAATCTGAACTCGAGTCGACCACATAGACTTTATACATCTACCGACTTCGCAAATAAACAAACTGTACACGTATCTCACAGGTGCAATTTATGCAATGCAAGTCTTTTTGCTATCTGTGTTCTCCACTACCAAATAAAACGAAAAATCCTGAGCATGTGTGGGAACAGGAATTATCTCGCTGACTCTGTTTCCTTGTCATCTGCATCAAGTTTAACAAACTTACCTATACACTTCGTAACTGTGATCACTTCTCAGACTGCTTCAAACTTGCTTTAGATGCAATTAATATGAATGGCGTACGTTTCGAGGTATTTCTTGAGTTAACCCACGTGGACTTGTGGAACCCATAGAAAGTTCTGTTAAACAAAGGGAAAATCCCGACGATAATGACAGGCTCATATACACTGAAGAGCCAAAGAAACTGGTACACCTGCTTAATACAGCGTACGGCAACTGCGAGCACGCCGAAGTGCCGCAACATTACGTGGCATGGACTCGGCTAATGTCTGAGGTAGTGCTGGAGGGAACTGACACCATGAATCCTGCTGGGCTGTCCATAAATCCGTAAGGGTACGAGGCATCTCTCCTGCACGTTGCAAGACATGCCAGGTGTGATCAATAATATTCATGTTTGGCGAGTTTGGTGGCCAGTGGAAGTGTTTAAACTCGGAAGAGTGTCCCTGGAGCCGCTCTATAGCAATTCTGGAAGTCTGGGGTGTCGCATTGTCCTGCTGGAATTTTCCAGGTGCGTCAGAATGCACAACGGACATGACTGGATGCAGGTGATCAGACAGGATGCTTACATACATGCCACCTGTCAGATTCGTATCTAGACACATCTGGGATCCCATATCACCCCAACTGCACACGCCCCACACCATTACAGAGCCTCCACCAATTTGAACAGTTTCTTGCTCACATGCAGGGTCCATGGATTCATCAGGTTGTCTCCATACCCGTACACGTCTATCCGCTCGATATAATTTGAAGCGAGACTCGTCCAACCTGGCAACCTGTTTCCAGTCATCAACAGTCCAATGCCGGTGTTGACGCGCGCTGACTAGGGGTAAAGCTTTGTGTCGCGCAGTCATCACGGATACATGAGCGGCCTTTGTCTTCGAAAGCCCATACCGATGATGTGTCGTTTAATGGTTTGCACGCTCACACTCGTTGTTGGCCCAGCATTGAAATGTGCTGGATCTTTTTCCGGCCGCAGCTATGTCGGAGATCTGATGTGTTACCTGATTCCTGATATTCACAATACTCTCATGAAATGGTCGTGGGGGAAAATCCCCACTTCATCGCCACCTCGGAGATTCTGTGTCCCATCGCTCGTGCGCCGACTATCACACCATGTCCAAAGACACTTAAATCATGATAACCTGCCATTGTAGCTGCAGTAGACGCTCTAACAACTGCGTCAGACACTTTTTGTCTTACATAGGCGTTGCCGACCGCACCGCCGTAATCTGCCTGTTGACGTATCTCTGTAACTGAATACACGTTCCTATACCAGTTTCTTTGGCGCTTCAGTGTGTAGCATGGGTCATCTTTATATATAAGTCAGTCGACCGTATTCTTCTGCATTCCACGCCGAATAAAACAGATAAAACAAAATTACAAAATATTATTGATTGCTGAAACACCGCCTTAGAGCGGAACGACATTGAGATAAGCCACTTGAAACCTTGGATGAGTCAACAGGAAATGAATATTGATCCCGACGTGTTCTAAGAAAGTTGAAGGTGCGGGCATGGACCTAACGTTCGCACATAAGATACGACAGTAAAATGTACCGCAGAAAGAAATCTAATTCTCCATAATCCGAAAGGCCACGTAATTTACGTTCACGTAAAGGCAGAGCACGTATGCAAAACCAGCAACTATCTCGCCATTATCCAGAACGAACTCAGATTAATGTGCTTATTTCACCATCACAAAACAAGCTATCTACACTCCGAGGAAAACTGGCACCCTCAGTTACCACAGCAGCAGGATCAGCAGCAAAGTGCGTTCATGCTATAGGCACGCGGCTTCCAACTCGATATGAGTCGCCGCTCCCGCATTGTTGCAGAGATCGCTCGTCCCGTCATTATACCGGGTGTTCGTTATAACTTGGGATAATTAAATATCTCGAAAACGACGCATCGTACGAAAAAAATGTTCTAAGTGAAAAGTTAATATTAGTGAAGGGGACTTTTGTCTACAACTGGCCCCCTCCTAACCACTACTTTGCGAGGGCGCGGCCAGCATTATATTTTCAAATGGGAATCGCCTATTTTTATTGCATATTCGTATTCTGAGTCGAAAAATGCGTACAATTTACGAAACAATTGTTTTCCATTCGTGATAGACGGCGCTGTAATCGAGTGTGCCTGTTTCTGCAATCAAGAACTGCCGAAGTAGATTTAGCATGTCTTATTCAATGCAAATTTAAGCCATTGTGTTCATAGGATTGACGTTTATGTTCGAATTTTATGTTAGTGTTGCAAATTCGATTGTACAGTAGAAATAATATGCCTAGATACATCGCACCCCGCCAACAACAGTAACGCAATTCAAAAATGAAATACGTGGCAAAACTCGACCTAAAGAATGAATTCTATATATTGAGACAATATATACTTCCTTTCCATTTAGAGTAATTATTATTCGTAGTAAATTGTATGAAATCTTTTCGTTCATATTGGAGCACTTCACGCGTATTTTACAGTCACCTAAAGATGTCATTTTTAGACTTGTCACTTTTCTTGCCGGGGTGCAATATGTATGATTTGCATTTTCTACCTAGATACACCGCGATGGCAAGCAGATATCTAAGACTGATAAGTGAATGTCGTAGCACGCACGAAAATGCTGATGAAAAGCGTTGGCATCAAAGCAGACTTGTTTCAAGATTTTCTTCAGAATTCACAATTGTGTTCTATACTGAGTGTAAATTCTACAAGCAAGGCGATTGATTTGTTCCTCTCGTAATATCATAATGTCACTGCAGGTGAGCCGGCCGCGGTGGTCTCGCGGTTAAGGCGCTCAGTCCAGAACCGCGCGACTGCTACGGTCGCAGGTTCGAATCCTGCCTCGGGCATGGATGTGCGTGATGTCCTTAGGTTAGTTAGGTTTAAGTAGTTCTACGTTCTAGGGGACTGATGACCACAGAAGTTAAGTCCCACAGTGCTCAGAGCCATTTGAACCATTTGAACCACTGCAGGTGAAAACAGTCCTTCATGTTATAAGTCTACAAATTAATGTACACGCATCTTTTACTTTTGATGAGCAGATCTTTAATTTAAATCCCCTACTATCAATTATCACAGTTTGATGAGCATTTATGTAAGGCTAGCTTCATAAAACTTCAGAATTCTACCATTCCTTTCTGAATCCTTACACCAATTTTATTTGCTCAGAGTTACAAACTACTCTTAAATACATGCATATGTCCTATTATTACCCCTACGGCAAGACTGAACTAGTGGCATCATATCTAATCGAGAGGTCAACTCCAATATACATTTTCTGCAGCGGAAATCGTTACAGCACAAACACCAGCACAAAGTACTAGCAAAGGAATACTGCAGTATCTATGAGCGTTGTAAATGATGATAAAAATTTCCATTATTTCCTGAAAATCCCCATTTGTCTGAATTCATTGTATTCTTACAAACTTACTGTCTGGGCTTCGGTATCCAGCTGAGGCTATATTGGCACTTCTTTTATGCTAGGAACTATCCCTAGTGAACGTTACGTTTCAGTTTTGGGACAATTTGTCGCCACATAGCTAGTGGTTGAGAGTCGACCAGGCACCGAATGGTTGAAGCAAGATAGGGCCAGACCACCGAACAGATGTTTCACTTTCCTGATGAACTCTTCGGGAATAGTCACTGTGTTAGACTCTTGCAGATTTACTGGCGAAGGGACTGATTGGCATCTATATTCACCCGATCTGACTCCTGCGGACTACGGGACACAGTGTAAAATACTGTCTACCGGAACCATCTCACCACACTGGACGAGCCCGAATCAGCCATTGTGTGGTATCTGAATCCATTTCCGTTGAGACACTACAGTATGTGATGGCAAATTTGCGTGTTCGTTGGCGCCACATCCGTACTGTGAATGGTGAATATTTCGAAAAAGTTATGATTCTGATTGCAAAGATTGCTTGCGGAGCTCGAGTTTAAAATTATGCACGTTGATACCGTACGAGCTGCACAGTGTACAGAGCCATCTGTTAGCAGCTTTTCGACCTACTTCTGAACTTCTGTATAACTTTTGTGTAAAATTGTAACAGTTTTCACAGTAAATTCATATTTTGTTGGTCTCGTCTGTCGATTTTAGTTTTCGAGATATTTAATTTTCAAATAAGGGACTCCTTCGCTAGACCCTCTGTATCTATAAAAATTTCGTGTGACTATGGCCTATCGTCGGATAGACGGTTCATCGGGTGGAAGTCTTTCGATTTGACCACACTTCGGCGACTTGTTCGTCGATGAAATGATGATGATTAGGACCACACAACACCCAGTCCCTGAGCGGAGAAAATCTCCGGCCCAGGCGAGAATCACACCCCGGTCCTTTAGGATTGACACTATGTCGCGCTGACCACTCAGCTGCCGGGGACGGATTCTGTACCTATACAAAGTGGCAACACTTTCTTGTTCAACTATTATTGTCTCAGTTTTTAGAAAGTTCTGAGTTTTATTTTTCAAGAAATTTGCTGCTGTTTCCCCAGTGCTTCCTCTTCAGTAAATACAGTGAATGCCTTGGCTCCCTTCCCTCTTCCTAGTTCTGATGCTGGGTGTATGCTTGCTCAAAAAATCTGCTCTGTTTCGTTTATTTTCTGCACAATATTAAACATTGTTCTCAGGGCATTTCAAGCTTCGTAAATCTGTTCTTCCGTAATTCTTGACCGAAAACGCGGTTTGGTAGAGGGTGATGTTACTTCTTCGCCATTACGGGGTAATTTGTGTGCCGTTGTGCTTTAGATGGGCGGCTTAATGCTAACATGTTAGGGTCATCTGCACGGAAGAGGGCTAAAGCAAGCATTGTTTGCAGTTAGCACTGGATAAGAAAAAACTGTGCAGTGAAGCAGAAGAGGATCCCGTTATTTACGTCAGCCGCTTACGTTCCCACGTGCTCTACCATAACAAGTGTTTGGGCGGTAATCAAGGCGCACTATTAGAAGGTTTTACCATCTCTTTTTTGTTCGCTATGCAGTGTAAATGATTTTTCTGAATATTTTTCCATTTTTTGTTTCTGTATGGGGTAATGTCAGGGCTAGATGTTGTTGTGTTCGAAGTGTCTCTATTTTTTAGTTGATCTGCAACCTCATTACAACAAATTCCAACCTGGACCAGCTACCATTGAAATATTACTTCCTTCTCTCCCTTTAATAATCATTAATGAGGCATGAAATCAATAACAAAGAATTTTTAGCACAATAAAAATTAATTCAGGAACGTACGCTTCATCTGTAGAAGACCAGGATCCAGAGGCAAGCCTTACATTATGTACCTACGGAAATAAGACCGAAGACAGGTGATTAATGTATATAAGAAAGTTAGAAGAACAGACCAGCAAAATTACGGACCAACATCCGTCACTTCGGCTTGCTGCAGGATCCTTGAATATTTTATCTGTTAGAATATAACAAATTATCTTGAGACCGGGAAGCTTCAGCGTGTTTTTATAAATCATAGTTCGTGCATACTCAGTTTTCTCTTTCCTCACATGGTACACTGCGAACAATGGATGAAGGACAATAGGCAGACTCTATATTTATTGATTTCCGGAAAGCATTTAACACGGCGCCCCACTGTAGGGTGTTAACGAAGGTACGAGAATATAAAATAGATTCACAGATATGTGAGTGGCTCGAAGACTTTTTAAATTAGAGAAGCCATTATGTTATCGGCACGAGGGCCCCAGGGAAATGTGATAGGACCGCACTTTTCCACTATGTATTTCTATGATTTGGGGGACAGGATGGACAGAAATCTGCGGTTGTTTGCTGATGATGCCGTGATGTACGGTAAGGTGTCGAAATTGAGTGACTGTAGGAAGATACAAGATGACTTAGCAAGACTTCTACTGGGTGTGATGAATGGCAGTTAGCTATAAGAGTGGTAAAATGTAAGTTAACGCGGATGAGTAGAAAAAACATGAAATAGAACGAGCATGTAAGGAATGTGGTAGTGTAGACAAATGGTCGACTTCTGTTTATTGGGAAAATTTTACGTAAGTGTGGTTCGTCCGTAAAGGAGATGGCGTACAGTATAACACTAGCGTATACGTCTCTCTTCCCTAACAACCGAACCTTTAGTGCAGTCACGGGAAAAGCCACATATAACACTTGCGTTAACGTGAAACACGCTAATGTTACCCTCTGAGAGGACTTCGAAGATTGACCGCGCGTATCTATAATGGACAAAGGTATCGGATTATAATTTTGAATTTGGAAAAATTAACAGAAATACTTAACGGACATCAACCTTGGGAGTTGGTGAAATCATAATTGAATGAAAAAATGAATGGTCGCCAGCCCAATTAGGCACATTAAGTTGGAAATATATGTTTAAGAAAGTTGAATAATGGTTATTGGAGATACTTTCGTTGAGATTTCCCTTTGAATGGCAAACAGGATACAAACTGACACAGTGCACTCTGAACTGTACGTAGCAGCTGTTACCAATAACGCCCACACCACTAAATTATAAGAAGTAATCTTGCACCAAGGTCGTAGTAATGACAGCCACACTCAAGAGCATTACTTAATCAAATACTGAAATATTACTGTCTGAAGTGAAGAACTAAATTTGGACATGAGGGGCTTTTATCTTCACTGACATGAAAAAAATTTGTCAACACTCTTTGATTATTACTGTAGTTAAGACTAATTCCACAAGCTAGTCATTCACTTCGCTTGGAGTATTTCGAAATTTACTTTGTAAAACAATAAAATACAACACTCGGCATAATTAACTTCAAAAAAGGAACCGTTCATGATCAAAACTACACTATTTTTGAAAATGAGCATAACTTCTTTGCCTTTTTATCACCTGTGAAGCAGGTACTCTGTACAATAATATTTACACAATCTTGCACTGTAATCCTACAAAACGATATATTGTAATAAGCAAAGGATACTTTAGCAAAAGCCTATCCAACTTCACTTTTGTAGTTTTAATTTTAACCTTTGCTACTCCTTTTACATTAGACAAAAGATCACTTTTAAGCACTTGAATACAAGAATTGTTCATTTAAATCAGGATACTCAGTTTTAGTAGCACTTAGATGAGGACCCTGCATAGGTCCGTGATGAGGATAGAAAATATGGTTCCGGACACGAATTTATGTTTTTGTGATTATTATTAAAGCAACACACACATTAACTTGTGCATGGCCATATACATTACTGAATGTATACAGTTTGTCAAGCAGTGGTGAAGACTGATGGCAAGGGACATGGCGGCTCATTGTATTCACGGCTCTTGATGTTCGAATGCTCTATAAAATATGCTCTTGACTTCGGATTTTCAACGTAATCGACCCATTCCTTTATGCCAATAATAGCCACATCCAAATTCGAGACAAATCCTTTTTAAAGCAGCTTCCAATTACCTCTCTTAGCAGAGTCGAAGTGCACCGCGATACGGCTAGCCACATACTGCGTGCCGTTTACACAAAAGGGGCCGCTCAGTTACAAATAAAAGAGTCCTAAGCAGGATTCAGCATTCAATAAACATTTTCTTTTTATGAACATACACATATTGTGATAATTTATCATTTTAACATAGCCTTAAGCTTTTCACATATATACATTCCAAAATTCTAATTTCTTGGCAGCGAAGAGTTTAAATAATGCAGAATGCACACTTCATAATTGCAGATAAACGTTACATAATACACCACTGGCCATTAAAATTGCTACACCACCAAGATGACGTGCTACAGACGCGAAATTTGACCGACAGGAAGAAGATGCTGTAATATGCAAACGATTAGCTTTTCAGAGCATTCACACAAGGTTGGTGACGGTGGCGACACCTACAACGTGCTGACATGAGGAAAGTTTCCAACTGATTTCTCATACACAAACAGCTGTTGACCAGCGCTCCTTGGTGAAACGTCGTTGTGATGCCTTGTGTAACGAGGAGAAATGCGTACCATTACGTTTCCGACTTTGATAAAGGTCGGATTGTGCCCTATCGCGATTGCGGTTTATGGTATCGCGACATTGCTGCATGCGTTGGTCGAGATCCAATGACTGTTAGCAGAACATGGAATCGGTGGGTTCAGGAGGGTAATAAGGAACGCCGTGCTGGATCCCAACGGCCTCGTATCACGAGCAGTCGAGATGACAGGCATCTTATCCGCATGCCTGTAACGGATCGTGCAGCAACGTTTCGATCCCTGAGTCAACTGGTGGGGACGTTTGCAAGACAACAACCATCTGCACGAACAGTTCGACGACGTTTGCATCAGCATGGACTATTAGCTCGGAGACCATGGCTGTGGTTACCCTTGACGCTCATCACAGACAGGAGCGCCTGCGACGGTGTACTCAACGACAAACCTGGCTGCACGATTGGAAAAACGTCATTTTTTTTGGATGAATCCAGGTTTTGTTTACAGCATCATGATGGTCGCATCCGTGTTTGATGTAATCGCGGTGAACGCAGATTGGAAGCATGTATTCGTCATCGCCATACTGGCGTAGTACCCGGCGTGGTGGCATGGGGTGCCATTGGTTACACTTCTCAGTCACCTCTTGTTCTCATTGACGGCACATTGAACATCGGATATTACATTTCAGATGTGTTAAGGACCCGTGGCTCTACCCTTCATTCGATCCCTGCGAAACCCTACATTTCAGCAGGATAATGGACGACCGCGTCTTGCAGGTCATATACGGGCCTTTCTGGATACAGATAAAGTTCGACTGCTGCCCTGGCCAGCACATTATCCAGATCTCTCACCAATTGAAAACGTCTCGTCAATGGTAGCCGAGCAACTAGTTCGTCACAATACGCCAGTCACTACTTTTGATTAACTGTGGTATCGTGTTGAAGCTGCATGGCAGCTGTACCTGTACACGCCATCCAAGCTCTGTTTGACTCAATGACCAGGCGTATCAAGTCCGTTATTACGGTCAGAGGTGGTTGTTCTGGGTACTGATTTCTCAGAATCTGTGCACCCAAATTATGTGCAAATGTAATCATATGTCAATCGAGTATAATATATCTGTCCAATGAATACCCGTTTAGCATCTGCATTTCTTCTTGGTGTAGCAGTTTTCATGGGCAGTAGTGTAAAAAGACTCGAACACGTTGCGACGCCCAATTATTGTAAACGTTCTGAAAACAGATTTGTCATAATATGTCAAATAATTACGACTTCCAGAACGCGGGAGCATCAGTAGGAAAAAGTAATAAATGAATTTTTATACAATAATACGCAGAGGATGTTGTGACTGAAAATGGATATGAAAAGGAAGTAATATAGGATTCTGGCGACTGAAATAAAACTTCTTTGAGGTGTTATACGAAAATTAACCGCATGGAAAATGACATATTCAGACAAGGAATAAGCGTCCTCACGATGAACGATGAAACTGAAGACTTCAGACAATGAAGACTTCAACATACTTGACGTTTCAAAAGGGATGTCCTATTTCCCTATATTCCTACGAGAATGAAGAACGAATCTTATAGTAAATAACTTAAGAATCACAATTGAAAACAGCTTTGTTAGACTTAAGATTAGCTAAGGCAGAAGGGATAGATAACATTTTATCACAGTTCCTAAAATCATTAGGGAATAGACAACAAAACGACTATGCACGTCGGTATGTAGAACGTATGAGTCTGCCGATAAACCATCTGATTTTCGGATAAACATCATCCACACAATATCCCGAAGAAACCGAGTGCCAAGTGCGAGAATTATCGCACAAACAGCATAATAGCTCATGCATCCAAGTTGCTGACAATAATAATGTATAGAAGAATGAAAAAGAAAACTGATGATCTCTTGGATGATGATCAGTATGGCTGTAGGAAAGGCGGGTGAACCAGAGAGGCAGTTCCGATGTTTCATTTGATAACGGAAGGAGACTAAAGGGACATCTGCATAGGATTTGTCGACCTGAAAAAAGCGTTCGACAACGTAAAATGATGCAAGACGTTCAAAATTCTGAGGAAAATAAAGTGAAGAGATAGGGAAAGACGCGCAGTATGCAGTATCTACAAGAACCAAGAGGAAACCTCGAGAGAGGAAGACCAAGAACGAACTGCTCGGATTAAATATGGTGTAAGACATTGATGTATCTTTCGCCTCTACTGTTCAACCTATACATCAAACAAGCAATGACAGAAACAAAAGAAAGTTTCAAGAGCGGTATTAAAATTAACGTTAAATGATATCAATGTTAAGATTCGCTGATGACATTGCTCTACTGAGTGAAAGTGAAGAAGAATTACAGGGTATGTGGAATGGAATGAACAGTCCAATAAGTGCAGAACATGGATTATGAGTAAATCGAGGAGAGACGAAAGTAATCGGAAGTAGCAGAGACAAGAACAGTGAGAAACTTAACATCGTAATTTCGGATCACGAAGTAGACGAAGTCAAGGAGTTATGGTATCTACGCAGCAACAAAGGAGTAAGGAGGACATAAAAAGCTGACTAGCACTGTCAATAAGGGCTTTCCTGGACAAGTGAGGTCTACTAGTATCAAACACGGGCCTATGAGGAAGAAATTTCTGAAATGTACGTTTGGAGGGCAGCATTGTATACTAGTGAAACATGGATTTCGGGAAAATCGGAAAGAAAAGAATCGATGTATTTGAGATGTAGTGCAACAGAAGAACGTTGAAACTTAGGTGGGCTGATAAAATAAGAAATAAGGAGTTTGTTCCCACAACCGCCGAGAAAAGAATGTATGGAAAACACTGACAAAGGTAAGCCAGGACGATAGGACATCTGTTAACACATCAGGGAATAAATTCCATGGTACAGAGGCAGCTGTAGAAGATAAAATTGTACACGAAGTTTCGATTACGTCCAGCAAATAATTGAGGATGAAGGCTGCAGTTGCTACTCTGAGATGAAGAGATTGACTGGAGAGGAATTCGTGGGAGTCCACATAAGACCAGCGAGAATACCGATGACTCAAAAAAAAATGTTTATTTTAAGTACTTCATCGAAACTACAAGTTTGTCTTAACTCCAGTGGTACGTTTCCAGATGCATGGTTGCTGGTAGTGGTCTCGTTGGTGCATCTCGATAGAAAGAAAGCGATAAATTTCATTGTCCAATAGAATACAGCTTTTTTTCCGGCAAGAGTGAACTGTTATGCCTCGTAGCAACAACATTGAATGAAGTAAATCTGGACATGGTCGCAAAAATAAGGGACGAGTTTGACTATCGTCTGAATACTTATCGTGAATCCTGTGGAGGATAAGCCGAGCATATTACGTGAAAAACGAATGAAAAATTTCAACCTTAACACAACAAGAAAAATTACTCCAACACTGGGCGTTGGACGTCAATACAAATTAAGGATATACCCTTGAAAATAAGAATTTTGGCGTTCAGAGCGTAGAAATTCATCCCAAAATTCTATCTTCATTCATTTACAGGATTAAGTCTCGTCAAATCAGGTACATCGTTTTGTAACACTTTGTGTAGTGTCTTGTTTATCAGTTTCTACTGATTTTCATGGTTTTTTTTGCACGAAAACGGAATGTGTGACTAAACAGTAAGTGGAAAGAAAGGAAAATAAAATTTCTTTCTGTCGATTATCGGATTCTAGTTGAATTTTCAAATGGCACAGGAGACCATGTATCTACGTTTGGCGCTGTCTTTGAAACACTTCATTTTGTTCTACGGAAAACTAGAACGTCTAGTGCAATAGATTAATGTGGGGGCTGTCACGGAAAGTATTTTCTCCGTGATTCTAGCGACACCACATTTTTTTAAACTGTAACATGGCGCATTAGAAAGGACTATGCCTAGCTATTTCAAACAGGTGTAGTGAGACATTCGATTTAGGCAGAGATAAATGGTCATCTCGCTCGATTGATAAGAGGAATTTCTGCTTCCTTTGATCTGCTTATATTCTACTACGGTTAAGGTTCATATCAGGTGAATTTTGTGGCCAATATATGGACACGAGATAACTGTCATGCTCCCCAAACGACTGCAGTATGATTCTGTACTTGTGACACAGGCAGCCACCCTGCTGGTTGATGTTACTGTTATCAGGGACTACAACAAACATGAAGAGAGGCAGGCGGTCAATAGTAATGTTCACATAATCCACAGGTATTATGGTGCTTTCGATTATTACCATAGGTCCCATGGAATCAAAGGCGAATGCTCCGCGTAACATAATACTGTCCCCACTAGCTACAACCGAGGCGACGCCTGTTCCGAGCAGCCGACCACCTGGCTGACAGTGTATCTAGACACGAGCATAGACCTGGCGTGAGGTGTCTGACGATGAAATATGTTTCCATTGACCCACGGTTCAAACTTGGAAGTGGCAATGTCGCTCCTCATCATTGGAACACAGAGAGGTCGTCAGCTGCAGAGCCCCATGTTCAACAATATGTGCTGCCAGGAAGTTTCATATCAGCGCACACTCCGCTGCAGAGTGAAAATCTCATTCTGGGAACATCCCCCCAGGCTGTGGCTTAGCCACGTCTCCGCAATATCCTTTCTTTCAGGAGTGCTAGTTCTGCAAGGTTCGCAGAAGAGCTTCTCTAAAGTTTGGAAGGTAGGAGACGAGGTACTGGCGGAAGTAAAGCTGTGAGGACGGGGCGTGAGTCGCGCTTGGGTAGCTCAGTTGGTAGAGCACTTACCCGCAGAAGGCAAAGGTCCCGAGTTCGAGTCTCAGTCCGGCACACAGTTTTAATCTGCCAGGAAGTTTCGGACTAGCGCACATTCCGCTGCAGAGTGAAAATCTCATTCTACTTGTCCTGTGATACAGTATGGATGTTGAACAACATGTCGCCTACCTTTCTTTTCACCGTCCTTTAACCCCTTTCCGTACATGCTCACGACAGTAGACACGCGAAGTGCCGACTAGGCTCGCCGTTTATGAGATGCTTGTTCCCAGGCTCCAGGCCATAACAATCAGCCCTGTTTCAAAATCATCTACGTCAGTGGATTTCTCCATTTGTGGCCGTATCATCACTAGAATGAGGCCCATTCATCTTTCCTTATTGTCTTGTGGCCGACTCTTTACTGGACAGCATTTAATCTCATGGTGAGCAGTGGTAATAATGTTTTGGCTAATACAGTGAACAAACGAAGAAACTTGTACACCTTCCTAATATCGGTAGGGCCCTCTCCAGCACGCAGAACTGCCGCAACACGACCTGGCATGGACTCGACTAACGTCTGAAGTACTGCTGCAGGGAACTGGCACCATGAATCCTGCAGGGCTGTCCTAAATCCGTAAGAGTATGAGGGGATGGAGATCTCTTCTGGACAGCATGTTGCAAGGCATCCCAAATATGCTCAATAATGTTCATGTCTGGGAGAGTTTGGTAGCCAGTGGAAGTTTTTAAACTCAGAAGATGGTTCCTGGAGCTACTCATAGCAGTTATGGACGTGTGGGTGTCGTGTTGTCCTGCTGGAATTTCCGAAGTCCGTCGGAATGCACAATAGACATGAATGGATGGAACAGAAGAGACGGAGTACTTACGTACGTATCACCTGTCAGAGTCGTACCTAGACTTATCATAGGTCCCATATCACTCCAACCGCACATGCCCACACCATTACACAGCCTCCACCAGCTTCAACAGTCCCCTGCTGACAAACAGGATTTACGAGGTTGTCTCCACACCCTTACACGTCCATCCGCTCGATACAATTTGAAACGAGACTCGTCTGACCAGGCAACACGTTTCCAGTCATCAACAGTCGAATGTCGGTGTTGACGGCCCTAGGCGAGGGGTAAAGCTTTGTGTCGTGCAGTCAAGGGTATACAAGAGGGAATTCGGCTCCGAAAGTGCATATCGATTATGTTTCGTTGAATGGTTCGCACGCCGACACTTGTTGATGGCTCAGCTTTGAAATGTACAGCAATTTGCAGTAGGGTTGCAGTTCTGTCACTTTGAACGATTCTCTTTAGTCGTCGTTGGGTCCGTTCTTGCAGGATCTTTTTCCAGCAGCAGCGATGTCGGAGATTGGATGTTTTACCAGATCCCTGATACGTTACACTCGTGAAATGGTCATACGAGGAAATCGCTACCTTCGAGATGCTGTGTACCATAGTTCGTGCGCCGACTGTAACACCACGTTCAAACTCACTTAAGTCTCGATAACCTGCCATTGTAGCAGCAGTGACCGATCTAACAACTGCGCCAGACACATGTTGTCTGAAACAGGCGTTGCCGACCGCAGTGCCGTATTCTGTCTGTTTACATATCTCTATATTTGAATATGCATGCCTATAACTCTTTCTTTGGCGCCCCAGTGTAAATTCATATTTGGCTTTATTTCAATACAAATAGGACCTTTCCGATGTGACAACAACAAAACTGGAAGCATTGTTCATCTACATTCACACACATCATCTTCCGCAGACATCTGTGCATGGGAGAGGGCACCTGGAGTTCCTCGTCAAGTATTATTTCCGGTTGTTCGCATAAGGTGCTTGCTTAGCAACATCCGTGCACAGTATAATTAGTCTAAACTTGTGTCCGCATTCCTACGAGACCAATATGTCGGACTCTGAAATACGGGTTTAAATTTTCCTCTTAGTACTGGCTGTTGAAGCTTTGTAAATTGTCTGTCACGGGGTAAATCAAACAAAAAGCTTGTGATCACTCGCGCTGACCTTCTTTGCACATTTTCAACATCTCCCCTCAGTCCTATCTTGTTTGGGTCCCACACACTCGGCAGTACTCTAAGATGTGACGCGTAGGCTGTTTGTAAGCAGTCTCATTCGCAGACAGACTGCGTTTTCTCAGTATCCTACTAGTGAACCAAAATTTGCCGCATGAGCCGATGTGCTCATTCCAGTTCATATCCTTCAAATCACCCCACGTAATTGTTCGAGTTCACTGATTTAACTGTATGCTACCGATATTTTACTTATTTTGTGAGGTGCAAAATTTTACATTTCTGTACTTTTAATGCATGTTGCCACTTTTTGCAGCACTTAGAAATCCTATGGAAGTCTAATTGATGGTTTCTGCAGGTATTGTTTTCAGGCATTAATGTACTGCAGATTAATGCATCACCTCCATAAATTAATTTATATGCGAATGTGTTTTATCTTGGAACAGTTTTCAGACTTTCGCCTCTAGCCAGTCCTAAAACAGATGTTTCACATATTTTGCTAATCCGTTTTGAAATAATACCATTTACTTCATGTGTCAAACCAGCCTCTTCAGCAATTACAATAATTACTCACGAAAACTCAGATTTTTCCAAATTGAAAACTATTCCAACACACAACATGGTCATGCACCCAGGAACAAATATTCTATTGAAATTTAATAGTGGTACAATAAGGAAAATCTCGTCAGTTCTGTATTTAATGCTCTAGGTGTTACAATATTAGTCTACTACCAACTCGAAATCAGCAAGTGAAATAAAATTAAGAACCGTTATCAAAAACCACTTACATCTGTATTTACGTATTTTAAGCCACGTAATGACCTGTGGCGAAGTGTACTGCTGGTACCACTAATTGGTTACCACTAATTGATCCCCCCTAGCCTGTTCCACACTCGAATGGCGGGCGGGAGTAATTATCGGTTAGCCTCTGTATTAACTCGAATTTCTCGAATTTTATCGTTACCAAGCAAGATGTATAGTGGAGGAAGTAATCTGTTGTTCGACTGTTCCCGGAAAGTACTATCTCGAAATTTTAATAGAAAACCTCTCCCTGATGTTCAACGCCTCTCTTTAGCGTCTGCCACAGGAGTTTTGTTGGGCATCTCTGGAACGCTCAAGCGGCGATTAAATGATCCCGTGATGAAACGAGCGTTCTTCATGGTATCTTCTTTCTCTCTTCTGTCAGTCCTACCTGGTAAGAGTCCCTTGTTGATGAACAACAAAGAATCGGTCGAACAAGCGCCTTACTATGCCAATTTTTTTGTAGATATGTTTCATTTCCTAAAGAATATCCTCCAAATAGCTTTCATATATTATACAGCACTTACATATGTAGAACTCGTAATATGTAAAAACGCTGCATAAAAAACAGCCCCATGTCTCACATCATCAAAAATGTAGTCAATGCCGGATATTGCTTTCTAGAGGTTACCATCATGTGATTCTAAAATCAGTCATTAGATTCAAACACTAGGAACCATCTTGTGTTCCTATGTGCACTGTGTTCCAGGAACAACACCTCCCCTGCTGTCTGCCAACTCGTTAACGTAAACCCGAGCAAGAGTCTCAATACATTTTCCTGGAACGCACTTGAAGTTAGTTATATTAGTGTCTGTTGCTCCCCAACCAAAATGATATGCTGCGTCATTACTACCAAAAACTCCTCTATCGATTCGCAAATTTCAGTTTGATATTTTGTTAGTAAGCTTAGGTGTGATTCCGAGTGAAATGTTTTTCAGAAGTTAAGAGAAACTGCATTCACCTAGCAGCCTTCATCCATGGCTTTCAAGCACGAGTTGAGTTTTGCGTAGGCGCTGTTTTCGGAATCCGTGCCGGTTGGCACTCATTCATAACATAACTTATAGAGCTGGCTAATGTTCAGTGTCTGGCAGTGAACTATTGGAAGCGTGATATAACACAGAATACTGATTAAAGGATTCGCAAGAACATCCAAATATAATTCCAAGTGAATGTTCGAGACGCGGTAATTCTCGTGATTGTACGATGTGGCGTTAAAAGTAGAAATTTGGGAGAACATAATTTTGAAGCAATGAGAAAGAAAAATGGAATGAGAGAACAAAGTTTAGGTGATAAGTAACCCAGCACGCAGTGACGACCTACACTCGACGTATCTTACTTTACTTCTGTCATACAGTTCGTTACTAATTGCGCCTTGGAGGATTATATCGTTTTCTAAACAATGTTACTGTTAATCTCAAAAAACAATCTGTGATTTTTTTTATGGAAATGAGCGTTTGGCGTCCTTGGCCGGGAGGCGCCTTACGGGGCAGGTGCGGCCGCTTTGATGCAGGTCTTATTACATTCGACGCCACATTGGGAGACCTGCGCGCCGGATGGGGATGAAATGACGATGAAGATAAAACAACACCCAGTCCCTGAGCGGAGAAAATCCCCGACCCAGCCGGGAATCGAACTCGGGCCCCTGAGGACAGCCGCCCGGCACGCTGGACATTCAGCTATCTTTTTTTCAGTTTATTTGTCATAACATTCCACAGTAGTACATAATTTTCAACTGACATTTAAAAGTAATAAAACAAACTAAAATTAATTACAGGTTCCTTGACATTTTAGAAAAAATCCAAGTCTAAACCAGATAGTGATGTTCGTCACTTGATCGTATGTGTTTTTGTTTCTCAAAGATCAAATTGTCTCTCGTTTCTTCATGTTCTGAATCGCATCCTCGAAAATGGAGTTCACATGACTGTTGTTCTGAGGAAGTTGGCGTATGTATCATAATAATTATTCATGCGTAGTAGCTTGTGATGCTGGTCGGAGATGTACGTCCAAAGATCTCCTTTGCTTCTTTCTTTACTGGACAGCAGGTAAAATACCGCGTGTCCCTTCAACCAGTTGACGGCATTTTTCTTCCAGGTGGGGTATAGTTCTTCTACCGGGTATAAAAGGCACGATGGCGTTATCAAATACAGCGGTTTTCTCTGCATAGTTGCTAACTTTTTTCTGATTGACAACCATATATTACTTGTATTTCCACAGACAAATTGATGTTCATCAGTGTCAATCAGGTTGCAAGTGGTACAGAAAGGGGATCGGGGCGGACATGTTAAGGATAGAAAAAGACAATGCTTACGTCCCTATTTTAATTTTACAGTCAACGTAACGTTTCTTTTTTCATTTTGCAAGAATATTGAATGTACAACAATTAAATTTCCATCCGACACTAAGTCTCTACTTTGGATTATACTGAACATAAAATACCTTGATACAGTTGCATACTCTTTAAAAATTTGTAGGAAACAAGAGGAACCAAAGTTGACCCTTAACTAGCGTTGCCCGAATATGTATTTATCCCAATCACCTATTAGTCCGTCTACTCCTTCTCCCACTCTCTGTCCATCTCATCCTTCACTCTCTCCTTGTCCATCTCCTTTCCCCCCTTTCTCTGTCCATCTCATCTTCCCACCCATCCCCGTTCCTCTAACCCTATTCTCTTTCTCTGTACATCTCCTTCTCCCCCTCTCCCTATCCCCTCCACTTCTCGTTCTCTGGCCATTTCTTCGTCTCCCTCTCTTTGCATCTCTTCCCCCCTCTCTCAGCGTATCTATTCCACCCCCTGCCTCCATCATCTCCTCCCTCATATCTGTGTCCCTCTCCTACTTCCCCCTGGTTGTCTGTTCATCCTGTTCATCTTTTCCTCCCCTCTTCTCTCTCCGCATTCACCCCACTAGGACGCTGGTGGTTCTTAACCGCACAGTACTTCATTCCAGATTGTAGCTAATATATGTACCATTTTTAGTTGAAATCGTTCCAGGGGTTTAGGCTTACGTCTTTGCTCTTCGCTTTACCCATGTCAGATATATCCCACATATATTTAAGATACGTCAGGCGTGTTTGTACATGTATTTGGCATGTAAAAAAAATGGTTCAAATGGCTCTGAGCACTATGGGACTTAACATCTATGGTCATCAGTCCCCTAGAACTTAGAACTACTTAAACCTAACTAACCTAAGGACAACATACACATCCATGCCCGAGGCAGGATTCGAACCTGCGACCGCAGCAGTCTCGCGGTTCCGGACTGAGCGCCTAGAATTTTGACATGTATCTCTAATGAATTTCGCCCAGTACTTTCATTTTCACACAACTTAGTATTCGTGACGGTGTGTCTCTTTAAGTATGTGCTGTACAATGACATAATTTTGCAGGTACATCCAATGATACCTGTGGTTACTGTCTGCGAAATACAATGTGAATAATAGAGTTGGTAGTAAAGAAACAATAAATAAAAATGTCATGCCTGAATCGGCAGTTTCATTGCATGAACAACAAAACTGTAGTAAGCGATAAAATTTTTCCTTTCAAAATTTTATGGGGATTGTCAGCGAGAAAAAGTTTCTTAGAGATTTAAAATTATGTGTAAAGTTTGTTCCAAGTCACTAAGTGCTCGTGTTATCAAATGTGTTCAAATGTGTGTGAAGTCTTAATGGACTTAACTGCTAAGGTCATCAGTCCCTAAGCTCACACACTACTTAACCTAAATTATTCTAAGGAAAAACACACACACCCATGCCCGGGGGAGGACTCGAACCTCCGCCGGGACCAGCCGCGCTCTTGTTCTCAAATACTGGATGACTAAATTATCGCTATGCGCGATTCGTGGGCTACACTGCCTTTTCAGCCCACCCCAACATTGACAGGTACATGGTTTTTATCCCCACAGTGATTCTTTCGAGACAGCAAGTGATGCTTATACCAGGTTTTGTTGAAATCGGTATGTGGTTTAGGAAGAGATCTGGAACATACATATCTATTTACACCCATTTTTTTTAAGATGTGTAGATTTAGAAGAAATGTAGATACATACAAGAATTAACTCTATTGTCCTAACTAGTGCTGAAGAAATAGGGGTATTTGTAGTAGAAAATGTTGTGCCTGGAAAATCGCTTTGAAAGAAAACTGGATGAGTTTTATAATTTACACATGACTGAAAACTGTCTGCAGCATATGCTTTTGGTCTTCGTTTGCCTCTAGCAAGCCTCTCCGGAAATAATTACTAATTTTTTTAGTGCTCAGCACACCTACAGTTAGTATGTGCTAATAGTCTCTTAGTCTCGTCTTTTAAATGTCTGCATAACTACAAACACAGTTTTCTGGTGATGGTGGCAAGTCACACGGATTTTGTGTCTGCCCTTGATAAGACTTTTTCAGAAGCACCTGCCTTGCCTCATCTCTAAATATGGTCATTATTGCACAACATACAGCTGATAAGATTACGCTAATGAGAATAGAGCTTTATGTCAATCTGTCTTGTTGAACTTCCACCGTGACGTATCACCAGTTTGGCAGAGATCAAGAAATGGCCTTTGTTGTGTGTCTGCACTTCTTTCTTCAAACCTTTAGATTATTTTTGTTTCTCCTAATTACCATGATATCTTTGGAGGATCTATGAATAACATCCCAAAAAGTGAATGATCTTTTTAACCATGTTAAAAAACATTCCATCATGCATAAGGAACTAAGTGAAATGCGTAGCAATGCAGTTAAAGAGGACGAATTGTTCTTCCGCATTCAGAACGACCAAACACAAGCAACAGATGTTAGTAATTGGCGACCTACTTCTGAGAAACATACACTTCTGGGAATGCTGATGGCGTTTCGGTTTGTTAACATTTCAAACATCTGTTCCGCACATTTCCCCGATATTGTTTTGCTCTTTGTTCGTGCACTATTGCTTCAGCTAATATGAAGTTCATAGGAAGTTCACACTCTCGAGTAAATAATTATTCAGCCCGACGTTTTGCGGTAACTGCCTAAGCAATATTGATTCTCACTCTCAATTAGTAACAGAAGATGAATCCGATGTGATGGTGGTATGGTAGTCAATGTTCAATTGCGTCCCTATTACATACACTCTGAGAGTGTACAACATAAAAAATGGTTCAAATGGCTCTGAGCACTATGGGACTTAACATCTATGGTCATTAGTCCCCTAGAACTTAGAACTACTTAAACCTAACTAACTTAAGGACGTCACACAACACCCAGTCATCACGAGGCAGAGAAAATCCCTGACCCCGCCGGGAATCGAACCCGGGAACCCTCGCGCAGGAAGCGAGAATGATCCCGCATGACCACGAGCTGCGGACTGTCCAACATAACCTTATATGTTGCAAACGCGAAATTATCTCTTATACATACATTAAGGTTAATCACACATGGCTCTTACATTGCGTTATCAAAGAATACAAGCGCTGAAGCGGATTTTAATGTTACGAGGGCTATTTTACAAGGTCTCGGATCGAAAGAGATCTGAGACGAAATTTGTAATAAAGAAAATGTTAAAGCTTTTGATCAGGAGAATGTTTGTAGCTGACTATTTTAGTCCATGACATTCATCTTAAGGAAGCGAACTTCTTGAGTCCGTAGCCGATGAAAGAGAAGAGGAAAGACGGATTTCTACAGCTACATACATAGCAACAGGTGTAAGTTTGGCCGGCCGCTGTGGCCGAGCGGTTCTAGGCTCTTCAGTCTCGAACCGTGCGACCGCTACGGTCGCAGGTTCGTATCCTGCCTCGGGCAAGGATGTGTGTGATGTCCTTAGGTTAGTTAGGTTTAAGTAGTTCTAAGTTCTAGGGGACTGATGACCTCAGATATTGAGTCCCATAGTGCTCAGAACCATTTGAACCAAGTGTAAGTTTATATTTGTCATGGAATTTCACTTGTCAAAGTACGTCTGCATTTCTTACCACCAAAATGCCTTATCTATATCTTTAGTGCAATATCTATTTTCGATAGGGTTCGTCTTGCGTCTGCCGTACGACCAACTTCTAGAAACGACTCGTACTGTTTGTATAATACATTTAATGATTAGCAGATTCTTAAATACGTAAATGGTCCCTACGAACAAAAGTCCTGCAACGGAAGTTACAGATTGTATATGTAGTGAGATGATAGCCACAAATAATCATCAAAATAAGATTTTGTTTGTATATAATATCTACACCAGTGTGTGCCAGTATGTCTTTCATAGTTAAAAAAGTGTAGGATACATGTATTTCTATAATTTCAAAAAGAAACCGTGATTTAGACATGTACATGTAGAAGCGATCATTTGACTGAGGCTGTAAAAAACAGTTTCCGAGATGAAGCTGAGACACTTAATCAACTATCTTAGTCCTCTGTCTGAGATTACTTTACTAAAAATAGCGAAACACGGTAGCGTTTTGCCCCCTTCTCTAACCACCAGGTTTAGTGTTCTTACACTGACACTTAAAAACAAATCTGCGACGTAGAAGAAAATAGTTGAAACCTGAAGAAAACTAATAGTATCGCGAAGTGTCAGTATTTAAAGAAAAAAATACCTGTGAAGCAAAATAGAGGTAAGCGAAATGCAATTTACAATAAATAAATAAATAAATAAATAAATAAAAAAAGAACGACGCATCACTCATGACTTCCCCGAATGGAATGGAAATCGGTAGAAAGATGTAGATGATTAGACAAACAAATGATTACAATTTCAGAAGAAGAGCTTTGCAAATTGAGCAAGTCATTAACGCGTTGGTCCACCTCCGGCCCTTATACAGGCAGGTATTCGGCTTGGCATTGATACGGTTGTCGGATGTCCGCCTGAGGTATACCGTGTTAAATGCTGTCCATGTGGAGCGTTAAATCGTCGAAATCCCGACCTGGTTAGATGATTGTATTGTACTGTATTGTATGTTAAACAGTGCCTAGAAACAACGGAGAGGCTCCGTCCCCGCCGCCGCCGCAGTGCTCCATAACCCGACGACGACTACCGCAGTCCACTTCACCCCTCCGCCGCCCCACACCTAACCACCGAACCACTATGTTTGCGTGGTAGAGTAATGGTGGTGTACGCGAACGTGGAGAACTTGTTTGCGCAGCAATCGCTGACGTAGTGCAGCTGAGGCGGAATAAGGGGAACCAGCCTGCATTCGCCGAGGCAGATGGAAAACCGCCTAAAAACCATCCACAGACTGGCCGACTCACCGCACCTCGACACAAGTGTGTCGGGCGGATTCGTGCGGGGGAGCAGGCGCTCCTTCCCAATCCGGAAAGCCGTGCGTTAGACCGCAATGCTAAACGGGCGGGCTGGTTAGATGATCCTGCCTATAATGCCTCAAACATTCTCAACTGGAGAGACATTCAGCGACCTTGCTGGCCAAGGTAGGGTTTGGCAAGTACGAAGACAAGCAGTAGAAACTCTTGCCGTGTCTGGGCGGGCTTTATCGTGCTGAAATGTAAGCGCAGGATATTTTGATATGAATGGCAATTGAAACAGGGTGTAAAATGTCGTAGACGTACTCCCTTGCTGCAAGTGTCCCGCTGCTAACAACCAAAGGCATCCTGCTGTGAAATGAATGGCACCCCAGACCATAACTCCTGGTTTTGGGGATGTATGGTAGGCGATTGTTTTGCACCCCACCGCTGTCTGGACCGTCTGCAGACACGCCTTCACAGGCCATCGGGGCTCAGTTCGAAGCGGGACTCACGACTGAAGACAGTTCTACTCCAGTCAGGGAGATTTCCAGGCGAAAGTGCGCGACACTGCCGCTAACGGCCTTGTCAATGTATGTAAGTCAACAGCAGTCAACGCAAGGTGTGCCGCGAGCTCAGCCATCATTTATATGTTCTCGTCGGATCGATGATAATGATAAATCAAGCGCTATGTGTGCCTCTATGACAACTGCTGGGTCTTCATGTTCGGTCGCCCCTCTAGACCGACCGGTTCCTTTCCGACTCTGTTCGGTCATGGTTCACACATTCTTGCCAACATCGTCACCAGTGGCATCGCTCCTATTCAAATGTCGAGCGATCGCCGACTACTCCAACCGACTTCTTCTAGCCCAACTACATATCATTTCTCAAATGCTGATATCTGTGCCTCTGTGAGGCATAGTTACTGTCAAACTCAGTACACGGTGAGAAATTCCCAAAGACTTTATTCCCTGGTATAGACATGTCCCCTTTGTAATGTCCTTACCAGCTCCGCGGTGAAACTGTGATGCAGCGTGACACATTCATCCATTGGCCACCATAGTTTCGCATTTTCCGTTGATACCTGTGTGAACATCAGTTTGTGACCGATTTGTAAAACTCCTTCGTTTTTGGTCTTATATTGCATTTCTTTGCCTACGTTTAGGCAGGCATAATAAACAGTTTTAAACGAGTCACTGTCAGCTACTGACTGTAAAATCTTAATCTCAATGTATCGTCGGTCGATGTCCACTAAGGTGCCATTTTCGGATGAGAATATTGTAATAAACTGTGACAACCACATATAAGTGTCACATAGGTATGCAACCGTTTAAACTACACAAGCGTTAGTCGAAATCAGTAAATAAACCGAACGCTACAATAGAGATTTTACACCCAAAAACGGCCAACGCCTTGTATTAATCACAAATAATAACATGTTTATAGTATTATTCCTCATTCACGGACCTATCACAGCATGGGCTGAATTATTTCTAAACGTTATCTTAATCATGTAACAGTTTCTCTCATTTTGTTTCTGCCGTGGAATTACAAAGTGCTGTCGCGTTGAAACATCGGTTCTCCGTAATTCCTGCTCCAAACAATTCCTAAGCCTCTTTAAAGTTTGGTACTGCAGCATAAAAAAAAGCCACAAGAAAAAGAACACATGTAAGTTAAATAAGGAATGATCAAATCTAGTGAGCAGTCACATAGCAATAAGTTAGCTATGGCGTCCGCCTTTGACCAGATGAATCAGTGTCTCGTCTTCGTAAATGACCGGCATATTTATAACACTTCAACTCATATATATATATATATATATATATATATATATATATATATATATATATATATATATATATATATATCCCTGCTATACCATAACAACGTCACATATCATGCTTATAAATACCTCTTGCTACTAGTACGCACTCTCAAGTAATGTACACATATCAAAAAAAAGTTTTCTATCAACCCCGTTCCCAGAACTCGAGAAGATGAACGTTAACTGTGGATATTGTATCACAGACGCAGTCCCTTTGACTGTTCAGAGATGTCACTAAAACTGCCCAAAGATGTAAACAGCCATGCCCGAGCACCGCCTATTAGATGGAGGGTGTCCGACGGCCGATCAGCTACAGTAATTCCACCAGGAAGGAGGTAAACGGCTCTTACTGTCTGTAATTCAACCATGCCTAGACGGTCAATACCGTGATTCTATCGCGTCCGCATTGTTACTTTCTGCCAGGCAGAGCTCTCAACAAGGGAAGTGTGCTGGCGTCTTGGAGTGAACCAAAGCGATGTTATTTGAAGTAGATACAGGGAGACAGGAACTGTCGATGACGTGCCTCGCTTAAGCCTCCCATGGCCAAGACGAGGCCCAAAATAGTAGCCATACTGCAAAGTTCATGAACGGACCTTACAATGACCGAATTGGAAAGTTTCACATCAAGTTGTAATAGTCCTTTGTTGGCATGTTCACCATGTTAGGCGTATTAATTGATTCTTGGCTGACGGGTCAGCGCAGTTGGCTACCATTGGAAGGACCCGGTTCGGTTCCCGGCACTGCGAAGAATATTTGCTTGGTGGGATGACTGATACTGCGTGCACTCCTCCTCGCGATGCCAGTTGAGGAGCTGCGTGACCGAGTAGTAGCGGCTCCACATCACGAAAACTGATAAGGGCAGGGAGAACGGCGTGATGACTACATGCTGCTCCGTACCGCATCCGCATGACGCCGCTAAGCAGAGGATGACACGGCGGGCGGTACACGTCCGTTGGGCTCTCACGGTCTAGCAGGGAGCTCGCTCTGAAACACCTGTTGTTTCGCTTCGAAGGTTTCTGACTGTAAGTTGCGTTGGCTTTCAACACAACCCAGTCATGCTCTATGTTGTGACAAATCAAATGACAGGGTGGCTCAAAAATGGTTCAAATGGCTCTGAGCACTATGGGACTTAACATCTGTGGTCACCAGTCCCCTAGAATTTAGAACTACTTAAACCTAACTAACCTAAGGACATCACGCGGTTCCAGACTGAAGCGCCTAGACCGCACGGCCACACCGGCCGGCTGACAGGGTGGGCCAGCTAAGAATACCTACATTCTTCAAGCGGTTCGCGGTGTGAACGGCAGCGAAAAATTTTGTAGTTTTGCTGCTGGAAGATGCCGTTTGGTTCAAACGGCTCTAAGCACTATGGGACTTAACATCTGAGATCATGAGTCCCCTAGACTTGGACTTTTTCAATAAAACACGGAAGTCGGCTGTTTCGAACACCAGCTATTCTAAACGTTTTTAATAGTCAAGTTAAACAACAGATGGAAAACATGGGTACAACCGAAATCCGTTTGTTTCAGTGATAACGGCCGTCAGTGCACCTAATAGTCATATCTTCTCTCTGCTGACGATTTACCGCATACAGATGACATTTTAATCAACATATCCCGCAGGCATAGAGATACTGCAGTACCTTTTTAAGTAGAATTTGGTCAAGATTTTCGTTGTCTAAGACTTCCCACCTCCATCAAAGTATTTTCAAGATAACACGTCGCATAAAGAAGCCTCTCACTGTCTGCGCAGTAAGTTTAAAATTCTCCGTCCACTCATTCAAGCGTCGCCCAGGACTAATGACAGCTGAACCGTTATTCTGAAGTTCGGCAGCGTGTGTGGAACAATGCACCGAAGTATCGTGTCCCACAAGCAGCACTCCACAGTTACGGCATTCGTCGACGGACAATGCCAAGAGTGAAAGGACAATAGCCACTTCGCAGGCATTTGGGGGGCCACATCGATCCATCCATCGCTGTGAAAGGTGTAGTTCCACTGCCCCTCCCCCTGGTTATTGATCCTCAATCTAGATACGTATCCTGACATCGACTAAGTGCTTCGCAACGACATCATGGCCACACGGGGTCAAGTTGACGTATTACATACGTGAAGAGAGCAAGAGCCCCCCTCAAGTATCTGAATCGTTACAGGTCTTGGCAGCAAAGAATATATCACCTTCTTCCTCTCGTCGCTCCGCCACCGTAGCTGAGAGGACAGCCCGCCGCCTTGTCATGCCGGAGGGCCCGGGTTCGATTCCCGGGCTGGGTTGGAGATTTTCTCTGTTGACGAACTGGGTGTTTGTGTCGTGTGAATCGTCACCATTTCATCGTCATCGACTCGGAAGTTGCTAAGGCGATCAGGTCCATCCGCCAGGAGGCCCTCACCAAACGACGTTTCATTTCTCGTCACTGACGGGGATATTGAAACAGTTATCCACAGCGTATTTCTGTGGTTCAGCCTGTGTTATACTTAGTGGGTCGTATGTTAACAACGAAATTCCCAGCCACTTGAAGTAAATATTGTATCACTGTTTCCCTTTCATAAGCTACTAAGGTTTCTGAGATTGTATGCAACAAAACATTTTCTGACGTTACACCGCTGGCGGCTTCAATACTGTCTCAAGTGATGTGTTAGGTCCTCACCCCACCCCCCTCCCCTTCAACGGATAAACCAGTCGAATAGTCTCGTTTGGTAGCAAACAGTACAAATATAATGTTACTTCTTACGCACACTGGTATGTAAATCGTAAGAACGAAACAAATTTTCACATGATGTGAAACTGATGCGTAACAAAGCTCGACGAAATCAGAAACATGCACAGAAAGAATTGCTAAAGTACACCAGTAGCCATTAAAATTGCTACACCACGGAGATGACGTGCTACAGACGCGAAATTTAACCAACAGGAAGAAGATGCTGTGATATGCAAACGATTAGCTTTTCAGATCATTCACAAAAGGTTGGTGCCGGTGGCGACACCTACAACGTGCTGACGTGAGAAAAGTTTCCAACCGATTTCTCATACATAAACAGCAGTTGACCGGCGATGCCGGGTGCAACGTTGTTGTGATACCTCGTGTAAGGAGGAGAAATGCGTACCATCACGTTTCCGACTTTGATAAATGTTGGATTGTAGTCTATCGCGATTGCGGTTTATCCTATCGCGACACTGCTGCTCGCGTTGATCGACATCCAATGACTGTTAGCAGAATATGGAATCGGTAGGTTCACGAGGGTAATACGGAACGTCGTTCTGGATCCCAACGGCCTCGTATCACTAACAGTCGAGATGACAGGCATCTTACCCGCAAGGCTGTAACGGATCATGCAGCCACGTCTCGATCCCTGAGTCAACAGATGGGGACGTTTGCAAGACAACAACCATCTGCTCGAACAGTTCGACGACGTTTGCAGCAGCATGGACTATCAGCTCGGAGACCATTACTGCGGTTACCCTTGACGCTGCATCGTAGACAGGACCGCCTGCGATGGTGTACTCAACGACGAACCTGGGTGCACGAATGGCAAAACGTCATTTTTTCGGATGAATCCAGGTTCTGTTTACAGCACCATGATGGTCGCATCCGTGTTTGGCGACATCGCGGTGAACGCACATTGGAAACGTGTATTGGTCTTAATACTGGCGTATCGCCCGGCGTGATGGTATGGGGTCTCGGTCACCTCTTGTTCGCATTGACGGCACTCTGAACAGTGGACGTTACATTTCAGATGTGTTACGACCCGTGACTCTACCCTTCATTTGATCCCTGCGGAAACCTACATTTCAGCAGTACAATGCACATGACACAAATGACACTTTTATTCAAAGACAGTAATGACATTGAAGTCACCGAGATTTCCCATGGTCCCCTGAATATCACTAAAGGCGAGATATGGTTTTTAATAAGGCAGTGCGTGTTCTGCAGCATGCTCCCACGCTGGCCAATAGGTTGGTAAGGAGTTGAAGGGTATTCCATTGATCCACCTATGTGGTTGGCAACGCTGCATCGTCATTTGTGCATGTGAACTTGCTGTATGCTACACGTGCTCGGTGGGATTTAAATCGAGGGAACGTCCAGACCAGTCCGTTTGCCGAAAGTCCTACCGTTCCAAGAATCCCTCCACTTGTACTGTTCAACGTGTTCGAGCATTGTCCTCAATTATCAACGACGAACATCGAGAAGGGGTACAGCTTCACAATAAGGTCGTGCGGCGAGTGTAACGGTCAGTGGGCCTCCGCACCATAACACCTGGACCATCAAAATAATAGTGTTCGACAGTGTTCCCGGGAAAATCATGTGTTCCAGTCTCTCGCCATATGAGGGTTTGTAAAGAATCACTACTCATACTGATTAGCTTCTCATCGGAGAAGAGCACGCGCCCTCACTTCTCGTTCGTCCAGTACCTATACTCTTACCATCGAACCCAGTGCCGCCGATGTGCGACTGTGAACGGAATACAACGTGCTGCTCGTCCAACAAAGATACCATCCTCATGCGGTTGCTGTACCTCTCACAAAAAAATGTGGATTTGCATGCCTTGCAGTCCTTATGAAACGTGGTCCTCTTGCACACGCTGTTTGGCGTAGGTCCCATAATCGCTATTGCGCAGTAAAGTGGTCATCTGCTGCTGCAGCTGCCCACGGTGGACCACCTCCCGTTCTTCGGACAGCAGTGCCTCCGGCTCGAAACACTCACCATGCACGCGGAACAATGGTGTGAGCAATACCAAACATCTGGGATACACTCCTCACACTTAGTGCTTGTTCCCGGTTCCCGATATTTCTTCCCCGTGTCAAGTGATCTAAGCGTTGTCTCCGAGCCATTTTGTGACGAAGAACACCACCACAGTGAACCGTACCTGCCCGCTGACTGACACACACTGTCTTTTGCCGTTCCTTCAACTGCCTCGTGCTGCGTTGCCAGCCCCATTTGGCGCTGTAGTCTCGCTGCCGTCACGTCAAAAGACGTCTAACTTTCTGTCCACAACTGGTAGACATCTAGCAAACAGCTCTCCCTCTTCTCTTCATTTCCACCTAGTAGTTAATAGGTTACTTTATCTATCCCATCCATAAGATTTTCACAATAGTGTGTTTAGGCGTCGATGATATACTTATATCAAACGAAACAACTGGTACTGTTAGGCATTCATTTAACTCCAAGTATTACTTCTGTGCACTGACAAAAGTAAATAGTCTTCTCTACACACTGCAGTGCCACTGCCACTGCCACTGTGAATTTCTAGAGTGAAGTGCTTTTCTTGCATGGGCTGGTTTATTAAAAATAGGCATTATATTTCATTATTTAGGTATTCGCCCATTTTTTTCTGCTACGCAGTTTCAAGGTACATGTTGGTAAAAAAAATATTAAATGTTACAGCAGCTTCCAGAAAAAAAACAAGAAATAAAATAATAGACATACATACATAAAAATTCACTCTCGCTGTATTGTGCCGCACGTGCTCGGAAGTGGGTGAGCCACATGACATTTATTTTCTCGGTTTTTTAGATACATGCACAGCTCCTTCCAAGTTTAAAAAATCCAATATATTTCCTACATATTACACACGGAAATATACTGTTTAATGAGCACCAAACGTAAACTCGTAGCGATTACTATTTTTCATTGTAAACTATTCGAACCTCAATCAGTAGCATACTTAATTTCGAGATATTAATGTTAACGAAAAATATAAAATTGAGCGATTCAGGCACTCGCGGTTGTAATAAATCAGATGTTAGAAATATAAATCTTAGTTCCAGTAATATAGAGAATAATTTGTCTCAGAATGGAGAAAGTTTAGAGTACCATCCTATATAAGTATAAATATAAATCCTAGTTCCAGTAATATAGAGAATGATTTGTCTCAGAATGGAGAAAGTTTAGGGTACCATTCCCTACTTGTCTTCTAACGACAAAAAGATGTTATTTGATGTATGATAACATTTATTTTAGCTGGCAGTTTTACAATCCGACCACAGACTTATAGGGAAGATGCAGACAGAGATTACACTGGTTTTCAAAAAACCGATTTGTAAATATTTTTCGTAGAGAAATGTTTTTTTATTACATATGTGCTTAGAAAATGGTGAAGAAGTGTTACTGATTTACTTTCAGGTAATATGTTTATTTCTATGTCAGCACAAATAATCATTTTTATTGTTGTTTCTAATGACTAAATAGTATAACTGTTGGAGGTAAATAGTGTACTCACACTGAAAGTAAAATAAAAGCGATATACCCTTCAATATGTAACAGACACATGAGTGTACGAGATGCGAAAGAATCATTTTCTTCCCCGAATGGTTTCTTTAAAATCGTTTAACAAAGAGTTTAGTGCATCCGGCTGCCGTTCCTACAGCACAACGAATCGCCCATTGGCTGCACTGATGCGCGAAACGAGTGCTTCAATCTTTAAAGTGTCTGGAATTTCTATTCTGCGTGCCAAAAAAATGCATTTATAAATTTATATCCGGTAGCTGTGAAGGGATCTGAAAATCACTTAATCATGCCATACACAGACAATTATGGGCTGTCTTCATTTATACAATTCGATTGTGTGGGTCGTTGCTGAAAAAGGGATGCATTTGTCCTAACCGTAAGGCTGTTGGTATGTAAATATATAAGGCTGGTGCTTAAGTTAGTAGCGTTTTCGGGTTCCACGTTGGTGTTCCGATAACTGTGCATTTGTTTATCAACTGTCATTTTTTTGTAAATTTATAATCCAGTTGCTATTTGTGTTTACATACTGTGATTTCGTCATTTGGAGATAGCCAGGAGAGCTCTGGACGCTAGAAAATGTAGTGCCAAGTGGAGAAATCGGAACATCTCCAACATATTCTGCCGTTTGAGTTCAATAGAGGGATGATAGCAGCGGAGGCAACCAGAAACATTTGGGTCGTGTACGATGATAACACCACTGGACAGAGCACGGAAAAAAATGGATTTCTCGTTTTAAGGAGGATCGTTTTGACTTCAGTGATTCCACGTTCAGGAAGACGTCAGGGTTTGATGAAGATCGTTTAAACGCATTGATCCACAACGATCCAAGTGACAGAACTCGATAACTGGCAGACGCGACATTTGCGTACAATCGGGAGGGTTCAAAAAATCGGTTGTACGCATACCGAATGCTTTAAGCCAAAAGTACGTAAATCAACGGTTGGCGATATGCGCATCCCTGCATTCTCGTCATCAGCTGGCTCGGGAACAACACCGACCATCGCTGGTGACGAGAACTGGTGTATTTATGCTATCATAAGGAAAAGAAAGGAATTACTGAGCCGAAACAAACCAACAACTCCCTCTACAAAGACCTGCGCGCGTACACGTGAGATAAATATAGGCATCCGGTAGAACAGTGACGGTGTGGTGTACTACCAATTGCTTCTCCGAGATGTAACCCCCACTGCTGACATTTATTGTCAACAACAGAGACGTCTTGCAGACGCAGTCCAAGAACAACTTCACGACAATGCCCACCTGCATTTTGCTAGACTGACAAAAAACATTACACAGAAGTTGAGTTGGGAAGTCATTTCGCACTCACCTTATTCACCTAACCTAACTCCAACAGATTTTCACCTTTTCCGGTCTCTATTGAACAGAACTCAAGGAACTTCCTTTCCGGATGAAAATGCGCTCCGTAGATGGCTAGGGGCGTTCTTCGCCCCAAAATCCAGTGATTTCTACAGTAGCGTTGGCACACAGTTATAAACAGTGAAGGAGAATGTATTATTATGACTGAAGTATCTGTTATGTGTATCTGTTGTGTTTATTAAATTTACGAAAAAACTCTACGAACGTATGTAGCAACCTTTGTATCTTCAGTTTCAGATCCAACCGCTCGGTATTAGCTATAATTTTCAAACGCGTATAAAATTTTACACAGTTAAATTTTGAAATCAACTCTGTAGAACCAAAGTTAAGAATTGAAAGTCCATTGGACTTGTGTTTGCTCCAGCCATTCTCACGTGTCTGTCTCTGTTAATGTTCTCTTGTCGTACGACACAAGACTGACTGACCGGCGTACAATTCCAGAAGCCGCTGAATTTCGCTCTTTAGTCATTTTACCCTCCGACCCGTCGTTTTGACATGGAGGAGGTGAACTCACGACTGAAAATGAAACGAGGGATCAGCACCACAGTCTGAAACATACAGTCGCGGGACCCAGTGGTGTGAAAGTCGTTCCCGTTTGACAGTTGGAGCTACACTGGCACTCCAAGCGGTGATAAAGTATGTTTTACTTATTTTCTACCTAATTAACGAGATTATTGTTATATTTTTGCGTTGAATACCTTAACAAAATTACCAAGGGGTACGAATGTGTAGATGTAGAATTACCGTTAATGTAATAGAGCCCAGTCTCACTCATTCAGTGACGTAAGCTACAACTTATTCGTGAAGAAATAGCTTCGAATAAATGCATCATTGCAGCTCTTTCTGCTGACTATAAGAGGATGTAAATAAATGTTTCATGTCTGAGAACCATATCTTTCTGTTCAACGGTAAAACAAATTTTACGGAATCTACTGATACGCCCATTCTTACTCTTCACTCGATTTTCTAATACACGAATATTTTTTAATGTAGTTGTCCTTGCATCAAAACCGAGTATGTTGCAGATTCTTGCTATTGGTGGCTCATATGTAAGAACAATTGTGGAATTGGTTTTTGCTCTGTTGGGAAAGTTTTATTGCTTTTGACGTGTTATTATGACGTCTGTGCAATTTTTCCTTCGGATACAGGCGTGGTGGCTTATTTGGTACGTTACATAATGTCGATATTACATTCCATATAGGTTTCCTATGACCCACATTCACTGACTTGGCTGGAAGTGTAGCGAAGAAACTTCGAGTAGCTGGGTAGACATACCACGTCTTTCTGCAAAAGGTCTGGCCTCCTAGTGTTTGCTGGCAGATTTTTTCTTACTAAAGGTGTACGAAATTGTTCAGTACTGTAGTCTATCGTTTCATACTTCCCATTGACCTTAGAAAACTAAAGAATGACATATATACACTACTGGCCATTAACATTGCTACACGAAGAAGAAATGCAGTTGATAAACGGGTATTCATTGTACAAATATATTATTCTAGAACAGACATGTGATTACATTTTCACGCAATTTGGGTGCATAGATCCTAGGAGATCAGTACCCAGAACAACCACCTCTGACCGTAATAGGAGACTTGGCCTGGGAATTGAGTCAAACAGAGCTTGGATGGCGTGTACAGGTACAGCTGCCCATGCAGCTTCAACACGATACCACGGTTCATCAAGAGTAGTGATTGGCGTTTTGTGACGAGCCAGTTGCTCGGCCACCATTGAAGAGACGTTTCCAATTAGTGAGAGATCTGGAGAATGTACTGGTCAGGGCAGTAGTCGAAAATTTTCTGTATCCAGAAAGGTCCGTACAGGACCTGCAACATGCGGTCGTGCATTATACTGCTAAAATGTAGGGTTTCGCAGGGATCGAATGAAGGTTAGAGCCACGGGTCGTAACACATCTGAAATGTAACGTCCACTGTTCTAAGTGCCGTCAATGCGAACAAGAGGTGACCGAGACGTGTAACCAATGGCACCCCATACCATCACGCCGGGTGATACGCCAGTATGGCGATGACGAATACACGCTTCCAATGTGCGTTCACCGCGATGTTGGCAAACACGGATGCGACCATCATGATGCTGTAAACAGAACCTGGATTCATCCGAAAAAATATTTTGGCATTCATGCACCCAGGTTCGTCGTTGAGTACACCATCGCAGGCGCTCCTGTCTCTGATGTAGCGTCAAGGGTAGCCGCAGTCATGGCCTCCGAGCTGATAGTCCATGCTGTTGCAAACGTCGTCGAAATGTTCGTGCAGATGGTTGTTGTCTAGCAAACGTCCCCATCTGTTGACTCATGGATCGAGACGTGGCTGCACGATCCGTTACAGCCATGCGGATAAGATGCCTGCCATCCTGACTGCTAGTGATACGAAGCCGTTGGGATCCAGCATGGCGTTCCGTATTGCCCACCTGAACCCACCGATTCCATATTCTTCTAACAGTCTTTGGATCTCGACCAACGCGAGCAGCAATGTCGCGATTCGATAAACCGCAATCGCGATAGGTTACAATCCGACCTTTATCAAAGTCGGAAACGTGATGGTACGCATTTGTCCTCCTTACACGAGGCATCACAACAACGTTTCACCAGGTAACGCCGGTCAACTGCTGTTTGTATATGAGAAATCGGTTGGAAACTTTCCTCATGCCAGCACGTTGTAGGTGTCGCCCGGCGCCCACCTTGTGTGAATTCTCTGAAAAGCTAATCATTTGCATATCACAGCATCTTCTTCCTGTCGGTTAAATTTAGCGTCTGTAGCACGTCATCTTCGTGGTATAGCAATTTTAATGACTAGTAGTGTAGTATCAATCTTAGTTATTGTCGATTTTTAGGCCACTACGTACACTCTCTATTGTAAAACTGTTACAAATGAATACAAACGATAGAATTCGCACTCGTCTGATATCGTATTCAGAGGTGTCACTTGCTGGCCGCTTGGCGTGCTGTTATCGCAGTGGGTAACAAAATCGAGATGAAGTGTCACAGCTGTTACGTTAGACCGTATCAGCAGTGTTGCTTGTATGTGGCGTCGTAGAATTTACCACGACGCTCCGTTTACAAAGGTCGTAGTCCTCAGGAGCTTGAGTACCGCTAATGCCGTCACGGCTCGTGAGAACGAACCTTTAGTTGCTCCGCAGCTGTAGTTCTTCGACGTGAAACAAAAGGTGTGACGACTGCTAGAAAATGCGTGCGCCGTCTAGCCGCACCTCTGTAGTACTTACCGGGGGTGGAGGGGGCGGCGCTGCGCGACCTCCTGGAGGCGGTGGCGGCTCTGCCCGGAGCGGGGGCGGCGCCGGAGCCGGCGAGAGCCGCCGTCACCGTCAGACCGTTGAGCGCCAGCGTGCACGACGCCGCGCTGCTGGTCACCGTCATTTCACACCGAACTAGATTCCAGACGCGCGGACTCCTCTTCAACCCCCCGCGCCGTTAAGGGCCAATTTCCTCTGCAAGACACTAGACACTTCAGACCCTCCAAATCCGACGTGGCACCCTGTGAACAGCGCCCTTTACGGAGAGAACAGAGTGCCGACAGCAGTCGCAGACACACTGCTGACTTATACAGACAGCACTCTCAGCTCTTCGCACAGTGCGCTTGCGTGAAACTGAATATTTTAGCTCTCTGCCCGATTTACGCTGCTGACAAACTCACTTCGTCTCGAGCGAACTGTAAGTTTAAAGGACACAGCACTGGCGATTTACGTGTTACAATATTCTCTGAGCACGCTACGGTACACACGACATATCTGATATGAACTCCACTTCCTTAATTTGCCTACAGAGACGTGAATAAGATATAAGCATAACAGAATTTTTTTAATAGTACACATAAAATTTGCACCTCTAAGTTCACCGTAGCTCACTCTGGAACACGGATCCAGTAGCCTTAGAAACTATCTTTGAAGAAGTGACTGCAGATACCCTCCCTCCTAATAATACCTGTTGTTGCCGATATCGTGAATTAAATGTACCTCCTTGCAACTCGTAGCTGTGCCAAGTTTGCTGAGATATTTTATGAACAGGAGAGCAATTGATTGGGTTAAAACGAAAGAAAACAATCTGAATAGCGTAAGAGCTACAATATCAGTCAAATAAAAGCAGTCATATTCAAGTTTCGATCGGCAGCTGAAGGTGGCAAGTGCAATGTTGACTGACAGTCGGCCAACAGTTTACGCATCGCATCTGTTAGCACATATAATAATAAACGCATCTCGTCTGTACTAAATGCTTCTGTGGCCATTAAAGCCACTGCCTTTTATGTAATCATAATTTACTTTTCAGGACAGAAGACAGTGAAGTTTGCTAATTCAATTTACAATCGTGTACGTAGCAACAACGCAAGATACGGAACCCCATGAACTCTATTGCATAGACACAACTATTACAACGCATTTACGAATCACTGTCCAGTAACCGTGATAAGCACAATCTAATCGTGCTTGTAATTTCACCTATTGTCTGTAAGGTTTCAAATTTGTTGGTATTACTAAATTTAGCGTCTTTTGTACGAATTGATATTAAAATGGGTCAGTGTAGATAATTATCGTGTCTGTAATAGTCAAGCGCACTTCACATCTATCCTCTAAGTGTCTCATGTAACAGTTTTTCCTGTTGGAGGTACGTTAGTGATGTCCGCTAATAGCAAGGTTTCGTGCCAGCTATTCCTGTGCACATATTATGCTACACAGCGCTGGAGCGCTGGTTGAAATTAGTCTTTGTTGAATTAGATGTGATTTCAATTAGTCACTATCAGCGTTTCTCATGGTGACAAACTACGGAACACAACACACAGTTCGTCTCTACGGTTCTCTCGGCACAGAAGACAGAACCTCTGCTTTACCGGGAAATAAAGTCGTCTTCAGAGTGAGCTGTAGACCCCACGGAAGACAGTCTGCTACGAGCGCGACGCGGACGCACTGTTCAGCGCCTGCGAGCAGAGGACCCGCAACACGAGACACGTGGTCGGTGGCGGACGGCGGGCGCCGGCACGCGGGGTGTGTTGCGTCGCGACGGCAGCCGGCGCTGCACTGCCGACCGGAGGCCCTTCCGCCCCCGACGCCGCCGCCGACGCCCCCCACCACCGCCGCCGGCGCAGCGCCGCAACACGTGGCAGGTCGGCGCGTCCCCTCATACAAGTTACTAATGAGGCGGTAATGAACCGCAGCGCCGGACAAACATAGATTCCTGCACCTCCGAGTGTCTGCGAAGCCACGGCGCCTACGTCACGCGTCGTCCTATAGCTGCGAGTTTCTTTTCTGCACATTCATAAATCAAAATGTGTGTAGCATATTCAGTGCCTTTTTTGTTGTTATTTCATTCCCCTCGCCCCAAACGGGAGTGGCGTGGGCTGTCAGCGCATACAAGTCGCCGTTATCCAGCCATATGAGAGTAAAACGTTTAAAAAATAATATAAAATTGGACGCGGCAGTTGACAAAATGAATGTATGACATAATAAAACACATACATTCAATTGCACAATTTGAAATATAAAAGGTGGATTTGTTGATTAATTAAAAGGCTGACACAGGTGAAATGGCAAATGAATGTTTCACAAAAGATAAAAGACAGAGGGTCAGTTGCGTAAGTAAAAACACAGTGTGTTGATTGTTTAAAATAGATTCATGGATGAGAGAAGCGATGAGTGGGTCTAGACTGTCAGGAAGAGGAGGATCATGGAAAAGTAGCAGTTGGGATAGCGCGTAAGAGAGAGTGTGTGTGGGCGGATGTTTAGAGGAGGAATTCGGGAGAGTGACGAGGGATGCCGTTCCAGACCAGGGCTTTGACTGTGGGAGGACAGGAGTGGAGAGGAAGTGACCCCTGACCGGGAGCGGTCCTGTGGGCTCTTTATATCTGGTAGGATGGGTATATAACAAGGCGGCTTTCATGGTCAGATAAGGAAAGACGAGTAAAGTTTCGTTGGAAGAGTATGTGGAGACTGTGGAGGAATGCTTTCATACGTCCATCCTTCCGATTAAATATTTCAGGGGTGCTGACCACTTATATAATAAAAAGAAACACCTGTGGCCGTCCTTTCGATGTTATTTATTATATAGCAACCAGGTGGTATAATGAGTCACAAAAACTGGTTGCCATATAATAAATAACATCGAAAGGAGGGCAGCAGAATGATAGAGAAGCGGCACTGTACCAGGGGCAGGAAGAATCTGGAAACTAGAGGGGGCGGGGGTGTAAGACGTATGCTTTGCCGGCGATGGGCGAGGCATGACAGAATCTCTGACCAGAGAGTAGTTTATCGTTGGTTGTTGCTTGTCGCTAGTCTGCGCTTGTCTGCGCGAGTCGACAGTAGTAGTCGGTCGGCTTTAGTAGCCGAGTAGTCGTCAGTTGTAGTCTGCGGGAGTCGGCATGCGTCGGCGGTGTGCTCTGCTCGCGACTCTGGTCAGGATTCTGGAGGATGAGCAATGTTGTAGAAGGTAAAGAACCAGCCTTGCGCATATTTAATAATGTATGTTAATTGTGATTTAATTTGTTCAAAAAATGCCCCAATAATAATTTTTATAATTTAAAGCAACTCATTTAAAGAAAAACATTCATTTCAATTTAAAGGATTTCCAACGCATTATCATTGCTTCCAAGAATAAAAAAAAATATACGCCAGCATTGCACGAAGCTGTGTCGAAAAATGACTAATTAAGAGCAGTTATAATTGCAGTTTTAGTGAGGTAAGAATTTTTTGCTTTTGTTATTCAGAATACAGGGCCGAAGGTCAGCGCTGCTGTTATAAATTTAACAGGTTACAAAACTTTTTTTTATTTTGGTGTTTAGGAATTTTTCTATTTCGAACTTGACATTAAATGAGAAAAGAATTTTGTGGGAACATTAAGTGTGAATGCATTTCTGCACACAGACAATAAATCGGAGCCAATTTTGTTCAGATGTTACAATATTAGAAAAATTCATTTAATTATTAATTTTGTGGGGAGTTTACGCTTGGTTCATGGTTCATGGTCCATTATTTAATTAATATTATTGTGTGGCTTCGTTTTACATTTAAACATTTTTCGTGTGGGGAGGTTACACTTGGCGACATCCGGCCAGGATCGTATTTCTTAGTGAATCTTCTGAGAAGTAGTCATATATCTGCTCTTATTTACTTAAACGTAGTTTGCATCTGGCGCAACACATTTACTAATTTGTCACTCTTTCTTTCACAGATCATCGGCAATTTGTTGTTATTTGTTGTATTTGTGTTTGTTGCATTTTGCATTGTCTTTGTTTCATTTGTGAATAATTTTTGATTTGTGAAAAATGCCACGAAAAACTGTTAACAGTACATCGCGATGTGTAATGAGTGAAATAGTCGACTCGAATCATTTGACCGATAGTACTTGCGAGACGCAGTGTAATGATGACAATCCTCCATTTACAGACGATCAGTGCGTACCGACCGCTAGTAATGATTTTAATCCTAATGATGAACAAATAAATTCAATTGTGTCCTCTGTTAATTTGACGACAATTGATTACGCGTGACGTTCTGTTACAATGAACGCTGCCCAGCTTGACACACCCGGTTTGCAAAATTTACGTAATGAACAAACAAATTTTTGTAACGAAAATGAACAGAGTACTCAAAATATGACAGATTTATTAGATTCCGAGGTAGTGACTAACAGTGTACATCCGATTGGCAAACCTTTTGGTGAATTACAGAATGACCAAATGGTTACACAAAACGCGACAGAAGCAGATACACCATCATACAGTACAGAGAATAGAGCCGCTAATTTTGGCTGGGATCAAGTTATGGCATTATAACTACAAAATAATGAAAATGTCAAACAAATTAATGAACAAAACAAACAAATTAGTGAACAGAACAAACAACTTAATGAAAATTTCAAACAACTTAGTGAACAGAACATACAACTTAATGTAAAACAAGACAACCTTATTGAAAAAATAGACAACAATTCGAGACCGCTTAGTGAACAGATTACAGCCGTTGCCGCGCAGTGTCATGATACTAAGGAACAATTACGCGTGGAAATTGAGGCTTGTGCTAGGAAAAGTAGTGAAGAAATTAGATCTGTTGCTCAAGAATTAAGGGATATGCAAACAGCTACAACAGAATCACTTAGAGACGAAATTAGTGCAGTCGGTAAACAATGCTCTGAAAAAGCAACACAGTTACGCGACGAGTTTAAATTAATGACAGCAGAACTTTCGCGCACACTGGATGCAAAAATAGATGCGAAATTCGACCAACACAACAGTCAAATTGACGAACGTTTTAATCACCACCTACAAAACAGTGAAACGCGTTTCCGTAAATTTATACAGGAACAAAATAAAGTAAAACGACAAGTCATGGAAACAATTACTGCACAGAGACAGGAAGATAAACGGAAATTGTTTACGAAAGCAAAAACATACGTAGACAACAATATTGCTACAGTATCAGACGAAATTAATACCATCAAACAGTTGAACACCGAATTGCGTGATGAAATTTCCGATCTAAAATCAAAAACAGATACACACACAGTGGACTTTCAGACAGTGACAGACAGACTCGAACAATTAGAACTAACACAGGATTCCGATGTCATCAAAGCTGATGTTAAAAAATTGAACGAAACCACACGTAAAATACAAAAACAAATTAATGCTTCTGACACTAAAAACGATGATCAGGTATAAATACTGACTGAAAAATATGATGAGTTGGCCAGTCGTATTGATGTTATCGAAAGTAATAATGACAGCAAATCAGACAATACTTCTCCGATTTCGTTTAATCAAACACCTGAATTCCAAAATCTACAGCAGACGATCAGTGATATAGATTCGTCCAATAATACATTACGTAGAAAATTGTCAACTTTACAGCAAGAAGTGACAGAGATGAAAAATGTTTCAGTTAATAACACGTCACAGCATACGGCACATTCTGAACATTTCTCACACTCACACAGTCAGTATAATTTGGGTAATTTACAGAGAGTATGTGACTTAGATTCCGAACAGTCACAGGCAAATAGATTCTCATACAATCCTGAACCTGTTCAGACGTACAGAGACGATAATTTTGATTACAAGCATTTTCTATCCGTGAGAAAATTTAAAGTATTTAAAAATGACAGAACACAGATTCACCCCTTGGATTGGATACATCAATTTAGCTTTGCTTTTCCACTGACTTGGCCCGTAACGCACAAACTTGAATTTATTTGCAGTTTTTTGGAAGGCGAACCGGCAACTCGTATGAGACCGATCGCAAGACAATGATACTCGGTAGAAGAATTTCAGAATGCTTTTCTGTCAGCGTATTGGTCGAAGACGACACAGCGCGGAATTAAAGATCGACTAATTAGTTTACCGAATTATGAGAACTCAAATTTTCCCAGTGTCACGCAATTTTTTGAACACATGGTCCAACAAAACCAGTACTTAAGTGAACCATACAGTGAATCTGCACTTATTCAATTATGTATTTCTAAATTACCACGATCATTAAGAGTGTCACTTTTAACGGGTCAGCAGAAAGAAGATATTTCGGCATTCAGAGATCTGTTATAGCTTTTGGAAGTGCAGCAATCGGATTATTCCTTTATAAACAAAAATTTTTCATATAATAACCAAGGTCAACAAACATACAGTAATTACGATCAGCCACGCAATGTCAATAGCAAAGGTAATAGACGCTTTAGGAACGACAACCACCAGCACTTTAATAACAGACAAAATTTTAATTATCAGTATCGTCAAAATTATCAGCAACAGGAACTACATTTTGGTAACAATAGACGTTTTCCCCAACAACAGCAACAAAACCAACCGGTTAGCATACCTAACCAACAATGCAGTCTACAACGTCAACCAAGCTTTAATGTTCGCCGCGTACGCGTATAGCGTCAGCTCCTACAAATAGTAATACACAGCAACAAGGAAATCAGTATGTACAGAAAACACACTATTTCAATTCGTATCGCAATGCACCGTATAGAAATGACTATCATGACAGACCTAAAAATAATTAGCACAATTTTCAGCGTACGTTTAATAACAGTCGGTCTTATCAGCAGCAAGAACATCAGCAACAGCATATTATCATGAATGAACCAGACAGTAGGTATCATCCAGAACGTAATACGTCTGGAAGAAATAACGGAACAGTTCAAATAGTCGAAATGCCACAGAATCCTCCTGAAAATAATAACACGTCAGATAGAATTTGACTAGATACAGTACAGGTTGCATCTTCCAGCAACGTAAGCAATACTTCAGATACACAGAATCTTGCTCACGAAAATGTTATTACTTTTGACGACATCCGAGACACTCTTTTGCAGGAAAGACCAGTTGTTCAAAAAACCATTTCACACCTTGTCATCGAAGTTAAAATTGGATCATCGAAATTTTCAGCAGTAATCGATTCTGGATCACCTATGTCAGTTATAAATGAAGAAACTTTCAACGAGTGTAACAAAGAGTATACATATCCTACATTACCATTAGGCAAAACGAAAGTAAAAGGAGCAGTATCTAGAAAAGAAGTAGATGTAAAATTACAGACACGTTTATCATTTTGTATTGCAGGTCATACATTTCACTCAAATTTTTGGATTATTCCGTTATTGACGACAGACATTATTTTAGGTACGAATTTTCTGGTACAACACGATGCCATTATTGACTTTCAAAATTCCTATTTTATGTTAAAGGATGAAAATGTACAACTGGCTTTAGAATTTCAGCACTCTTTATCTGCGGAAGAACAAACAATTAACCGTACAGAGGTCATTTCCGCATCACGTAACATAGACTGTAATTCCACATTGTTCACAGATACGTACGTACACAACTATAATACTCCAGACGAAGCCAACTATGACGTTATACAGACGATTTCTGATAAAGTTAAACAGAGCAGTGGAAATACACACGACGAACGCATGCAACTACACAAAATTCTTTTACAGCAAGCTCCAGTTTTTGACAAAGTTCCTGGTACTATGTCCGGTTTTATGTATAAATTTCAAGTTAAACAGCACGACACATTTAAAGCCAAGCATTATCCCATTCCGTATATTCACAGAGAACAAGTTAAGAAAGAATTGCAAGCTATGCTTGACCAAGGAATTATTGAACCGACAGTTAGTCCGTACATAAACCCGCTCCATATTGTCAAGAAAAAGGATGGTTCACTTCGCCTCGTACTTGATTCGCGTCACATCAATGACATTATTATTAATGAAACAGATCGCCCACAGACACTAGAAGAACTTCTACAGAAATTTCATGGTACTGCTATTTATTCCACATTAGATTTGAAACCGGTATTTTGGCAAATTCAGCTCCATCCGAACTGCAGAAAGTACACAGCATTTCTCTGTTTTGGTGACTGTTATCAATTTTGTAAATTACCGTTCGGTTTAACTATTTCATCAGCAGCTTTTATTCGCGGTTTGAATACAATACTTCCGACAGAACTTAAAGACAGAATCACAACGTACGTAGACGACATTCTTATTGCAGAAGCTAACTGGTCTGAACACAATCTGATTCTTGAACGACTGTTGCAAACCTTTCGTGCACAAGGACTCACAGTTAATCTCAGTAAATCGCACTTTGGCAAAACTTCTATAAAATTTCTTGGACATGTAATTTCAGCAGAGGGCATTACGCCTGAACCGGAAAAACTTCAAGCTTTACGTGACATTACTGTTCCTACGACGAAGAAACAACTACGCAGTTTTTTGGGTTTAATTAACTTTTTTCGTAAATTTATTCATTACTCTGCTTTTGACACCCCTAGATTATGTCAATTGACAGGTAAAAACACTATTTGGTCTTGGGATAGGCAAGCACATTCTGAATTTGTGAACCTGAAAGAAGCTTTGTTGAATGCACCACTTTTATCGCACCCAGATCTTACCAGAAATTTTTCTATTGCCACCGACAGTTCTAACACCGCTTTAGGCGTACATATTTTTCAGGAAATTGAAGAAGATGGTTGTACAGTAATTAAAAACATCGCTTTTGCAAGTCGCATTCTGTCACCTGCTGAACGAAATAATTCTGTTACAGAACTTGAAACATTATGTGTTGTATGAGCTTTTACCAGATTTAGGCAATTTCTTTATGGAAGACACACTACAGTTTACACGGATCATAGAGCGATACAATTTTTACTTTCGGCTAAATTTACACACGACAGATTAAGTACATGCAAACTTTATTTGCAGGAATTTAATTTTACAATTGTTCACATTCCCGGCACACAAAATATTGTAGCAGACGCACTATCCCGTTCTCTTAACAACAATCAGCAAGACATGGCAACCAACTTCTGCAAAGCAAATTTCAGCGTCATGTACATTCAACAAGTTGCATTTGAAAATTTCATTTCGTCGTCATTACAAGAAATAGCACAAGAGCAGAGTAAAGACAGCGTGTGGAAAGAAATTAAACACCTTTGGCAAGATAGGAATAATGTTACCATTAGAAACCATTACACTGTACGCAATGACATTCTGTTTCGCCGCTCTCATCCTGACAGCAACAATTGGTTATTATGCATTCCTGACGAACTTGTTAACAAATTAATCTGGTATACACATTTAAGTTACGCACATTACGGAGCCAGAAAATGTTTTCTTATACTGAGACAGAACTGTTATTTTACCAACATGTGAAACGTATACGACGAGTTTTAGCGTCATGTAAAATCTGCCAGAAAGCTAAATCAGACACGACTTCACATATTCCTCCATTACATCCCATTGTACCTGTTAAATTGAGACATATGGCCGCTGTAGACATTTTTGGTCCGATTCCCAGAACTAATAGAGGTTTTTGCTACATCTTTGTCGCTGTTGAACTCACTTCATAATTTGTTACCTTCACTGCGTTACACAAAGCTACTGCTAAAACTGTTTCGAAAGCATTTGTAAAACATTTTCTATTTCATGTAGGGCATGTGTTGAAAGTAATTTCCGACAATGGATCACAGTTTCGATCTGCTATATGGACACGTATATTACGAGGTAGAAACATTTCTCCGATCTATATATCCAGGTACGATGCTTCTTCGAACCCTTGTGAACGATTAATGAAAGAAATTGGTAAACTGTGTAGAATATACTGCCATAAAAAAACATATTGATTGGGACACACACATACTCTCATTCCAAGATCTAATTAATTCCATACCAAATGAATCTACTATGCTATCTCCGTCTGTTATACTGAAAAATGTTGAACCACCTGAAAAAATTAAAGAATTAATAACCTTTCCTACATCTCGTCGACTGCGATACCATGAAATAATTGACATTGCGCTGAACAACATCAAACGTGCCGCAGAGCGCCGGAGAAGACAGCAAAAACAGGTTTGTACACTCCGTGACTTTCACATTGGACAGAAGATACTAGTACGTACACACTATTTATCCAATAGAGGAAAAGGTAGGTGTAGTAAATTTGAACTTCTATACGCAGGTCCATATCGGATTCGCAGCATTCCTCACCCCAGTAGTGTAGTACAAGTCGACACTTTGAGAACCAGAAAAACCAAAGGGAACCACCACACGTAGAACATCAAACCTTTTATTGAATGAACTTACTTTAAGATTTACCACACTGTAATGCCATTTCCAAATTTTTATGACCACTTATGCAATTATATTTATGTGACTACTTACTGATTATTATCGTTTTTTTTCTTGGCAAATGCCCGGCAAGGTAAGGTGAGCAGGTCGCTTTTCTTGTCGTTACACATCAGACCGTGCATATTTTCCAGATGAACTTACACATTTGATGACCACTTTTGCGATTATGTTTATGTGACTACTTACTGACGATTGTCGTATTTCGTCTTGGCAAGTGCCCGGCCAGGAAAGGTTAGCAGGTCGCTTTTCTTGTCGTTACACATCAGACCGTGCATATTTTCCATTTTTTATGTATGTATGATTGTTTTCCTGTTTAGTTTGTATGCACTATGAAATATTTAAGATATAACAAACACCAGTTGACTTTAACATTTTGCCTTATGATATCTCAACATCTTGACTACTTTACTTTTTTTGCTGCTACATTGTGATACACTGTGTACATTTTTGCTTCAGAACACTGTCGATGTTTTTTTAACATATTACGTTTTCTGTCATGCTATGATGTATGCTCAATTATGTTACTATAAATCAGTTTGTATTTAATGGGTATATGAATTAAATGCAAGACTTTAATCTTTGTTCATCATTTTCAGAAAGAAATAACGTGTAAACGAAATAAATTAAACAGAAATGGGAATTTCACCTTCGGAATGAACGAAAGAGGATGCAATACCTCGTGACGAAGAGTAAATGGATCAGAATTAACAAGCATTAACAAGAATATACTATACACATTGTAGAATAGCAGTCTTAACTAATGTTTTCTTTCAGAATACGAGACGATTGATGCAGGCTGTCAGACAGAACTACACATCTTAGTTTTAGTGATGAAATATGCTTGAAATAAGGAATAGTTGTATAATGAATAATGAAGTGACTTTTTTGCAGATGATAATGAATGGTGATGAATAATGATGAAGAATATGCTACTATGGATAATGAAGTTTTTCTTCACAGGTGATGATAATAATGGAGTTATGATAATATGGATAATGAAGTTTTTCTTTACAGATTAGGATAATGATGAAGTTTATATATTTACTGTTAGTTAAGAGATGCTATGTAGTTATTTGTTGCAGTTCGTTTTGACAGTATGTCTTATATGGCATGGTATGATGACTGAAGGTTTTGGAAAGGACAGCTAGAGAACATATATATTTTTTATACACATTTCACTACCTGTTAATTCGAAGTTCACTACTTTTCAGCATAATATGCGTTTCTTCTTTCAGTTTAATAATCCATTTGTATATTTTGCAGGAGAAATTATTCATGAAATTAATGTGCTATAAGCAGTTGTTCATTAAGGGGCTCCGGAACGCCCTATACTTGCAATGTTAAAATAACGCTTATAAATTACATCTTTCCTCACAAAGTATTTGAGGTAGGAAGTTGAACATTTTACGGATTATTTATTGAAATATGGGCTACAACTTAACACAGGGATTTGACAAAATTTTAGTTCAGTTATTAAAGATGATTTTTTTTAATTGTAATGAAAATTCACAACATTTTTTTTGCAATTTTTCATTTATATATTCAAAAATATACATTTTTTTGGAAAAAGGCTGTGTTAAATTATGCAGAAGGTACTGTGTAACATTTACTGAAAGTTTGAAACAAATATGTTTGGAAGATCCTTAGAAAACATGTAATTAGTATGAGAAAATAAAAGTTTTGGGAATCGAGCGACAAAGATTGGATTAACTTTTTAGTGCATTCCAGGTCCATAGGATGGATTATCTTCATCCTCTGCAAACTCCTCCTCCAGCTACCTCTTGTTCCTCCTCCTGTTTACTCTTGCTTGTATTTCTAGACTCTTCACAGCCCTGTCTGCAGCCCGAAGGCGTTCCTTGTCTAAAGCAAGCATTGCTCGTACCATGTTAGAACCTATCTTCATTCCCATATTTCTAAATACCTTGCACCTTACAATGTTGCCATCATTGAAAGTCGCAACAGCATCATACACACCAAAGTGAAGTGTTTCTATTCCAACAAATACAGTCTTGGGGATTCTCGACCATATAACACTATTTACACTTTCATTGGGGTTTTGAGTTTTTCCGTGAATACACTTTTTCAACAGTTCAGGTGCTGCTAAGTCTGTGAAAATAGGTTTTATCACCTCCATTATTGCATGAGGCAGACTATGCTTATGAGTGTACACTTCACCAGTTAGCAATCCTTTGTTATATTTACACCAACTGTCTTCTCCTTTGGGACACAAGCTATGTTGGGGATTTTCATCGTCTTTATTGTTTACAGTAATAACACATACCTTTGGCTTTCCAACATTTCTCCTTTTCTTAAAGGCCTTCAGAGGATTTCTAATAACTTTACTTTTACTCATTATTATACTTCAACAAAACAGAGACTCAAGAAACAGAATTAATTACGAATATTTTCGAGATAACGACAGAGTAAATAAACATGAAACAATCGACAATCACACCAGCGATATATAATGAACCATCACAGGTTAGCCACAACACATACTTTATCTCACATCACTAAAATGTACCTGATGAACACGGACGTTAATAATAACACCATTTGACAGCAGTTTAACAGCGCCACAGTGGGTCACACCCATGAAGAACACATTTCAAAAAAAAATTAAAAATAGCTGTAGTCTTCGGAATTGAATAAATTATATATCTATTAAAAGGTAATAGTCTGCAGATTCAGAAAACGCAAAAAAGTAAAAATTGAACTTTTCATGATTTTGAGCCTTTCCGGAGCCCCTTAAACCTATGTCATTTATGAATGTGATCACATATACTCTACTTGTTTTATAACCTTGCTACAGCTGACTCATGACGAATGACGTTACACATCTTCATTTGTAGCAATAACTCTAAAGCAAATATTGTTATTCCCCAGTAATTAATTATCAATCCCAACGCAATGCATTGCTAGCACAAAAAAATGCTTTGTAACTGGCCAATGAATGCCACTGATTACTGTAATAAGATGACCTATGATGCCAATGATTACTATAATTAAATGAATTATGTATAAATACTATGCCAATAATTAACGCTCATTTTGAATGATCACTTCTGAATAATGCATAAAAAAATGCTTTGTAACTGGCCAATGAATGCCACTGTTTATTGTAATGAGATTACCTATGATGCGAATGATTACTATAATTACATGAATTATGTATAAATGCTATGCCAATAATTAACGCTCATTTTGAATGATCACTTCTGAATAATGCATAAAAAAATGCTTTGTAGCTGGCCAATGAATGCCACTGTTTATTGCAATATCCATTTGTCCTGTCTATCCTCATGATCATGGAGCACTATATTTGGTTTTTGCACTAATTCTACGTTGGTGTACTTTACAAGAACATGGTGTTGACACGACATGCTTTCCACCACCTTGAGCGACGGAGATGTTATTATGGTCCCACTGTTTGGTGTACCTAGTGTATTAGCAAAATGATAGCATGGAATATTATTACGACATTTCAGTGTCTTGGCTACACTGATTAATACTTCAAGGAAAAGAACTTCAGATTGTTTCACTTGGTGTTGTGCTTCTGTAGAAAGATATGGACTTTCAGTGCAGCTGCGTGCAAACTAAAGTGCTACAACCATGACGCAATCCTTCCCATTCCTTTTCTAGTTCTTGTCAAATGGTAAACACTTCTACAATGCGTTTAAATTCTTGTAAAATGATAAAGACATATACAGTGCGTGTGCACTTCATTTCATTTGTTAACAAGATCAGTTGTCCTAAATATGCTAAAGACTTATACAGTGCATGTGCACTTTATTTCACTCCACGATATGTTATGTAAAAATGCTAAAGACTTCTACAGTGCGTGTGCACTTTATTTCACTCCATGATATGTTATGTAAAAATGCTAAAGACTTATACAGTGCGTGTGCACTTTATTTCACTCCTTGATATGTTTATTTGTTGTAAAAATATTAGAGAGTTTTACAGTGCGTGTGCACTTTATGTCATTTGTTAATATGATTTGTACTCATTACCTATACATTTTGTGATTCCCAGATATGTTCTGTAATACAGTGCGTGTGCACTTTCGTCATTTTGTTAACATGATTTGTATTCATTGCATATACATTTTTGTGATTTGCTGATATGTTCTGAACTACAGTGCGTGTGCACTTTTGTCATTTGTCAATATGATTTGTACTCATTATGTTTATTTGTTGTAAAAATGCTAAAGTTTTACAGTGCGTGTGCACTTTTGCTATTTGTTAATATGTTTTGTACTCATTGTGTATACTTTTCGTCATTGCCTGATATGTTCTGTACTCAGTGCATGTGCACTATATTTTATTTCATGTTCTGCACTTATATGTATGTAAATATTCCGTGATTGTAAACTTAGTTAATTAAGAAAAATTTGTTGCTCATGGTAAGTCCAATTGACTCACCATCGCTGCCAAATTTTTGCCCCCTCCCCCCCCCCCCCAGTGGAGGGTTATGTAAGACGTATGCTTTGCCGGCGATGGGCGAGGCATGACAGAATCTCTGACCAGAGAGTAGTTTATCGTTAGTTGTTGCTTGTCGCTAGTCTGCGCGAGTCGACAGTAGTAGTCGGTCGGCTTTAGTAGTCGAGTAGTCGTCAGTTGTAGTCTGCGGGAGGCGGCATGCGTCGGCGATGTGCTCTGCTCGCGACTCTGGTCAGGATTCTGGAGGATGAGTATTGTTGTAGAAGGTAAAGAAGCAGCCTTGCGCATATTTAATAATGTATGTTAACTGTGATTTAATTTATTCAAAAAATGCCCCAATAATAATTTTTATAATTTAAAGCAACTCTTTTCAAGAAAAACATTCATTTCAATTTAAAGAATTTCCAATGCATTAACATTGCTTCCAAGAATCAAAAAAAATATACGCCAGCATTGCACGAAGCTGTGTCAAAAAATGACTAATTAAGAGCAGTTATAACTGCAGTTTTATTGAGGTAAGAATTTTTTGTTTTTGTTATTCAGAATACAGGGCCGAAGGTCAGCGCTGCTGTCCTTATAAATTTAACAGGTTACAAAACTTTTTTTTTATTTTGGTGTTTAGGAATTTTCCATTTCGAACTTGACATTAAATGAGAAAAGAATTTTGTGGGAACATTAAGTGTGAATGCATTTCTGCACACAGACAATAAATCGGAGCCAATTTTGTTCAGATGTTACAAAATTAGAAAAATTAATTTAATTATTAATTTTGTGGGGAGTTTACGCTTGGTTCATGGTTCATGGTTCATTATTTAATTAATATTATTGTGTGGTTCCATATCCATTTTCATTTAATTTTTATTCTTTGGGAGGTTACACTTGGCTCATTTTCATTTTTATTTAACATTTTTCGTGTGGGGAGGTTACAGGGGTAATGTCGAAGGGAGGGGAATTTTATAAGTGGACAGAGGATGCAGTTGGGGGAGGGTACGGCGGTTCGAAGGATAGGTAGACTGCATGGCTTTCGAGGATCTTTAAAGCGTCATAAAAGAATGTTCATGTCACATTCGCGTACCAGAGGAAGGGTCGGATCACCATTTTAAAGGTGTGGAGGAATGTGGAAGGGTGCAATCCCCATGTTTTAGTAATTTTGTTATATTGTCGACGTTCTTCTGAATGGTTAGTAGATGGGGCTTCCGTGTTAGTCGACGGTCAAGTGTTAGTCCGAGGTATTTTAGTATATTAGTTAGGTGGATAGAACAGTAGTATATAGCAAGGTAAAGTTCGTGGTGACGGGAGCTGCTGGTAGTTTGACCTGGGTTTTGATAGAGTTGGTTTTGAGGAGCACTGGTTGCCCCAGGAGTGAAATGATTGTGATGGAGCTGGAGAGATAGTTGGGATTTCAGGAGGGTAGGCTGGAAGACGGGGAAGGCAATGTCATCGGCATGCTGTCCGAAAGAATAGACACCTTGCATTCCTGTAATTGACTCACCTCAATGGGCAATGAGTCCACAACCTTCAGAGCAGAAGCACATTTGCGTCCGACCTCCAACGAGCTCTAAAATTAGCGAGCATGGAAGGCATAGACTGAGCATAGGTGTGGCTAGGTGGGAGTGTGAGTCAGCTGGGTGCGTAGTGAGATAGTCAGCGAATCTGCGATAAACACTGTGTCTGAGAGGCGCAGGTGTTGACGCAGCTGCGTAGTAAGCAGGAGATCCTGGGTTCGTGGCCCCTGCGGCACATATTTTCACTCATGGCGACTGATTCTGCACAAAATTCCGATTCAGCTGATATTGCCTCCTTTCCTTTCATTTACTTTCTCCTCCTTCCACCTTCAATTACATAGTAGAGAAACTTCGTGACCAGTCATGCTGTAAAAAAGAACATAATTGCTTAAAATATAGAGACCTGCTGTGCCAAACGATTTTATACTCGCCGGAAGAATGTTTTGTTCTTAGATTTACTTCCTGAAGAGGCCGCGTTGTTTCTACGACACAAAATTATTATCGCTTGAACGACCTGAAATACTTAATTTTGTAACAAATCACAGTCATAGAAATACGATGTATGTTTGTTACTGTCACTGAACACCAACCTATCATTTGATATAGTCCAAGATAATAGTCCCTATAAGATAATATTCTTTTTTCTTGAAGTGTAACAGACAATAACTTCGCTACATGGTAGACGGCATTGGGAGAGCCAGTCCTGACAAAACTCTACCATCTGGTGAGCAAGATGTATGAGACAGGCGAAATACCCTCAGACTTCAAGAAGAATATAATAATTCCTATTCCAAAGGAAGTAGGTGTTGACAGATGTGAGAATTGCCGAACTATCAGTTTAATAAGTCACAGCTGAAAAATACTAACGCGAATTCTTTACAGACGAATGGAAAAACTGGTAGAAGCCGACCTCGGGGAAGATCAGTTTGGATTCCGTAGAAATATTGGAACACGTGAGGCAATACTGACTCTACGACTTATCTTAGAAGAAAGATTAAGGAAATGCAAACCTACGTTTCTAGCATTTGCAGACTTAGAGAAAGCTTTTGACTATGTTGACTGGAATACTCTCTTTCAAATTCTAAAGGTGGTAGGGTAAAATACAGGGTGCGAAGGGCTATTTACAATTTGTACAGAAAGCAGATGGCAGTTATAAGAGTCGAGGGGCATGAAAGGGAAGCAGTGGTTGGGAAGGGAGTGAGACAGGGTTGTAGCCTCTCCCCGATGTTATTCAATCTGTATATTGAGTAAGCAGTAAATGAAACAAAAGAAAAATTCGGAATAGGTATTAATCTCCATGGAGAAGAAATGAAAACTTTGAGGTTCGCCGATAACATTGTACTTCTGTCAGAGACAGCAAAGGACATGGAAGAGCAGTTGAACGGAATGGACAATGTCTTGAAAGGAGGATATAAGATGAACATCAACAAAAGCAATACGTGGATTATAGTATGTAGTCGAATTAAACTAGTGATGAAGAGGGCATAACATTAGGAAATGACACACTTAAAGTAGTAAAGGAGTTTTGCTATTTGGGGAGCAAAATAACTGATGATGGTCGAAGTAGAGAGGATGTAAAATGTAGACTGGCAATGGGAAGGAAAGCGTTTCTGAAGAAGAGAAATTTGTTAACATCGAGTATAGATTTAAGTGTTAGGAAATCGCTTCTGAAAGTATTTGTATGGAGTGTAGCCATGTATGGAAGTGGAACATGGACGATAAATAGTTTCGACAAGAAGAGAATAGAAGCTTTCGAAATGTGGTGCTACAGAAGAATGCTGAAGATTAGATGGGTAGATCACATAACTAATGAGAAGGTATTGAATAGGATTGGGGAGAAGAGGAGTTTTTAGCGCAACTTGGCTAGAAGAAAGGACCGGTTGGTAGGACATGTTCTGAGGCATCAAGGGATCACAAATTTAGCATTGGAAGGCAGCTTGGAGGGTAAAAATGGTAGAGGGAGGCCAAGAGATGAATACACTAAGCAGATTCAGAAGGATGTAGGTTGCAGCGAGTACTGGGAGATGAAGGAGCTTGCACAGGATAGAGTAGCATGGAGAGCTGCATCAAAGCAGTCTCAGGACTGAAGACCACAACAACAACATTGTTCCGTCTAACACAACTCTCGCACTACTGTCTCTTTAGTGAGAAGATGTTGTCGTCTTCGGCGATGATTGCAGAGTGGGCTGAGCGGCGCCCCGCTCTCAGGTAAGCGTGCTCCAGCGGTGGCTTATGAACTCTAGAGGTCGTGTCTACGTCGATTTCACTCATTCGTCGTTGCATCTAGCAGCGACTGTGTTTAGTTGTTGTTCTGTCGCGAGGTACCAATCTTGCCTTGGGACCTCATTCTTATGGTACTTTCAACATTGCAACCCAGTCAGCAGTCGTGATAATCTAATATATAAGAAACTATCAGCCTCGACTGGGGTAATGAAACCAACCTTTACCTAGGTTGCAGCCCAAGTAACTGAGCCTTCTTCAGAAGATAAACCTGTTTCTATAATCTATCTACGAGGGCATGGTCTAGAAATAAAACTAAAACAGCCTTAATAGGCGTAGTCATCGATGTATCGCATTTTTAAAATGTGACTACGCCTATTCAGGCTGTTTTCGTTTTATTTCTAGACCATGCTCTCTTAGACATATTATAGAATCAGGTTTACCTTTTGAAGAAGGCTCAGTTACTTGTGCTGAAACCTAAGTAAAGGTTGGTTTCATTACTGCAATCGAGGCTGATAGTTTCTTATATACCTCATTCTTCGGCTGATACCACGAAATTACCCACAGTTCTCTAAAATTCAAAGTTCCCGTAAAAGAAAGCTTCAAACGTCTGATTACAAACGAGTTAATATGTTAAATGCAGCTCCAAGTGCTTTGCTTATCAAATAGTTAGTTTCTCAAGCAAAGCGATGTTTAACACTTATGTTTTGTACAGTGCTATAATTTTTCAGGTACATTCAACTTTATATGGCTCTGAGCACTATGGGACTTAACATCTGAGGTCATCAGTCCCCTAGAACTACTTAAACCTAACTAACCTAAGGACAGCACACACATCCATGCCCGAGGCAGGATTCGAACCTGAGACCGTAGCGATCGCGCGGTTCCAGACTGAAGCGCCTAGAAACGCTCGGCCACACCGGACGGCCATTCAACTGTATATATGGATACTGTTAGCCATAGGTGTTATTAGTAAACAAGTAATAAATTATAACGCCAAAATCGAAATTGGTTTTTTACGACACTAACAGCGAAAATATAGTAACCGATGAACTTTTTCCTTTCCTTCCAATTCTGGGACATCGGCAAGAAAAAGTTCCTAAAAGGTTTGAAATTATGAGTAAAGATTGTTGGAAATCGTTAAGTGCTCTTATCCTTAAACACTGGCTGAAGTAGTCTGGGTAATTTTCACAGCAGTTACACTGCCCGAAGACGCTTTCATAGTTTCTAACTGTAATATGTTTGTCTCACCATGTTAAATCTTTAATGTAAGATTATAACTCTTCATGAGTAGACAACGAAGGCAATTTAAATCTTTTAATTAGATCAGTAATTATATGTAGTTCTAAGAATCAAATTTTCATTACCTGACGTAGCACCCCATAACAGGCACAGGGTGATCGAGTCACCGTTTTAGACCTATAGGTATATAGATGGATAACAACAGATTGCAAAAGAAGTTATGTAGATGGATCCCAGAGAGAAAAAGTCAACAGAGTCACCGTCGACAGCCATAAAGTTGGGGGACAGATGTCAAGCAAGCTATGGAGACCAAGACGAGCGTCGGGAAGACTCTCAGCTATGAAGGCAGAGAAGCGAAAACGCCATTAGCTACGCGGCGCTGCCGCATTAATGTGACCACCTGTAAAAAGCCATGTTTAGAGCTTTAGGATTTCTGCCAGCTCAAGCATCCAAGGTTGACTGTAAATATAAAGATAAAGAAGAAACTGCTAAGTACAGGTATGGTCATTCAGTTTAATAAGCAATGTGATAAAAGGGGGCTAGTCCCTAATTATGTAAAGCCTATATTAATTTCGCTAATTCTGAAAAAGATCCCAACTTTTTTAGACAAGTAGTTAAAAATCTCATTTATGATCACGTTAAAAAGCTATACGCTAAAAAGTATGTTCTTAATGAAGAGGCATATTATCTGTGTTAAGAGCTCACAAATATCTTCCGTATTAATTATAATTTTAACGTTGACGCTTACTGGATACAGATTAACGAACATTTAGAAATTTGTATACAAGGTATATTGCGTAAGCACGAAATGAAACCTAGTAAACTTTTTTGTCTGCTTCCTGCTGAAAAATGTCCTTAAAGTACTTTTAAGAAAAGCAGCCATGTATTTTATAAAATAATTTTAAATGAGACTAACATTACTTTTATACAGAATGAAACTGTCTTACTCGAAAAAGGCCTAAACTACAGTGTCATTTCCAACCTGGCACACAAATATGTAATAGAAAATATGCTAATCGACCTAAAAACTGGTCTTGATTCTATAAAAATGGATAATTCATGTCAAACTAGAACTGCCTTTGACGTAGCGAACATTCTTAGTAAAAACACGGCCTGTTTTCAAAATGTTACTCATAACGACAGGAAATTGGTTAAATATATCAATAATAAACTTAAACAAGCTGATACTTCAATAACTAAGTCTGAAAATAGTTGCTCGTTGGTTATTGCCTACAATTCTGAATATATTTCTAAAACATTAGGTTTTTTTAATGAAAATAATATTTCGGAATTACATGAGGATCCGACTCAGGAATTACAAAAAGAAGTCAGGTCAACTACCAGTGAAGCAAAATTTTTAATCAAACCTTTCCGTAACAAAATGCTAATCAACATGAACCCTCGGCCCCCAAAACTTCGTTCTCAATTCAAAATTCACAAACCTAACCTTCCAACACTCCGATTTCTAATAGTATGAATAGCACGTATAGTACCATGACTTAAAAAAATTTCTTCACGAAATCCTGAAAAAATCGTTGGTTTTCGAGAACTGTTATTCCATCCCCAATAGTCACGCCTTACTCCATGAATTAAAAGATTTAGAATGTACCTCTGATACCAAGTGGTTTTCACTAGGCATCAAAAACCTTCGCACAAACGTTGCCATAGAAGAAACACAGTGGTGGAAGAAAATTTAAGTCACTTTAAAAAATAACTTTCAGACGAACAGATCACTGACTTTAGGAATTTAATTACAGTCGTAGTCAGATACGACTATTTGGAATGTAATGAGCAATTGTATCAGCAAACCGACAGTCTCGTTGTGGGAAATCCGTTGGCTGGTATCCTTGCTGACATCTTCATTAATTCTCTAGAAGAAAAGTTCTTCAACTGTTTCTCAGCTACAGCGCTAGGCACTCTCTCCTATTTCGGATATGGCGATGATATTCTACTCACCTACAAAGGACCTGTTGATGGCATTGACTGCATTTTCAATCTCTTCAATGGACTTCACGAGAAAATATCCTTCACCAGCGGAAACGAAAACGAGACCCGTCAATTGAATTTTCTTTATTTGACGTTTACAGTAGAAGAAAATAAAATCTGATTTAATGTTTTTCGTAAAGAAACATATACCGATCAGATCGTACCTGCGTCTTCTATACACCCACAATCTCATAAGAACGCCCTCTTTCACTCTGCTATTCACATAGCTACTTCTGTTACACTCTCGAGAGAAACATTCTAGGAAGAAGTTAATATAATCAAAACGATAGCAGTTAATAATGAATACGAACCTGCCATAGTGGATAACAACCTTAAAAAGAAAACTGTTAAAAGAGTTACTATACTCGGCACCTCTATCATTGAGTCCAGCCTAAAGAAGAAGTTTTTTTTTCTGTTCCTTTCTTGGGGCCCATCTCCTATCAGATCCAACCCTTCTTCGAAACAAATACAACTATAATGTCATCTTTTCAATCAATAATAGTTTGAAAAAAAAATGTATTCATCATTTAAAATCGACCAGTTCCCCTTTGGAAAAATGTGGTGTGCATAAGATTCTTTGCAACACCTGCTCATCTTACTACACGGGACAAACAGGACGTGCCTTTAGTCAGATACAAAGAACATCTTTTAAGAAAAAATGGTACTAACACCCAAAATTCTTTTGCTGACCAACTTCTAATTACAGGTCACGCGCCTGAAGCTGTTGACGATATCAACATTTTGCACACTGAGAAGAAAGGGCGTAGATTAGATGTTCTCGAAAAATTAGAAATTTTTAAACATCTTTCTCGAGATGATGGCCTCATTCTTAATGAGCGGCTACAGTTACGTAACAAAAGCTTCTTCAACGGTATAGAGCCGTTACTTTATATTTGATTTCATGTTCCCTCGTGCAGTTGCCGAAATACTTCATCTAAGTCGATTCATAACTGTTTGTACATTAAATAGTTTATATTAAATAAATGCCATGTTATACCGTTTTTTTCTATTCGATGAGTTATTCAGCTCCCTTTGTAATACTGTAATGGCGTTTTTCAGCCTTTAAACTGTACTTCCAAACTCTTATGTGGACAAATTGTTACGATGTCGGCTGCTGTCAGATAAAATATTGCCTCTTACGTCATGTATTACACATTTCACCAGCCCATATTTGGAATGTTCTCAAAAATGAGATCGACAGGAAGTGCAGGGGCAACAGTCTGGATGATTGACTGATCTGGCCTTGTAACAATAACCAAAACGGCCTTGCTGTGCTGGTACTGCGAACGGCTGAAAGCAAGGGGAAACTACGGCCGTAATTTTTCCCGAGGGCATGCAGCTTTACTGTATGATTAAATGATGATGGCGTCCTCTTGGGTAAAATATTCCGGAGGTAAAATAGTCCCCCATTCGGATCTCCGGGCGGGGACTACTCAAGAGGATGTCGTTATCAGGAGAAAGAAACCTGGCGTTCTACGGATCGGAGCGTGGAATGTCAGATCCCTTAATCGGGCAGGTAGGTTAGAAAATTTGAAAAGGGAAATGGATAGGTTAAAGTTAGATATAGTGGGAATTAGTGAAGTTCGGTGGCAGGAGGAACAAGACTTCTGGTCAGGTGACTACAGGGTTATAAACACAAAGTCAAATAGGGGTAATGCAGGAGTAGGCTTAATAATGAATAGGAAAATAGGGACGCGGGTAAGCTACTACAAACAGCATAGTGAACGCATTATTGTGGCCAAGATAGATACGAAGCCCACATCTACTACAGTAGTACAAGTTTATATGCCAACTAGCTCTGCAGATGACGAAGAAATTGAAGAAATGTATGATGAAATAAAAGAAATTATTCAGATAGTGAAGGGAGACGAAAATTTAATAGTCATGGGTGACTGGAATTCGAGTGTAGGAAAAGGAAGAGAAGGAAACGTAGTAGGTGAATATGGATTGGGGCTAAGAAATGAAAGAGGAAGCCGCCTGGTAGAATTTTGCACAGAGCACAAATTAATCATAGCTAACACTTGGTTTAAGAATCATGAAAGAAGGTTGTATACATGGAAGAACCCTGGAGATACTAAAAGGTATCAGATAGATTATATTATGGTAAGACAGAGATTTAGGAACCAGGTTCTAAATTGTAAGACATTTCCAGGGGCAGATGTGGCCTCTGACCACAATCTATTGGTTATGACCTGTAGATTAAAACTGAAGAAACTGCAAAAAGGTGGGAATTTAAGGAGATGGGACCTGGATAAACTGACTAAACCAGAGGTTGTAGAGGGTTTCAGGGAGAGCATAAGGGAACAATTGACAGGAATTGGGGAAAGAAATACAGTAGAAGAAGAATGGGTAGTTTTGAGGGATGTAGTAGTGAAGGCAGCAGAGGATCAAGTAGGTAAAAAGACGAGGGCTAGTAGAAATCCTTGGGTAACAGAAGAAATATTGAATTTAATTGATGAAAGGAGAAAATATAAAAATGCAGTAAATGAAGTAGGCAAAAAGGAATACAAACGTCTCAAAAATGAGATCGACAGGAAGTGCAAAATGGCTAAGCAGGGATGGCTAGAGCACAAATGTAAGGATGTAGAGGCTTATCTCACTAGGGGTAAGATAGATACTGCCTACAGGAAAATTAAAGAGACCTTTGGAGATAAGAGAACCACTTGTATGAACATCAAGAGCTCAGATGGAAACCCAGTTCTAAGCAAAGAAGGGAAAGCAGAAAGGTGGAAGGAGTATATAGAGGGTCTATACAAGGGCGATGTACTTGAGGACAATATTATGGAAATGGAAGAGGATGTAGATGAAGATGAAATGGGAGATACGATACTGCGTGAAGAGTTTGACAGAGCACTGAAAGACCTGAGTCGAAACAAGGCCCCAGGAGTAGACAACATTCCATTGGAACTACTGACGGCCTTGGGAGAGCCAGTCCTGACAAAACTCTACCATTTGGTGAGCAAGATGTATGAAACAGGCGAAATACCCTCAGACTTCAAGAAGAATATAATAATTCCAATCCCAAAGAAAGCAGGTGTTGACAGATGTGAGAATTACCGAACAATCAGTTTAATAAGCCACAGCTGCAAAATACTAACACGAATTCTTTACAGACGAATGGAAAAACTAGTAGAAGCCGACCTCGGGGAAGATCAGTTTGGATTCCGTAGAAATACTGGAACACGTGAGGCAATACTGACCTTACGACTTATCTTAGAAGGAAGATTAAGGAAAGGCAAACCTACGTTTCTAGCATTTGTAGACTTAGAGAAAGCTTTTGACAATGTTGACTGGAATACTCTCTTTCAAATTCTGAAGGTGGCAGGGGTAAAATACAGGGAGCGAAAGGCTATTTACAATTTGTACAGAAACCAGATGGCAGTTATAAGAGTCGAGGGACATGAAAGGGAAGCAGTGGTTGGGAAGGGAGTAAGACAGGGTTGTAGCCTCTCCCCGATGTTATTCAATCTGTATATTGAGCAAGCAGTAAAGGAAACAAAAGAAAAATTCGGAGTAGGTATTAAAATCCATGGAGAAGAAATAAAAACTTTGAGGTTCGCCGATGACATTGTAATTCTGTCAGAGACAGCAAAGGACTTGGAAGAGCAGTTGAACGGAATGGATGGTGTCTTGAAGGGAGGATATAAGATGAACATCAACAAAAGCAAAACGAGGATAATGGAATGTAGTCAAATTAAATCGGGTGATGCTGAGGGTATTAGATTAGGAAATGAGACACTTACAGTAGTAAAGGAGTTTTGCTATTTGGGGAGCAAAATAACTGATGATGGTCGAAGTAGAGAGGATATAAAATGTAGACTGGCAATGGCAAGGAAAGCGTTTCTGAAGAAGAGAAATTTGTTAACATCGAGTATAGATTTAAATGTCAGGAAGTCATTTCTGAAAGTATTTGTATGGAGTGTAGCCATGTATGGAAGTGAAACATGGACGGTAAATACCTTGGACAAGAAGAGAATAGAAGCTTTCGAAATGTGGTGCTACAGAAGAATGCTGAAGATTAGATGGGTAGATCACATAACTAATGAGGAGGTACTGAATAGGATTGGGGAGAAGAGGAGTTTGTGGTACAACTTGACCAGAAGAAGGGATCGGTTGGTAGGACATGTTCTGAGGCATCAAGGGATCACCAATTTAGTATTGGAGGGCAGCGTGGAGGGTAAAAATCGTAGGGGGAGACCAAGAGATGAATACACTAAGCAGATTCAGAAGGATGTAGGTTGCAGTAGGTACTGGGAGATGAAGAAGCTTGCACAGGATAGAGTAGCATGGAGAGCTGCATCAAACCAGTCTCAGGACTGAAGACCACAACAACAACAACAAGTAGCCGGTTTGTATTTGCGGCTACTAGATGGCACTTTCGGTATAACGTTCATCCGCCCAAAATTTCTAACGCGGGCGCCTCAGTCTGATGCTACCGCAGCTCGACATGTGGCGCAACTCTTAGTGGCCTCCCTCTATTTTGTACGTGACGTGGCAATTTTAAATGTTTTATTTCTGATGAAGGCATGTTAGAAGTGGCTGAAACTTAGGTCAAAAAGGTTGCATTCTTTTAATTTTACCTTGTAACGGTCGCTGACAATGCAGCCATGTTCAAAGCTTAAAAAAAAAATCTGAGTAACTACCTGTTGTAGTGTGAACCACTGAGCGACGCGCAGGGAGAAAATCAGTGAAGTTACGGAGGGTAGTGACAGGGATGTGAGGACATGCAGAGTCCATGAACCAAACAGCCCGATCGTGGCGGCTCACAGATTCTCAACGGCGGAGCTGTACGCCCTCAGGGGCATGGTATGGGTATTGGCTTGTCGACCCCGGGGTTCCTGAGCTGGGGACTGGTAAGCGACGTCACTCCCCTGTCACCGTAAGCGCTGGGAATGCTTCAGCGACCACTGTGCGGCGCGGCGGTGGAACGTTGTGTGTCTCAGGGAACGAGCTGCACCACTCAGATCGCGAGGGCTGAAGAAACCTCTATAAGAAACCCCTCAGTCTCACGGTGTGTTGCGCCCCGATGGGATGCATGGCTGTTGAGATGGAACAGTCGTCAGTGGGCAACCTCTGGGGATCCTGCCGGTCCTCAGTTGTATAAGGCTTACTCAGGCACACATGGCTCTGTCTGAGAGGACGCTTATTTCCCTAACTGCTCGTAAGACCGAAATGGATCCTCAGAAATCTTATTTTCCTCCGCCCAGCGGAAAGGGTAGGCCGCTGGGAGGTACTAACGACCCAACTAATAAGAGGGCTTGGGTAGGCAGCCCTCCGGACGCGAGAGTAAGGCAGCACGCAGCAGTAAAGAGTAGCAGAACACAGGCTAGTAATCATAACGTGTTTTTAGTAATAAAGAGGAAGGAAGGAAGTTTCGAGAAGATCTCGCCTTTTTACATCCAGAAGAGAAGGAACTGCTGGAACTTTAAAATCCGTAAAGCGGTTGTGAAATGGGACGCTGTTGGTTGAAACATTCAGTTCCCAAGAAGTTGTTGACCTATGTACCTGTAAGTGCCTGGACGAATATGCCATCGATACAGAGCTGCACAGCACTTTGAACTTCAGCAAACGTGTTGTATCATGTAGGGACCTCGTTGATCTACCAATCGAAGAACTGAAGAATGAGTGGGCTCCAGAGGGAATTGTGGATGTTCAGAACGTTATGAAAAGGGTGGATGGAAATCAGATGAAATCTGATTCCTTCATTCTTACCTTCAACACCCCCAGACTCCCAGAGCACGTCAAGGCAGGCTTTCTCCACTTCAACATACGGTCATATGTCTGAAACCCAATGCACTGTTTTAAATGTGAGCCTTACCCTAGGGTATAAAGGAGAAGCGACGTGTGGCAACTGCGGTAAGTCTGCTCCTGAATGAGTTGGTTGCTCGTCTCCAGCCAAATCTATCAATTGCTCTGGACACCACCCAGTTTGGATTAGGGACTGCAGAATCTTTCTAGAGGAACGCAAACTACAGGAAACAAAAACAACCAAGCGTATCTCTTATGGCGAGGCCAAGTCCATGCAGCCTCCCACATTTGCTACATCTTTTGCATCCATGCTTCAGAAGCCTACTTTGAAATCTGACGTCTCTATGCAAACGGTGAGTGTCGGTACTAGCACCTGTACAGGTCACTGCACTTGTAGGGCAGCACATGTTCCAACACTTGCAGCCTCCCCCGTCCCCTACAACAGCAGACAAAGGTGCAGTGGCCAACTTGATCGTGCTCCAGGCGCCTCCGACGTCTGAGGCTATTCAGAAGCCCAGCATGGCCATTACCACTCCTACTCTAGCTTCAGCAAAGCCCACAAAAACGCGAAAAGGTGATGTAAAGCAGTAACAGAACGTAAAATCAAGTGGTAAATTCGTCCAACCATGTCAATGTGATTTGACTCTTCCACAGAGCTGATGGAGTTTAAGTTTTGTGTGGGGCAATCACCTCGCCTCACCTGCTGCACTCTCCCCAACGCAGAGAGAGGACGAACGTGCTATCCTCATGATAGATGGTTCCCATAGCTCAGTGTAATTTGCAGGGGTTCAGGACGCCTGTGAAGGAACGTCGTCTACCATTTCAATGTAGACCACCGTGTCAATGTCTCCAGGAGACTAATTTGATATATCATATACTCCTGAGCTTCGGGGTTATGTACTCCACAAAATGGACGACCTGGGGGGAGAGAGAGATAGAGGAGGAGTCGGTATTTTCGTCAGTACCGCTTGCCACTCCTCATCTCTCTCCCTTACAACGACTTTACAAGCAGTTGCCATATCCGAGCACTTGCGTCATCCATTGACAATATGTTGCCTTTACCTGCTGCCACATGATGTGATCGGCAAAGAGAGTCCAACCACCTTCTTACACAGATTCCCCACCTTTTCATCCTCTTTGGTGATTTTAACGCAAACAATGTGCTTTGGGGCTCTGCAACTACCTGTCCCCGAGGGAGAGCAGTTGAGAGGCTTCTCATAATCATCGTATACGTATTTCAAAATGGTTCAAATGGCTCTGAGCACTATGGGACTCAACTGCTGAGGTCATTAGTCCGCTAGAACTTAGAACTAGTTAAACCTAACTAACCTAAGGACATCACAAACATCCATGCCCGAGGCAGGATTCGAACCTGCGACCGTAGCGGTCTTGCGGTTCCAGACTGCTGCGCCTTTAACCGCACGGCCACTTTGGCCGGCCCGTGTACGTATTTGCCAAAAATGGAACAGAGCACGCACTTCTGTACTGCAGCTGGATCGGTCTCTGTCATTGACCTCTTGCTTTGCTCTCCAGCCCTTGCTCACATGGCTCAATGGGATGTGGTCGCTGACTTGCACAGGAATGATCACTTTCCAGTCTGGATCCACTTGCCAGTTGAGGTGGAACCCGAAAGGAAACCTCCGCGTAGGGTGCTCTGTAGAGCAGAATGGACGCTTTACAGGCAGCTCGCCCAGTTTGAACATTGAACCGATGTCGAGGAATGGGTGGATAATATTACCAAAATGATCCGCCACACTGCTGCAGCATCCATTCCACAGTCCACGGGACAACGGAAGGGACAACTTGTCCCTTGGTGGAGTGACGAATTCCGCTCTGCAAATCAGGACTAGGCGTTCAACTCTGCTTAGGTTCAAGTATCGGCCAACTGCGGAGAATCTTGCAGCCTTTCGGGTGGCGAGGGCAAAGTGTCGTCGGATTATTCGAGAGAGCAAGAAGAGGTCGTGGCAACAGTTCCTGAACACTATTAACCGTTCCACAAACAGTTCCGTTGTAGGTAGACCATCAGAAGAATTTCTGGGAGAGGCGGGAGGTGTCCCATGGCTGTTGTAATGGGCAACAGCACTCTTCAAACCAATCTGCGAGACATTGCCCACACGATGGCGACCTATTTTGCCGCAGTTACTGCAAACGCCATTCAGGATCCAGGTTTCCATGGCCATAGATCGGTTGCTGAGAGGAGAAGTTTGTACTTCCGATCCACCTCTGATGTAGATTACAACTGCCCATTTTCCATGTGGCAGCTGGATGCTTCATTGTCTGCGTCTCGTGACACATCCCCTGGTCACGACAGAATGCATTACAGTATGCTGCGACACCTGACCAACCGGCACAAAGATAGCCTCCTCGCACTTTTTAATGCCATTTGGCATTTGGCCAACGCGTGGAGTGAGGCAATTCTGATTTAAAACCTAGTAAAGTCCTACGTGCCCATGTAGTTATCATGGGGTTGTCCTCAATAGCTGCCAGGGAAAGACCTTGGAGCGGATGGTCAACCGCCGCCTTATCTGGATCTAAGAATGCAGGCAAATCCTTAGTCATTTTCATTGTGGGTTCAGGAGGTATCGCCGGCCATGGTGACCGAGCGGTTCTGGGCGCTACGGTCTGGAACTGCGTGACCGCTACGGTCGCAGGTTCGAATCCTGCCTCGGGCATGGATGTGTGTGATGTCCTTAGGTTAGTTAGGTTTAGGTAGTTCTACGTTCTAGGGGACTGATGACCACAGATGTTAAGTCCCATAGTGCTCAGAGCTATTTGAACCATTCAGGAGGAATCGCTCCACCTTTGATGACCTGGTCCTCCTGGAGACGGCTTTACAACAGGCTTTCCTGCACCAGCATCACATATTAGGTATATTTTTTGACATCGACAAGGTGTTCGACGCTACTTAATCTTATTCTCGAGCAGCACCAGGAATGGGGTTTTTGTGGTTGTCTTCTCATTTTTATTCGGTCCTCTCTCTCCCCACGGTATTTTCGATACCGAGTTGGTGACACATGAGAGCGTGTGTGACTGTCTTGCACATAGCTATTAATAGCATTATGTCAGTAGTGCACAGTCCTCTCCAGTGTCCTTTTTTGTGGATGACTTCTCTGTGTTTTACTTTTCTTCCAGCCTTGCAACGGCAACACGTCAGTTGCAAATTACTCTTCGACGTTTGGATGAATGGACGCAGAAGAGTGGTTTTAAGTTTTCAACCGAGAGGTCTGTGTGTTCTTTTTAACCGTTCTTGTTTCATTTTAAACTTTCCCGAGTTGAGGATGAGGAACACTATTCTTAATTTTACAGACACATTGAGGTTTCAGGGCCTCATATTTCACTGCAAACGTGCATGATTGCCACATGTTACGGTCCTGAAGAAACGGTCGCTTAAGGTTCTCAGTATTTTAAAATGTCTACATGAGGACCAGACAGAACTTTTCTGCTCCAGGTTTACAGGGCATTTGCGCGATCTCGGCTCGATTATGGGTGCACGGTGTATGGGTCTGCGAGGCCTTCTTACTTGAAGATGTTGGATATGTTGCACTGTGAAGGGATTCGGTTAACCATTGGGGCATTCAGAACAAGCCACACACCAAGCCTTTGTGCAGAGGCTGGTGGGCCGCCACTTTAGATCAGGCGACGGCTACTTACAGTGTGCCAGATATACACTGCTGGCCACCGTAAATGCAACACCAAGAAAGAGGTAGCACAACAAGATTTATTTTGTAGATAACATGTTGACCAAGTATCAAACGATTACGTTTACAGTCGTCTGTGACATGTGGTTACTGCCAGAATCAGTAGCCAGAGTAGCCGCCATTGTTGGAGATCACCGCTGCCATACGTCTCGGCATTGAGTCAAAGAGACGTTGGATGTGTTCCTGGGGTACAGCAGCCCAAGCAGCTTCCACACGTTGCCAAAGATCATCTGGTGTGGTAGCTGGGGATGTAATCTGGGTCACTCGTTGAGCAACCATGGACCACATGTTTTCTATCGGCGAAAGATCCGGAGAGCGAGCCGGCCAGGGAAGCAATTCAATCTGGTTATTGACGAAGAACCTTTGGACAATGCGTGCCACGTGTGGTCGCACATTATCCTGTTGGAATATGGCTGTGGCTGAGCCCTGAAGGAAGGACAACTGGCTCCAGCACCTCGGATATGTAGCGCCGGCTATACAAAGTACCGACAATGCGTACTAGAGGCGTGCGAGAGTAATATCCAATACCGCCCGATACCATAATACCCGGTGCAAGACCAGTGTGGCGGTGCATAATGCAGCTGTCCAGCATCCTCTCTCCACGGTGTCTCCACACTCGAATCCGACCATCGTGGTGCTGCAGACAGAAGCGTGCCTCGTCGGTAAAGACAACGTCATTCCATTCTGCCGTCCACATCCGTCTGTCATCACACCATTGGCGACGGAGACGTCTGTGGTTCTGCGTCAATGGTAGACGAAGTAATGGACGTCTTGCGGACAGACCACTCTGCTATAAACGGCGTCGAATGGTACGCGCAGACACTGGATGATGCGTTACAGACGCAATGTGCTGTGCTATGGTTCGGGATGTCACTGAGCGATCCGTCACTGCCATGCACACAATTTGCCTATCAGCACGTGCAGTGGTGCACCGAGGTGAATGCGATCGACCACGTCGGTCCGTCGTACCCTCCTGCATCCAACGGTCACATATCCGCATTACAGTTGTTTGGTTTCGTCCAACACGACTAGCGACTTCTCTGTATGATAATCCACAATCTCGGTAAGCCACTATCCTTCCTCTGTCGAACTCGGATACTTGATCAAAAGATGTTCGCTGTTGTCTACGAGGCATAACTGATCGTCTTGTGAAACAACCACAAGGTAAACACACGTGCCGAACGTACACTCGTCGAAATCGCCAAGCCTTAAATGGCGCTATGAGGTGGCGCCACACGCGCGCGTGATGTGCGTCTGCGCTGCAATTCTAATCAGTTGCATATCTCATCGCTGCAAACCCATGGTGTAAATTTCACTTGATTCGGATGCTTCCTTCAGGGTGTTGCATTTACGGTGGCCAGCAGTGTATAAAACACTCTCCACACCATACACAACAGCATACCATACCGTAGTTCAGCTTCAACTGGCACGGCTTTTTCATAACTGGCAACGAGCAACGAGGCCCTATGGGATTCGTGCACAGGATTTCCGTTTAGAAGTGGATGTGGTTGGTCTTTATGTTTTACGTCGAGGCTGGAGTACGTTTCCAGCTTGGCTCCTCCAGAGACTCAGGTTTATTTTGGATTTGACTAATTTCAAGAAAGAAAGTACTCCAGATTTGACATTTAAATCTCTGTTTTCTAACATTTTAGATATGCATCACGGTTTCACAGTCGTTTACACTGATGGCTCCAAACAAGAGAATTCCCTTGGCTGCTCTGTAGTGTTCCCTGACAGCGTCACCAGGATTCGCCTTCCTGACGAATATACCGGTTTCGCAGCGGAGCTCCACGCGATTTTGAAGGCAGTAGAGCAGATGCATCACACTCAAGGCAAGCAGTTTCTTATCTGCTCCGATTCCCTTACTACCTTACAATCATTGCAGGACCTGTACCCAGTTGAGGAGTTGTTCTGGCTGATGCCTTATCAAACGTAGTTGCTCCCGTGGCGGGGTAACCAGGTGTAATTTTGCTGGGTGCCAGGTCATGTAGGGATATGGGGGAATGAACAGGCCGATTGGGCTGCCAAGGAGGCCTGCAGAGGACAGGATGTGGCACAGTGTCCTATTCCCTTGCAGGCTGTCGGTTCTGCACTACACAGGAATTGCATGCAGTTGTAATGGCTGGTGGTGACAGCCAGTAAGCTACGATTGTTGAAGTCAACTTCCCAGCCATGGAATTCCACCTGCTAGTTGCTCAGGCAGGATGAAGTGACCCTCATATGTCTTAGAATTGGGCACTGTCCTCTCAAATTAGCTTTCTATTGTGGTGGGAGGATGCCCCGTTTTGTTACGCTTGTGGTGAGCACATCCGTCACATTTTAACGGAGTGAATTTTATACCGCGATTTTAGATGATAATGAGACGAGTGTAAATCTTGTTTTAAAGTTTTCTGATTTGTCTGGACTCTGGCCAAAACTTTTAAGTAGGAGGTTTTAGTGTGGTGCAGAGTGGCTGGCTCCTCTTTTTTTCCTTGCTGTCAGGCAGCCACATCCATCTGCTATTTTCTTTTACTTCCTTATACCTCTTTCTTTATGTGTCGCTCATGTTTTACTACTGATGCACTGCTTCGTCCCGTGCTTCGGTGTGGGTACGCACATAGTTTTCCGACACTTATTACATGTGTTTTACATTCTGTGTTATCTTCCCTTTCTGAATATTTTACTGACACTCGTCTCGATCTGCTTTTGCGCGGGCGCTAAAGACCTTGCCGTCGTGCGCCCATCCATCCACCTATCCATAAATCCATCCGTCCATCCTGTGAGCTGTGTGAGATGTTGCCTTGTCCTGCTGGTAGATGCCATCGTGCCTGGGAGAAACAGACTGCGTTTTGCGGTGGACATGATTCCCAAGGATAGATGCATACTTGTGCCGATCCATTGTCCTTTCCAATATGCCAATATCATCCAGGGAAAGCCATGAAAGCATTCCCCGTGTCATAACGCTCTCTCCTTCGTCCTGGACCCTCATCACGTTTGTTGCAGGGTGTCTGCTATAGTAGGTATCACGTCGCACACGTCAACTGCCAACTGTCATGTCAAAGAGCGATCTGTCGCTACTCGGTGGGCGTTCCAGTTGCGGTATTGGCCTACAAATTCTAGCCTTCGTTGAGGATGAACTCAGTCGAGCTTAAGTGCATGAACCAATCACCGGCTGTGGAGGTCCACAAATACACTACTGGCCATTGAAGTAGCTACACCATGAAGATGATGCGCTACAGACGCGAAATTTAACCGACAATAAGAAGATGCTGTGATATGCAAATAATTATCTTTTCAGAGCATTCACACAAGGTTGGCGCCGGTGGCGACACCTACGACGTGCTGACAAGAGGAAAGATTCCAAGCGATTTCTCATACACAAACAGCAGTTAACAGGCGTTGCGTGATGAAACGTTGTTGTGATGCCTCGTGTAAGGAGGAGAAATGCGTACTATCACGTTTACGACTTTGATAAAGGTCGGGTTGTAGCCTATCGCAATTGCGGTTTATCGTATCGTGACATTGCTGCTCGTGTCGGTCTACATCCAATGACCGTTAGCAGAATATGGAAACGGTGGGTTCAGGAGGGTAATACGGAACGCCGTGCTGGATCCCAACGGCCTCGTATCACTAGGAGTCGAGATGACAGGCATCTTATCCACATGGCTGTAACGGATCGTGCAGCCACGTCTCGATCCTTCGGTCAACAGATGGGGACGTTTGCAAGAAAACAACCATCTGCACGAACAGTTCGACGACGTTTGCAGCAGCATGGACCATCAGCTCGGAGACCATGTCTGCGGTTACCCTTAACGCTGCATCACAGACAGAAGCGCTTGCGATGGTGTACTCAACGACGAACCTGGGTGCACGAATGGCAAAACGTCATTTTTTCGGATCAGTCCAGGTTCTGTTTCCAGCATCATGATGGTCGCATCTGTGTTTGGTGACAACGCGGTGAACGCACATTGGAAGCGTGTATTCGTCATCGCCATACTGGCGTATCACCCGCCGTGGTGGTATGGGGTGCCACTGGTTACACGTCTCGGTCACCTCGTGTTCGCATTGACGGATCTTTTGGACGTTACATTTCAAATATGTTACGACGCGTGGCTCTACCCTTCATTCGACCCCTACGAAACCATACATTTCAGCAGGACAATGCTCGACTGCATGTTGCGGGTCCTGTACGGGCCTTTCTGGATACAGGAAATGTTCGACTGCTGCCCTGGTCAGCACATTCTCTAGATCTCTCATCAATTGAAAACGTCTGGTGAATGGTGGGCGATCAACTGACTCCTCACAATATGCCAGTCAATACTCTTGATGAACTGTGGTTTCGTGTGAAGCTACATGGGCAACTGTACCTGTACACGTCATCCAAGCTGTGTTTGTCTTAATGCCTAGGCGTATCAAGGCCGTTATTACAGCCAGAGGTGATTGTTCTGGTTACTGATTTCTCAGGATCTATGCACCCAAATTGCGTGAAAATGTAATTATATGTCAGTTCTAGTATAATATATTTGACCAATGAATATCCGTTTATCATATGCATTTCTTCTTGGTGTAGCAATTTTAATGGCCTGTAGTGTACTTTAAGCCCGACGGCAAAAAAATGGTTCAAATGGGTTTCAGCACTATGGGACTCAGCATCTGAGGTCATCAGTCCCCTAGACTTAGAACTACTTAAACCTAAGGACATCACACACATCCATGCCCGAGGCAGGATTCGAACCTGCGACCGTAGCAGCAACGCGGTTCCAGACTGAAGCGCCTGGAACCGCCGCAGCGGTCGGCGCCCGACGGCATGCGAACAATTTTCGAACTTAGTTGTTTCGGAAATGCTTCCACTCTTGGCCCGAAAGACAATGATGATACTCTTTTGGACGTCAAATACGTCTCTCCGTTGCCGCACTGCGACAACGATTGCGCTATTATCCCCAAACACGCTTTATATACACACCACTGCTGCTGCTACCACCTGTCGTGTGAGTGATTGTTGCACGTTGATGTCGAACATAGATGGAATGTGACTGGACCGTGTATGAACAACTCGCTAATGGGTAGACCTTAAGACTTTCGACAAAATTTCGAATATTGCTCAGCGATATTTTCTGAGTAGTTTTGCACGAGGAATCCATGGGTTCCGGTGGTTGATTACAGAGTAACAACGTAGTTGGATAATTATGATTTGTTGCCTTCACTTTCAGCTTCTGTGTCCGTACACTAACTTCGGTGACTAGAATTTTTTTGGTTTTTAGAGGTATTTCAACAAGATTCTGCTGCTGTACTCACTGAAGGCTTCACGCTTTGGCTTGTTGTCAGCCAAGTGCGTTTGCTACATCATCTATCTACTTCCCTATGCTTTGCTTTACATCTGTTATGCTGTAATCGTTCTCTTATTATTTGCACAGGCTGTAAGCCATACGGAGTCCCTCCCGTGACTAACGATCTACTAGATAGGCTACGAATGTATTCAGTGCTGTGAAGTTAAGTCACAGTTCCTTTACATGCCCATACACTGAATTAATATACTCGTAGTTTGCGGAACATGTGAACCATTCTACTTATTAGTTTTTTTTTGTTTTTTTTTGTACTTTAGTAATCATTACCGCTAAAACTTCCTCATGGTCACTGATATCAGTTTTAATGTGGACATCCTCAAAGAGGTCATGTTTATTCGTTGCCGTTAGACCTAGTACACTTACACAGTGAGTGGAATTATGTCTCCCATGTAAGTATCACAGAAGAATGTGTGTGACACCCATCGTCTACAGATCTGTCTGGTTAGTCTTTTCCAGGGGGAACGTTTATATTAGGAACAAAGATTTCTATTGAAAGTTTTCGGTTAAATATGGAGGTGAGTCTGAAGTTCGACAAGACCATCCATCACAAGTTTATGCCGACTCCAAATGACTTTTTCCCAACAATATCGCCTGTAGCTTCAATTTGTACCTCGGTAGACTATTCTTGTTTACTGTGACAAATACAGTACATCCAGCTCCCATTAATGTGTTACTGTCGATATGAAATTTCATTGCCATCAGTTTCGGGTTTCAGTTAGTTTAGTATTATGTGAACTGTACTAAGCTTCTTTCAGTCAGTCCACATCCGGCCCGAAATCTACATCTACATCTACATGATTACTCTGCAATTCACATTTAAGTGCTTGGCAGAGGGTTCATCGAATCACAATCATAGTATCTCTCTACCATTCCACTCCCGAACAGCGCGCGGGAAAAACGAACACCTAAAATATCATTGTTGCTTTTGAAACCCTTTCTTCTGTGACACTGACATGTAGTATAAATTCGCAAAAACTATTTTCATTGTGTTTTTGACTTTCAGACGCCCCTGCAATTATCTCTTCCATCCTCCCCACATTTCACTCGGAGACTAGTAAAGAGCTGTACTGCTCTCTTAGGAGTACCTGAAACTCTGGACCTTTGTTATAAATGCCCTTCCTGTGTCGACCAAGGGATATCTGGTCCATCGTAACCTGGTGAAAAGGGTTTTCCCCTCGACACAGGCTGCAGCAACACATTTCAAAATGCTCTTAGTGGAGTAGTAAAGTAGCGAGTGTGCATTTGCAAGCATACCTAGACAAACAATCTACATCTTAAAAATGACGGATATCATGACAGGAATCCTAGGACGAAAGTACAGTTCAGTGCTAAACATTACTATTACGCATCATAGTTATAGAAAAGGCGATGTCCACTGAAACTGGATATTTATTAATTTAAAAATAAAATGTGAAGTCAATAATGACACACGAAATAAGCAGGGAATTCACATTTTTACCGACAGATGATAGCATCTGCATGTAAGCTTCATATAGTGTTAGCATTTATATTATTCCTAGAAGTCAGACATTATTTAAAGTACTAAAACTTACAAATATTGAAACATCGAAAGCATTAGCGGAAGACTGAGATTGGAATATATGCAACAAATAATGGAGGACTCTGGGTGCAAGTGATACTTTGAGAAAAGGGGTTGGCGGAGGAGAGTAACTTATGGCGGACCACAACAAAAACAGGCAAAAGACTGGAAAATCCAAAAATGTGGTTTCTTCATTTTCCAACGGCGTCCAGGCTATATCAGAGTCATCATTCTGTTTACCAACATTGATTCGCCACAATTCCGTTTTACAAGTAAGAGATACGTTGCATCGTTTCCGAGAAAAAGTGCCTGTACTGCAGGTCTGGCATCCTTCTACACTCCTGGAAATTGAAATAAGAACACCGTGAATTCATTGTCCCAGGAAGGGGAAACTTTATTGACACATTCCTGGGGTCAGATACATCACATGATCACACTGACAGAACCACAGGCACATTGACACAGGCAACAGAGCATGCACAATGTCGGCACTAGTACAGTGTATATCCACCTTTCGCAGCAATGCAGGCTGCTATTCTCCCATGGAGACGATCGTAGAGATGCTGAATGTAGTCCTGTGGAACGGCTTGCCATGCCATTTCCACCTGGCGCCTCAGTTGCACCAGCGTTCGTGCTGGACGTGCAGACCGCGTGAGACGACGCTTCATCCAGTCCCAAACATGCTCAATGGGGGACAGATCCGGAGATCTTGCTGGCCAGGGTAGTTGACTTACACCTTCTAGAGCACGTTGGGTGGCACGGGATACATGCGGACGTGCATTGTCCTGTTGGAACAGCAAGTTCCCTTGCCGGTCTAGGAATGGTAGAACGATGGGTTCGATGACGGTTTGGATGTACCGTGCACTATTCAGTGTCCCCTCGACGATCACCAGTGGTGTACGGCCAGTGTAGGAGATCGCTCCTCACACCATGATGCCGGGTGTTGGCCCTGTGTGCCTCGGTCGTATGCAGTCCTGATTGTGACGCTCACCTGCACGGCGCCAAACACGCATACGACCATCATTGGCACCAAGGCAGAAGCGACTCTCATCGCTGAAGACGACACGTCTCCATTCGTCCCTCCATTCACGCCTGTCGCGACACCACTGGAGGCGGGCTGCACGATGTTGGGGCGTGAGCGGAAGACGGCCTAACGGTGTGCGGGACCGTAGCCCAGCTTCATGGAGACGGTTGCGAATGGTCCTCGCCGATACCCCAGGAGCAACAGTGTCCCTAATTTGCTGGGAAGTGGCGGTGCGGTCCCCTACGGCACTGAGTAGGATCCTACGGTCTTGGTGTGCATCCGTCCGTCGCTGCGGTCCGGTCCCAGGTCGACGGGCACGTGCACCTTCCGCCGACCACTGGCGACAACATCGATGTACTGTGGAGACCTCACGCCCCACGTGTTGAGCAATTCGGCGGTACGTCCACCCGGCCTCCCGCATGCCCACTATACGCCCTCGCTCAAAGTCCGTCAACTGCACATACGGTTCACGTCCACGCTGTCGCGGCATGCTACCAGTGTTAAAGACTGCGATGGAGCTCCGTATGCCACGGCAAACTGGCTGACACTGACGGCGGCGGTGCACAAATGCTGCGCAGCTAGCGGCATTCGACGGCCAACACCGCGGTTCCTGGTGTGTCCGCTATGCCGTGCGTGTGATCATTGCTTGTACAGCCCTCTCGCAGTGTCCGGAGCAAGTATGGTGGATCTGACACACCGGTGTCAATGTGTTCTTTTTTCCATTTCCAGGAGTGTATTTGACTTATTTGGCACAAAACCGTATATCCACTTAGTTTAGGTTGTGAGGTAAAGGGCGAGTTGCAACGCCCTGGAAATATTATATGTTCGGAATTGGGGCGGCCGCACAGGACGCTCGTAAAAGCCTGGGACCGGCAGCAAACACGTGGTGGCAAACGCTAGCCAGACGAGAGGAGTAGTCCCAGCGCATGGTTCAGCCGCGTGGCAGGGGATTCCGTGTTGACACTGTGACTAGGACGGCGCTTTGTGTCGAAGGAGATGTCTATGCCAGGAGTGCCAAAGATGGCGGACTTTGTGAACCATAATAGCAGACATTTCACAGTTCGTATAGAAATTAATAGTAGCCAGATAAATCATGATACCTCAAAAAAAAACATGTACGTTACTATTATTTGCAAGACGATTCTGATGGTGTAATCATATTTTCAATATATTTATTAGCTTAAAGTTTAGTATCCGACAAGCAACACCCAGCAACGAATTTCCAAAATCTAAACGGTTCATCCGATATCGTCTATCTACATGTCTTTAGAAATCTATTATTATAAACTTAAATTGGTATGAATTACAGGCATGTAACTTACAGGGTGTTTCAAAAATGACCGGTATATTTGAAACGGCAATAAAAACTAAACGAGCAGCGACAGAAATACACCGTTTGTTGCAATATGCTTGGGACAACAGTACATTTTCAGGCGGACAAACTTTCGAAATTACAGTAGTTACAATTTTCAACAACAGATGGCGCTGCAAGTGATGTAAAAGATATAGAAGACAACGCAGTCTGTGGGTGCGCCATTCTGTACGTCGTCTTTCTGCTGTAAGCGTGTGCTGTTCACAACGTGCAAGTGTGCTGTAGACAACATGGTTTATTCCTTAGAACAGAGGATTTTTCTGGTGTTGGAATTCCACCGCCTAGAACAAGACGAAGTTTTCAACGGAGGTTTAATGTAACCAAAGGACCGAAAAGCGATACAATAAAGGATCTGTTTGAAAAATTTCAACGGACTGGGAACGTGACGGATGAACGTGCTGGAAAGGTAGGGCGACCGCGTACGGCAACCACAGAGGGCAACGCGCAGCTAGTGCAGCAGGTGATCCAACAGCGGCCTCGGGTTTCCGTTCGCCGTGTTGCAGCTGCGGTCCAAATGACGCCAACGTCCACGTATCGTCTCATGCGCCAGAGTTTACACCTCTATCCATACAAAATTCAAACTCGGCAACCCCTCAGCGCCGCTACCATTGCTGCACGAGAGACATTCGCTAACGATATAGTGCACAGGATTGATGACGGCGATATGCATGTGGGCAGCATTTGGTTTACTGACGAAGCTTATTTTTACCTGGACGGCTTCGTCAATAAACAGAACTGGCGCATATGGGGAACCGAAAAGCCCCATGTTGCGGTCCCATCGTCCCTGCATCCTCAAAAAGTACTGGTCTGGGCCGCCATTTCTTCCAAAGGAATCATTGGCCCATTTTTCAGATCCGAAACGATTACTGCATCACGCTACCTGGACATTATTCGTGAATTTGTGGCGGTACAAACTGCCTTAGACGACACTGCGAACACCTCGTGGTTTATGCAAGATGGTGCCCGGCCACATCGCACGGCCGACGTCTTTAATTTCCTGAATGAATATTTCGATCATCGTGTGATTGCTTTGGGCTATCCGAAACATACAGGAGGCGGCGTGGATTGGCCTCCCTATTCGCCAGACATGAACCCCTGTGACTTCTTTCTGTGGGGACACTTGAAAGACCAGGTGTACCGCCAGAATCCAGAAACAATTGAACAGCTGAAGCAGTACATCTCATCTGCATGTGAAGCCATTCCGCCAGACACGTTGTCAAAGGTTTCGGGTAATTTCATTCAGAGACTAAGCCATATTATTGCTACGCATGGTGGATATGTGGAAAATATCGTACTATAGTGTTTCCCAGACCGCAGCCCCATCTGTTGTTGAAAATTGTAACTACTGTAATTTCGAAAGTTTGTCTGCCTGAAAATGTACTGTTGTCCCAAGCATATTGCAACAAACGGTGTATTTCTATCGCTGCTCGTTTAGTATTTATTGCCGTTTCAAATATACCGGTCATTTTTGAAACACCCTGTAAATAGTACATGAGTTATTGGAGGCTAAAGCGACCTATTACTATCGATCGCGTCAGGCCCTAAGTACTCCACAGTTACACGAAAAAATGGTAGCAGTATGCTTATAAATAAATTGAGTCATCTCTCTCTTTGTTAATAGCTGGTATATGCTACTCATGAAGAAACTGGTCAATTATTTACCGTGTTTTAGAAAGTACTGAGACATTAGGATCCTGGCCTACCTTTCTGCTTCTTTTCTTTTGATATGTTTATGTATTTAATAATGTGTGTTAGAGCGTGTTTATGGTCCTGCCGTAGGAACATTTATGTAATTTAAAGTATTGAAGTGTAAATCCAGTATTTCGAATGTTTCATCATGTGACTGTGCGCTGGAATGAAGACATGGCGCTAATGCTCTAGCCAATCACGGCGCTCGTGAATGGGGAGACTGGGTGGAAGCGAATTTCCGGAGAGAACACGTGGTAGTTCTGAGCAGGAGGCAGTTCGGGACGGTACGGGACAGAACACACGGTAGGTGCTGGACGGCGCGAGAGAGACTTGGACAGTGGAGCAGTTTGCGAGTGGTCGCGGAGGATAGAAATCTTTCGGAGTGCCGACCTGTGCTCTTGTGTGATTTCCGTGGCTTCTGCAGTGAAGACGTAGTGTACGTTTAGGTCTCACGAGCTATGGTTCAAATGGCTCTGAGCACTATGGGACTCAACATCTTGGTCATAAGTCCCCTAGAACGTAGAACTACTTAAACCTAACTAACCTAAGGACATCACACACACACCCATGCCCGAGGCAGGATTCGAACCTGCGACCGTAGCAGTCCCGCGGTTCCGGACTGCAGCGCCAGAACCGCACGGCCACCGCGGCCGGCCTCACGAGCTATGTTGTTGTTCATAACTAATTACGTGCAGTAGGAATCTATTGTTTCCCTGTTATTCAACTTACATTTTATTTAATTACTGGACCGTCAACACCAATAAGTGTTTGGCAGAAATATACCGCATTCTCAAAAGTACTTCTACTATTGTATTCATCATTTAAAGTCGTTAAGATACAACCTGCAGATTTTATGTAATTCCAATCTTTCATTTAAATTTATATGTTACTTTCATAACTCGCAATTGCCGAGTGATAGGGACTTCGACCATTCGACTCATATTGTATACTGTAGACTCAGTTGTAATGCGGCAACTACGTATCCCAGCCCCTAGACAACGAAACCAGCCAAAACTTTTAATATTGCAACCCGGAGTCGGAGGGTGCGTATCATTTGAAAGCCCACAAGGTAAAACCAAAAGACCGTCCTCGGGGATTAATTAACGCATGAGAATAGCCTGCCGCTTCACCGAAACAGGTAGCTTTAATAAAATAGTGTCAGAGGTACTAATGTTTAATACAGTATGTTGATATCTTTATAAAATATGTGCACTAGATACAAATACAAAGTGGCTGATGATCATCCGAACAATCCTACGTAATATGGAATTGATCACGAGATGCGGGCCCGCCCGTATAAAAGAAAGCAGGGACTACCGATCCGTCAGTGGAGAGACAGTAACAGTAGAGCGAGTCGGCCAGAAGAACTCTGTGCCTTCTAATTGGGAATAGCAATTGGTTTTCATCTCAGTAACGAATCTGTTAGGGACATTTCAACCACTGTAAAGCAGTCCAAGTTGACTGTTGGTAGGCGAAGGAACAGCCCCTGCGAAAGCAAGATCAGGCAGACCTAGTGTACTGGTGGGCAGTGACCGTAGATCATTGCGTAAGGTGGTTGAAAACGTCATATGGAATTAGTGAAAGAAATCACTCGTGAATTTCAAAGCCAGCTAACTCGGTAACTGTGCGTAAAAAGTTAGAAAGGATGGTTACAATGGTCTTCGTAAGCCAGTGTTAAGCAACACGTGAGTTGATGTAAAGAGAGATGCCATTTGAGAGTGGATGACTGAAAACGAGTGTCTTGTAGTGAATAACCACGCTGCTCCATGTTGCAATGCGGTGTGGGGGTCTGGGTTTGGCGAATACCTGGAGAATGCTACCTGCGCCACATGTAGTGGCAGCTGTGAAGTACAGAAGAAGTAATACTACGTAATAAGATTGTCTTTCGTGGTTAAGGTGCGGTTCCCTTATTACCCTAAAGAAAACGCTTAATGCAGAAGAATATGGACACATTTTACAGCATTTTGTACTGCGTATACAGCAGAGGTACAGCTCAGAGACGATAATGGTTTGTATCGACGTGACAAGAGACCCTGCTTTATTGCACCATTTTTAAAGCAATAGTTTGTGGACAACAGCATTCCGGAAACGGGTTGGCCCGCTGACAGTCCCGGTTTGAGCCCAATGGAAAACCTTTGGGAAGAACTAGAACGTCCAACAATACTACCCTCTCTGGTTTCGGATATTGTGCGAAGAATATGGTGTCATTCCTACACAGTCATTAAGTCTCTGGTTTCGGACATGTCCGAAAGAACAGATATCATCTTCATATAGTTAAGGCTAACCGGCCATTGACCTTCTTCCTCTGTGCACATGCACACGTATTGCCCGAACTCTTGCATGATTCGTAAGATTGTCTGCCGCGAGTAATGAGTGTAATGGGCAGGGGCACTACGAATATAGTGTGTGGACATGAATTTGGAAATGTGGGTCTCACGGGGAGCGTGAACGTGATAAGTCCCTGCAGTCGCACTATTCTATGTGCTCTCGGTGGCTCAGATGGTTAGAGCGTCTGCCATGTAAACAGGAATTCCCGCGTTCGAGTCCCGGTCGGGGCACACATTTTCAACCGTCCCCGTTGATGTATATCAACACCTGTCGACAGCGTAGGATCTTGATTTCTTTATCATTTCATTGAAAATGTCCCCTGCAGAGCTGAGGATGTCATAAAGGCGAAGCGTGGACACATCCCAAATTAATGTCCACTAATATGTTCAGATACTTTTTATCACATAGTGCAGGTCTAACTGTTAACTCAATGATGACGTTACGTTCTTCCAAAATAGCTTGTAGAGTATTATGGTGTAATTATGTGTTAACAGAATGTAATATCTATGACGTTTATTTGCGTTAATGCTCACGTCGTTTGATTAATCGCTGTGCCGGTTTAGACCGACTATAGTTCGAGTCTCCAACGATGGCGGTCGATTTGAGGCTTGTTCTGACAAGGGAACCTCCCCATCGCACCCCCCTCAGATTTAGTTATAAGTTGGCACAGTGGATAGGCCTTGAAAAACTGAACACAGATCAATTGAGAAAACAGGAAGAAGTTGTGTGGGACTATGAAAAAATAAGCAAAATATACAGAGTAGTTCATGGGAAGATAGGCAACATAAGGATAATAGGAACGCAGGAGCGCCGTGGTCTCGTGGTAACGTGAGCAGCTGCGGAACGAAAGGTCCTGGGTTCAAATCTTCCATCGAGTGAAAACTTTAATTTTTTAGTTTCAGTTTATGTGACAAACTCTTATGTTTTCATCACTTTTTTGGGAGTGATTATCACATCCAGAAGAAAACCTAACTCGGGCAAGGTAGAAGAATCTTTTTACCCATTCGCCCAAGTGTACAAGTTAGGTGGGTCGACAACATATTCCTGTCATGTGACGCACATGCCGTCACCAGTGTCGTATAGAATATATCAGATGTGTTTTCCTGTGGAGGAATCGGTTGACCTATGACCTTGCGATCAAATGTTCTCGGTTCCCATTGGAGAGGCACGTCCTTTCGTCTACTAATCGCACGGTTTTGCGATGCGGTCGCAAAACACAGACACTAAACTTATTACAGTCAACAGAGACGTCAATGAACGAACGGACAGATAATAACTATGCAAAAATACAGAAAGTAAAATTTTCACTCGAGGGAAGACTTGAACCAAGGACCTCTCTTTCTGCAACTGCTCACGCTACCACGGGATCACGGCGCTCCTGAGCTCATAGTGTCCATGATGTTGCCTATGTGGCCCATGGACTACTCAGTTTGTATATTTTGCTTATTTTTTCACAGTTCCACACAACTTCTTCCTGTTTTCTCAATTGATCCGTGTTCAGTTTATCAAGGCCTATCCACTGTGCCAACTTATAACTAAATCTGAGGGGGGTGCGATGGGGAGGTTCCCTTGTGAGCACCTACAATACGCATTCTCCGACAGCCAATGAGCGTGCAGTAGTGTTCAGAGAGCTATGCTGTGGATGTCGCAGTCAATGCGAGCACTAAACTTCATAGTAGCGAGGTATTAACTAAATTTATATTCCACTTGTTGCGAGTTGCAAGGCTGATGGTGGTGGTAAGCGGCAAATACTACACAAGCAAGTGAGAGGCATAATTTACCGGATACACGCTTTCATAAGGAGCGAAGCGCCTGTATGGACTTACCACAGTTGTCCCTTGCAACAGATGCGCCAACCGCTATCGTTCATTGATCGCACTATTGTCATTATCAGTACTAGAGTTCTCTAGCAGGAGCGTCATGAAAATGTTGACTCCTAGCATGCTCTGATGTAACCATTGTCCAGGACGCGTCTACGAGCCATTGGCTAGTCAGTCAAAACCCATAGAGCCACTAAACATTTATGTGAGCAGTGGCTGCAATAACATGGTAAATCAAACACCGCGTCATGATCACTCGATTACTGAGTCACACTTTTAATGAGTTTCCTAACTGTTCGAGAATCGCACCAGAATCTGACGTTTCTTTCACGTTTGGCATGACTAATTTTGCAATACTTCACTTTGCCGAAGCATCACTCACAAAATGGTTGACGTTCCGTGAATTCAAACACAAACCAATCGAATTATCTACTCTTGTAACAACTAATCCATTATTGTTTATTAAATACTTGACGTTTAGTAATAATGTTAATTCCAATATCTCTCTCCCATGCAAGAGATTTAGTATTCGGTAGTTATGCTTTACTTTAATTCTGCATGTCATATTTACTGAGGTGAGAAAGTAACCGGAAAGTTCGGAGAATATCTTGAATAGGGATGAAAGTTTTAAATTTCTCTAATGAAGTAAAGTGTGCCACAAATTGCGAATTACATCGACAAGTGTTTGACTCAAATTTCTTGCTACACTACTGTCCATTAAAACTGCTACACCACGACGATGACATGCTACAGACGCGAAATTTAACCGACAGGAAAAAGATGTTGTGATATGCAAATGCTTAGCTTTTCAGAGCATTCACACAAGGTTGGCGCTGGTGGCGACACCTACAACGTGCTGACATGAGGAAATTTATCAACCGATTTCTCATACACAAACAGCAGTTGACCGGCGTTGCCTGGTGAACGTTGTTGTGATGCCTCGTGTAAGGAAGAGAAATGCGTACCATCACATTTCCGACTTTGATAATGGTTGGATTGTAGCCTATCGCGATTGCGGTTTACGGTATTGCGACATTGCTGCTCGCGTTCGTCGGGATCCAATGACTGTTAGCAGAATATGGAATCGGTGGTTTCAGGAGGGTAATACGGAACGCCGTGCTGGATCCCAACGGCCTCGTATCACTAGCAGTCGAGATGACAAGCATCTTATCCGCATGGCTGTAACGGATCGTACAGTCACGTCTCGATCCCTGAGTCAACAGATGGGGACGTTTGCAAAACAACAACCATCTGCACGAACAGTTCGACGACGTTTGCAGCAGCATGGACTATCAGCTCGGAGACCATACTTGCGGTTATCCTTGACGCTGCATCACAGACAGGAGCGTCTGCGATGGTGTACTCAACGACGAACCTGGGTGCACGAATGGCGAAACGTCATTATTTCGGATGAATCCAGTTTCTATTTAGAGCATCATGATGGTCGCATCCGTGTTTGGCGACATCACGGTGAACGGACATTGGAAGCGTGTATTGGTCATCGCCATACTGGCGTATCACCCGGCGTGATGGTTTGGGGTGCCATTGGTTACACGTCTCGGTCACCTCTTGTTCGCATTGACGGTACTTTTGGATGTTACATTTCAGATGTTTTTCGACCCTTGGCTCTACCCTTCATTCGACCCCTGCGAAACCATACATTTCAGCAGGATAATGCACGACTGCATGTTGCAGGTCCTGTACGGGCCTTTCTGGTTACAGAAAATGTTCGACTGCTGCCCTGGCCAGCACATTCTCCAGATCTCTCACCAATTGAAAATGTCTCTTCAATGGTGGCCGAGCAACTGGCACATCACAATATGCCAGTCACTACTCTTGATGAACTGTGGTGTCGTGTGAAGCTAATGGGCAACTGTACCTGTACACGCCATCCAAGCTCTGTTTGACTCATTGCCCAGGCGTATCGAGGCCGTTATTACGGCCAGAGGTGATTGTTCTGGGTAGTGATTTCTCAGGATCTATGCACCCAAATTGCTTGAAAATGTAATCACATGTCTGTTCTAGTATAATATATTTGTCCAATGAATACTCGTTTATCATCTGCATTTGTTCTTGGTGTAGCAATTTTAATGGCCAGTAGTGTATAATGAGAGCTGTGTCAATTGCTGTTGCTTAAGTAGGATTTTTCGGCTGGAAAAGAAAGAAGCAAGATTGGAGCTCAACGTCCCGTTGACAGCGACTTCATTACAGACGGAGAAAAGGCTCGCATTATGAAAGGATCGGGAACGAAATTGGACGTACCATTTTCGAAGTAAAGATCTCGGAACTTGGCTGGAGCTATTGAGGAACGGAAACCTTAATCTGCAGCTCAGGGGAGACGTACAGTCTGAGGCGCCTTTGCACGTTCAGCGCGGCTTCCTCCGTTGGAGGTTCTAGTCCTCCCTTCGGGCATGAGTGTGTGTGTTGCGCTCAGCGTTAAGTTAGTTTAAGTTAGATTAAGTAGTGTGTAAGTCCGTTTAAGCAGTGTGTAGAGACCGATGACCTCAGCAGTTTGGGCCCGTAGGCTCAAAAAATGGCTCTGAGCACTATGGGACTCAACTGCTGTGGTTATCAGTCCCCTAGAACTTAGAACTACTTAAACCTAACTAACCTAAGGACATCACACACATCCATGCCCGAGGCAGGATTCGAACCTGCGACCGTAGCAGTCGCACGGTTCCAGACTGCGCGCCTAGAACCGCGAGACCACCGCGGCCGGCCGGCCCGTAGGCACTTACGCGATTAACAAGTGGTGGATATGACATGTGCTCAACATATTTTGATCAACTTTTGCAAGGACGTTCTGTATTTAAAACAAAGAGGTAGGTGTTTTGGCTTTTTGCTGGACATTTGAAAAAACTGAAATCAAAGATGATGACGGAAAATCGTATTCTCAACGCAATACATCGAAAGATCGTCTGAAAATATACATTTTTTTATAAATATAAATGGTGTCCAAAGTTAATAATGTTAGAGTTATTGTGTTTTCATGTTGTGGATAGGGTAACAATCATTCTACGTGCCTAAGAATGCGAAGTCGGTGGTCAAGCAGTCTTTGTCAACTAATCCGGCACAGTAACTGAGTGTGTTCGGTCAGAGCGCTGGCTGCCCTCTGATATAAAAAAAAAGTGAAGTATTCAACGGTGAGCTTGAAGGGGTCTGGTGTGACGTCTGCCTAGACCAAGTGGCATGAACATTGCCGTTATACTACCAAACCGACGGTCCGTGTTATATTCTCGGTCGTTGCTTTTTCTTTCATTCCATTCTTTTTTGTGTATAACATTACGTTCTACTAATGGTAATACCTTTCTTTGCCTTTTTTGAACATCGGTAAGTGTGATTAATAATCAAATAACTATATACAATGAAGAGCCAGAGATGAAAATCCGAAGAATTTGGTACGGTTGCCTAATATCGTGTAGGGCCCAGCCAGCACGCAGAACTGCCGCAACACGACGGGGCATGGACTCGACTAATATCTGAAGTAGTGCTAAAGGGAACTGACACCATGAATCCTACAGGACTGTCCATAAATCCGTAAGAGTACGAGAGGGTGGAGATCTCTTCTGAACAGCACGTTGTAAGGCATCCCAGATATGCTCAATAATGTTCGTATCTGGGGCGCTTGTTGGCCAGCGGAAGTGTCTGAACTCAGAAGAATGTCCATGGAGCCACTCTGAAGCAAACTCTGGACATGTGGGGGGGGGGGGGGTTCGCGTTGTCCTGCTGGAATTGCCCAATCTCGAATGCACAATGGACATGAACGAATGGAGGTAACAGAAGGGATGCTTACTTGCGTGTCACCTGTCTACGTTCATAGACTCATGAGGTTGTTTCCATACCCGTACATGTCCATCCGCTCAATGCAATTTGAAACAAGACTCGTTTACACGACTGGGCCTTCGGCTTTGAAAGCCTTATCGATGATGTTGCGTTGAATGGTTCGCACGATGACATTTGTTCATGGCCCAGCAATGAAATCTGCAGCTATTTGCGGAAGGTTTGCACTTCTGTCACATTGAACGATTCTGAACAGAATCTTTGGTCCCGTTGTTGCATGATGTTTCTCCGACCGCAGCGATGTCGGACATTTGATGTTTTACCGGATCCATGATATTGAAACATCCTCTTAGAAAAATGTTATAAATGACAGTGCTGACTAACTATAACCCATACCTTTCATGGATCACTTACCTCACAAAAATCTTCGTTACTCAACCTACTGCAATACAGCATGCGCCAATATTGCCAGCTGAATAAAAGATTCTAACTACTGAAGGCACTAACTACTGATAGGCGTAGTTAGCAAATGAAAGATGTTGATAGAGAACAATGTATTTACCTTAATAATGTTCAAAACTCATTATATATATATATATATATATATATATATATATATATATATATATATATATATATATATATATATATATAATCAGTTCATGATATCCAGTATTACAAATTTACTGTTTCTGGCTGATACACGTCCAGATAGTCCGCTCTTAAAATTCTGCCATCTCTCTCCCCACATCCTCCACTGCTGGCGGCTCACCTCCAACTGCGAACGCTGCGTGCTGTTCACATCCAACTGCCCAACACTACAATAGCGAATATTCCAACTATGCAAACCAGCCACAGACTGCACACAGCACAGTCAGTGATTTTCATACAGAGCGCTACGTGGCGTTACCAACATAAAAACCTAAACAGCCTACCTACAATATACATGGTACACTCGTGAAATGGTCGTACCGGAAAACCCCACTTCATTACTACCTCTGAGATGCTGTGTTCTATCGCTCGTCCGCCGACTGTAACACCACGTTCAAAGTTACTTAAATCTTGATAATCTGTCAATGTAGCAGCAGTAACCGATCTAACAAATGCGCCAGACTCTTGCTCTCTTATATACGCGTTGCCAGCCGCAGCTTCATATTCTGCCTGTTTACATATCTTTGTATTTGAATACGCAAGCCTTCGAGTTTCTTTGGCGCTGCAGTGTATAATATATTGACACTTATTTTCAACGTGACACATGAGCGCTACGACAGAAGTTTTGTAGATGATGATACTCAACCGACATGCACCGTAATATCATGCAAATGTATCTCTCTTTATCAGCCATGTGACGGTTACTTCTGCCTATAGGTCAGGTATTTCATCACACGACTTCAACATCGTGAGACATCACAGCATGTCAGAGAATTGGGAGATCAGGCGGACGCTATCAAAACTTATGCGTTGGTCCACAACCCGCTGTCCGCGTCTGTCTTTCAAACTATGCTTTGATTCGGTTGGTACATATCCAGATTGTTATCTGATAGAACTGTTCTTATCAAAGTGACTCAGATATGTTTTGTCCGAACAGGTACCGCAAAACGTGTCAATACGTCAAGATTTCGTTCGTGTGTTGCGTATAGTGCGAGAAATATTTATGTTTTACTTTTTTCTAAGATGCGCTTTGCCGCACTGATTGTGAGAACCTTTGCGAACAGAGAATCAGTTACGATTACGCAATAATATACTTTAGGTGGATTTTTGTACTATGTAGCATGATGAAAATAACTGTCAGCAAAACATATAGGGGGATTTTTACCAACGTTAGGGGGCCGCAAATGTCGAGAAGTTCCCCTAAAGTGGTTGACAAACTTTGAACGTGTGACGTCACCAGGTGACACACCCACCCGGTGAGTCTATCGGTAAGTTGCACCAGATCATCCGAGTCCACGTATTCAGGTAGGCATGGCTCTGGGCATATGTGTACGACTCTAGCGCCTGAGACTCAGGGTTCGGGTCATGCGTGTGGCAGGCAGCATTTTTTAAATTGTGGTAAGTTATATGTTATCGTTGAGGTAAGACTTCTGTTCATCTGGTGACATCACATGTTTCTACATTTCTCATCCGCTTTTTGGGTGTTTCCCCGCATTTGCAGCCTCACGTGTCTTACATTAAATTACTTGTCTCAGCATCATCTACGTCGATTCTGTGATATTCAAATGTTAATCACTCTCTATATACCTATTTTATTATTAGTCAAAACTCCAGAGGTTTTCATTCAAAGAACGCCAAGAAAAGTATTCCAATTGCCACAATATTATTAGATACACCAAAAAAATTTCGAATAAAAAAAAAGCCAGGTTCAAGAATCGAACACGGACCAGCAGCTTAGTAATCTAAAGCCTTAACCGCTCAACCCGTGACATCGTTCTGCTATAAGCATAGAACGATGGCTAACGTAACGATAGCATGTAAACACAAAAATGTTAATAACTCGAACAATATTAACTTTGCATCCCATATTGTATTGATGAAAACTGTTGTTAGACGTTCTTTCGACGTAAAGCATTTAAAATACGACTTTTCGTCATGAACTTTGACCTCGATTTTTTCAAACACTAGGAACCGGCTAAAAAAAGCCGAAACATGTGTCTCCTTATCATCATCATAGAGCGTCCTTGCAAAACTTGTATGCGATTCTCTCCAGAGCGACAAGGTATGCGGAGCGGACACTTCACATTCACCACATTCAAATTCCTCTGGCCAGCAGCAGGATCTTGTACTATATACCAATAAACCAATACCAAGCAACATTACCACCAACTGTCTTCTCTAGAGTCACATGTCTCTAGAACTGAGCGACGAGATCAGTTTTTTTTCGGCCTAGCATTTCAATTCTTATTCTTAAATTTTTCTCCTATTGTCCTGTCGATGTACTGCCGATTGTTCTTCCAGCAAGACAATGTGGATCTTCCTGAATCGTGTATCTTAAAATTTATTCTGACATTATAGTTTCTAATCCCTTTCACCTACTTAGAAGTCTCTCTTTCGTTGCCTTTATTTCTGATTTTTCTGTCCCAACAGAGAGACTGAAGGAAGAATGCTTGGACTTTAACATTTCGTTGAGATCGAGGCCGTTAGAGTCGCAGAGCTAACTGGACTGGACGAAGATCAGGAAACAAATGTACCGAGCCTTTCCGAAGTGAACTGCTATGTGAGGAACTGAAAATCGAAACCTATATAACCGAGTGAGGATTACAATTCACTCCTTTAGAATACGAGTTTTGCAACCAATGTAACACGTAGCTCTTAGCGATAGTTCTTTTGACTTTGGATCGACTTGTATTTCACAGTTGTAGGCTGTTAGGGCTATGTAGACTTCCAGTCTTGGATTAAGGCATCTCTATCCCGACGGTTTATTATTTCTCACCTGTGTAGATATTTTTAACATTGACAGTTACAACAAAACAAGCATTTGAAGTGGAGATACATCCAAATATCTTTTTATGTCATCGTAAGTACTGCAACCTACATTTATTTGAAGCTTATATCTGAGCCGAGGTAGCCATCTACAACTTTTACCCTCCACGCTTTCCTCAGTAATTAAATTCACGATTGCTCGTTGCCTAAATATGTGTCCTATTCAAACTTTAAACTTGAAACATTCTGTAATCTGTCCTATTAGCAAATCCCATCTTTTAGTTAAGTAGAGCCATAAATTCCTCTTTTCCCCTGTTCGATTCTGTATCTCCTCCTTCAACACTCATCTGTAGCATTACATTTCATAAGCTCGAATGTGCACTAACCCTCCGGTCGCAGTCTTCTTGTGTGATCAGATGGGAAAATCAATATGACGACCTCCCTTCTACAGCACTTGTCTTACTACGTGCCCCCTCTCTCACCACATTTTACCCCTCCCTCCTCCCTTCCTCTCTCTCCATCTCTGTCTCTTTCCCTTTCTATCCATCCATCTTCCCAAATAGTCTTCCATACACTCCGTCTTCAGGCCACGAGTGGCCTACCGTGATCATCCGGCCGCCGTGTCATCCTCAGTGGAAGATGCGGATAGGAGGGGCATGGGGTCACCACACTGCTCTCCCGGTCGTTGTGATAGTATTCTTGACCGAAGCAGCTACTATTCGGTCGAGTAGCTCCTCAATTGGCATCCCGAGGCTGAGTGAACCCCGAAAAATGGCAACAGCGCATGGCGGCCTGTTGGTCACCCATTCAAGCGCCGACCACGCCCGACAGCGTTTAACTTCGGTGATCTCACGGGAACCGGTGCGGCCACTGCGGCAAGGCCGTTGCCATCTTCCATACACATTTCGCCAAATTACTTTCGCTCTTTGGCGCACTGTGCTTCAAATCTATTCTGTGGAAACGATCTCGGATAGTTCTGGTTATCCCATATGCCCAATTATCTGGATTTCACTTCTAAAGGTTTTTGTATTTCGCTCTCGATACCCCTGTTTTGATTATTCACAAACATATTTAGGCCGAATTTATTTTTGAGGGTTCCATGACTTTATTGGTAGAAACTGAACTCCTATGGGGTCACTTTGTTGTCTCTTTCTGTCTGTCCAACAATTAAAAACAATTTTTCTCAGGAACAGGTATGACGTAGCAATTTGAGATATCACATACTAAGTATATAGCCCTTTCTTAGAGTAAAACACTTAAGCTTATAAATCAATGCAGTCGAAAAATACTGTCGTCTATGTCACATATATAGATGCTCTCAAACTCACTCATCAGAACGTACAGAGTGGTTCCCTTCGATCCAGAAATATGAAAGTTGGTAACTAAAAAGCTTTCACAGTAAAAGTAAATGAAAAATCCGAAAGCAGTTAATCTGTAATCATACCACACGAAAAAATATTTTTTTGTCACTTCTTATCCGACTTCAAAACTAAAATTAAAAAATTCTCGAAACTCTTCGAATTCCCGGGATGGATGAACTGTGTATGTACGTAACAAAGTTTGTACGAAATCCTGAAAGTGCGAGTCCTACTAGCACTTGGAAATTTTTTTTAAATTTCTGGATACTGTTGTTTATAATATTGTTACATTTCTTTTTGCAAGAACTTCAAAATTTTCTAGTACTGTCTTTTTGTCTTTCGATTTCATACAGTCGAGAAGTACAGCAAGCAATTACGAGACCTCGCAAGGCACATAGATAGTGACATAAAAATGTTACCCCTGCCTCTCTCTGCAGCATCGTAGCAGCGTTGTCAGCGCGCTGTCCCCGGGGAACTCACTTCGAGCGCAGCACGACGGTGATAAATTCCTTGACAGGGCTTTGAGTGGGCCCAGGTGCGCTGTTGCGTCCCCTTTGCTGCCCTTCTTGTTGGACCCAGGAGAAAACAGCAGACGAGCGTACAGGGCTCAACGGAGGGGAGATTTGGTAGGCCAGGAAGGGCTGAGCGTAGGGACCAGGGGACCTCGTGGGAAGCAGAAGATAAGACGAAATCTCAATGCGTTTCAAGGGAGAGCACAGTGGACAATTGACATGACCGTATCACGCAGTATATTCCTGTCTCATTTTTGTAGTGTGTACTTAACATAAACTCTGCTACAGTTTACGCCTGCTCTGGAGTGTGTGGTACTCGCTGCCGCGTCCTCGTTACTTGCTGACAGGAGTTGAGCGACAGTTACTCGTGGGCTGGTTCCTCCGTAACGTCGTCGGAAGTGAGATGGAGTAAAAGCCTTCCTTAGTTAGAGCATTATTGATCAGACTAGTAGATACTTAAACAGTTTATGTCTGAATCATTTATCAATTTATTTTACAGACATTTAAATAACTTACGGGAATGAGGCCAGGTGGCGTCGTCGACAACCACCAAGATTTTCAGAGCAACCTTCTAAGTATAAATGGAGGTTTATACTTAAATTCTGTGCCGAATACAGCTCTCTCACTCGTCAAAAAATAAAGGAACAGAGTTACTGATACCTCACCTATTGCTTAGCAAGTTTTAGTATCGATAACTTGAAGCGTCGGTCACTTTCGGTTGTGTGATGGCGCTAGTGTTTACAGTGTGTGTGTGTGTGTGTGTGTGTGTGTGTGTGTGTGTGTGTGTGTGCGTGCGTTTGTTTGTTACAATGCTCTGCAAATCGATGTTTTAAATTCCCTTGTACATAATGTGCTTATTGCAAATTTGCCTTGAAAATGACAGGATGGTTGCCGACGACGTCACACGGATGCATCCTCGTAAGTTATCTGAACGCTATATTAATAATGGCATCCGTCCATCCTTGAGGGATGATGGTGTAGCATGCATGCTTGGTTCAGAGTCTGCAACGTCTGCTGTGGCTAAAAAGTCCCACTCGAGAATGGCAGTCCCTACTGCAGTTTGGACATGTGAAATTTGAGGGACTTCGAACAGAAGCCGCTCTGTCTCTTCCCTTTGTCCTCTTCCTGATTTGTTCCTGTGTGCGTTCGTCCTCTGAGAGCTTGACGCCGTTGCGCACAGTTACTCGCCACTTGACACGGTCATCGGCAATGCTTTCCCAGCGACTTGGATTGATTCTGGTCTTGGTCAGGTCTCTCTCGCAGACATCCTTGAAACGAAGATGCGGTCGTCCCACTGGCCTCACACCCTCCTGAAGTTCTCCGTACAGCAGCTGTTTCGGTATCCGTTCAGGATCCATGCGCCTGAGATGTCCCAACCATCTTAGACGTCGATGACTCAGGAGTGCAAAGATGCTGGTTGTGCTTGCACGATGAAAGACTTCGGTGTTGGGTACTCTATCTCTCCAAGAGATCTGAATGATCTTCCGGAGACAGCGGAGATGGAAGCTGTTGAGCCGAGATTCATGTCTAGAAAGAGTTGTCCATGTCTCACAGCTATAGAGAAGGGTGCTTATAACACAAGCGTTGTAGACTTTTAATTTAGTTTTTGTGGTAAGCAGTCCTGTTGTTCCATACTCTGTTTTTCAGTCTAGCCATTACAGATGATGCCTTTGCGAGTCTGTTAGTAATTTCAGTGTCCATGGACAAGTTGCTACATATTGTGGATCCCAAGTAGGTAAAGTCATCAACTACATGGAGAGGATTGCCATCAATGCTGATGGATGGAAGGTTGGTAGTGCTCTGCGCCATGATCTTAGTCTTTTCAAGGCTGATGAGTAGACCAAATTTTTCACAGGCATTTGGTAATTTGTTGATTAAATATTGCAGCTCATCTTCTGTGTTCGCTACTAGAGCTGCATCGTCCGCATATAACAACTCACGGATAACAACTGTATTTACTTTGGTCTTGGCCTTGAGGCGAGCAATGTTGAAAAGATTTCCATCAGACCTCGTATGTAGATACACTCCCTCCTCACAAAGGCAAATCTGAGCAGAAGGGAAAAGAAAATGCCAAATAATGTAGGAGCTAACACACACCCCTGTTTCACACCGCTATTAACATGGAATGTTTCTGATGTTTTACCGTTGAAGCAGATTGTTTCTTGTGTTTCCTCATGGAAAGAGACAATTATCTGTAGTAGTTTAGGTGGGCATCCAACTTCTGCGACAGTTTGAAAGCCCATTTCTGCTCACTAAATCAAACTCTTTAACAAGGTCAATGAAAACAATATAAAGTGGCCTCTGCTGCTCACGACATTTCTCATGTAGCTGTCTTAAGGAGAACATCATATCTACGGTTGATCGGCCGGGCCTGAAGCCACACTGAGATTCTGGGTAGATTCTGTAAGCTAAGATCTGTAATCGCATTAGGATGACTCTTGCATAAGCTTTCCCGGCTACACTTAATAATGAAATGCCTCGGTAATTGTTACTGTCACTTCTGTTCCTATCCTCGAATTACGCATACTCATCGGGACATAACTTTCTTCCCAGTTGGTTGTGATAAGTGAATATAAATGTTTGAGAAGAACAAACTTGTTATACTTATTAACCTCTGCAGGGATCCCATCTTCACCTGGGGCCTTTCCGTTAGCAAGAGAATCTATTTCTCTGCTAAGTTCTTCCATAGTAGGCATTGCATCTAGTTCTTCCATAACTGGCATTTGTTTGATGGCGTCACATGCATCCTTGCTAACTTCATTCTCGGTTGCATACAACTCGAGGTAGTGTTCAACCCAGCGTTCCATTTATGTGCCTTCATCAGTAATGACTTCACCCGTCTTGGACTTCAGAGGAGCTGTTTTTCTGGCAGTAGGTCCAATTGCTTTCTTAATACTATCGTACATGGCCTTAGCATCCCCAGAATCGGCCGCTTTCTGTATACTTGCACATAAATTCAGCGAGTAGTTATTTGCGCATCTCCTGGATGTTTGCTGTGCCCTGTTCTTTGCTTTTCGTAGGTCATCTCGAGTTCTTTCATTTGGGTTTCATTTGTGAGCAAGCAGGGCTTTCCGTTTAGCCTCAGCGACTGGTTCCATTTCTTCAAAATTTTGCTCGTACCAGTCCTTATTTCTTTTTCCTTTTATTCCATAGGCCAATACTGCTGAGTTGTAGATTGCACCCGAGAGTTTTGCCCATTTCTTATCAACATTCCTTTCTGCTTGCACGTTTCCTGGGAAAGCACTTTCAAAATTACTGGCAAAATCCTGCTTTCTTTGTGTGTCATGAACATGATCTGTATTGATACGGGGATGACCTCTCGGTTTAGCGTGGTGGAGTGAGCCTCAATGTGCACGCCACTAGGGCGTGGTCTGTGTTGCAATCAGCACTATGATAACTCCTTGTCAGTAGCACATTTTTGAGACCAGTACGCCTAGCTATGACTAAGTCAAGTTGATGCCAGTGACGAGAGCGTGGGTGTCTCCAAGACACCTTGTGCTGATCCTTAAGCTGTAAATATGTGTTTTTAATACAGATTCCATAAAAGCAGCAAACTTCAAGCAGTCTCTGGCCATTTTCATTCATTTTTCCCACCCCATGATGTCCAGGCAATTCGGCCATATGTCATCATCTGATCCAACTCTACCATTAAAGTGCCCTAGAAAGTACAGTGTCTCGGTGCTATGTACCTTGGCTATTCTGTCGCTGAGTAAATCATAAAACAAATCCTTCTCTTCCATGCTGGATGATAAGGTGGCAGCGTACACATTTAGGATGTTGACAGTGCCACTTGAGGAGCATATTTTCAAAGCAATAATTCGTTCTGTTCCACCGGATGGTGGCACAGTACAGTCCAGGAGGGCGTTTTTAACAGCAAATCCTACGCCATGAAGTCTTGGCTCGTCTTGAGACTTCCCCTGCCAGAAGAATGTGTAATTATCCTCCCTGATAGAGCCTGTGTCTGGAAGCCGCGTCTCCTGCAATCCCGCGAAGTCCACATTCAAACGATGGAGCTCTCTGTCAATTATGGCAGTCTTACGGATGAAATCAACCTCTTGGGCATCGTCAATGTACCTTGGGCACATGGTCCTAACATTCCAGGTGGCAATACGAAATATTGATATCTTTATTACTTCATTTTTGTTGTTGGTAGGTGTACTATATCAACCCGTTTGTCAAAGATTACTTCTAAGCTCCACAGACCCCTTGAAGCAGGCGGATAGTGGCGGGACAGCACCTTATTGGCTGGGGGCTGCCCAGCTTGAGGCGGGCGGTAGCTGTCCAATGAGATGCAATGATCTCTCCCACCGTCGGAAGTGGCCCCTGGCACTAGAGTCTTACGCCAATCAGACAGAGCTTATAACAGGTAACTGCCTCTTCACGTGTTGTGCCGAAATCCTTGGACATCGCTGCAGTGTCCTCTCCAGGATGCTACAAGCCTGAGCAATAAATATGAAGACTCGTGAGTTTCCCAATCATCACGGTCTCCCTCTCGACCTAAATGATAATATCTAGAGGAAAGGTAAGCCAATACGTCTGGTATCACTTCGGTCGCGGGAGCTGCCGGAAGGGGACGTAGTGCGCCTTCCAACCGCCTTTGCGGCCCCGCTCTAATTTTCTTTCAGGGTTTTCTCCCTTTGCCTTCATCCCTCCCGAGACCAACCACAAGGCAGTGGTGTGTTAAGGTAATTAGAGAAAGAAAAGGAATAGTAACTGAGGAGAGGGTAGGGAATAGGATATATAGGATATAGGATATAAGACGAGTCGTTGAGAGGCACACTTTGTCTGGCTGAACGCTATATACGTCAGGAGAAACTCAGGTCTCCTTGATGGAGCAGCATCTGTCGTATCAGCTTATCCCTTGTTTTAGTCACATTCTGCCATACATCCCCCCCCCCCCCCCCCTGCACCATGGACCTTGCAAATTGGTGGGGAGGCTTGCGTGCCTCAGCGATACAGATGGCCGTACCGTAGGTGCAACCACAACGGAGGGGTATCTGTTGAGAGGCCAAACAAACATGTGGTTCCTGAAGAGGGGCAGCAGCCTTTTCAGTACTTGTAGGGGTAACAGTCTGCATGATTGACTGATCTGGCCTTGTAACATTAACCAATACGGCCTTGCTGTGCTGGTACTGCGAACGGCTGAAAGCAAGGGGAAACTACAGCCGTAATTTTTCCCGAGGACATGCAGCTTTACTGTATGATTAAATGATGATGGCGTCCTCTTGGGTAACATATTCCGGAGGTAAAATAGTCCCCCATTCGGATATCCGGGAGGGTACTACTCAAGAGGACGTCGTTATCAGGAGAAGGAAAACTGGCGTTCTACGGATCGGAGCGTGGAATGTCAGATCCCTTAATCGGGCAGGTAGGTTAGAAAATTTAAAAAGGGAAATGGATAGGTTAAAGTTAGATATAGTGGGAATTAGTGAAGTTCGGTGGCAGGAGGAACAAGACTTTTGGTCAGGTGATTACAGGGTTGTAAATACAAAATCAAATAGGGGTAATGCAGGAGTAGGTTTAATAATGAATAAAAAAATAGGAGTGCGGGTTAGCTACTACAAACAGCATAGTGAACGCATTATTGTGGCCAAGATAGACATAAAGCCCATGCCTGCTACAGTAGTACAAGTTTATATGCCAACTAGCTCTGCAGATGATGAAGAAATTGATGAAATGTATGACGAGATAAAAGAAATTATTCAGGTAGTGAAGGGAGACGAAAATTTAATAGTCATGGGTGACTGGAATTCGTCAGTAGCAAAAGGGAGAGAAGGAAACATAGTAGGTGAATATGGATTGGGGGGAAGAAATGAAAGAGGAAGCCGCCTTGTAGAATTTTGCACAGAGCATAACTTAATCATAGCTAACACTTGGTTCAAGAATCATAAAAGAAGGTTGTATACCTGGAAGAATCCTGGAGATACTAAAAGGTACCAGATAGATTATATAATGGTAAGACAGAGATTTAGGAACCAGGTTTTAAATTGTAAGACATTTCCAGGGGCAGATGTGGATTCTGACCACAATCTATTGGTTATGAACTGCAGATTGAAACTGAAGAAACTGCAAAAAGGTGGGAATTTAAGGAGATGGGACCTGGATAAACTGAAAGAACCAGAGGTTGTACAGAGTTTCAGGGAAAGCATAAGGGAACAATTGACAGGAATGGGGGAAAGAAATACAGTAGAAGAATAATGGGTAGCTCAGAGGGATGAAGTAGTGAAGACAGCAGACGATCAAGTAGGTAAAAAGACGAGGGCTAATAGAAATCCTTGGGTAACAGAAGAAATAGTGAATTTAACTGATGAAAGGAGAAACTATAAAAATGCAGTAAATGAAGCAGGCAAAAAGGAATACAAACGTCTCAAAAATGAGATCGACAGGAAGTGCAAAATGGCTAAGTAGGGATGGCTAGAGGAGAAATGTAAGGATGTAGAGGCTTGTCTCACTAGGGGTAAGATAGATACTGCCTACAGGAAAATTAAACAGACCTTTGGAGAAAGGAGAACCACTTGTATGAATAACAAGAGCTTAGATGGAAACCCAGTTCTAAGCAAAGAAGGGAAGGCAGAAAGGTGGAAGGAGTATATAGAGGGTTTATACAAGGGCGATGTACTTGAGGACAATATTATGGAAGAGGATGTAGATGAAAATGAAATGGGAGATACGATACTGCGTGAAGAGTTTGACAGAGCACTGAAAGACCTGAGTCGAAACAAGGCCCCGGGAGTAGACAACATTCCATTACAACTACTGACGGCCTTGGGAGAGCCAGCCCTGACAAAACTCTACCATCTGGTTAGCAAGATGTATGAGACAGGTGAAATACCGTCAGACTTCAAGAAGAATACAATAAGTACAATCCCAAAGAAAGCAGGTGTTGACAGATGTGAAAATTACCGAACTATCAGTTTAATAAGTCACAGCTGCAAAATACTAACGCGAATTCTTTACAGACGAATGGAAAAACTGGTAGAAGTGGACCTCGGGGAAGATCAGTTTGGATCCCGTAGAAACGTTGGAACACGTGAGGCAATACCAACCTTACGACTTATCTTAGAAGAAAGATTAAGAAAAGGCAAACCTACGTTTCTAGCATTTGTAGACTTAGAGAAAGCTTTTGACAATGTTGACTGGAATACTCTCTTTCACATTCTAAAGGTGGCAGGGGTAAAATACAGGGAGCGAAAGGCTATTTACAATTTGTACGGAAACCAGATGGCAGTTATAAGAGTCGAGGGGCATGAAAGGGAAGCAGTGGTTGGGAAAGGAGTGAGACAGGGTTGTAGCCTCTCCCCGATGTTATTCAATCTGTATATTGAGCAAGCAGTAAATGAAACAAAAGAAAAATTCGGAGTAGGTATTAAAATTCATGGAGAAGAAGTAAAAACTTTGAGGTTCGCCGATGACATTGTAATTCTGTCAGAGACAGCAAAGGACTTGGAAGAGCAGTTGAACGGAATGGACAGTGTCTTGAAAGGAGGATATAAGATGAACACCAACAAAAGAAAAACGAGGATAATGGAATGTAGTCAATATAAATCGGGTGATGCTGAGGGAATTAGGATAGGAAATTAGACACTTAAAGTAGTAAAGGGGTTTTGCTATTTGGGGAGTAAAATAACTGATGATGGTCGAAGTAGAGAGGATATAAAATGTAGACTGGCAATGGCAAGGAAATCGTTTCCGAAGAAGAGAAATTTGTTAACATCGAGTATAGATTTAAGTGTCAGGAAGTCGTTTCTGAAAGTATTTGTATGGAGTGTAATCATGTATGGAAGTGAAACATGGACGATAACTAGTATGGACAAGAAGAGAATAGAAGCTTTCGAAATGTGGTGCTACAGAAGAATGCTTAAGATAAGGTGGGTAGATCACGTAACTAATGAGGAGGTATTGAATAGGATTGGGGAGAAGAGAAGTTTGTGGCACAACTCGACTAGAAGAAGGGATCGGTTGGTAGGACAAGTTTTGAGGCATCAAGGGATCACAAATTTGGCTTTGGAGGGCAGCATGGAGGGTAAAAATCGGAGACCAAGAGATGAATACACTAAACAGATTCAGAAGGATGTAGATTGCAGTAGGTACTGGGAGATTAAGAAGCTTTCACAGGATAGAGTAGCATGGAGAGCTGCATCAAACCAGTCTCAGGACTGAAGACCACAACAACAAAACTGCCATAAATCTCTTTTCTCATCAGATCTGTTAAGCATCTCTTCGATTAATTACTCAGTCTACACATCTAATCTTCAGCATCCTCCTGGAATACCACATATCAAAAACTTCTCTTGTCCTCTTTTCTACACAGCTTGTCTTCTGCGTTTCGTTTCTATACAAAGCTGCAGTCCAAATGGTTTCAGAAAATATATCTATCACTTGCTTATATAATAGATGTGCAAAATATTCCTCTTTTCCAGAAACACTTATCGTGCTCCGTTTAATTACTTTCCATATAAAGTGGTTCAGTGTGTTTGCACCCATGTTTGCCGCAAATAATATACTATTTCCGTAGTCACCAAAATTCTTTTATATTTACTCCTGACGTGCTTAGCTGTACAGCATCTTCAGATTTTGTTCAAATGTGTGTGAAATCTTGTATGACTCAACTGCTAAGATCATCAGTCCCTAAGCTTACACACTACTTAACCTAAATTATCCTAAGGACAAACACACACACCCATGCCCGAGGGAGGACTCGAACCTCCGCCGGGACCAGCCTCTTCAGATTTTAATGGGTACGTAGCCCAAGTCAACCTGTAACATACATCCTTACTTAAAATAAACGGCCTTTTGCCTGCCACGTTGAAAAAAAAAGAAACATAGACGGAAATGATACAGAGAGAAGAAAAGAAGATCCGCGATCGATGCATAGCCGTAATATGGAATGAATAAGGCACTGCACAATACTGCTGTTTTTAGCACCTCACAACCTCTATAACCCACTACATTGTTTGTGGCAGGGGAGCAGTCTCAATGCCACTGCCAATGACGATGGAGACAAAAAAAAAAAAAAAAATACTTTCGCTGTTCTATGCCTTATCTAGTTGGCGTGGAGGGGATGCAGTTTTCGTGCCTATATAAGGTATACGGTGTACACGCACGATTTGCAGTTTGCAGTCACGGAAAAAAGTAGGAAAAACTTATTCTTCATACTGTTTCTTGATAAAACGTATATGTGCATCCAGCATCCATTTAGAGCATTCCATTTATTACTTCCTTACAGTCAAGTTCATCGATTACAACTAACAATGGCATGCTCTCACCCAACTGCTTCAGTATGACATGAACGTTCTTATATGTGTCCATGTATCAAATGAAACAAAGAGTTCACAGATAGCAGTCACTGTTTACGTATTTCCACAATGCGTTTAGAAGGTTTAAACCTCCATCATCACGTGTGTTTATTTGGACTAATGTAACATCTATGTGTTCTGTTACGATTTTGGAGTACCTGTGCCACTTCAACTAGAGGAAAACAAAATACCTGCTCAGTACATGCATCATAGTTTTTGTCAGTATGTAACTGAAGGGATAAACGAAAATGTAAATCTGAAAATAGAATAAATAGAGTAAAAATTCCCCTTATGGTGACAAGCCCCTTTCCTGTCATTATGTCTTTATACGTTATAGAAGAAAAATCTTTTGACATCTTGAACATTAGACATGAAGGGATACTCGAAACTGGAATTAATCTATTAATCTATTTCCACCTAAAAATGATTCTGTCAGAGCACAAAAAAGGCTTCTCTTTAAAAGGCTCTGACGGAAAATGTGGAACCAGCTGCTTCTATCCTCATTTAGCCCTCCTCACTAAAAATTTTGTCACGCGAACATATTCAAACGCTTTTAATACATAATGTTTAAAATCCTTCTACCCAGTCTCTTTTTGAAGTAAATGTAAATGTCGTATGACTAGGGTCTCCCGTCGGTTAGACCGTTCGCCAGGTGCAAGTCTTTCGAGTTGTCGCCACTTTGGCGACTTGCGCGTCGATGGAGATGAAATGATGATGATTAGGTCAACACAACACCCAGTTCCTGAGCGAAGAAAATCTCCGATTCAGCCGGAAATAAAACCCGGGCCCTTAGGATTGACATTCTGTCGTGCTGACCACTCAGATACCGGGGTCGTACTCTCTTGGAAGTGAAACCTTCATATCCAGCGCCTACCCCTCACTGCAACTATCCTTATATGTCTTTCTAAAACAGTCTGCTTCTTCCCCTATACACCTTTTCTCCTGTCTCTCTTTCCCAGTGTCACCGTCTTCATCCATTTCTGTTGCCTTTCTTCGCCATTGTCTCCTTCTCTGCCACTTTCACCATCTCTTTCTCCCACTGCCATTATCTTTGTCCCTCTTTTTGCTATTTCATTGCCTCTGTCACTTTTCCTCGTTTACAGTCTGCTGTCTCTTTCTTCAACCACTATTCACATGTACCCTTGAAAGTGGTTTGCTCGAGGTTTTGACCCTGGACCCAGAAACGTTAACAAGTGATCTCCACTCATCTCTCTTTTTCGGTTCCACTGCCTCCATTCTCTGCTACAATCTCCATCCATCTCTCTTTTTCCTTCATCGCCATTATCGTTCACTGGCCTACGCTAACTCCCCTCTGTCTGCTGCTATTGTCTTCATCCATCTCGTTTTCTCTTCTGCTGGCACTGTTTCCTCTCCCTTCTACCGTCATTGTTTCTCTGCTATTTTCTTTCAGCACAAAAGAGCGAAAATTTGTTGGTATTCCAAAATTTTTGGTGAGGAAGTCGGAATGATAATTAAGGCAGCTGGTATGCAGTTTTTCTGGCAAAGCCTTCTAAAGACAAGCACAATCGCCCTTTTTGTGTCATAGGACGGCAGCTCCAGCGTCATCGTCAAACAGTATTAACCAAACCGGGTTTGACCGACCAAGTGCAACAAACGTATAACACCATCCCACAAACTGACATCCGGCACCTGTACAACACAATGGAAGCGCATTTGCATCCTTGCATTCAACATTCTGGCGGTTACATTAATCTGTGACCTTGCAATGTTGACCACTTAAATATGCTCTCTGGACCAATGTATTCCAGAAATTTCGTTATTTTACCCTAATTACTTTTTGGTGTTGCGATTGCTTTTCCGTCAGTGTTGTCTGGTGATCTTAGAGCCCTTGAAATGACCCCAGAACCCTCGCCAGGTTTTCAGTACGTTAGCTAAAACTACGTTTACGCATCACACCGAATATTACGTGCATTTTTTACGTGCATAAGTACGGTAAATTTGAACCGCAACCGAGCGAGGTGGCGCAGTGGTTAGCACAATGAACTAGTATTCGGGAGGACGACGGTCCAATCCCGCGTCCGGCAATCCTGATTTAGGTTTTCCGTGATTGCCCTAGATCACTTCAGGCAAATGCCCGAATGGTTCCACTGGAAGGGCACGGCTGATTTCCTTCCCCATCCTTCCCTAACCCGAGCTTTTGCTCCGTATTTGATGACCTCGTTGTCGACGGGACGTTAAACATTAATTTCCTCCTCTCTGAACCGCAGGATTTCGGTATCGGTTAATGATATCGAATAAAGTTTCAAGGTTTCCCGAAAACATCATCTTAAAAATATTTGCCATGAATAGAAATTATAGAAGTGTCCATTCCCACCATCGGTCACAGTTGATGGATTACACGCCATAGGATTCTGCTTTGATTTACGGCGGCAATGGGGAGCTTCCGGCGACGGCTGTGACGTCTTAGGTCGGTCTGGCGCCACCTGTGGGCTGAGCTGCTACTGCGTAGTTTAATTCGGTCGACCTGAAGCTTTCTGCTGGGGGTGAAGGACCGACCGTCCTCTGGTGTCGCATCTCTTGCTCCACCTAGGTATGCGCCGGGTGCGGCAGTGCACGGCACTGAGGAACCGCGCGACTGCTACGGTCGCAGGTTCGAATCCTGCCTCGGGCATGGATGTGTGTGATGTCCTTAGGTTAGTTAGGTTTAAGTAGTTCTAAGTTCTAGGGGACTGATGACCTCAGCAGTTGAGTCCCATAGTGCTCAGAGCCATTTGAACCATTTGAACCGGCCGCGGTGGTCTTGCGGTTCTAGGTGCGCAGTCCGGAACCGCGCGACTGCTACGGTCGCAGGTTCGAATCCTGCCTCAGGCATGGATGTGTGTGATGTCCTTAGGTTAGTTAGGTTTAAGTAGTTCTAAGTTCTAAGGGACTGATGACCTAAGATGTTAAGTCCCATAGTGCTCAGAGCCATTTGAACCATTTGAACCATGGCACTGACCTCATGGGGCACCGTGAAAAGTGGCGTTATAGATCGAGGGTAGGGTTGGTCTGACGCGGTGTGTCGGTAAGTATGATTAGCATCTACCTATGTAGCGACAGTGCATTGGCCGAAGGAACAAACTGCGTCTGTCGGAGAGGCCCGCCACGCAGCATGCGTTTCGCTCGCTCTTCCAGCGATCCTGCCCGACAGTTGTTGTTTCGTGGATGGAAACCTACATAGCAACTGCAAACGTGCAAAAGAGCAGGAATGTGATTATTACGACGCCGGATATCATTACAAATCATCAAAGCAATAAGACAAACATTATTTCGCTTTCCGCAGTTTCTCTTCTGATCGTTATGTGAGGCGAATACTTTACGATGATCTATTTCTACGCATACAAATTGCTTACGTGTAAGAACCAGTGAAGGCGATTGTGTTGCTCAGCAAAAGGAATGTCTAGATTTGCTTTAAACGTTTCCTCGCGGCCCAGTGGTGTTCCTTCGCGACGAGACACACCGTTAACTGTGTGGATGTTTGAATAAACAAAACATATGGTGCTGGATTGCTAACAATTCTACATAACTTTACAAGATGCCTCTTCGTTCAGAAACTGAGGGAGGTGGCGCAGTGGTTAGCACACTGGACTCGCATTCGGGAGGACGACGGTTCAATCCCGCGTCCGGCCATCCTGATTTAGGTTTTCCGTGATTTCCCCAAATCACTCCAGGCAAATGCCGGGATGGTTCCTTTCAAAGGGCATGGCCGACTTCCTTCCCCGTCCTTCCCTAACCCGATGAGACCGATGACCTAGCTGTTTGGTCTCTTCCCCCAAAGTAACCTCTTCGTTCAGAATGTGTAACTGCAGGGGGCGATCAAGAAGTTTCCCTTTGAAGGCGTTGCTGTAGTGTATATGCAACCTAGCGCGACTCCGTTACGTGTGTATAAGCACTGACAAGTGGCGAGCGGTCTTCGAAGATCGTCGGGGATCTGTTCGAAAGGGAGCTCGTAACTGAGGACAATTCTACTCCAGGCAGACCGAAGACGTGTCTACAGATGCCCCGGACAAAGGTAGGGTACCAACCTGACTTGTCATACGACACGACAGCCAGGAGTGGTGGTCTGGAGTGACATTTCTTGTCATAGCAGGACCCCTTTGGTTGTCATCTGCGCCACTCTCACAGCATAGCGGTACATAGACAAAATTCTACGCCCGCTTTTTTGCCCTTCATGGCAAGGCATTGTCGGCATTACATTTCAGCATATGGGGAAGTTTCTACTGGGGCATTATGGGCAGGGCCCTCCAACTATTTCCGGATGTTGAAGATTTAACGCGGCCAGTCTGACAGTTTGACACGAAATCTCTCAGGAAGACATCCAAAAAGTCTATCAATCAAAGCCAAACTGAAGAACGGCTTGTTTTAAGGACAGAGATGGACCAACGCGGTAATGACTCGCTCAATTTGTAAAGCCCTTTCGCTTGAACAAATCATCTGCTTTTTCTGAAATTGTAATCAGTTGTCTGTACATGACATCACATACTCCGATTTCCGTCCCATTCGGATCATTCCTGTGTGGTGCGCCTTTTTTTTTTTTTTCTCTTAGAGTGTATATTACCCGTCCTTGCCTACAACATTGGCTCCATACATAGTTTACTGAATATATCAAACAATTCGCGCCACTTGATTTAATCAATGTTTTGTTTTCTAGGTGACACATTCTATGTATGTTTACGGTCTTGGCGTCATTACCAGGGTCGTCGTCAGACTATCTTCTCTACGATTTTCCAAAACCCTAGGCGCTGATGACCGCGCAGTTGAGCGCCCCACAAACCAAACATCATCATCACCAAAACCCTAACAGATCTGCTTCCCACAGGTACTGAACTAATTTTTTCATTCATTTATATGTTATTCTGGTCTGTAACAGGGAAGTAAGCTGTCAAACGGATTGACATTCATATCGACATCAGTAACTCTTTTTACTTGCTTTCAGATGCCACGCTCAGTTTATCTCTTCGGCAGACTGAAACGGTATTGGAATATGAACTTCCCCCCCATGAATTATGGACCTTACCGTTGGTGGGGAGGCTTGCGTGCCTCAGCGATGTAGATACCCATACCGTAGGTGCTACTACAGCGGAGGGATCTGTTGAGAGGCCAGACAAATGTGTGGTTCCTGAAGAGGGGCAGCAGCCTTTTCAGTAGTTGCAGGGGCAACAGTCTGGATGATTGACTGATCTGGCCTTGAAACACAAACCAAAACGGCCTTGGTAGGCTGGTACTGCGAACGGCTGAAAGCAAGGGGAAATTACAGCCGTAATTTTCCCCGAGGGCATGCTGCTCTACTGTATGGTGAAATGATGATGGAGTCCTCTCAGATAAAATATTCTGGAGGTAAAATACTCCCTCCGGGCGGGGACTACTCAGGAGGACGTCGTTATCAGGAGAAATAAAACTGGCGTTCTACGGATCGGAGCGTGGAATGTCAGATCCCTTAATCTGGCAGGTACGTTAGAAAATTTAGAAAGGGAAATGGATAGGTTTAATTTAGATATGGTGGGTATTAGTGAAGTTCCGTGGCAGGAGGAACAAGACTTTTAGTCAGGTGAATACAGGGTTATAAATACAAAATCAAGTAGGGGTAATGCAGGAGTAGGTTTAATAATGTATAAAAAATATAGGAGTGCGGGTAAGCTACTACAAACAGCATAGTGAACGCATTATTGTGGCCTAGATAGATACGAAGTCCACGCCTACTACAGTGGTACAAGTTTGTATGCCAACTGGCTCTGCAGATGACGAAGAAACTGATGAAATGTATGATGAGATAAATGAAATTATTCAGATAGTGAAGGGAGACGAAAATTTAATAGTCATGGGTGACTGTAATTCGATAGTAGGAAAAGGGAGAGAAGGAAACGTAGTAGGTGAATATGGATTGGGGGTAAGAAGTGAAAGAGGAAGCCGCCTGGTAGAATCTTACACAAAGCTTAATCATAGCTAACACTTGGTTCAAGAATCATGAACGAAGGTTGTATACATAGAAGAAGCCTCGAGATACAAGAAGGTATCAAGAGATTATATAATGGTAAGACAGAGATTTAGGAACCAGGTTTTAAATTGCAAGACATTTCCAGGGGCAGATGTGGACTCTGACTATTGGTTATGAACTGCAAAAAGGTGGGAATTTAAGGAGATGGGGCCTGAATAAACTGACTAGACCAGAGGTTGTAAAGAGTTCCAGGGAGAATATGAGGGAACAATTGACAGGAATGGGGGAAAGAAATACAGTAGAAGAAGAATGGGTAGCTTTGAGGGATGAAGTAATGAAGGCAGCAGAGGATCAAGTAGGTCAAAAGACGAGGACTAGTAGAAATCCTTGGGTAACAGATGAAATATTGAATTTAATTGATGAAAACAGGAAAAATAAGAATGCAGTAAATGAAGCAGGCAAAAAGGAGTACAAACGTCTCAAAAAGGAGATCTACAGGAAGGACAAAATGGCTAAGCAGGGATGGCTAGAGGACAAATGTAAGGATGTAGACTCGTATATCACTAGGAGTAAGATAGATATTACCTACAGGAAAATTAAAGAGACCTTTGGAGAAAAGAGAACCACTTGTATGAATATCGAGAGCTCAGATGGAAACCAAGTTCTAAGCAAAGAAGGCAAAGCAGAAAGGTGTAAGGAGTATATAGAGGGTCTATACAAGGGCGATGTAATTGAGGACAATATTATGGAAATGGAAAAGAATGTAGGTGAAGATGAAATGGGAGATATGATACTGCGGGAAGAGTATGACAGAGCACTGAAAGATCTAAGCCAAAACAAGACCCCAGGAGTAGACAACATTCCATTAGAACTACTGACGGCCTTCGGAGAACCAGTCCTGACCAAACTCTACCACCTGATGAGCAAGATGTATGAGACAGACGAAATACCAACAGACTTAGAATATAATAATTCCAATCCCAAAGAAAGCAGGTGTTGACAGATGTGAAAATTACGCGACTATCAGTTTAATAAGTCACGGCTGCAAAATACTAACGCGAATGATTTACAGACGAGTGGGAAAACAGGTAGAAGCCGACCTCGGGGAAGATTATTTTGGATTCCGTAGAAATATTTGAACGCCTGAGGCAATGCTGACCCTACGACTTATCTTAGAAGATAGATTAAGAAAAGGCAAACCTACGTTTCTTGCATTTGTAGACCTACAGAAAGCGTTTGACAATGTTGACTGGAATGCTCTCTTTCAAATTCTGAAGGTGGCGGGGGAAAAATACAGGGTGTGAAAGGCTATTTATAATTTGTACAGAAACCAGATGGCAGTTATAAGAGTCGAGGGATATGAAAGGAAAGCATTGGTTGGGAAGGGAGTGAGACAGGGTTGTAGGCTCTGTCACAAGTCACTCAATCTGTATATTGAGCAAGCAGTGAAGGAAACAAAAGAAAAGTTCGGAGTAGGTATTAAAATCCATGGAGAAGAAATTTAAACTTTCAGGTTTGCTGATGACATTGTAATTCTGTCAGACACAGCAAAGGACGTGGCAGAGCAGCGGAACGGAACGGAATGGACAGTGTCTTCAAAGGAGGATATAAGATGAACATCAACAAAAGCAAAACGAGGATAATAGAATGTAGTCAAATTAAGTAGGGTAATGCTGAGGGAATTAGATTAGGAAATGAGACAGGGTAGTAAAGGAATTTTTCTATTTGGGGCGCAAAAAACTGATGATGGTCGAAGTAGAGAGGATATAAAATGTAGACTGGCAATGGCGAGGAAAGTGTTTCTGAAGAAGACAAATTTGTATAGATTTAAGTGCCAGGAAGTCGTTTCTGAAAGTATTTGTTTGGAGTGTAGCATTGTATGGAAGTGAAACATGGATGATAAATAGTTTGGACAGGAAGAGAATACAAGCTTTCGAAATGTGGTGCTACAGAAGAATGCTGAAGATTATATGGGTAGATCACATAACTAATGAGGAGGTATTGGAGAGAATGGAGTTTGTGGCATTACTTCACTAGAAGAAGGGATCGGTTGGTAGCACATGTTCTATGGCATCAATGGATCACCAATTTAGTATTGGAGGTAAGCGTGGAGTGTAAAAATCGTAGAGGGAGACCAAGATATGAATACACTAAGCAGATTGAGAAGGATATAGGTTGCAATAGGTACCTGGAAATGAAGCAGCTTGCACAGGATAGAGTAGCTGCATCACACCAGTCTCAGACCACAACAACAACAATATTAACGCCAACGTTTTGACCTTCTTATTGGTCCCTTCTCTTTTCGTGGCCATTTTGTTAGCTAGTAATGGGTGAAATACAGGCAGATTCACGACATTTCAACATTCGCCATTACAACGATTCAGGTCACTTAACTTGTTTCTACTTGAATCTTGGCTTGAATGTGACCTTTGTCCTCACATGTGGAGTGTGTGTAAATGTCTGGATGGAGCCTTTTATGTATGTTGCCAGTTACGAATCGAATCCGTCGAAACAGAGAAACAACAGCTGGACGCATTGCTATGAAGTCAAACTGTCACACTGAGTTTAAATTGTTTTGTTGCCTTCATTTTGTCTAAAAAAAATGGTTCAAATGGCTCTGAGCACTATGGGACTCAACTGCTGAGGTCATAAGTCCCCTAGAACTTAGAACTACTTAAACCTAACTAACCTAAGGACAACACACACATCCATGCCCGAGGCAGGATTCGAACCTGCGACCGTAGCAGTCGCACGGTTCATTTTGTCTAAGCGCTGTTGATTCTTGCTTGGCCTCAGAAAGGTGTTGTGTTTACTTTCATATATGATGCTAACCACAGACATGTATGATGCTAAACGTACACAAAAAAGAACATTTCCAGATGAGAGCTGCGCTTTTTTAACTGCATTTTATTATTTTGTTATTATTAGTTAATTGGTATATGCACATTTGTCAATAACAATGCAAATGAACAAAGAACTCAACACACAGAATAGGCCGTGTGACTCACTGCCCGGATACACAAAGAGCTGCGATACAAAAAAGTCCAAAGTTGATAATGTGGTACATCGATTATCGAAGTCAGAAAACGTTTCAAGTAAACTTTATATTCTATTTTTTATCTCACACCTTCAGATTTAAATGTGAAATAAATAACATTACTGACAGTCATTACTGGTATAGTCAACATTTAAATATAAGACACAAAGTGTCTTAAGTTTTAATTAATATTTTAATTAAACTTCTTTTAATGTTGATTGGCTGTTTGTTAGGGCTTAACTGTCATGAGAACAATTAGTATATTTCCAGAAAAATGTCTTCTATGTATTTCCAATATCGCGAGGTCTACTACTTCGAGTACCGTGTGCTACTGTATGTAACCAAACGAGCTCTGTTGGTCAGTTCCATTACGACATCTACTACAGGATAAAGACATTTTCTAGATTTTTTCCGTGCGTTACCCTTTTTAGGTTGTCCATTGTTGTTGACTTAGGCTTTCAGTCAATGCTGATGACAACAACCCTGTCATTGGACTGTTCACAGTGAAATGTTTGTCGTAATGAATCCCCTTCTTGCTACTCTTGTTATACCAGCGATCCTTATCTTATTGCCATTTCACTTTACTGTCTCCTATTATGTTAGCTTGAGCCTTTGTTTTTACCTTTCCCCACCACATTCAGCCTTATGACATTTCTTTTCTCATGGTCACCTCCCAGTTGTTGAATCACTTCCAAAGACGCGAGTATAGGACTAATTAGAAATATTTTATCAATAAAGAGACTATCAGGACACAGTTTTAACTACAGGTCTCATTTCCTGTGAATAGATGTTATGTATCTGTAATACGCTGATTTTCAGTAACTTCTGCATAATCACATTGTTCGTCATTACCAGTTCTTCCTCCTTTGAAGTCAGTTTCCCACCTCAAGATCAAGAGGCTGTCATGAATCTCTGTCACTCTTACGAGCTTTTGGGTAAGACCGTTGGCAAAATTGAAGGTGCATCCATGTAGCTGAAGTCTTCGGCGGCCATCAACAATAGTTTAGGTACACACAACGAGCGAAAAAGGAGAAGATGAAAAGATGGAGCATCTGAGGTCATTAAGTGGATAGATAAGTGTGTAAAGCGAGGTCAAAATCTCGTAACCATGGGAGACTGGAGCATTGTAATAGGGGAAGGAACAGAAGAGTTGCAGGAGAATATGGGGCCGGAAGTTGGAATGAGAGAGATGAAACACTCCCTGAATATGAAAGTTGTCTGTTATTTGTCAGTTTGCACATATTCGGTTTATCACGTGTCAGCTACTCTCTGAAGCTACTGGCTGAACTCCTTTTGTTTGTTGGGGCGTCTGCCAAGGCAATTGTCTCCGCCGACGGTCTTTGAGGCCTCAACCAATGACGATCCGGCGCACTCAGACGCTAGGCATCATTGGACAAGGATAAAGCAATCTCGTTCTTTCTGTTCTGATCGAGCCCATGGAAGGTGTACGGTCATGATATAGCGTTATAGTGTGTTATTGAAAGTGACTGCCTTTAAGTAAGCTAAAAAGAAAAGACAGACAGTGAGAGAGCTACGTATAAAATCAGCGGCTTGTTTGTAATATGGAAGTACTAATAAACGATAAAGTTTCTCTCATGGCACTATAATGGCACGTTTCTCCCACTAAATGTTTCCCAAACCATACTGGAATGGCGAGATTTCTCAGGTACTGATATAGAGAGCAAACCAAAGCGGGGCTCACGGTTAATATGTAGTGGGGCAGATTCCGCATTCCGCTCAGTTTTTGAGTTGTATTCGTTCCACGGTTGGATTTAGTAAGATGATATTTCACTCACGTATTTTTTTTGCATCTTATACGCTTTTTAACGTGTACGTTATGGAGCTAAACTTTGTACGAGATGCATTCAAGTTCTAAGGCCTCCGATTTTTTTTCTAATTAACTGCTCATCCGAAATCGATGAAACTGGCGTTACTTCTCGACGTAATCGCCCTGCAGACGTACACATTTTTCACAACGCTGACGCCATGATTCCATGGCAGCGGCGAAGGCTTCTTTAGGAGTCTGTTTTGACCACTGGAAAATCGCTGAGGCAATAGCAGCACGGCTGGTGAAAGTGCGGCCACGGAGAGTGTCTTTCATTGTTGGAAAAGCCAAAAGTCACTAGGAGCCAGGTCAGGTGAGTAGAGAGCATGAGGAATCACTTCAAAGTTGTTATCACGAAGAAACTGTTGCGTAACGTTAGCTCGATGTGCGGGTGCATTGTCTTGGTGAAACAGCACACGCGCAGCCCTTCCCAGACGTTTTTGTTGCAGTGCAGGAAGGAATTTGTTCTGCAAAACATTTTTGTAGGATGCACCTGTTACCGTAGTGCCCTTTCGAACGCAATGGGTAAGGATTACACCCTCGCTGTCCCAGAACATGGACACCATCATTTTTTCAGCACTGGCGGTTACCCGAAATTTTTTTAGTGGCGGTGAATCTGTGTGCTTCCATTGAGCTGATTGGCGCTTTGTTTCTGGATTGAAAAATGGCATCCACGCCTCATCCATTGCCACAACCGACGAATAGAAAGTCCCATTCACGCTGTCGTTGCGCGTCAACATTGCTTGGCAACATGCCACACGGGCAGCCATGTGGTCGTCCGTCAGCATCCATGGCACCCACCTGGATTACACTTTTCGCATTTTCAGGTCGTCATGCAGGATTGTGTGCACAGAACCCACAGAAATGCCAACTCTGGAGGCGATATGTTCAACAGTCATTCGGCGACCCCCCAAAACAATTCTCTCCACTTTCTCGATCATGTCGTCAGACCGGCTTGTGCGAGCCCGAGGTTGTTTCGGTTTGTTGTCACACGATGTTCTGCCTTCATTAAACTGTCGCACCCACGTACGCACTTTCGACACATCCATAACTCCATCACCACATGTCTCCTTCAACTGTCGATGAATTTCAATTGGTTTCACACCACGCAAAATCAGAAAACGAATGATTGCACGATGTTCAAGTAAGGAAAACGTTGCCATTTTAAGTATTTAAAACAGTTCTCATTCTTGCCGCTGGCGGTAAAATTCCATCTGCCGTACAGTGCTGCCATCTCTGGGACGTATTGACAATGAACGCGGCCTCATTTTAAAACAATTCGCATGTTTCTATCTCTTTCCAGTCCAGAGAAAAAAAATCAGAGGCCTTAGAACTTGAATGCACCTCGTATGACTGTCTGGACGCACCACGCGTGTTATGTAATCTTAATTGGTTTGTCCTCTGTCAAGTATTTGTACTCTTGAGGTCAAATAATAAGTAAAAAGCCAGATGAAATTTTATATCAGTAGTTCATATTCATGCCTTTCATCTATTTAACTTAGTTAAGTGCAATTTTTTAATATGATAGTAGGCAAAATCCACGAAGTCTTGCACTCACCCTTGGTATAGAAGTAGCTAAATAAATATTGTCTTGCCTGTAATTCGATCGACAACTCAATTAGAATTACTTCATCTTAAAGTAATTATTCAGATAGAAGACGTACTTTTGGATTTGTAAATTATTTTCAGGTCACAGGAGATAAGTTTGCTCGAGGTCTTCAGAAAGGAAACTACCTTGCACTCTGATTCTAAGTTTTCCGATAGCGTGGCATTACGATATCACAAAACGAAGTATGATCAATTTATGAATGAAAAATACACGATCCTGGGTACAATTTCTGTTAAGCAGTGAAGCTAAATATTGTCTGTCGGTTTCAAATTTGGTTTAGTAAAAAGAAAGTTAGCCAGTGCCCAATAGTAAATAGTTTCACTTGCTAAATAGTATTCCGCTGCATTTAAGTATGTGTGTCTGTGACGAACTATACCTCAGAAAAGTTACATTGCATAATGTTATTTACTTTCGAGTTTATGTATTTTGGAAACAGAGCAACTTTCATATGGAAGTTAGTGACCACAGAAGATGGCATCATAGACACACAACCTACGTTGAACAGTCATCATACATCTTCTGTAATAAAGTTCATCTAGTAATACCAGACACGCTGTTCACGAATAACGATAGGAAGAAGGGACTTGGAAAAGGCCTAGCTACAGAAGACGATACCAGTTGCATTATGTCACACTCACAGAAAGAGTTAAAAATTAGACATTGCATTGCAACGTGTGCAAGGTGAAAGAAGGTACAGGTATAAATTCACATTACAATATTCAATAACGTTGAAGAGTAGGATGCAGTTAAAGAAAATTACCAGAAAGTATCAATTTGTGAGAAAAAGGGATAGTCAAGTACAGTGGGATAATCATGTGCTTCCGAGGATCTCTGAGGTCGTACATACTGTGATAGCGAAAATCACAAAAGCAGTTCAGATGGAGACTAATGGATGTCTCTACACAGGACAGTCGCCAAAGTTGGTCGGATAAATAACGCTGTAACGAAGGTAAGTGCGAAGAAATTTCGTGTAACAGAGGAGATACTTCACCTGTTCGAACAAAGAAGAACATACAAACATGTTCAGGGAGAGACAAGACTGCAGCAATGTATGCCATTTAGAAATGAAATGATTAGGAAATGTCGGTAATCTAAAAACAAATTGCTGCAGGAAAAATGTGAAGATATCGAAGAGGAGAATACGAGGGAGTGTGTGTGTATTGGCTATTGAACCGGGGACCTAGAAAGGACAGAGGCTTCGTCCTGCCGTAGCCCTCAGTGATTCTCAACCCTATAACAGGCCACAGCTGTCCACCCATCCCACCACCACCGCACACTGAACCCAGGGTTATTGTGTAGTTCGGCCCCCATGGGGCCCATAATTGTAGAACTGCTGCATACAAAACTGTATGCACGGTGAGTGCCTTGAATGCTCACTCATGACATTAAACAGACAGAACTTCTGTCAAGAGTTTCTTTTGAGATTTGAAAGTGAGGGTGATATGTTTCTTAATGACATTGTGACAGGTCGTGAAAGCTAGATTCGCCATTTTAACTTCGGAAATAAGAGAGCATCGATGGAGTTCCGCCACAATGGATCACCGACGCCATAAATAGTTCAAAACATCAGGAGGGACAGACATGTTCACAGTGTTCTGACATTTGGCACATTTAGAATTCGTGCGTATAGCCATCACCAGAAACTGTGCAAAGTACGGCAAGGACCTAAGAAAACTGAAAGCACCAATTCTAAGAGTCTACACATGGAGTACCCTTTCCTTCAGCGGCCCACACACGAACGTTGTAACATCTACAACAATCCAACGCCCTGGGTTCACTGTCATCGATCATCCTCCATATAGTCGAAACTTGACCCAATAATATTGTCATCTCTTTCCAAAACTTCAAGAACACCTTCGAGAACTTCAGTTTGATAGTGATAAATTGGAGCAGGCCGAGGTGACGATGTGTCCTTGTCAGCATACAGCCTAATGACGGTATTTACAAACTGGTCTCTCGTTGGGCGAAATGTGTTCGTCACCTGGGTGACTATGAAGAGAAATAAATGTGACGACATGACGAATAAAGATTTAGAATGTTAATAAAGTATATTTTACTTTTAAAAAGATTTAGCGCTGCTGCTACGGTCACAACATCGAATCTTGCCTTGGGCATGGATATGTGTGCTGTCCCTAAGTTAGTTAGGTTAATTAGTTCCATGTCTAGGGGCCTGATGACCTCAGATGTTAGGTCCCATAGTGCTCAGAGCCATTTGAACCATTTTTAAAAATGTTTAAGGGTTTTCACATAAAAAACATTCCTGGGCATTACTTTTGAGCACGCCGTCGTATCATTGGAAGACAGAAACGTCAGTCAAAAAAATAGAAATCCGCTTTAGGTTGAATTACAAACAAACGCAGCAACATCAAGAGTACAAACCAAATTTCTCTGTCAGAGCGTTTCTTTCTGCTGCCAATGGAAGTCGCAACAATGGTTACTGTTGATCTGTGCCTTGACCGAAGCATCTCGCATATTGCCTTAGATACTTGTCTTCTTGAAAAGAGGCCAATTTCCACACTCAAGATATATGACGTTTCTGCATGATTCTTCCTGTACGAGCGAACGATATTGTAGTGAATTCAAAAGTGATACAGGGAACGACAAATACGAGGCCCAGAGCTGATGTCAAAATATTGTAAACTCAAGGAATTGCTAAACAAATTAATTAAAGGATTAAAATCTGGATCATATACCTTTATTATCGTATCAATAATACAAATGTAAATCTCTGATGTGACTGAGCATACGCACAATTTAGTAACTGGGGAAGTAGGTGGAGGAATAGACTATCTCACCATTTAGTAGAGTCAGTTTGACTCAAAGGCGTTTGTGACAGATGCAACGTGGGTGCAACACATCGATCTCCCGTCATTTGCGTGTTGGATTGTTGGCAGCTGGCAGGTTTCATCTGACTTGTTCTGCAGCTTTGTGGCTACGACGTGGACGACTAACCCATTCCCCTCCTGCGGCGGCTGACATAATACTCTCCACTTAACGTCATAACGTGCACTTAGTGTCCAGTTCTGTGATAGTGTGCACAGTTTTCCACGGTCTGTTGTCTCTGGTAACTGTCTCACAGATGCGGTGTTAGCATAATATTTAGAGGCTGAAGTCACAAATAGAGTGTGCAGTCAGATCCTTTCAGTGCCATGCATCGGACCACAAGGATTCGCCCACTCATCATGGAACGAATCTGCATATGTCACGAAGTGAAGTTAAACATTGGAGTGGAAGTATAGATCCGGCTCAAAGTCCGACAACAGGGCTGCATGCCTCTGGTGACACACTCATTCCGATTCTTCTGACTCTGCGCTGCTAACTCACTAACTCCTCACCGTCTGGTTGGTGTTACTTCTCCTCACGCTCTTCACTGACCGATAAACAAATTCTCTCAGTGTCTGACTAAGTTATCGACTCTCTGAATCTCCTGTTGTGTAGTTTTGTCTCTCGTCTACCTCCCTCTATTCTCCAAGGTGCTGAATTTTGCATCATATTAGTTTTGTCACTGAGAGGCCCCATTTTTAATCCCATCAAATGGCCAACTAAGGTTTTGTCACCGGACCTCTTTGTGTTCATGAACGGTGAAAGAGTTTGATCTTACGGTGCCTGGCATGTGAACCGGGAAGATCTTGTTGTTGTGACTTCTACTTTGAGGCATTTCCCATGTTTGCTGCTATCTCACCACCGAAAAGCTTTTAGTGTTTTTCTGAATTCTCAAGTTGTCAGTAAAGTAGCCACACAACAGCAATCTTGCTTGTCTGTAATGGGAATGGCTGTGTGATTGAGCTTCATTCGGGCGTCTCTAGCTGTTCGTGACGTGGTGGCAGCCCTCTGATGTCTGTCAGAGTTCATATACGGCAACCCTTCCTCAGGCAGACAAACACCTCAGCCGAGCCATCCTTTTCTGAGTTCTGGGAAAGTCGCAGGCAGCATTTACCACTTGTATGTCCCTTCTTGTCCTCGACACGTGCTGGTGAAGTATCACAATATATTGACAGTTCAGTCAACGATGTTACATGGTCACAGCAGTTTGCCTCTTTGGCATTCTCTAGGTCATTTCTTTGTTTTTAATATTGTCTGTGCGATTCGCGTTTATGTGGTTCTATGATCATATGTAACTTAATTCTACTGTTTTTAATGGAATCGGTTATGTCAAATAGTGTCGTGGTGTGCGGCATTTGTAACATATTCCTAATGTTATTTACGTAAAAGCTCATAAGAACAAAAATACGACGTAGATGATACCAAAGAAGCACACTGCGTGTTACCATGTAACGTCGTTGACTCAACTGTCAGTATAACTTCAACCAAACGTTAGTGTCAAAGCCAGCTTCATAATTCGATAATTACGTAAATAACTATTCCAACCAAAAATTTAACGTCCACTACAGCCGCAACAGCAAGACCACTCGATGTACGCAGGAAAGAATAATTTTATAATAGCTAGATTATCTGCTTAAAAATTTGAAATATTGTTGCAAATTAAGTACTTTCCACAGATAACCTGATGATGGCAATCACGCCTAAATAGGCCTATTGTAATAAACAATACGATCAAAAACAGCAGTGCCTTTTGTCTCACAATATATAATATCCTTATATACGAGGAGAGGCCCAAATGAGAAGAAATTATAATAGATATGCCGTACCAGGTGTTGATCGTGTGATGCTGTTGAGATCGAGTTTGGAGTTGAGTATGGTCCTCCTGAACCAACTAGTTTCCTCTTTGATTGACAGTCATGAAATACCAACCCAGACATATTATTATACGATGAAGAGCCAAAGAAACTGGTACAACTGCCTAATATCGTGTACGGCCCCCGCGAGCAAGCAGAAGTGCTGCAAGACGACGTGGCATGGACTCGACTAACATCTCAAGTATTGCTGGAGGGAAATGACACTATGAATGCTGCTCGGCTGTCTATAAATCCGTAAGAGTAGGATGGAGTGGAGGCCTCTTCTGAACAGCACGTTAGAAGGCATCCCAGATATGCTCACTAATGTTGATGTCTGTGGAGTTTGGTGGCCAGCGGAAGTGTTTAAACTCAGAAGAGTGTTTCTGGAGCCACTCGGCAGCAATTATGGACGTGTGGGATGTCCTGCTGGAATTGCTCAAATCAGTCGGAGTCCAAAATGGACATGAATGGATGCGGTGATCAGCCAGAATATTTACGTTCGTATCACCTGTCAGAGTCGTATATAGACTATCAGGGGTCCCATTACAACCCAATTGAACACCATTACAGAGCCTCCATCAGCTTGGACAGCCCTCTCCTGAGACGCAGGGTTTATGGATTGATGAGGTTATCTCCATACCTCTACTCCGATCGATAAAATTTGAAATGGGGCTCGTCCGACCAGGCGACATGATTTCAGTCATCAACAGCCCATTGCCTGTTTTGAGGGGCCCAGGCGAGGCGTAATGATTGGTTGCAGTCATCAAGGGTACACGAGAGCGCCTTCGGCTCCGAAAGCCCATATAGCTGATGTTTCATTAACACTTGTTGATGCCCACCATTGAAATCTGCAGCAATTTGCGGAAGGGTTGTACTTCTATCATGTTCAACGATTCTCTCCAGTCGTCGTTGGTTCTGTCCTTGCCGGATCTTTCTCCAGCCGCAGCGATGTCAGACATTTGATGTTTTACCGGATTCCTGATATTCACGGTACACTCGTGAAATGGTTGTACGGGAAAAGCCCCACTTCATCGCTGCCTTCGATATGCTATGTTCCATTGCTCGTGCGCCGACTATAACATCCAGTTCAATCTCACTTAAATCTTGATGACCTGCCACAGTAGCAGCAGTAACGGGTCTAACAAATGTGCCAGACACTTGTTTTCTTGTATAGGCGTCGCTGACTGCAGCGCAGTATTCTGCCTGTTAAAATATCTGTGTATTTTAATATCCATTCCTATATCAGTTTCTTTGACGTTGCACTGTAATTCGTACCCTCCCTGGTGCTCACCGTATGAGGCTGCTGAGATCCTGCTTGGCGTTGAGTATGTTGCTCCGGAACCGATGAGTTTCATGTTTGCATGACTGTCATGAGATTCCAACCCAAACAAAGCGGGAAGCCGTTTCTCATAGTGATGAACCGCAGCCACAGTAAGCCATTATTGTCACTGTCGAATATGGACGCTTGCTGGCGAATGGATCCTACATGGGGCATAAAATAACCTTGTCATATACAGTTAACATCTAAATGCTATTTCTGAAGGATAAACTGCTTACCTCGTCTTTCGTAACGCAAATAATGTGTATGGTGTTATTACTTCCTCCTCGCCGGCCGGGGCGACTGAGCGGTTTTAGGCGCTACAGTCTGAAACCGCGCGACCACTATAGTCGCAGGTTCGAATCCTGCCTCGGGCATGGATGTGTGTGATGTCCTTAGGTTAGTTAGGTTTAAGTAGTTCTAAGTTGTAGAGGACTGATGCCCTCAGATGTTAAGCCCCATAGTGCTCAGGGCCTGACTGAACCTCCTAGAACCGCTCGGCCACAACGGCCGGCGCCAGCATTTCATATGTGACCGTTATCTCGTTCCTCTCTCTATTTCTGTATATCAGTATTATTTATTTATTGCTTTAATGCTGTTTTTTTTTTCTTTTTTCTTTTTTTTTTAATGATGCGGTCCGCACAAATTCCTCTGCTGTGCCAACCTCTTCATCTCAGAGAAGCACTTACAACCTACGTCCTCAGTTATTGGTTGGATGTATTCCAATGGCTGTCTCCTTCTTCAGTTTTTGCCTTCTACAGCCCCCTCTGGTACAATGGAAGTCATTACCTCATGTCTTAACAGATGTCCTATCATCCTGACCCTTCTCCTTAATGATGTCTTCCACATATTCCTTTCTTCACCGATTCTGCGCAGAACCTCCTCATTCTTTCCGTTATCAGTCTACCTAATTATCAACATTCGTCTGTAGTACCACATCTGAAATTCTTTGATTCTCTTCTGTTCCAGTTTCCCCACAGTCCATGTTTCACTGCCATACGATGTTATACTCCAGACGCACGTTCTCAGAAATTTCTTCCTCAAATTAAGGACGATATATGGTATTAGTAGACTTCTCTTGGCCAGGAATGCACTTTTTGCTAATACTATTCTGCTTTTGATGTTCTCCTTGCTCCGTCCGTCATTGGTTATTTTGCTGCCTAGGTAGTAGAATTCCTTAACTTCTGCTACTTCGAGACCATCAATCCTGATAAGTTTCTCGCTGTTCTCGTTTCTACTACTTCTCATTACCTTCGTCTTTCTTCGATTTAATCTCAAACCATACTGTGTACTCATAGACTGTTCATTCCGTTCAGCGGATCACGTAATTCACCTTCACTTTCACACAGGATAGCAATGTCAGCAAATCGTACCATTGATAGCCTTTCACCTTAAATCTTAATTCCACTCCTGAACCTTTCTTTTATTTCCATCCAGTGCTTTTTCGATGTACAGATTGAACAGCAAGGGTGAAAGGCTACATCCATGACTTACACTCTTTTTAATATGAGCACTTGATTCTTGATCGTCCACTCTTATCGTGGCTGTTGTACATATTGTATATGACCCGTCTCTTCCTATCGCTTACCCCTACTTTTTTCAGAATTTCGAAAATCTTACACCATTTTACATTGTTGAACGCTTTTACCAGGACCACAAATCCTATGAACGTGTCCTGATTTTTCCTTAGCCTTGCTTCCATTATTAACCGCAACGTCAGAATTGCCTCTTTCGTCCCTTTACTTTTCTTAAACCCAAACTGATCGTCATCTAGCGCATCCTCGATTTTCTTTTCCATTCTTCTGTACATTATTCTTGTTAGTAACTATGATGCAGGAGCTGGTAAGCTGAGTGTACGATAATTCTCGCACTTGTCAGCTCTTGCAGTCTTCGGAATTGTGTGGACAATGCTTTTCCGAAAGTCAGATGTTATGTCGATAGACTCATACATTCTACACACCAAAGTGAACAATCGTTTTCTTGCCACTTCTCCCAATGATTTTAAAAATTATGATGGAACGTTATCTATCCCTTCTGCCTTATTTGATGGTAAGTCCTCCAAAGCTTTTTTAAGTTCTGATTCTAGTACTGGATATCCTGTTTCTTCTTCTATCACATCAGACATATCTTGTCCCCATAGAGGCTTTCAATGTATTCTTTCCACGTATCCGCGCTCTCCTCTGCATTTAACAGTGGATTTCCCGTTGCACTCTAAATGTTATCACCCTTTCTTATAATGCCACTGAAAGTTGTTTTGACTTTCCTGTATGCTCATTCTATCCTTCCGAAAATCATTTCTTTTTAGATTTCTTCACATTTTTATGCAGCCATTTCCTCTTAGCTTCTCTGTACTTCTTATTTATTTCATTCTTCAGTGACTTGTATTTCTGTATTCCTGAGTTTCTTGTAACATTTTTGTACTTTCTCCTTTCATCGATTAAGTCAAGTGTTTGTTCTGTGCCCCATGGTTTCTTCGCAGTTAGCTTCTATGTGCCTATGGTTTTCTTTCCAACTTCTATGATGGCCCTTTTTAGAGACGTCCACACATCTTCAACTGTACTGCCCGCTGAGCTATTCTTACCAGCTGTATCTATAGCCTTAGAGAACTTTAACCGTATCTCGTCATTCCTTAGTACTTTCCTATTCCACTTCTTTGCGTATTGATCCTTCCTGAAGTCTTAAATTTCAGCCTACTCTTCATCACTACTATATTGTGATCTGAGTCTACATCTGCTCCTAGGTACGCTTTACAATCCAATATCTGATTTCGGAATCTCTGTCTGACCATGATGTAATATAACTGAAATATTCCCGTATCACCCGGTCTTTTCCAAGTACAGCTCCTCCTCTTGTGATTCTTGAACAGAGTATTCGCTATTACTAACTGAAACTTGTTACAGAACTCAATTAGTCTTTCTCCTCTCTTATTCCTTGTCCCCAGCCCATATTGTCCTGTAACCTTTTCTTCTGCTCCTTCCCCTACAACTGCATTCCAGTCCCCCATGTGTATTAGATTTTCATCCCCCTTTACATACTGTATTACCCATTCAATATCCTCAAACACTTTCTCTGTCTCTTCAGCTTGCGACGTCGGCATGTACACCTGAACTATCGTTGTCGGTGTTGGTTTGCTGTCTATTCTGATAAGAACAACCCTGTCACTGTAACATACTTTCTGTCCTACCTTCCTATTCATAACGAATCCTACTCCCGTTATTCAATTTGCTGCTTTCTGTTGATATTACCCTATACTCATCTGACCAGAAATCCCTGTTTTCTTTTCACTTGATTTCAGTGACACCTACTATATCTAGATAGAGCCTCTGCATTTCCATTTTCAGATTTTCTAGTTTCCCTGCCAATTTGTAGCTCCTGACATTCCACGCCCCGACTGGTAGAACGTTATCCTATCATTGATTATTCCCCTATTATCTCAATATTCACCATAATCTGTTTTACATTCGCCATAATCTGTTTTACATATTCTAATATTTTCTCCTCTTATACGAACTCTCCGAAGTGTAAGTGCGTAGACTTCCGCGACCAGAAATGGTTAGCACAAAAGTTTTCTGTTTATGATGCGGCCTCAAATTGTAAAATGATTACTGTCGGCCGGCCGCGGTTGTCTAGCGGTTCTAGGCGCGCAGTCCGGAACCGCGCGACTGCTACGGTCGCAGGTTCGAATCCTGCCTCGGGCATGGATGTGTGTGATGTCCTTAGGTTAGTTAGGTTTAAGTAGTTCTAAGTTCTAGGGGACTGATGACCACAGATGTTAAGTCCCATAGTGCTAAGAGCCATTTTTTTGATTACTGTCTGTGAATAAAACCGATGGTTCAACCACAGATGGGTCTACCCTCCGGAGCGGTTGCATATTCTGAAAAATTTTTTATTTAGTTGTACCTCTTGCTATTTAAACGAAACATTCAATTTTTAACATTATTCTTCAGCATGAATTTCAAATACCTTATGTTCCTTCTAATATTTTCCCGAGTCTCATTTGTTACTACCTTGCACAGTGTTGTGATCTAGACAAGCACCTTAGAAAACGTCACCACAATTTTTTTATTTATATGAAGCTATTTTGTGAACAGTAGTATCCATCAGCTGTAGAATCTATTTCTGACATTCTGCTTCTGTCTCATAGTATAACTTACTTCCACTTTTTCCAGTGAGTTGTCTCTAGTTTTTGGGTTGAGAGTGAAGCTATATTCTTTCTTCGCATTAATCTGAATTTTATAATTATTTTTCAATCATATCCGTCTTAAGAATTATGCTTTAACCGGAAGGATTATTTCATGATCAACAGTATCATGGTACCTACTGTCCTTACACTTTAATTCCTGCTTTGAAACTTCCGATCACTCCTTTCATCAAAAATAAACAATAGTGATATCGACAAGGGACCTCAAATTGAATCCGTATTTCTAGATTTCCAGAAGAATTTCACAACTTTCCTCACAATAGACGCCTAATGTGTTGTTTCCTATGTAGTACCGTTTCAGTTGTGCTATTGGATTCGTGATTTCCTGTCAGAAAAGTCACAATACTTAGCAATCGATGGAAAGTCACCTGGTAAAACAGAATCTGGCGTTCCCCAAGGGGGTGTTATAAGCCCTCTGATGTTTCTAATCGAAATACATAAAAGATTTAGGAGACAATCTGAGCAGCCCTCTAAGGCTGCTTGCAAGTGATGCTTCCATTTACCTTCTAGTAAAGTCCTCAGAAGATCAAGCGTGGTGCGAGAAGTAACAATTGACACAGAGTAAGAAAAAATGTTAGCTCATGCACATAGTTACCAAATGAAATCCGTTAAATTTCGGGTATACGATGAATCACACGAAGCTGAAGGCCGTCAGTACAAATAAACTCCTAGGACTCACCATTACGAACATTTTAAATCGGAACTATGGGATATAGAGTGATGGGAAGGCAAACCAAATACGACGTTGTATTGGTAGCATTCTTCGAAGATGTAACAGCTCTACTAAAGAGACTGCCTGCACTATGCTTGCCCGTCCTCTTCAAGAATACTGCTGTGCGGCAGGGATGCTTACCAGATATCACTGAGGGAGGACTTCAAAAAAGTCTAAAGAAGGACAGCTCGATTTGTACGGATATGACAAGACAGCTGGGGTGGCAATCATTATGATACAAGAGTTGGAGTGGATATGATTAAAACAAAGACGTTTTCAGCTGTGGAGAACTGTTTTCACGAAATTTCAGTCATCAGTTTTCTCCTCTGAATGTGATAATATTTTTTTTCTGCCGACGTACATAGGTATTAATGATCATTAGAATAAAATAAACAGAAATCAGAGCTCGTACGGAAAGGTATAAGTGTTCAATTTTCTCACGAGCTGTTAGAGAGTGGAGAGAAAGGGGCACAGTCTGAAGGTGGTTCGAAGAACCAACTGCCAGAGAATTAAGTCTGAATTCTAGAGTAATCATGTAGATGTACATGTACGACGGGAATTCAGTAGGTGATGCAGTACAATTTTTTTATGAAAGTAGATTCCAATACGTCATATTATTCTCCATTCTTTTGGCTACTAAAGCCTACTTTTGAATGAGACGGCTTTACACCACCTCACTGGGAGGGCCTGTATTCCCGCAAGGTACCACTCCACTGGCCGGCATTGGAGCCTCCGCCTTGCAGCATAACGTCCCTATCATCCAGCTATTGCTGCCCGTGGCGCCTTCATTGGGCCAAAAAGATACTGTTTGCGGTATTCTGTTAGGTGGCGAGGAATCCAACGGGCACACGCCTTCGAGTACCCCAACAAGTGGACGATTGTGTAAGCACTACCAACAGAGACGTCCAGTTGAGTAGCGAGGTGTTCGATTGTGATCCATAGATCACCTCGAATGAGAGTGTTCCCACGTTCCAACATAGCAGAAGTCACAGCTGTGTAAGGCACACAGGAGATGGTACAAACTGCTCGAGCTTGTTGGGATGGTAGCATGCGCTCGCCAACGACTCGCGGTGATTTTGTTCACTGCCAGGTCTCCATGGGCACTCCGTAAGCGCCTATGAACATTGCGATGCTCTGTTTGCCCGCCAAAAGAAATTCAGTGACAGCTCTCTGCTTGGAACGCACCTCTGTAACAGACGCTATTTTGATGGCTTCGAGTAGCGCTACCTCATATCGGATCTTCCTGAAGCTACAGGGTGTAAGGCATGAATATTACACTATATCATAAAACAAGATCCAAATTTTTGCCAACCAAAACTGACTGAGAAAGAAATGTGTAGGTTCTCCGTAGTTACTATTAAACAAAAGCTTGTCGTACACCTTCCTTAACACAGCCTTCTCACTCTTTGTCTTTCACTTTTATTATTTGCATATTTTTTCGGAGAAAGTACACTCGTTGAAACTTCCTGGCACATTAAAACTGTGTGCCGGACCGAGACTCGAACTCGTGACTTTCGCCTTTCGCGGGCAAGTGCTCTACCAACTGAGCTACCCAAGCACGACTCACGCCACGTCCTCACAGCTTTACTTCTGCCAGTACCTCGTCTCCTACCTTCCAAACTTTATAGAAGGTCTCCTGCGAACCTTGCAGAATTAGCACTCACGAAAGAAAGGATATTGCGGAGACATGGGTTAGCCACAGCCTGGGGGATGTTTCCAGAATGAGATTTTCACTCTGCAGTGGAGTGTGCACTGATATGAAACTTCCTGGCAGATTAAAACTGTGTGCCGGACCGATACTCGAACTCCGGAGTTCGAGTCTCGGTCCAGCACACAGTTTTAATCTGCCAGGAAGTTTCATAACAGTGCACACACCCCGCTGCAGAGTGATAATCTCATTCTGCAAGTACACTCGTTGTTTGAAGCATCCCAAACAGTCAACTTTAATTTTCAAGCCTTTTTCTCGGTCTAGAATAGCTGTAAAAGTACACTGCCACCTCTCCGTTTTCTCTTCCATTATTAACCAAGAACTCCGAAATGTATCTTAGCTTCCGTGAATGTAATCTTTGTGCATCTGTAAAAATTATTGCATCACAGACGAATCTTCTTACCCTAGTGGAACTTTATGCGCTGAGTAAGTTGTGACAAAGCTCAGCTAGCGAACCCAGCCAAGGTGGGTCGATACCACAAGACGGGTGTTTAACAGTGGACCGACTATGAATCGCGACTCCGAACTACGTCTGTTTCATCTACGTCATACGAAGTGAAAATACGTCGCAGGTTAATTAGCTTGTTAATTAGCACGGCGACGCTGCTCGATCAAAGCGATGTCTCTAATGATCTTGCTCTCGGCGGTCCTTCAGATCCAGGAAGGGAGCAGAGGCAACAATGCAATTCTATTATTGAGCCCCACGTTTGATATATATAGGTGCCTTGTAACTTTCTGTAATTTATGAATCACGCACTCAGAAGAATAATTAAGTTCCTGCAATTGCATTGTAGAAATATCAGCTAACCTGTTATATCTAGTCGCTATTTGATATATAACTACAATCGCTTAACAAAGTAGCAAAGCTAATAGTGTCATAGAAACTAGACTACTGCATACTGGAGAACAAACGAACTGTGACAGGCCATTCCCAATATATCCAGAATGAATAAATGCATCGTGAGGATATCATCACAAAGTCGTAGCGGACAATACGATGCGTTTCCTGACACTCTCAAATAATTTTATAATTTTTGTCCCTTCTACTCGCCGAATTACATGTACTTTCTTCCTTTTTTTCTAATGGAACTAAATACCTCACAGAACTTCAACGACATAACACATTTTGGTCTTGGTCAAATAGTCAAGTAAAAAGCGCAACACACTAATGTTCCGCGGTCAGCAGAAAAGGTTTGACAAATGTCTGTCATATCATATCAAGTGTAACCAAGCACGGTTCACAACACTCTCATTAGCATTGTACCGAGAAGGAAGTGCTTCTCTGGGCGGTATCACTAACCTGGTGTCTTGCTGCTTCGGTTAAGTCCCTCGTAGCACAGTAGTAGCGCTCAGTCGCCAGGTTGCATGTAGGTGGTGATCCTGCTGAAGTGGAGTGTTTAGGGATGCCAGTTGTCAATTGCCAACAACGTTTGAACTATACTTGTTTTAATACAGAAACTGCTTTGTCACACACGTCACAGAATCAGTATTAGCAATATGGCGACTCTGGACTACGCCGTTATATTCGACCCTATACACACATTTAAACAGTTTTCTGACTTTACATAATGATAGACACTGTCCACGACACGTCGCGTTCTTATAACTAATAACTTCACTTTATATCTTGTTTAACATCTGAAATACGCACTCGCGACCGTTTTTTTAGAGCCGCCCCGGTGACTTGACCGCGCGTTTTGCGTAGCTGCTCGCGACTAACTCACCCTGTCTTCCCGAAGGACAAGAGAGACCACCCCACCTTTCTCCCTCAGCCAATAAGGACACTTCTCTCGTTCCATATATATATATATATATACTTTCAGCCAATGGGCGTTCTGATCGCTGTTGCTAGGCGGATCTGACGTCACGTTGTGAAGGAAGTTTGTCTCAAAACACTGTCTCAGATTGTAAAATGGTTCAAATGGCTCTGAGCACTATGGGACTCAACTGCTGTGGTCATAAGTCCCCTAGAACTTAGAACCACTTAAACCTAACTAACCTAAGGACAGCACACAACACCCAGCCATCACGAGGCAGAGAAAATCCCTGACCCCGCCGGGAATCGAACCCGGGAACCCGGGCGTGGGAAGCGAGAACGCTACCGCACGACCACGAGATGCGGGCTCAGATTGTAAGATCCTACTCCCAAGTCGGATCTTGTCCCTACTAAGGTTGCACAACATTGCCTCCTATGATTTCAACACTGATGCCCCTTGCTGACGCTCAATTCTTAAATGTTCATGTAGCCTGGCTGCTACTGAGCATTCCCGATCGCATAAATATGTCTTAAACACGTGAAGGGAATGGACAAACGCATTACAGGTTCTTGTGTCAACTATCACGGCTGTTTTAAGGAGTGCTCAAAATATTGACCTTGACCATTGCAAAACGCTATGACGTAATTCCGGAGAAAAGATATCGCATGTTGAATTTCATCTGGAGTTCACGGCAGCACACCCCGTGTGTTACAAGAGACTTCATTTCTTTGGGAGTCGTCGGTGTTTCCTAATAGACCTCTTGTTTTAATTTTCGCCACAGACAAAAGCACAGAGTATTAAATCTGGCGGACGCAGACTATTTTCCGTTTCCTGAATGATCGTTCCAGTGCTCTCCAAACGTTTTCTTAAGAGCGTCTCTCATTACATGCGCGGAATGGGAAGGACATCCGTATGTTGGTTCCACACTGACTGCCTTATGTCCTGTGGCATTTCTTCCAGTAACTGCAGCAGTGTATTTAAATTCCTACCAATAGAACAGGGACCAATGATGTTGGTTTTGCTAAACACGCATCGAACTTTGATAGACGAGAGCGTTGTTTTCATCCACTTCTTTGAGTGAGCGTGAATTTTCATTTGACGATGAGAGCATATTGCAAAGTTTGACTTGACCGGGGTTTGTAAACGATGCTTCTTCCTTAAACAAATTTTGCATAGATATACCGCGTCACTTTGCACTTTTCGCAGTCAGCATTCGGAGAAGTGTAACTAATTTTGGAAGTCATCGTCATGAAGCTATAGGTGCAGCGGAATTTGAAGAGGATGAAATGCGATAGAATGTAGCGTTGGCGGAACGCTCGTTTGATTGATCCCACAGGTACTTCCGAGTTGCCTCTTGGTGGCATTGGCTTCGTGTGTTACTACCGCTAAAATGTTCCTTTCATCTCTTTCAGTAGTTGTTCTTTTTCCTTGGCGTATTTTCTTCTTCAAACTTCTAGTTTCCTCAACATCTTTTTATGTTTGCAAAGACAGATTGTGAGTGAGTGGCACGATCTGGATCGTCTTCAGCATACAACGCATCGCTGCTCTGATAGTTGACCGACATTCGGCTTGAACGATATTCACTTTATGGACTGCCGTATACATTGTGAACCTCTCAATAGATTTACGAGCAAGTTGTATGACTGCTTTGTAACACCCCACCCGTCACTTATCTGGTTTTAGTGTGTGTTCACCCGAGGTAATTGACTAACAGATCAACAGAGAGCGCAATGTCGGATAACGCAAAGAAAGTAATAAGGCCCTGTGACTCCTGATTGAACTTCGGTGGCAGTGTTGGCATTAATTGATTCAGAATTGATCCCTTTTAATTAAAAAGGGGTGCGCATTGATGTTATATTCAGCTATTAAACACCAGATGCAAATGTTGAACATAAAATTAATTAAGAAAGGGACTTGGCATTTCAGCTACTTGATTGAAAACAGATGCAGTCGATTAGCACAGATTTATTTTAACTCACGACCTTCGGTCACCACATTGCATGACTCTCCTAACAGGCAGTGGTAATAAATTGCGTTTGCGTGGAGTAAAGCGTGATAAATCAAAAGTAATTCCTATCGATTGACCCAGGCGTAATGCGAAGTGCGAGAAGAACTCTGCAATACATGGCCTATGAAACCCTCGTGGATACTTTGTCGATGTGATCCAACAAATTCATCAGTGGCCGGAGCGGGCGCAATATCACCGAATTCAGCGTGGCGGCGCGGCGTCGTTATGAGGACGTCGGCCGACCTCATGGTGGTGCAAGGCTGCGCTCGTCTATTCACTTCTAGCTATCTTGCTCAATACATAGCAGAACGGAAACTTCCTATCTCCAAGCTCAATCGTTCCGTTTGTTAAGTCCTAAACTGCAGAGATGCTCACTCTCTCTCAGGAAAGCTGAGTAAAGAGCGCCACGTCCCCACACTAGGCAAGCTGAGAACGGAAGACCACTACGGAGACTTCTCCCAGTCTGCTCTTCGCCTCGGTTTCTCCTCCAGTAAAATCACTGTGCAAGTCGCGTTAATTATGCGTCTCTTCCCAGTACTAACCAATGCCTGCTCTCGGAAGTGAACAAATTCCCACAAAATTTCCCTTCCTCTCAACTTCTGCTATTTAGCTCCTCCCAGGCCATCCATCAAGGTTAGCGTCTGCACAAAACACCAATTTTTCCGGAATTCTGACTCCCAGGAGAGTACTTCAAATTCCTTGGTCCTATGTTCCCATCAGAGGCCGGCGTATTTCATTCTGTCACTCTTCACCTCATTTACTTCAGACTCTGCGGACCGTGAATTCAGCGTGAAGTTGCTATAGTCACGAACACCGTAGCTTGGCGTGGCTTTCTCACATGTTTCACTGAAAATGGGGCGATGGACATTTATCAACAGGCATACAAGTTCTCTGTCTGCTTCCCGGTACACCAGCATGGGGTCAGTCACCCCCCCTCACTGTCACTCATCTTAAGGCAGCTGGAGGCCGCGCCCCGTTACCGCTTTCTCAAGAGTTTGAGCCGCCCTAAGCTGCCTATTGTCGCTTCCCTTCACCGCTCCCCAGCCGCGCTCCATGGTCAACTCGAATACTTCCCTGGGATGAACTAGCCTCCAGTAAATCAATGTGTTTCCACAAAGTATTCATGTCGTGTGAATTACTCTAAAACCATCACCCGACATTAACTATTCCAATACGTCCATACTATACCCTCTACAAGATGCATTGTGCCTTGTCAGTCATTTTTGTTCAGCCCTACAGTTCGCTCAATGTGAGTTAGGTGATCTTTAATGACTTCATGTAAGGGGCACAGTTCTTGCCATCTTACAGCTTCAGCAGCAGAACACAGACTGATAGTTGCATTCCTTCGCTTACCCACATTATTAATGACGAGAAACATTAACAGTATGTCCGTTGCCAGTGGTGGCTGACACGTATACATTCTGGGTTTCACAAGTTTTTAAATTCAGATAAATATGAGAGTGTGAAATTAATAGCATCTGCGGTATAACAGTAATGCTAATCAACATATTTATTCAAATTCATCCACTGTGAATAATATTAATAATAATTTTAATAAGCATAACTTGTGAAATTTTGTTGTTTTGAATGTAATTATGTACAGATTATGGGAAGAACGAAATAATGTTTAAGGTTTCACTACTATCTATTTCGCATTTTTGTTTAAGTGGGAGTTTTCGTGCATTTAGTTTTGTCAGGCAAATGTACAAGATTCCCTATACGTGTATTAGTTAATGAATTAACTTTTGGCCTGAAAATCAGAAATTCACATGTTGCATTCACAGAATAATTTACACTTATTGTACACTTCTTTGTTAAATATTCGCTTGTAGTCAAGCTTATTTGATTTCGTCACTTTCTCATATAATGGATCTGGTGGCTGTAGATCCTTTGCGGCTAACTTTTCCTGGTGATTTTCTTTTCTGCAGGCACATAAAACAGATTCGACTGAGTTCATGTTGAGACTGCACAGGAAGGCCGATTCCTGCACAGTGTACAACCAACTCCAAACACAAACTAATGATTACATTCAAGTTGTAAGTAGGCTGTTTATGTTTTCTTATTGGCAACGTTACGTAGCGCTCTGTATGAAAATCACTGGCTGTGCTGTGTGCAGTCTGTGGCTAGTTTGCATTGTTGTCTGCCATTGTAGTGTTGGGCAGCGGCAGCTGGATGTGAACAGCACGTAGCGTTGCGCAGTTGGAGGTGAGCCGCCAGCAGTGGTGGATGTGGGGAGAGAGATGGCGGAGTTGTGAAATTTTTAAAACTGTATGTCATGAACTGCTATGCATATTATGAGTTTTCAACATTATTAAGGTAAATACATTGTTTGTTCTCTATTAAAATCTTTCATTTGCTAACTATGCCTATCAGTAGTTAGTGCCTTCCGTAGTTTGAATCTTTTATTTAGCAGGCAGTAGTGGCGCTCGCTGTATTGCAGTAGTTCCAGTAACGAAGATTTTTGTGAGGTAAGTGATTTGTGAAAGGTATAGGTTAATGTTAGTCAGGGCCATTCTTTTGTAGAGATTTTTGAAAGTCAGACTGCGTTGCGCTAAAAATATTGTGTGTCAGTTTAAGTACAGTCTTGTATAATTGTTCAAAGGGGACGTTTCAAAGTACTTCTATCTATCAGCAAGGTCACTGACTACAATATAAATGAGGCGCTGAATACCATAAGAGGCAAAAACACACCGCCTTCAATCCCACATTTAAGTGAATATCAGGGAAACCAGTGAGGCGGCGTTTCGTGAATCTTCATACACTACTACCCATTAATATTGCTACATCAAGAAGAAATGCAGATGATAAACGGATATTCACTGGACAATTATACTATAACTGACATGTTACTACATTTTCACGCAATTTGGGTGCATAGATCCTCAGAAATCAGTACCCAGAACAACCACCTCTGGCTGTAATAACGGCCTTGGTACGCCTGGGCATTGAGTCAGAGTTTGGATGGAGTGTACAGGTACAGCTACCCATGCAGCTTCAACACGATACCACAGTTGCTCTAGAGTAGTGACTCTCACATTGCGACGAGTCAGTTGCTCGGCCACCATTGTCCAGACGTTTTCAGTTGGTGAGAGATCTGGAGAATGTGTTGGCCAGGGACGCAGTCGAACATTATTTGCATCCAGAAAGGTCTGTACAGGACCTGCAACATGCGGTCGTGCATTATCCTGCTGAAATGTAGGGTTTCGCTGGGATCGAATGAAGGGTAGAGCGAAAGGTCGTAACTCATCTGAAATGTAACGACCACTGTTCAAAGTGCCATCCATGCGAACAAGAGGTGACCGAGACGTGTAACCAATGGCACCCCATACCATCACACCGGGTGATTCGCCAGTATGGCGATGACGAATACACGCTTCCAATGTGCGTTCACCGCGATGTCACCAAACACAGACACGACCATCATGATGCTGTAAACAGAAACTGGATTCATCCGAATAAAAGACGTTTTGCACATTCGTGCTACCAGGTTCGTCGTTGAGTACACCATCGCAGGGGCTCCTGTCCGTGATGCACCGTCGAGGGTAACCGCCACCATGGTCTCCGAACTGATAGTCCATGCTGCTACAAACGTCGTCGAACTGTTCGTGCAGATGGTTGTTGTCTTGAAAACGTCCCAATATGTTGAGTCAGGGATCGATACGTGGCTGCACGATCAGTTACAGCCATTCGGATAAGATGCCTGTCATCTCGACTGCTAGTGATACGAGGCCGTTGGGATCCAACACGGCGTTCCGTATTACCCTTCTGAACCCACCGATTCCGTATTCTGCTAACAGTCATTGGATCTCGACCAATGCGAGCAGCAATGTCGCGATACGATAAACAGCGATCGCGATAGGTTACAATCCGACCTTTATCAAAGTCGGAAACGTGTTGGTACGCATTTCTCCTCCTTACACGAGGCATCACAACAAGGTTTCACCGGGCAACGCCGGTCAACTGCTGTTTGTGTATGAGAAATCGGGTGGAAACTTTCCTCATGTCAGCACGTTGGAGGTGTCACCACCGGCGCCAACCTTGTGTGAATGGTGTGAAAAGGTAATCATCATAGCATATTCTTCCTGTCGGTTAAATTTCGCGTCTGTAGCACTTCATCTTCGTGGTGTAGCAATTTTAATGGTCATTAGTGTAATTTTACTGTTCAGTGCGTGAGTTGGCCTATCTGAGGAATGTGCTAGCGTCCTGTGGGTTTTATGCCAAGCGAGATCTGCTGCAGTGTGCCACCACCTGGTGGCACTGACGTAAATTTGTAGTTGAGTAGTATGAGCTATCTGTACACCCCGTGAACCGTGAACGTTGCTTGTCAAATCCGCATGTATTTGGCCCGTAAGGCAATTACGTCGCGCCAGTTGCATATGCGCAAAAGCTCCTTAACAAGTGCACAATTGAAGGTGTGCTCGCGACCCTGATGGCAAGTCTCACCGAGTCCAGAGGAGCAATGTGGCACAGTTCGGTAGATTTAGCGCCGTGTATTTCAGATTAGCGCAGCTACGTTAGATTTAAAAGCATTCAGAGAAAAGTAACCAATAAACCCGCAAATGGTTCAAATGGCTCTGAGCACTATGTGACTTAACTTCTGAGGCCATCAGTCGCCTAGAACTTAGAACTAATTAAACCTAACCAACCTAAGGACATCACACACATCCATGCCCGAGGCACTATTTGAACCTGCGACCGTGGCGATCGCTCGACTCCAGTACCGCACGGCCACTCCGGCCGGCGCAAACCCGCATAGTTAGGGTGTTCACGTGCCATTGTGCCCTTACATAGCAGCCGCCACTGTTCGTTGGTATTAAGTGATGCAACATTTCACATGAAACTGTATGTTCATACTGGCCTCACGATTACTTATACGATAGATTAAAGCAGATCTTCAGTGATTATATGTCATGCAATATTATCCTGCAATCCACTGAACTCGGCAAATAGTGCGTGTGCTTCTTTCCTGTGTAAAAACTGTATCACATGTAAAACACAAATGAGAGCATTATCTTTTAAATTCTGTGACCTAAATCCAAATATTTGTAATTTTATTTACAATTGTAACAGAATGTTCTGACTTATTTGTGATTTTTTTAAAATTCATTTTTCTTGCCTTGCCACACCTGGCGCCAGGGGATAACGTAAGGTTTGCGAGTATTTTCTGCTACTGTAAATAATTCACCTTTCCTTGACTGGTAAAAGACGAACGAGCACACTGCAAGAGTAGCAAATAAGATCCTTGACTATGTATTTAGTTTTGTATTTGGTTGACCTGTTAGGTAGTAATTTTTGCAGCATTGTTATTTGAGAATCTCTAGCGAGCAGTTGAGTTTTTCAGATAATGAAATCTGCTTTTTGTGAATCTGTGAGAAGTTATGTGGAATATTTTATGATGAAAATAAAAACTCATTTACAATACTTTCTCTATCTGTATACTATTCTCAGAACAATGAAGTGAAGGAAATCTTTGTCCCTCAGATAACTAATAAACTTACATGATTAGTGTTAATCTGATCTCTTTCTTTTCTTTACGTCACAAATAACACAACTGGTTGAAATGCTTGTAATTTTTTTTATATAATAAGAGGATTTTATATTTGTTACATTCTTCTTACATTGTGCTGTCTTTTTTGTCAATAGTCAAAGTTTGATATTTTCTGTGAAGTGAAACCCACCTCCATTACTCATATTGAAGTATTGATTATTGCATTCCACCTTACCCCCCACGAAGTCACATATTGTTTCTGATAAGCAAACAGAAAGAAATTAGTAGTGAACAGTTTATTTTCCTTTAGCTGCTGCATCTACTGATTTGTATTTGCTTTCGAGAACGTCAGTATTCCAGACACAAAAACAGCATGCTGAGAATCGGGTAAGTCACTTTTAATTTCAGGGCAGATCTCACCCTGCAGTCTTGACCAAACAGTGTGTAGTTGTGATTCTCTGGTTTCGTGCTAGCAAGCAGATCAGTTTGGTAATTTCAAAGAGTTATTTTCTTCGTAGTATAGCAGTATTTATTTTTGTGGATATTTCAAGTCAAACATTGCACCTCGTATCAGGCATTGTTCAGTATATACTTCGGTACTGAGATTTATTTACGTAGTTTTCACTGAGCGCGCAATTACTTTCTCTTGACGTTTAGTTAAATTAATTTCGTTTATTTCAAATTTTAAAGTTTTACTTCACGATACTGTTCACAGACGCAGCAAAGGGCCAATCAACAGACAGTTTTGCTCAAAAAGGAAATACGATATGTAAAGTGCATCATGTTACGAGAGGAGAAAATTCTGGAAATCAGTATGTCCAGTTTCGTCACACACAGACAATTTTTTACAGAGAGGTTATATAGCGAGTGAGCTAGCAACGTTAGGCTGTCACGCCAATACGCAACTCGCAACTGGTGCCAAGTTAGAGTGTCGCTGAGTAAGTTAAAATTAACTAAAAGTTTCTAGCTTTACTTAAGATGTAGTGTATTGAACTCAAACGAAACTTATTTAAGTACTTTATGTTCTGCGATGTTGTGCAGCAAATAACGCTTGATGTGGCCTTTATTTATTTATGCTTTTTACAGATATAATTTGCATTTGCTACGAAATATTGACAAATCTAGAACCATCGTGTTCAGTAATTTCCGACATAATGTCATGAATAACCATGATTTACTACGGTAATAAGTAGTAACTTTTATTAGCACGGTATAAGGCAGTGTAACTTAATAGAAGACTTTCCGTTTAAATATCGTTCCTAAGACAACAGTCGGATGTAAGCCCATCGATGTCTTACCCGTTGCAAAGGACAAATTACAGTGATGTGTTCCTAGATTTACGTCTGGAGAAGGCCAAATTGCTACAATATACACAGAATATTGGATCAAATTTTTATGACTTGGACAGGATGTAATACTTAACTTTTTAACAATCCGTGTCAACCGAAATACCATGTGCATTTATTACTACCACTGAATACTAACTTATCACTTGATAAAGTACAGCATTAAAAGTCTCTGTATTGAGACGTGCTGTCGTCTTAGGCGATGGCTGCATAATGGGGTGACCGGCACTCCGCTCCGACGTAAGCAAGATTGCTGCAGCAGAGGCTTAAGGAGCTTTTGATGGTGTGTATGAGCCGACTTCGCTCATTCGTCGCTGTGCATACTAGTGGTTTCGTCGTGAGGTGCGAACTTTGCCTTGAGACTTCGTTCTTCGGTCGACACCACATTACGTTCGTTAATTTCTACTTGTACAGTAAACCACTAATGACCATTTTGTATTGGCGACAGTTATTCAGTATTTGCCATGCAATTGTTACCAAACGGTTGAAAATTATGTTATACAACTAGAAAAAAAATTATTTTCACGTTTTATCTGTCGCAGATATAAAATAATTAAAGCACAAACAAAATGACCCAGATGCCACATCCTATTATATTAGCTAGGTGTTCTAACCTCTACTCACATGATTCACGCAATTTAAAGAAATTAATAGAAAAAGTTCTGCATGACAGTTTTCTGTTGTCCTAACCGCTAACAACCGTCACTTCTTCGAACTTTCCTGCCCACGTCCCGTTCAAGCCATTAATATGGAAAAAGTCCTACATGTCTTTCTTGCGCTCGCAGCGCCAGATTTGTATCTGGTGGCCAAAACCGGAGCTAATTTTTTTTCCAGCTTATATCGCTTCCGCATTAACGCGTTATCATGTCTACCAAGTTACCAGATGATACAATTGAGGAGGCCGGGTGTACATTTTTATTTTGAAATGAGGAGATGGCGCAGAAAACTAAACTGTGGCCAAAAGACTCATTACCTGAAAAAAGCTGTAACCTTGTTGTAAATAAGGGAAACATGTATTTACGTTAGACTGGCTAAGGTTTAGTGGGAACAGTTAATGGTCCTAAGTTTGCTGTGTACGTGTCTGATTGTTCTCTTTGTGCTGTCAGTGGCTAAATTGACGTGGAGTTATACGACGTATCAGATACACAATCTGTCAGAGTGGCAGGAGAACCTCATTTGATATGCATCCATCGCTATGTTACTGGGTTTAGCGGACGGCAACTTGTTAGTTTCGTTATTGCCAGGTGCTGATGGAAACTATCAGAATGTTTGCACGTCCGAAATTGGACAAAAATCGTGACTTCGCTATGTTCACACTCGAACAGTTAGCTGCAGTCGGAGTAGTGAAAGCATATAAAACAGTGTTTGATTAGTCGCTCAGTTAATTTACTGGACATAGTGTTGACTTTATTATTAAGAGTTGCTTACAGATTTTCAGCATCAGAGACGTCGACGAGATCCTCTATCCGTAAAACGACATGATTAACAGCGTCAGATTTGCATCTGGTGGCCAGAATTGGGACTGCTTTTTTCCCAGTGTAAATTGGTCGCGTATTAACGCATTAGCGTATCTACCACGTTTCACTGCCATACGATAACACCAGTCCACAGTGGACCTACGTGAGTGGCTACATTGTACTTATAACCACTCGGAATAATGGAAATTTTCAAATCTCCTACAGTTTCTCCACAGTCCATCATTCTTCCTCAAATTAATGCCAATGGTTGCTACTAGTAGCTTACTCTTATTGTGTAATATCCTTTTTGTCTCTGCTAGTCAAATGTCCATTCTGTTCAACAGATACTATAATTCTTGCCTACATTAAATGTGAATAGTGATGTCACCAGTGAATTTTGTCATTGATATCCTAACACCCTGAATTTTAATCCTACATCTGAAAGTCATTTTTTTTTGTCATTGCGTCTTCGATGAACACTTAATAGTATGGTAGTGAAACTGCAACCCCGCCTAAGCCACTTTTTAATCCAAGCACTCCACACTTGGCCTTCCATTCTTATTGTTCCCTTTACGTCATGCACAGTTTTTTTTAAGTTACACGTCCCATCTCTGTAACTTCTATTCTATTGTATGTCAACAGGGGATCTAGAAACGACGGAGAGGCTTCGTGCCCGCCGCAGCCACAGTGGTTCGCAACCCCACGACGGCTACCGCAATCCACTTCACCCCTCCGCCACCCCACACCGAACCCAGGGTTATTGTGCGGTTCGGCCCCCGGTGGACCCCGCAGGGGACGTCTCACACCAGACGAGTGTAACCCTTATGTTTGCGTGATAGAGTAATGGTGGTGTACGCGTACCTGGAGAACATCTGTGAGCAACAATCGCCGACATAGTGTAACTGAGGCGGAATAAGGGGAACCAGCCCGCATTCGCCGAGGCAGATGGAAAACCGCCTAAAAACCATCCACAGACTGTCCTGTTCACAGGACCTCGACCAAATCCGCCGGGCGGATTCGTGCCGGGGACCAGGCGCTCCTTCCCAGTCCGGAAAGCCGTGCGTTAGACCGCACGGCCAACCGGGCGGGCTCTCTGTAACTTCTCTTACACATCTGAATATGTCAAAAATCGTACTACAATCCGCGACGCAGAATATTTTTCGGGTTTTTCTTAGGTGATTAATTTTAAGAAGTTGTCCTGTTTTTTCTGCCGTCTTCCGACCATTAATACACAACACCGAGACTCCCACTGTGGTGTCATTAGCTTTCCAAAACCGAAGTGATGGTCGTCTTTCTTTTCCCATAGCCTGTATATTTTTATTGTCAGCAACATGGATGCCTGAGCTGTTAAGCTCATTGTGTTATAGTTCTCTCCTTTGTCTACCATAGAACTTCTAAAAATTTTTTGAGTGCTATATCAAAACCTTCCTTGTACCTTTAGTATGATCTGAGTCACTTGGAAAATCATCATCATACCTTTCGGTGCATGCATCAGTCAACTGATGGCATCTGCTCTGTTGCTCTGGTAACAGGCCTGAAGTAAATAAAGTTAATGCAGTCGCTAAACGAAAGTTTTTTTCAAAATTATGTCGTGTTATTCTGAAATGACGTCTTCCACATAGTATGTCTTGGCACTAACTCTGTACGTACTTGGAGCGCCCAGCCATTAACTGGAAAAAGTTGTATTTCAAGATAGATTTTGCGAGGAGAGAGGATTCGACAAAGGTAAAATGCTGCCTTCAGTCCTCGAATCAACTAATACCTAAACATACTGAGAACCATTTTTCTTTCTGACTCTCTTTTCCACTGCTCTCTTCTATCCAAATTTCTTTCAACGGAAGTGTTCCTCAAATTCGCAGATTTCAATCTTAACCCTGTCACCAATCCTGAGGACTTAACAAATGTGTACTCTCATGTCCGTAGTCCTCTTCACAGGTTACTCACATATCTATGGGATCTAAACCACGTACCAGTTGCTTCATCTGCAGCATTCAGAAATTGTTTTTATATGCTATACCTTTCCCTTTCCTACCTTGTGGGTGAACAAATGGTCGATCATTCTGCGTCTACCACGTAAACCAACACACCAACACTTACGCTATCCATTCATTTTCAGTATTCCGACGCCCACATCTCACAGTCTTACATCATTATAAGTCCAGTTTTACTATCTACAGTCACCGGTAAGGACGAATTTTATTTGTTGCTCGTATATAGTGTTGCAGGGAGAATACATGATTAATTTCTGGGTGGTGGAACATAGCACACAGAGTAGCTCCAACAATGGCTCTAACTTGGTTGCCCACCGAGTCTAACTGAGCTTAAATGACAGATAGCTTATACTTGTAAATCATCCAGTGCTGATTCTACTGTATGTTCAGAACACATCAATCGTAGGACCTTGCATGCCACTTTCTTGGCAACTCATGACCAGATGTTTTCAGTGCGTGAGAGATCTGGAGCATGTGATGGCCAGGGCAACATTCAAACATCCTGTCGAGAAGGGTGAGGACACCATAGGCAAAATCCAGTCTTCCGTTATCTTTCTGAAAGATGTCACTGCGACTTCAAAAGTCACCGCTTTCATCTCATAAAAAATATAGCATTTGCTGTTGAAATTATTGGCTATGAAATGCATAACTGATCGTCTACCCAAAGGCTGTTCATACCATCAGTATAGGTGTAGAGACTGTACCGCCATGAGTCATTTTATGTGACAACTTCCGCTTTCCTCGCGAAGTCCATACACACATATGTCTATTTTCATTTTTTGAGTCATTAGTCTTCTGACTAGTTTGATGTGGCCCGATACGAATTCCTCTCCTGTGCCAACCTCTTCATCTTAAAGTACCACTTGCAACCTACGTCCTCAATTACTTGCTGAATGTATTCCAATCTCTGTCTTCCCCTACAGTTTCTGCCCTCTACAGATTCATCTAGTACCATGGAAGTCATTCCCTGATGTCTTAACAGATGTCCTATCATCCTGCCGGTCTCATTGTTAGTGTTTTCCGCATATTCCTGTCCTCTCCGGTTCTGTGCAGAACATCCTCATTTATTACTTTATCAATCCACCAAATTTCCAACATTCGTCTGTAGCACAACAACCAAAATACTTCGCTTCTCTTGTGTTCAGGTTTTCCCACAGTACATGTTTCACTATCATACAGTGATGTGCTCTGAACGTACATTCTCAGAAATTTCTTCCTCAAATTAAGGCCTATGTTTGATACTAGTAGACCTCTCTTGGCCAGGAATGCCGTTTTTGACAGTGCTAGTCTTTTTCTGTTGTCCTCCTTGCTCCGCCCGTCTCTGCCAGTCCTCAGACAGAAGGTGAATGCCATTCTTTTCCAAATCATCGTGAATCGCTTCACTTTTCTTGATTTTGCTTCCTAGGTAGTAGAATTCATTAACCAACTACTTCGAGACCATCAATCCTGATGTTAAGTTTCTCGCTGTTCTCATTTCTGCTACTGCTCATTACTTTCATCTTTCTTCGATTTACTCCCAGCCATAAACTGCAATAAGAACCCGGTCTGCGAAAAACTCACGTAGCACCACCCCTGTGTCCAGTGTTGTTGAGAGCGCACCACTGTCGGTGAACCTCCTCCTGCTTACGCGTTAAAGGAAGTCGAATCAGTGTTCGCCTTGCTGATACGCTGTGGATCAACAGACGTCGTCACATTGTCCACAGGGATGCCTGTCTTACTGAAGGCAAGCGCATTTCCTGACAAGTTAAGTTACGTAGTTGTTGGACCCTGCACGGCCGAGTGAATAATATGATTGTCCGATAGGGCGCCAGTTGCTCGAAGCCGCCGAAATCTGTTCCGCGGTGCGTACTGCCCTACTGAACTCATCGATTCCCTTATTTACATGACAGTCGTGCAGTCGCGACTATCGTGACCAGCAATGTAGGGGAACGTCAAAGAACAGTACCGATAGGTCACGAACCCTCCCACCCTAATCCTGAGGAATTCCGTCGCGTGCTGGTAGACATTTTTGCTTCTTCCCTGAGTCATAACACGATTTTCTCAAGAACGATCAAAATTAAGCAACACTCAAATGCGTTTAATGAATGAGGCACCCGATGTATAATCTTTCTTTATGTACAGAATGGAGATGGCAGTTCTCATACTTCGGGCAGTTTGCTGAAACGCATACCATTTACTCATACGAGGGCTGATCAACATATATTGAGGATGATATTTTCACAGATGTTTATTACTCCATTTCAGTGTTTACATGGTCTTCCTCAAAGATCTCCCCTCGTACTCGAATGCACTTTTTATAGAATCTCTGCCAGTCCTCAGACAGAAGGTGAATGCCATTCTTTTCCAAATCATCGTGAATCGCTTCACTTTTCTTGATCATTGCTACAAATATCTCAATTTGAATGGCCCACAGCTTTGTCTTCAGTGATGGTAATTAAAAAATGATGCGGTGCAAGCTTGGGGCTATAAGGCGGCCACGGTACGCAGGTAATGCTGAGCTGAGCCAGAAACTGCATGACTTGATTTGCGACATGAAGCCACGCATTGTCGTGATGAGGTTGCCACCCAGTGCGATAAAGTACTGGTCGTTTCTTTGCTATGTGCTTCATCAGTTTAGCTAATACTCACACGTAGGTTGCTGCTGTAACTCCAGTGTGTGGGGGGATTGCATTCTAGTAAATCACTCCAAAATAGACCGAAAATGTGATCACTATCACTTACCCTGCAGATTGAACAGTTTTTGAATTTTTTCGTATTGGTTAACCAGCCGATTTCCACACTGTGCAGTTCGTTTTCCTTCAGGATCATAATGATACAGCCATGACTCATTACCGGTGGTAATCTATTCCAGAAACCCATCCTCTCCATCAGTTCACCGCTCGGACAGTCACACATAACCCATCTTTCCCTATAGCTCACCCCTATTTTTATGTGATTTTCTTTCCTTTGCTGGATCACTTTAATAGTACGGTGAAGTACATTAAAACTGCATCCCCATAAAGATAGCATCAGTATGATAGAAATCTCAAAAGGGAAGTGCAAAGGCTCATTCTAGATGTAGTGGGTCAGTGAAGTTAATACGAACAGCAGCAGGAAGTGGAAATAGTACAACGGGAGTAGGATTCCTCATGAATAGGAAGGGAGGGCAGAGAGTGTGTTACTGTGAACAGTTCAGTGATAGAGTTGTTCTTGTCAAAATCGACAGGAAACCAACTGCGACAACGGGAGTTCAGGTATACATTCCGACGTTACAAGCCGAAGATGAAGAGATAATATAAGGTTATTGAAAGGAAAACAGAGTACGTAAAGAGAGACGAAAATTTTTAGTCATGGGGGACTGGAATGCAGTTGTAGGGGAAGGAGTAGAAGAAACGGTTACAAAAGAATATGGACTTGGAACACGGATTGAAAGAGGAGAAAGACTAATTGAGTTCTATCATAAATTCGAGTTACTAGTAGTGAATATTCTGTTCAAGAATCACGAGAGGAGGAGGTATACTTGGAAAAGGTCGGGTGATACGGGAAGATTTCAGTTAGATTACATCATGGTCAGACAGATATTCGGAAATCATATACTGGATTGTAAGGCTTACCAAGGAGAAGACGTAGACTCAGATAACAATTCAGTAGTGACGAAGAGTAGGCTGAAGTCTTAGAGATTAGAAATGAATGAAATAAATTGGAAGTGCAGGGAAGCTAAGACGAAACGGCTGCACGAAAAATCTGAAGAAATCGAAAAAGAAACGATTGTTGGAAGGAGAGACTCAACAGAGCGGAAAGTCAAAACAACCTTCGGTAACATTAAAGCTGCGGTAGGAAGAATCAATATGCAAGGAAGTGGGTTACGGAAGTACCAAGGAATGATGAGATACGCTTGAAGTTCGCTAAGGCTATAGGTACAGCAGTAAGGAATAGCTCAGTGCGGGGTACAGTTGAAAAGGAATGGATATCTCTGAAAAGGACAGTAACAGAAGTTGGAAAGAAAGGAATGATGATTACAGCAGCTGTCTTGATGTTACTTCAGTCACAGCAGAAGCAGAAACACCAGACCCAACTTGCTTAAATCAGACAGTTCGGCATTTTGTAAAGTCCCTGAAGCACCTAAACACTGCTTCACGGGGCAGTGCATCTTCACCGTATGCTTGCTGCAGCTTTTCGTAAGTTTCAGTGGCTGTACGGTTTAAAATAACACAGGATTTTAATGCGCCACACTGCTCCTCTCTTGTCACCTCCGTTTCTTGGTATACGAATTGTAAAGAGCGTCTAAAAAATAGAGCATTATTATCAACCTAGTGATACGCGAGTCGTGCCCTCTACGGACATTATGGGTAAAAACTCGCTCTTTTCAAATATTTATGGTACACGTAGGAAATTGTCACCGAGGCTACAGGAAGAAAACGGTCTCAGTCTTTGGTTCAAATGGCTCTAAGCACTATGCGACTTAACTTCTGAGGTCATCAGTCCCTTAGAACTTAGAACTACTTAAATCTAACTAACCTAAGGACATCACACACATCCATGCCCGAGGCAGGATTCGAACATTGGACCGAAGCGGTCGCGCGGTTTGAAGCGCCTAGAACCGCTCAGTCGCAACGGCCGGCGGTCTCAGTCTTTCTTAGATTTATTCTCAATCCTTATTCTGTACCCATTAGACTGTTCATTCCACATCAGATCCTGTATTTCTCCTTCTCTTTCAGTGAGGATAGCAACGTCATCAGCGAATGTTATCGTCGATATTCTTTCACGTTGAATTTTAAATCCACTCTTGAACCTTTATTTCGGTCTTTCCTTCTTCGATGTATATATTGAACAGTAGGGGCGAAAGACTATATCCATGTTTCATTCTCGGTCTTCCATTCTAATTGTTCCCTCTTGGCTCTGGTACATATTGTATATTACCCATTTGTTGATCAGCCTTCGTAAAACCGTGTAGTAGCCGTATACGACGCTTGGTAGATATATAGGATGCCCATTAATAAACCGATACACTACAAGGACACATTCCTGACTGGAGATGGAAGAAAAAAGGTCCTACGAACTTGTGTCCGGAAATGTATCGTTGCCACAGTAGATGGCACTGAAGGATGAAAGTTTCTCTGACCACATTGCGTTTCTTTGTCCCACAGATGACGATTATGCATTTCCATTTGCTGCTCAAGTATAGACTGTTTCACTGGTGACGAGGGCTCACGAGAGAAACCCCAAAATTGTGATGGTCTGGTGCAAGAACCATCGACAAAATGCGTCCCATAGAGGGAAATCCGCTACTGACCATCCATACATTCGTTGCAGTAGTAACTGCCTTGCAGGATACACATAATCATACTTTGGTTTACACTACTTTGGCGGGCCACTAGCCTGGGGCTTGTAGTGGTCTTCGTCTCAGTATCCTGTAGCTATCCCAAAGCCAGGTAAATCAAGAGACGATGCCCAGAACTATCGTCCGATATCGCTGCTGTTTTTCAAACTATATGAAAGTCATATCTTGAATAAAATAGGATCACAGCTAGAAAGCCAAATCATTCCAAAACAAGCAGGATTCAGACCCGGTAAGTCTTGGACTTGGCAGGTCTTCTGCCTAACACAGTACACAGAGGACGGTTTCGAGAAGGGAGAAAAAACTGGCGTCGTATTTGTCGACTCATCAGCAGCATACGACACAATAAACCACAAAATGATGCTGGGGAAAAATTTTAAGAATGACGGGAAAGTACCGTCCTACTGAAGTTGTGAGATCACCGATGTCCGACAGAAGATACTATGTGGAATTTCAAGAGCAAGGAAGAATTGGCTCGCACAAGGTAATATTTTGTCCGCTCTACCTTTCAATCTGTATACAAATGACCAACCAGTCGGACCAATGACTAAAAGTTTTATCTATGCTGATGATGTAGCCATTGCCTGCCAATCCAGATCAATCAGACAGATCGAGAGGAACCTAAAAGATGCCTTAGAAGTACTAACTGAAATTAAACCGGGAACTAGCTTCGACCGAATCCAGTAAATAGCAAATTTATTTATTTCATCTGAACAATAAGGAAGCAAACAGGGAATTACAATTGGAATGGAATTCAGTTAAACTTAAACACTGTCCAAACCCAGTTTATCTTGGCATCACGTTAGATCTAACATTGTCTCACAAGAAATATGTAGAAAACACTAGATCGAAAATGGTTCAAATGGCTCTGAGCACTATGGGTCTCAACTGCTGTGGTCATTAGTCCCCTAGAACTTAGAACTACTTAAACCTAACTAACCTAAGGACATCACACACATCCATGCCCGAGGCAGGATTCGAACCTGCGACCGTAGCAGTCGCACGGTTCCTGACTGCGCGCCTAGAACCGCGAGACCACCGCGGCCGGCAACACTAGATCGAAAGTCAACACACGGAACGGATTAATCCGCAAACTTACCAACTCACACTAGGGACCAAATCCTAAAATTCTACGTGCATCATCCCTGGCATTATATTTTACTCCAGTCGAATATGTATGCCTCGTATGGAGAAGATCGACACATGCCCAGAAGCTAGATGCAGCACTGAATGACCCATGTCGATTGATTACGGGATGCTTGAAGCCTACAGACCGCAATCTCATGTGTTGTCGAATAGCCCCCCCCCCCCCCCCTGCCCAACAGATCAGACGACAAACGTTGGCGATGGCCGATCGAGCAGGCAGTGCGAAGATAGAAGACATCCCCCGTACGCACGTCAGCAAGCGGTGGCAAGACATAAATCTAGGAAAGATTTCATAAAGGTTGAACGTTCACTAAACGAAAGTCAACCTACAACCAGAGAATCAACGTGGAAACAAAAATTGGGTAAAGGAGGCCTCAAAAGTCTGGAAGAGCCTAAATGGACTTAGGTGTCAAATAGAAAAATCAAAGGATAAACTTTTAAAGTGAAGATAAGCCGAAGAAGAGCCCTGCCAATGTGGTGGAAAACAAAAGATGACACGCCTGTTTACCTGTCCATCCTTGCTGTCCCCATGCTCTTTTAAAGACCTGTGGTTGGCCAACGCCGCTGCAGTGAAGTATACCGAACTGGAGATAGACATGAGCCTTGCTATAGACAATAATGACGACTAAAAGATATGTGAAATCCTGAATATTTATACACTAATAGCCATTAAAATTGCTACACCACGAAGATGACGTGCTACAGACGCGAAATTTAACCGACAGGAAGAAGATGCTCTGATGTGCAAATGACTAGCTTTTCAGAGCATCACACAAGGTTGGCGCCGGTGGCGACACCTACAACGTGCTCACATGATGAAAGTTTCCAACCGATTTCTCATACACAAACAGCAGTTGACCGGGGTTGCTTGGTGAAACATTGTTGTGATGCCTCGTGTAAGGAGGAGAAATGCGTACCATCACGTTTCCGACTTTGATAAAGGTCGGATTGTAGCCTATCGCGATTGCGGTTTATCGTGTCGCGACATTGCTGCTCGCGTTGGTCGAGATCCGATGACTGTTAGCAGAATATAGAATCGGTGGGTTCAGGAGGGTAATACGGAACGTCGTGCTGGGTCCCATCGGCCTCGTATCACTGGCAGTCGAGATGACAGGCATCTTATCCGCATGGCTGTAACGGATAGTGCAGCCACGTCTCGATCCCTGAGTCAACAGATGGGGACGTTTTCAAGACAACAACCACCTGCACGAACAGTTCGACGACGTTTGCAGCAGCATGGTCTATCAGCTCAGAACATGGCTGCGGTTATCCTTGAAGCTGCATCACAGACAGGAGCGCCTCCGATGGTGTACACAATGACGAACCCGGGTGCACGAATGGCAAAACGTCTTCTTTTCGGATGAATTCAGGTTCTGTTTACAGCATCATGATGGTCGCATCCGTGTTTGGTGACATCGCGGTGAACGCACATTGGAAGATTGTATTCGGTATCTCCATCACGCCGATGGTATGGGGTGCACTGGTTACATCTCATGTTCGCGTTGAGGGCACTTTGAACAGCGGACGTTAAATTTCAGATGTGTTACGACCCGTGGTTCTACCCTTCATTCGATCCCTGCGAAACCCTACATTTCAGCATAATAATGCACGACCGCATGTTGCAGGTCCTGTATGGACCTTTCTGGATACAGAAAATGTTCGACTGCTGCCCTGGCCAGCACATTCTCCAGGTCTCTCACCAATGGAAAAGGTCTGGCAATGGTGGCCGAGAAACTGGGTCGTCACAATACGCCAGTCACTACTCTTGGTGAACTGTGGTACCGTGTTGGAGCTGCATGGGCAGCTGTACCTGTACACGCCATCCAAGCTCTGTTTGACCCAATGCCCAGGCGTATCAAGGTCGTTACTACGGCCAGAGGTGGTTGTTCTGGGTACTGATTTCTTAGGATCTATGCACTCAAATTGCGTGAAAATTTAATCAAATGTCACTTCTAGTATAATATGCCGGCCGCGGTGGTCTCGCAGTTCTAGGCGCGCAGTCCGGAACCGTGCGACTGCTACGGTCGCAGTTTCGAATCCTGCCTCGGGCATGGATGTGTGTGATGTCCTTAGGTTAGTTAGGTTTAAGTAGTTCTAAGTTCTGGGGGACTGATAACCACAGCAGTTCCCATAGTGCTCAGAGCCATTTGAACCATTTAGTATAATATATTTATCCAATGAATACCCGTTTATCATCTGCATTTCTTCTTGGTGTAGCAGTTTTAATGGCCAGTAGTCTATGTGAATATATGAATATTTTTGAGTTGTATTTGTAGCCTATAGTCTATTAATTATTTTCAGATGTAGCTGAGACACGATAAAATAAATAAATAAATAAATAAATGTCCTGTAGAAATAAGTTCTCCAAATCTCGTGTACTCACAGTCCACCGCATCCTGCACATTCGTTTGAAATGACCCGTGATCACACCAACACCCAAACAGGGCTTGAAATTTGTGTGATGTAGTTGCTGTCTGTTAGGGTACTTGTTTTGTTATAGCCGCGCTGCCTCACGATCGTCTCTATCCGCTTGACCGTACACAAACACCATCTCGGTTGGTTCCCGACATTAATACCAGACCATTCTGCTGCCTACAGTACGCTGCGTCAATCAACAAACTGCAACATACAAGGGAGATACGGTACGTGGTCAGAGGAACTTTCATTCGTCAGCTCCGAATACCATAGCAACGATGCATTTTCGTACACATATACATAGCAGATTTCTCCTTCATTTCCAGTCAGGAATCCGTCCCTAGAGTTTTTAATACTGTCCACGCTGTATGTGTAGGTAAAATTGTGTAGACAATGGAGAAATGCACGTGGATAGCAGGAACTGACAGCAAACTGAAAGAGGGCTGGCAGCTGGCAACCAGCCGCTTCGCTCCGCTGGACGCGGTGCGGTGCGGGGCGGCGCGAGATCGCAATCTTTTAAATGAGTCCCCTTATAACTTGGGCCGGCCGCCATGCTTCCCGGCTGGCGGGAGACGCCGGATAATGGTCCGCTCCCTGGGGAGGCGCTGGACGCGCAGCCGCGCCAAACACGGCGGACAAAAGTGTCGCCCACCCCACCCCACCCCGCGCTTTTAATTATTAACAGGTGCAACCCCCCGCACGTGCCGACACACCCTTACGCTCAGCCAGCCACTACAGTTTCACCCTCGCCCAGCCGTCTGTAGGGGGTTGCAGGGCGGGTGTCGGTGTGCACCGCTCTGAAGCTCGTTACGACACTTTCCTCACTGCGAACAGTAGCAAAACCGAACGGTCTGGTTTTATGTCGTCATCGTGTTATCCAGAATCGGGGAAGTCTGATAGTCCATATTTAAATCTGACAGTCGCCAAAAACACCCTAACTGGTAGAATTTTGGCACAGGTTTTATATTAGCGTATTATAAAAATTAAGGATGTGTTAGATGACTTTCAGTTTGGCTTTAGGAAAGGTAACGGCGTCAGAAAGGCAATTCTGACGTTACATTTGATAATGGAAGCAAGACTAAAAAAAAAAAAGAATCGGGACACGTTCCTAGGATCTCTCGATCTGGGAACAGCGTTCGATAGTGTGGAATGGTGTAATATATTCGGAAGTCTGAGAAAAATAGCGGTAAGATATAGAGAAGGGTGGGTAATATACAATATGTACAAGAGCCAAGAGGGAACAATAAGAATGGAAGGCCGAGAACGAAGTGCTCGGATTGAAAAGGGTTTAATACACGGATGTAGTCTTTCGCTCCTACACTTCAATCTATACATCGAAGAAGCAATGATGAAAATAAAAGAAAGTTTCAAGAGTGGATTTATAATTGAAGATGAAAGGATATCGAAGATAAGATTCACTGAGTGGAATGAACAATTTAATGAGTACAGAACATGTATTGAGAATAAATCGAAGGAAGACGAAAGTAATGAGAACTAACAGGAATGAGAACAGCCAGAAACTTAACGTAATGATTGGTGACCACCAAGAAGACGAAATAAAGGAATTCTGCTATCTAGGCAACAAAATAAGCCAAGACAGACGGAGCAACGATGACATCAAAAGCAGGCTAGTACTGGAGAACAGGACATTCCTGGCCAAGAGTCACGCGTCAAACATACTTGTTAATTTGAGAACGAAACTTCTGATAATGTATGATAATGTACGTTTGGAACACAGCAGTGTATGGTAGTGAAACATGGCTCTTGGGAGACCAGAAAAGAAAAGAATCAAAGCCTATGAGATGTACTGCTCCAGAAGAATGTTTAAAATCAGGTAGACTGATAAAGTAAGAAGTAAAGAGGTTCTCTCCAGCATTACCGAGGAAAAGAATACATTGAAAACACTGAAAAGAAGAAGGGGACAGATGACAGGACATCTGTGAAGACGTCAAGGAATAACTTTTATGGTACTAGAGAGAGCAGTAGAGGCTACAAACTGTAGAGGAAAACATAAATTGTAAAAAAAAAAATGGCTCTGAGCACTATGGGACTCAACTGCTGTGGTCATAAGTCCCCTAGAACTTAGAACTACTTAAACCTAACTAACCTAAGGACAGCACACAACACCCAGCCATCACGAGGCAGAGAAAATCCCTGACCCCGCCGGGAATCGAACCCGGGAACCCGGGCGTGGGAAGCGAGAACGCTACCGCACGACCACGAGATGCGGGCTAAATTGTAAAACATCCAGCAAATATTTAACGACTTAGATTGCAAGTACCACTCAGTGATGAAGAGGTTGGTACAGTCACAATACTGATGACTCCAAAACATTTGTGATCTATTTCCTCTGTAGCAGTGAACATGGATTCTGCAGACAAGTCTGTAGCTACATAATATTCAGAATGCAGTAGATACTGGCAACCAGGTAGAGGACTTCTTCCTTGACTTCCAGAAGGCATTCGCTATGTTCCATACTGTTGTCTGAAGAACAAAGAACGAGCGGACAGAATAACAGACCATCTCTGTGATCAGTGCAACCTATAAAATTGAGAAAATTTAAAGAACCGGCATCTGAAGCTGACTGCAGGACTATTCTGTAGCCACCAACATACATTTTGCCTAAGGAACACTAAAAAAGATATGAGAACTTAGGAATGTATGGGGGTATATAGACAGCCTTTTCTTCCTTGTTCTATTTACAAGGGAAAGGAAATGACTAGTAACGGTACATGGTACCCTCCGCCTCGCACCATATAATGGCTTGAGAAATATGTATGTAGATGTAAATACACTATAGTACATGGTAATTAACCTGTAAGACAACAACACATAATAAGATACAAACTGTTATACATTTACTGTGGTTTTACCGTTGCAACAAAATTGCTCTTATATTCTTTTCTAATATAAACAGAAATAAACTGTAAAGATAAAGTTAGGTTTATTCAGAAAATATAATTACCTTTATTATAAACTGCAAAACTGAATTATTGCCATTGAAAAATGTTATGGTTGTATTTTGTGTTTCCATAATTTTCTTGAAAAATGAAAAACATTTGCAACATTAACCATTAATCATTTATAAATTGCCGTGATATGAACTATCGATTTTCCAGCATTAATACCTTGTATTACAAAACATAAGTCCTGGATCACTTTTTGTATTTTCTTTGTTATTTTCTCGGGTGGATAAAGTAGTCTAGAATTGTTAATAATGGTGACATGTTTCATTCTAACGTGTTTCAATCAGTGGAAAGAAGTTGAAAGAAGAAAAATCCTTTTTTTCAACAATACAACAACTGTAAATCGTCTTTTCGTAGTTTGGGTAGGTTCTAACTCAGTTCAAGTACACTATCTCACTCATACCTCATGGCTAGCTGACTAGAACTTACTTAGAAACTACCAAAACATCCTGCTATAGTCCACTTTTCAGAACTAACTCAATTAATTTTATTTAAATTACTTAGAAAAATTAATAAAATTGGATATTTTTTCACATCACATTCATCAATTTTAAAAAAAAAATTCATTCTAAAGGTGAGCATAAAAAAATTAAATTTATTACCATTTTACAAACAAGTCCAAAATTTTCACATTGTGAGTACAGTGTCATGGAATTCATTATTTCAATTTTTAAGTTTCTTCATCCCTTTATATTTCATTCTCATCTGTTTGTTTTCAGTAGACTGAAAATCTGAATAAGTAATTAATTGTAAACTTATATTTGGTAAAATAATTTTAAAGTCATTATTAAGCTCAATATCATTTTTTTCTGCATCTAGTACATAAATATTCACATACAGTAACATTATACAAAAAATTTGTCTCTAACCCAGTTAGCTTTTTAATCTCTTTCGATACACTTACTTTGCTGAGCTTTATGATTAGGGTCACCATTTTTATAGAAAAAATTTTATTAGATTTTTTTTCATAATTTGTAAAAAGACTACTTGAACATTCTTAGAATGTGTAGTGTCCATATGGTAATATATTTATTTCTTTTTCCAAAACATATCTTTTGTCAACATGAGGGTTCAACACTTTCTGTTATTTCAACTGTGTGTATTTGGTGTTTTTCACTTCAAATCATATTAATTCTGCTGTACTGTTCCCTATTGTTAAACAAACTATCGTTATAATCTTCCAACTTATTCTATTTTTGACAGTACATTTCTTAACTCCCTTAGACTTTTTCTATATTTTACCACAAACTTTATAAGCATATATTTTTGCTCTCAAACCAGAATATTTTCCATAATTTTTTCATTACAGTCATTTTTCATTTCTCTTACAGCTTTCTTGTAACTTGTGGAAAATCATAAATATTATTTTCAGTATAATTGCTAGTATCAAATTTATCAATTTAAATTTCATACCTTCATAAAAATCTTCAGTCTGTATGTTATAGATATAACTATTTGTATCTTGATAATACAACTCAATATTTACTTAATACTTCGGTTTCATTGTTCTATAATGAAAATTGTACATCTGTTCTTAAGATAAATCAGCTATACTCATACCAACATGGATGGGATTATTAAATGTGATATTTGTCTCATTCATGAATAGCAGCAACATTCTCATTAAACATAGTTCTTGCTTTAAAGTTTGGCTTTTCTATTCATTTATGACATTTTCCTCCATCTGAGATTAATATTATATTGTAATATCTTTGCATATATTTATTCAGAAAATACAACATCATTGTTTGAGCAATCTGAGGTAACATTCACATGATATTTATAAGTAAGGACTTCACTGTTACTACAATAATAAATAATTATTGTCAGTGATATAATTTAATATTCTGTGAAAACCTGTGTCTCAGACAGTACCTATGGAAAAAGATAATGAAAATCTCCATCTTTTGTTATCTATGATTCTTCTAGAATAATTCTTCTTCTTGTTCAAACTGTTGTCATGATCAGACGTGATTGATGTCTTGTAGCAATGAGGTCAGTAAAAAACTGCATTTTGGTACTAGTGTAATAATTGAAAAATAGTGTTTATGTCATTGAAAAGAACACTGCAACCTAACCGCATGCCACATTGGCATCCAACATGGGACCACGATACACATCATTATTGTAATTCTTTACAGGTGTAGCGTACAATAACAAAATATTAATATTTATGTTATTTTCTTTTCATGTATCAGTCTGAGACGCATTAATTACAGTATGTATGTGTATGTCATCTGAAATGTTTCGAGAAACAGTAAAGAACAATTGACCTGTGCTGCCCATGAACAGCTGAAAAAAGGTAGGAACAAATGTTGATGTTTATGGTTTACACGCACACACCAGCTTACGAGCAAGCACCACACATAATTGACTTTGGTTGAGTGTGTGCTCTTAAAAATTAGCACCACTTCAGTTACAGTGACAGCAGCCTTAAGTAGCAGTGCTTCAGTATTCTTTCTGTGAATGTAATATCTTTTAGATATTTTGTGCACACATTTCATCCATTTTGCTATTGTTATTTGTGTATGTGTTAGTTGTTAGGTATTTTGTCAGAAATATTGTTGTTGTCAGTGATATACGTGTTATTGTTGTTGTGGTCTTCAGTCCTGAGACTGGTTTGATGCAGCTCTCCATGCTACCCTAGCCTATGCAAGCTTCGTCATCTCCCAGTACTTACTGCAACCTACATCCTTCTGAATCTGCTTAGCATATTCATTTCTTGGTCTCCCTCTACGATTTGTACCCTCCACGCCGCCCCCAATGCTAAATTTGTGATCCCTTGATGCCTCAGAACATGTCCTACCAACCGGTCCCTTCTTCTTATCAAGTTGTGCCACAAACTCCTCCCCAATTCTATTCAATACCTCCTCATTAGTTATGTGATCTACCCATCTAATCTTCAGCATTCTTCTGTAGTACCAAATTTCGAAAGCTTCTATTCTCTTCCTGGAGCAAAGTGAATGATGGAGGGCAAGGCGAGGAAGCGTCGGCTGCCAGCTGTTGTTGGTTTTGCAACAGCTGGAACAACAAGTTCTGCTGATGCTGTTGAAATTTCCACTGTTTTTCTAGCGCTGCTGTTTTTTGCAGTTGTTGTTGATGTTGTAGGTGCCACAAATTTTGAAACGCTGGATCCGTGCTTCACTGGAATAGCTGCGTAGACAGAACACAGCTTATAATCACTTACACTGGCGGTAGTGCAGAGACCAGGCCATGTCGGCTGATGACGGCGGGGTACACGAAGCGCGGCGGGGAATCCCAGTCTGTCTCAGTTAGTAAACTTATCACAAGTGCCAGCGTCACTACGTGGAAAGACAACAGGGGGCGGAAAGGAAAGAATCAGAAGACGTTAAACACTAATCTTGTCCTCCCTCGAAGAATCAGGAACTTGCGTACAGTCCAAACTCCAGTTACATTACGCTTTCAGTTGACGCACATAAACAAGCAGGCTTATATGTATAGTGTGAATATTTTGTTGTGTATGATTAATTATGAAAGGGATACGGAGCGTACGGTGAATTTCGTGGTAAATTATTTTGGGTTCTTATAGTTTTCTTATTTTGCTGTGGTTATTATTTTTTAGTATGACGAGATAATCGTTCTCACTTTGATATCATTTCTAGAAGTAGGCTTGTCAAGAAGTGTAATGCGAGAGCGGATCAAAGGTATATCACGTAGCAGGCTGTGTTATGTGTGTACTATCAGACGGTGCGAGTCTCGTCTTTCGAGAGGAGGAAGCAAACTGATACGGATTACTGTTCCCCTGGGGGCGTTACACCGACGACGACCATGCTGTGTGCCGTAATTCTGGCAATGCTACACTTCTTCAGCGCAATACGGTAGACGCCGGGTGAATCAGTAACTCGAAGGAGGCATACCGGGGAAGTCGAACTAACCGGCCAATTTTGGTCACAGATCCTGTGTTACAACGCGTGGGTAGTAAGGGGTGAGGTACGGAGGCTGGAGATTTTCACCGAATTACATCTTGAGGCCGAGAGGAAGGGGCCACTGGACGAAGTATGGGGACCAAGGGTTGTGTCTCTCCTATGAGCTGCTACGGGAACAGTTAATCAAAGTGCAGATATGGTGCAACACACATTACAGGGTCAAAAAGGCTATGGTTCACGCACGTGAGAAATCGTCAAGGACAGTCTTTGGGTCTGAAGGTGCTGACGATATGCTGTTCAAATTGTTCAAATGGCTCTAAGCACTATGCGACTTAACATCTGAGGTCATCAGTCCCCTAGAACTACTTAAACCTAACTAACCTAAGGACATCACACACATCGATGCCCGAGGCAGCATTCGTACCTGCAACCGTAGAAGCAGTGCGGTTTCGGACTGAAGCGCCTAGAAACTCTCGGCCACAGCGGCCAGCTGACGATATCTGGGAACTCAATGGTACACTGGGACAATTGAAAGAAACGACCTACTGGAATTGAGCTGTTAAAGAGTGGCATAGCACATAACTAACGGATCTGGAGCAGGCTGTGTTAAATAATAAATAGACCGCAGGAATTGACTACAGAACTAACAGGGTATGTGGAAGCAACCACGGGCGCAGTGATTCGGGTTTCGAACATGATACAGACCGGGCTGGATCTTTTAGATGCTAGAGTTGCAGTAGTGGCACTCCTATTGTCACTCGTTCATAACATCGGCAATGCTAGAGCTGAAGTTGCAGTATTACAAGAGGCAATACGCCATGCAGTACGTGGAATATTGAGACCGACTCTGGTACCTCTGGGACAATTCCTGGTTGACTTGCATAAGGTCCAATGGAAACTAACAGCAAAACTGGAACACATAGTTACACCAAATGAGTGGAACTTGTCGTTGTTCTACCGCGTAGCAACAGTAGGAATTAGCACCGAAAGAGTCAGACTTCATATACTACTTCAGCTTCCGGTAGGAAATACCAGTGTATGGTACGAGTGTTTTTCAGTCGATCTCTACATATAGGCGAAGTTATGTGCTGATGTCAGCGGGTGAAATCAATAGTTCTTAGATTGACTGGATCACGGTATGCCTGATCCAGATGGTCCATATCGTCACCAAAGCATGCGAGGTACAGTTACTTTTAGGGAAGCAAACGTAGAGGATACCTAAGGGATATCCCGACACCACACCCTTCCTTCCAAATCGCTAGCATGCACTGAGTTTACTCCTTCTACGTACCCAAAATTATTACTGTTACGACAGGGGTCAATCTAATGGCGGAATGAGGTTAGAATTACGATGTTTTTGGTTGCTGATTAATGGTACAACCTGTGACACTCCAGGAACTGTTTATCGTCTTCGACTATGAGTCGGACCACTGTAACAAATCTGTCACACCCCTTATTCTAATGGTCGAAAAACTATTGGGTACGACTAACTCAGAACCTAAATTACCCAAACAGTACCTTGAAACCTGTCCATCTCCAATCCTTGGGTGTACTTATATCCACGCAAAAGGAAAGTTCTTACGCTGAGCCGATGAATCAGCACGTACTGCCAAAACATGATCAGAAGTGCAATGAAATCATGAGAATGAGTGTCTCAGTATCTGGTACCATTGTGGTTGTGACCCTACTTTGTGTAACCTGCGTGTAGTGTAGGCGGAAGACTGACCAGCCAGTTTAGCTCCCAGTACATCAATTAGTAGCAGACTCAGTCATTGTTAGGAAATAGCACTGAAGACAATGATCGATGCGGTTCTCGCTCAGTTATACAGATAGAAGCAGAGAATATTGTATATTTATGTCAACTCATTAAATATGTGCTAAGATCCTTTTTTTTTCAGAAATGTAAACAGGTCACAATCGAGAGACCATATTTCTCATATTTCTCGAAGAGGAGTACTGTAGCACAGCTTTGTCCAGTGTAACAAACGTATCCTTTATCGCTTCAGCAAAACGTCATAAGGAGAGAAGATACTTTTAGCATGATAATCAGATGCCATGTAACAAGAGCGTGTATCCATCATGCAAGAACACTTATTCAGTATGCCGATAATGCAGATGTTAGCCAACATCTCTTAGGTATTTTTAACCAGATGCCAGCAGAAAACCGCTACGTTATTATTATGGGTAACATTTCGAGTTACACTGCAGCGATCGCCATTACAAATCACCAAACAAGAACAGTGGCGCGTCAGTAGTAAGTAACTGGGTATGAAGTTAAGTGTCCCTGAGATGATAATAATGAATAATTATTTTCACTAAGAACTGCGTAGAGTAAATTTCTCACAATATGCTTGCATTATGAGCCTTTGAAATTACACTGTTGACAAGTTTTTTGCAAAACAGGTCTTGTGTGGCTGTCCGTGGGGGTAGCATCTTCCCTACCAGAAGGACACCTTGAGAAATGGTTGGAAGCACGCCTTTGGCGACGCAAGGATTGCTCCTCACTCCACGTTGTACAAAGCACGACTGAATATATTTTCTACAGAGAAACAGAAAAATGCTATTAATGAACGTGGGCCGCTCCAGTCATTCTCGACACACCAGTACGTGAACAAATCTTAGATTTATCACAGACATGTCTCTTAGTACACACAAGAGCAACGACGTGTCTCAGTGTGGCACGTGCTTCTCTGGTGCGGGTCAGCAAGCCACCTGGGGCACCGGTATTTGTTTTACGAACCTCCTCACTCTGTCTATAACAAAAGGAAAGATATTCACCTATTTGGAGAGACCCTACCAGGCGACGCCATAAGCCAGTGCCACAGTCTCCCATATCACGAGAATTCTTTTTACCTTGGTCTAAATTGACAAAAGGCCATCCGCTGGCCGTGGCTTAGCCCTTATCTTCCTAGATCATTTTTTTCTCACACTCTGTCCCAGATGCAGATGTTGTGGTCTTCAGTCCTGAGACTGGTTTGATGCAGCTCTCCATGCTACTCTATCCTCTGCAAGCCTCTTCATCAAATAACTACTGCAACCTACATCCTTCTGAATCTGCTTAGCGTATACATCTCTTGGTCTTCCTCCACGATTTTTACCCTCCATGCTTCCCTCCAGTACTAAATTGGTGATCCCTTGATGCCTCGGAACGTGTCTTATTGCCTGATCTCTTCCTGTAGTCAAATTGTGCCATAAATTCCTCTTATCTCCTATTCTATTCAGTACCTCCTCATTTGTTGCGTGATCTACCCTTCTAATCTTCAGAATTCTTCTGTAGCACCACATTTCGAAAGGTTGTATTCCCTTCTTGTGTAAACTGTTTATCTTCCATGTTTCACTTCCATACAAGGCTTCAGTCCATATAAATACCTCCAGAAAAGACTTTCTGACACTTAAATCTATACTCGAATTTAACAGAGTTCTCTACTTCAGAAACGCTTTCCTTATCATGGTCAGTCTACGTTTCATATCCTCTGTTTTCAATTTTTCCTTTTTTTTTAAATTAACTCCATCCGCAACATACTTTCCAGACAGTATTCACATATGCCACTGGATGTAACTACAAAATTATATCGTTGTACGACACACTGTTCAAGAGATGTGACATCATACATGACAGCTCAATTCTTTGAGGAGTCAGGGTGGGGGGAGGGGGCGGGGAGGAGAGGAGGGGAGTGGGTTACCACGCAGCCATGTTTGATTCTCACTGGTTGAGCTAGACTGGCAGCAGTTAACACTCTGGGTTTGCTTTCAGGAGCGTGCCCGCTTAAATCCCCTAGCAGCGGTCCACATATAGGTCTTCCATAATCACTTTAGACAAATTTCAAGATGTTTTGTTTGAACACGGCCGATTTCCTTCTTCGTCCTTTTCGAAACTGATCCAAAGCGCCGTCTCTAAAAACCTCCTCGTCAACGGAACTTCAGACATTAATCTTCCTGTAAATCTGAAAAATTTACTTTAGAAAAATATTCAGTGTTTGCGGGTGACTGAAATTTCAAAGGTTAACAATAAACGCGTTAGTGATTATAAGCTGTTGGCAGTACCGAGTTAAAATTCCGCACAAAGTACTTCCATAGAGTTAAAGAGTCTCACGAGAAAAATTTACAAATTCTAGACAGAAAATAATAGAAAATCGAAAATATAGGTATTCCATATGGTTAACAAATATATATACACAAAATTAAATAAAAGATAGACATTCTTGTGACAAATAAAAACTCTAAAATGTTAGTTAAACTTCGGATAAAAAAATATACATGAAAAAATCAGAAATATCCTAAATTAGGTCCACAAAAGTGGCGAATCTATAAATATTGAGAAAAGATTAAGCGCAGACATAGAGTGAATGAAAAAATTCATAATACATTAATACAGTTGAGAATAAATACGTGAGTCACTAGACAAAGCAAAATATTTGGTGGCACAACAACATTGACGAGGTATGTATCAAGAACTATCCAGGTGACAGGAAATACTTGGTTTGTCGAACCTTTCAAACGTACGGATACGCAGGGAAAGGTACTGATTTAGCATCCTCCACAGTCTTAAAAATCGGGAAGTATCCTGATTCGCTTGTATTAAGATTGTAACCATAATTATTTGTCGCGTTGTAGAAATTCACAGCAATTATATCGCCACGCCTCATGTTCATTTCCTCTGCCGACCTTGCTGAATGTTGCAGTATAACTCTGTAGAGACGCAGTTTCCGCATCCCTGTAAACCCGTAGTCCCAGTCCAGAGAGGTCACACGCGTTGATGCATCTACGTGCAGTGACTGCATCATCTCGTACACAAGGCGACAAATCTGGAACACAAAGACACTAAAATATAATCTGAACTTTCTAAGCTTTCTCAGAAATCTGTATTTAGTACTGTTAATGTCATAGCTTTAGTGAACTTCATCGTTACCTTGTCTAAATAAAGATATTTCAGGTTCCAAACCATAATTTACGAACAGTTTTTCAGATTTTTATACTTTTTATATTACACCAACGTTAGTGGAGATCTTAATGATTAAATCTCAAATAATTTATCATACATTGCAAACTTTCGCAAAATGTGTTACCCGAAAGCATGATATACAGCAGGGGTAAGTAGGTAATCTCAGGTCTTCTTGAAAGACACAATAAACAATACACAAACATTTATTTCAATGTTAAAGAGGAAGTAAAACTATTAATTACGTATTAATAATTACTGTAGACATATATACCGTTAGTTACCCGTTCGAAACTTAAATGTACGTGACTGGATTCTACTGCTATGAGCTGCTTCTGTTTATCCTGCATCGCAAGAAGGTACTGCATTTTATGTCAATGTGGCCTCTCAGGTTTCGGAACCAGTGTGTGAGAAATATTTTTACTAGGAAGCGCAAAACAACACTCTTAAGCGTCTGTTAGCCCACATCATCTTCTGGCATTTGGGATGGTGACGGGGAGGGTGGGAGGGGGAGGGGGTGGGCGGGGGGGGGAGGGATTGGGAAGACGGGCGAGACTCAGTACTAAAACAAATACCTGATAACGTCTCCGAAGGCATAATCTGCTGATATATGTTGGAAAATTGTATACCATAACAGTTAACTTCCTGAAATTGAGAAAATTTTGAGCTCTTTACAAATCTATGACAGCTGATAAGAAAAATGTTTAGTTACGGAGACAATCAATACCTTGAGCACCTGGACCAAAGTGGCATATAATTTATGAGGACACAATAGAAGCTACTAACTGCACGCACACACACACACACGATTACGCACACGCACACACACACACACACACACACACACACACACACACACACACTCATGCACCACATACTTATCATGTGTGTGTGTGTGTGTGTGTGTGTGTGTGTGTGTGTAGTTTGCAACTTCTATTGTGATCTTATGCAATGTTACAGAAAATTATAGTGCCGCTTCACTCATCGCATGTAATTCTCTAGCTGACGATATAATCTACGTTTCATCAGAGTTTGCCAAAACCCACCTCCAAAAACATAAATATTTAGGCCCTGTAGTGAAACACATCACTTTGCATTTTTCTATCCGACGAATGACGATCGTTACCATAGAACGTTTATTTTCGTAATGAATTAGATTATCTACTATTTGAGTGTATCTTTTATTTTCCAGCATGTATCACAGACAGATGATGCATCACTGGGAGAACGGTAACAAATCGTAAAAAGTTTGCGGTACCTGCTGGTTGGGCGGTTAATTCTGGGTCGTCGGTTCCTACTTTGGAGATATGATGTGAGCCACGGAGGAAGAGCTGCCCTAACAGTACCTATGACATCACGGGGACAAGGGAGAAGTTGTTTTCTAGATTGTGTATTGGCATCTGTTAATGAAGAGATAACGTTAGTGGACTTCTTCCTTATCAATATTTTTGTGATGTTCCGCATAATGCAACAACTTTGTAACCCACTGTTATTGTAATTAAGAATACAATATACTAGACACAGTCAATGGGATGCCTTGCATTTATTTTCAAGAGCTATATTAGTACTCTTAACATCCAGCAGTAACCGCAGCACTTCCAGAAAAAAAGTTCGATCGAAACACGCTGGCGACGGTGCAACAATAATACTGTAAGCAAGACCAAATAACGGAAGTGCTAGCTCCCGATCAGACTATACTTCGCCACTCGCTATCACGGTAACGAAACAGCGGAACATCGCAGCCTCCACAACAGGTGTGACATTCTCATTGTAATCGATGTACTGCCCAGTCATCTTAAAAAATATTTAAACGGCTATAACACTCATATAGCCGAAGCAGATTGAACATGCGAGCTCAGAAACGCTGCTACAGTACGGTCGAGACGTCTGTAATCCTAGTATTTCAGCGTTTTAAATATTTTGTACGATGACGAGGCAGAATACCCAGACGCATTTTAAAGACATTTCCAAAGAGGTTTACATTCCTGCAACAGCTCCACGAAGTACGCCATGGGCCTCTCATATGTGAGCAGTTCTGCAATACTACAATATCACCGAACACAAATGAAACATTGATGCATTTTACTGTACAAATGATGTATAAGTAGTCGATTCCTGAATAGTGTAAAATACAGCGTGAGTTTTTTTTTTCTTTTACATTGAGACAACGAAATATCTCAAAAATTACACATCGAATTAAGAAAATGGAAAAATAATGTAATGAACACTTTTACAAATGTTGTAAGGTGATACCAATGTTGACATCCCATTCCATCCCCTGGGATGGAGGGGGAGGGGGAGACTTTGAAATCTAACAGGAACGTCCGATTTATATCACAGAAAAAGATTCTACTGAAAAAAAAAACTTTTGTATGTAACACTTTCGTCGTTCCGCAATGGATAGCGGTGTAACCGACATACACTACTGGCCATTAAAATTGCTACACCACGAAAATGACGTGCTACAGACGCTAAATTTAACCGACAGGAAGAAGATACTGTGATACGCAAATGATTGGCTTTACAGGGCATTCACACAAGGTTGGCACCGGTGGCGAAACCAACAACGTGCTGACATGGGGAAAGTTTCCAACCGATTTCTCATACACAAACAGCAGTTGGCCGGCGTTGCCTGGTGAAACGTTGTTGTGATGCCTTGTCTAAGGAGGCGAAATGCGTAACATCACGTTTCCGACTTTGATAAAGGCCGGATTATAGCCTGTTGCGATTGCGGTTTATCGTATCGCGACATTTCTGCTCGCATTGGTCTAGATCCAATGACTGTTAGCAGAATATGGGATTGGTGGGTTCAGGAGAGTAATACGGAACGCCGTGCTGGATCCCAACGGCCTCGTATCACTAGCAGTCGAGATGACAGGCATCTTATCCGCATGACTGTAACGGATCGTGCAGCCACGTCTCGATTCCTGAGTCAACAGATGGGGACGTTTGTAAGACAACAACCATCTACACGAACACTTCGACGACGTTTTCAGCAGCATCGACTATCAGCTCTGAGACCATGGCTGCGGTTACCCTTGGCGCTGCATCACAGAGAGGAGCGCCTGCGATGGTGTACACAACGACGAACCTGGTTGCACGAATGGCAAAACGTCATTATTTCGGATGCATCCACGTTTTGTTTACAGCATCATGATGGTCGCATCCGTGTCTGGCGTCATCGCGGTGAACGTACATTGGAAGCGTGTATTCGTCATCGCCATACTGGTGTATAACCCGGTGTGATGGGGTGGGGTGCGATTGGTTACACGTCTCGGTCACCTCTTGTTCGCATTGACGGCACTTTGAACAGTGGACGTTACTTTGCAGATGTGTTACGACCCGTAGCTCTACCCTTCATTCGATCCCTGCGAAACTCTACATTTCAGCAGAATAATGCACGAGCGAATGTTACAGGTCCTGTACGGGATTTTCTGGATTCAGAAAATGTTTGACTGCTGCCCTGGCCAGCACATTTTCCAGATCTCTCACCTACTGAAAACGTCTGTTCTATGGTGGCCGAGCAACTGGTTCGTCACAATACGCCAGTCACTACTCTTGATCAACTGTGGTATCGTGTTGAAGCTGCATGGACAGCTGTACCTGTACACGCCATCCAATATCTGTTTGACTCAATGCTCAGGCGTATCAAGGCCGTTACTACGGCCAGAGGTGGTTGTTCTGGGTACTGATTTCTCAGGATCTATGCACCCAATTTGCGTGAAAATGTAATCACATGTCAGTTCTAGTGTAATATATTTGTCCAATGAATACCCGTTTATCATCTGCATTTCTTCTTTGTGTAGCAATTTTAATGGCCAGCGGGGTACATAAATTAGTTCCAAAACACTATTGGAGAAAAATTCATTGGACAAAATAATATCTAATCGTGTGCAGAATGCGACTCAGTGTTTTGCAGTTGTCTCAGTGTGGCTGTTTTGAAACATTCATTCATTATCTAGCTTGATCCCATTGCGTGCAGATCGTCCCTGATTACTGAAATACGTTCCTTCATAAGGTGGCTGCGTTATTAGAATGCAGACTGTTACGAAAGATACACTGAAATGGTTTGCATTTATGTTGCAAGAGACAGAAATGTCGCTAATGCCATAACTTTTTACGCTCACCGTTTCTCAAACAGAGTGCGATCACGCGGTTCTTTTTCTGGTGTTATCCGGCAGTACTCCTTCGAGAGAACAGCACAACCACGAAAGAGCAACCGTCGAAGAACATTTGCTGCACAGAATAATGAAACTGCCATATTAGCTGCAGTAATCAAAAAATATCATCCGTTGTACATTTCCCTCCATAAGCAACTTCCGAGGCTCGTCCGCGTTTGTGTTGCTCTTTGTGCTGACTAGGAAGTGGTCGTCTGTGTTTCTGTTCATGAAAGCTGTAAATATGTTCGCTGATTTTCGTAGCGGTTAATTAATGCTTATACCACTTACTTAACAGGAAGAAGAAAAACAAGCAAACTACACAGAAAAGACGAATGTGCGTGAATTATGAGACAGAGTTTTATGAGTATTTTAAGATAACGAAGCACTCCTTTTGTCGACTTTTAAACAAACTAGAACTAAAATTGGGAAAAAAGACACTTTCTGGAGACTCAATTTCACCCAAAGAACGCCCGGCTGTTTTTTAAGGTAGGTTCAAAGACGATTAAAGGTAAACAAAACATAAGTTTATCGGTAGCATTACTGTTTTATTCCTGTAATAATTAAATGCTAAATACATAATTTAATAAAAAGCATACTTGAATTTTAACAATTCTGAGAAATACAAATCAGGACGAGTCGGTGAATTATTTTCACAGTTGGAACAGGTGATCCTGACGGGGATGCGGAGGAGCATTGAGAATAATGGCTTTGCTTATTTATAAAGGAATTGTGTGAACCTCTTTGCTGATTCATAAGCTGCTGTGTAGAGTTTTATGTCATGTCTTCAACGGATGAAGGATATGGTGTTGAAATAGGTGTTGGTGAGGAATTCAAGGATGATAGAGGCAAATGATGGACTGGCTTGTTATTCACAAGCTGCTGTAGTTCTTACTCTTACACAGCTGAAAAAATTCTACTTTTAGGTTGATGAAAAAGTACTGGGTGCAACAGTTTTAGGGCTGCTGCTGTACCGGCCAAAAAGGCTCATTCGGGTATTGTACTCTCCTCTCCATTAGCTGTCTCCGAGCTTATTTATCTGCTTCTTTTCCTGCCAAAAGGTAGGTAAAAAAAGTGAAAAAATACCTTTCTGGTATTAAAATATGGTTAATTTTATTTTACCTCTGGCTTACATACATGATGCAGTTTTCTTCCAGACACTGTCTTTGTACACGGCTTTGCAGTATTTTTCATTTGTCTGGTCGTAAAGCGCAGGATATTTACGAACATCTTATATTAGTCTTTAGAAATCCTTTTTTTTTTTTTTTTTTTGTACGCAGAACAGTCTTGCACTGTTGCACGGCATACAAAACAATTTTACCGTCGCGTCTTCCGTCACGTGAAAAATTTAGCAGAACAATCTCCGCAAGGGACACTAGACGAAAGTTGAGGGGTGTGTTTCTACATCTGAAAGATAATGCCTCTTCAGATCACCTCAGTCGCGTAAGAGTGGCGCTAGTAACGCCACTATGAAAATGCAAAGCAGGTATGCTTTGAATACACGCTGTAACGGTCGTGAGCGTTAGTTACTTTGAGATTTGACTTGATGAATTGATGTTAGTCAAGAATGCCTCTAAGGCGACAAAGGCGGCAGTATCAGCACCTCACTGAGTTAAAAAAAAATGGCTCTGAGCACTATTGGACTTAACATCTGTGGTCATCAGTCCCCTAGAACTTAGAACTATTTAAACCTAACTAGCCTAAGGACAGCACACACATCCATGCCCGAGGTAGGATTCGAACCTGCGACCGTAGCGGTCACGCGGTTCCAGACTGTAGCGCCTAGAACCGCACGACCACACCGGCCGGCTCACTGTGTTCGAACGAGGTCGTGTAACTGGGCTACGAGAAGCTATATGTTCCTTCAGCGGTACTGTAGAAAGATTTGACGGGAGTGTAGCCATTGTACGTGATTGGTGGCAGCGTTGATCAGGAGACTGTACAGTCGCAAGAAGACCGGGCTCCGGACGGCCGTGTATCACTATCGAGAAGGAAGACCATCGGGTTACATTTGCAGCAGAGAAATTCGAGCAGCAGTCGGCACCACAGTGACACAACGAAATATTACAAATCGGTTACTTCAAGGACAGCTCCGGACCAGACTCGCTGACCCCAAACTACCGCCACTTGCGACTTAAATGGTGTCAAGTGACAGCTCATTGGAGGACACTGTAGATGTCTGTTCCGTTTTCCGATGAAGTTTGGTTCCACCTCGCTGCATCTAATGGCCGTGTGTTGGGCAGAAGGAGGCCAGTTGAGAGCCTGCAGCCGACCTGTCCACGTGCTACACACACTGGACCTACACCTGGAGTTATGGTGTGCGGTGCGATATCTTATGGACAGCAGGAGCACATTCGTAGTTATCCTATGCACTCTGACTGCAGATTTGTATGTCACTCTTGCTATTGGATCTGTTGTGCTGTCATTCTTGAACATCATTCCAATGGCTGTTTTCCAACAGAATAACGCTCGCCCACATATCGCTATTGTATCCCAACATGCTCTACACAATGTCGACATGTTTCCTTGGCCCACTCGATCATCACATCTGTCTCCAATCGAGCACATATGGGACATCATCGGACGGAAATTCCAGCTTCATCCAAAAACAGCATTAACCGACGTGTGTTGACCGACTTGGTGCAACAGGCATGGAACTCCAGTCACAAACTGACATCCGATACCTGTAAAACACAGTGCATGCAACGTTCTGGCGGTTACACCGCTTATTAATGCGCCAGCATTTCACATTTGCAATGGCTTATTTCGAGGTTACATTGACCTGTGATTTTGCAGTGTTAATCACTTAAATGTGTTACCTAGACGAATGTAATACCAAAATTTGAATTCTCTACAGTAATTATTTTTTGAAATGCCTCAAATGGCTCTGAGCACGATGGGATTTAACATCTGTCACCAGTCCCCTAGAACTACTTAAAGCTAACTAACCTAAGCACATCACACACATCCATGCCCGAGGCAGGATTCGAACCTTTGACCGTAACAGTCACGCTCGGTCACAACGGGCGGCAATTATTTTTTGATGTTGCGATTTTTTTCCGTCAGTGTATAATGAGAAAGCACTTCGATAACAGTAAATCGAGTACAGTTCCAGTACGGTATTTTCTTTGAGTAATGGACAGTCGACGGAAATTCTGCCTACTACTATTTATAGTTCCAGTGATCGTAAAATTCTGTCTCTGTCATCTCGGTTTCGCAACGTAGTTAACGCTGCTGTTGCCCTACTAGCACATTTGTCCTCTCGAAATTTATTTTATCCCACATTGTATTCGGAAATTAGTGACATGTCTGACTTGCTATTTTGATTCACTGTGCAAGACACTCAGTTTTAATTTCTATGCCAACAGCCACCTCGCATTTCGTAATAAGTAAATACATAAATTCAAACTTCGCTTTTAGTTAACATAGCCGATGACATTACATATTTCAAATTTGACTTGGTAAACATTCTACTTTGCTTTACAGCACAAGTTTTACATATATACAAGCAAGTCAGTACTTGTAATTATTTACGAGAAACAGTTTGGCGATGAATGATATGTTGTATAACGTGAAGTTTTAACTGCGAGAGAGAATTCTGGAAAAAGAAAAGACAAGTTTCTGTGTCGAAATTTGTAGTTTTTATGCAAAATAGTTTCGTGTTTTTTGCATTAAAATACAGATACTACAATTATTTTACGGGAAACGACAGAATTCTGGATGAAAACAAACAGTTGTTTCGCTTAAATTAAGGTGCAGGCAGTTCATGATAAACAGAAGTCGAAGTCGTATACATGTAGAGTTTGGGACTGATAACTCTACATTGTCGACGGCAATTAAAGATAGCGACTAACTTCGGCAATGTCTGATTGTAAATTCTCGACCCAAACAGATTCTGTTGAGAATGGCTGAACATGATGGCTTCGTGACCAGGGGGTGAGGGGGTGTCCAATACGGCATAAACTCTTGCTATTGTCTGGAGTCCTCTGACGTCACGGTGACGCTGCGTAGTGCAGCGCAGAAATGTGATTATACGGCAAATGCATCACACCACAGACGCTGTGACGTGTTACATCTATCTACATCTACATCCACATGGATACTCTGCAAATCACATTTATGCGCCTGGCAGAGGGTTCATCGAACCACCTTCACAATTCTCTATTATTCCGATCTCGTATAGCACACAGGAAGAACGAACACCTGTATCTTTCCGCACGAACTCTGATTTCCCTTATTTTATCTCTGTGATTGTTTCTGCCCATATAGGTCACTGTCAAAAAAATATTTTCGCATTCGAAGGAGAGAGGTGGTGATTGGAATTTCGTGAGAAGATTCCGCCGTAACGAAAAAGGCCTTTGTTTCAGCGATGTCCACCACAAATCCTGTATCATTTCAGTGACACTCTCTCCCATATTTCGCGATAATACAAAACGTACTGCCCTTCTTTGGACTTTTTCGATGAACTCCGTCAATCCTATATGGTAAGGATCCCCCACCGCGCAGCAATATTCTAAAAGAAAAGGGACAAGCGTAGTGTAGGCCATCTCCTTAGTAGATCTGTTACATTTTCTAAATGTCCTGCCAATAAAACGCAGTCTTTGGTTAGCCTTCTCCACAACATTTTCTGTGTGTTCCTTCCAATTTAAGTTGTTCGTAATTGTAATTTCTAGGTATTTAGTTGAATTTACGGCCTTTAGATTTCACTGATTTATCGTGTAACCGAAATTTAACGGATTCCTTTCACCAGTCATGCGGATGACCTCCTATTTTTCGTTATTTAGGGTCAATTGCCAATTTTTCGCACCATACAGATATCTTTTCTAAATCGTTTTGCAATTTGTTTTGATCTTCTGATGACTTTGTTAGTCGATAAACGACAGCGTCATCCGCAAACAACCTAAGACGGCTGTTCAGATTGTCTTCCAAATCGTTTATATAGATAAGGAACAGCAAAGGGCCTATAAAACTACCCAGGCCAGAAATCATTTCTGTTTTACTCGATGACTTTCCATCGGTTACTACGAACTGTGACCTCTCCGACAGGAAATCAAGAATCCAATCACATAACAGAGAAGATATTCTATAAGCACGCAATTTCTCTACAAGCCGCTTGTGTGGTAAAGTGACAAAAGTCTTCCGGAAATTCAGAAATAAGCAATCAATCGGAAATCCCTTCTCAATAGCACTCAACAATTCATGCAAGTAAAGAGCTAGTTGTGTTTCATAAGAAAGATGTTTTCTAAATCCATGTTGACTGTGTGTCAATAGATTTCTTCGAGGTAATTCATAATGTTCGAACAGAATATATGTTCCAAAATCCTGCTGCTTACCGACGTTAATGATATCGGCCTGCAATTTAGTGGGTTACTCCTAATACCTTTCTTGAATATTGGTGTGACCTGTGCAACGTCCAGTCTTAGAGGACAGATCTTTCGTCGGGCAAACGGTTGTTTGTGATTGTTAAGTATGGAGCTATTGCATCACCATACTCTGATTAGTGATTTAAGTTACTTCACTACTCCGAGGATATTTACTTCTACGTTACTCATGTTGGCAACTGTTCTGGATTCGAATTCTGGAATATTTACTTCGTTTTCTTTTGTGAAGCCATTTCGGAAGGCTGTGCTCAGTAACTCTGCTTTGGTAGCACTGTCTCCGATAGTATCTTCATTGCTATCGCGCAGAGACGGCATTGATTGTGTCTTTCTACTAGCATACTTCACATACGACCAGAATCTCTTTGGATTTTACTTGTTCATCTTAATTTTGATTTGTTTCTGTACACAGTTGCGCAAATCAAGTGAAGTGGCGTTACAGATGGATTACGCATTAGGACGAAATAAATGGTAATGAGGATGAAAAATAGCTCACTCGTTTGATGAAGAAGCAGATTTTAATATAGTCTGTTCCAGATTGCTGTTACTGTTTACCAGATGAAGATCACAGCTGCTTCCTGTTTACGGAAATTTTCTTCATAGCTTCCAACTTGGCATCTTGATTCGGATACCTGGTCCTTATAAATGATATTGTGTTATAGAAACAGCAATGACTGTGTCATAAACCTCAGGAAACCTTTGTTTCAAAATATAACATAGAGACTTTATACGTTTGCACAATCCATTTCCACGAAAAGCAAATTCTTGTTCCAATACTTCGCTTTTTGTTGCTGCAAAACCTGACGATTTACAAATTTTTTGACACTTAAATACTATATAGCCTGCGATGTATTTCACCGCATCTGGAAGAACATCTGAAATTACACAGACATCGCACACTTTTATGACATCTGTTAATAAAATTTCTTCGACATTCGTATTTGCGGTTCATCAACAACAGAGAGCTCTTCGGTGATGAAACTTAGGAGCACATAATGTGAGTCGACCTCACATTGACAAGATTCTGAGCTTAATTCTTCAGTAACCGGAGTGTTAATTTCGCTACCAGTCAGCATAAGCAGACACACTCTTTTTCTTAGTTACAGGGGCGTAGGGTTATTATAAAATGTACCAAATCCTTATAACCCAGAAAAAAAATTCCATGCAATCTTTATTTGGTCTGGAAGTTAATATGTAGCGGACTTTCACGGTTTTTTTTTTTTTTTTTTTTTTTTTTTTTTTTTTTTTTTTTGGCTTTCGAAGATATGAAACGGGATTTGACTGACATGTTGAAACCTCTTTGGAAAGGCAGCAGTCTGTCTGTCATCAACCCGCACTGCCCAACAAATGTCTAGGAATCTCTTTAATGTGTTATCCGTATTGTGAGACTCATTCCAAATTCACACGAACATTCATCTTTTGGAGCTGTCTTCAAGACATAAAAGGCATCTTTAATGAATTCAACAAAATTACTTTCAATGTATTTGCGAGGTGCCGGGGCTAGTAGTGTATTTATCACTAAATTCTACTAGAATCCACATGTGTAAATCATGCTCTAAGCCCCCCCTATTCTAACTCCGACTTTTGCTGTTGCACAAGGATAAAAAAATACGCGAACTGACTCTAATCAACCCTGCTAGTGGAGTAGAAGAGAGTTTGGCACCTGCAATAATTTAATTTGATACATAAGTTAAATAAACAAAGGTTTCATTAGCATAGTGAGGAATGATAGGGTTGCTCTATCGATTAACAGAATGAAAGTTCTGTTCAAAATAACAATATGATTTATTAAGCTTAAACCCAGAATAGTAAAAGAAACACAGGAAATTTATAAATCATCAAATTGGCTAAAATTGGAGATTCATACAAACACTATAAAGGTGAAGTTGTCCCTAACTTAGATCCTGAGGTTTAAGACGAAGTGGTATGTGGAGCCAATTCCTTTCCACTCAAATCTCAAGAGAGACACACAGCTAACCCAATAGTAATTGCTGTTACTCGAAACTGAACACAGTTAGAAAAGGATGAACAGGCGCGCTCTGCTGAGCTCTGATTATCACCTAGGAAAAATCCCTATCTGCCGGTGCTGCGGACGTACATTACCAACAGTCTTCTTATCTCCCAGAACACGATCTGGCGTACCGCAGGCGAGGGCTGGCTGCTTCGACGTCCTCGACCGAAAGGCGACTGCCGACTCTCCAGAGCACCCGCACAGGCCGAACACCGAACATTCCCGCCCCCACGACAGTGGCCGTGGTTACGTTCCAATCAGCAACTCGAAAACCGGCGGAAATTCCACTCCATTGCCGGAGCACTACCATTCCACCAATGGAGATTCTTGGCGCCAATTTCTGTGCTGATTTTGCAGAAAGTGCGGGAATTTTCCCGCCACAACTGCGTGGGTACACAAGTCATTCCCACGCCTCGCTGGTAGCCCGCCAGAAAGTGTTTTCGCAAGGTTTCTCTGAAGTAACGGAACCTCTAGCCCAGCCGCTACTTCACACCCCAGCGGGCGTGTCTCTTGACAATGTCGGCGTCTGAAAAGCATTCACTCGACTGCCTCACACACGTCGGCTTAACTCTCTCCTGTTCCACAGAGCCCGCCTGTCACCGGCCCACCCGGGTGACGAGAGATGCTGCGTGGGAAGTACGCGTGTTAAGGAAAAGCAACCCTCCACCGCATGCAACTAGAGAGGAGAATCGTAAGATAGAAATATGAGAGGGGGCTCATGCCACCTCTCATTGCCCCTACGCCATTTTAGATTGTAATTGGTGAGCGGTTGGCTCACTTAGGAGCAAGGTAGTGAGTCAATCGCCCAAGAACAATCTTACAAAGTGACTCCACATACCGCACTCTATAAAAAAGATCATTGCAACTGAAAAATGCAACTCATAGAGGGAGGATTATTTATGATGTAGCCAACTTCACCTTCTTAATATGGAACACTAACACTCACATCACACATCCATACCCAGGGAGCCCCTTCCGAACACCGATTCACGCAGACATTCACGCTCTAAACATGGCCCGGGCATCTGAGCCAAATATGGAGCAGTTTATTCTTTACAATCAGAGTTGGAGTGCTCCGCAATTAAATGCCCAAGATGTTACAACAATTTTAATCATTAAACTAACCTGACCTCACTCACACATGATAATATTTAAGTTAACAATCTCTTTGTGAGTTTTCAGAATCTAGTTACAACCTCCGATTCATTCTGTCTCCCTGCAGCAAGAATAACCTTTACAAAATGTTCCCTGAACTGATGGTCCATTCACAATGACAGTGGTGGTATCTGCTTCAGTTTATGGGGGCTTCAGGCACACTGTTAGCATACACACAACAATAAACACAAAATACAAAAAAAACATGATGTGGAGAACAATACAGTAATCTGTAATAAGAATTACAGTGTAAAACACAAACGCATACAAGGTATAACATACATTACAGAAACAACATAAGAGAAAGAAATTTAAGAAAAACAAAAAAAACAAGGTTCATGGGGCATCAAATTGTGCGTGCACATTGCACAAAGTTCACGACTGTGCTGAGAATGAGGCACTAAATCACATTGTTAGAAATATCCGTGGCACTTCACAAATTCCACCGTACTGACATCACATAAGGCTAAACGTCGGGTGTAGTTGCTACGTTGTGGCAACAGCAATAGGGAGTTCTGGAGTGTCTGCAGTACGCTGTTGAGATTGTAGTCAGACCCACGCATATGATCACGGCAGTACGGTAGGAAGACACAGTGATAGGTTCTCCTCACGTCGATTAATTGTCTCTGAGATCTCCTTGTTGGGATACATCACTAGTCTAGGTCTCTTCTCTCGCTGGACAGAACTTTACGTTTCCCAATATTGCAGTTCGACGAGGGATGATGGCACGTGGAGTGACTCCACAAGTGTGTGAGGTCATCCATACAGGATCGAACTAGGAGCGACTATTGTTAAAAACTGCTCTCTAATAGAGAGGAGAAGTAAGACATGAGACCATACATTTGTTAGTGTGGCACGATACTGCTTTGTGTATGCAGATCGGCCAATGCTAGTGAGTTGTAAAAACCCAAACAGGTGAGTATAGAGCGTCCCTTTCTGTCCTGAGGCACATGAGGCGCAGGTTCTGACACGATATGTGATCTTCTTCGTGTACTCACGACAACGTGGTCTGCCGCAGGGAATCCCTCCAAGCGGCTGCCGCGTCCGGAGAGCTAGCAGGCTGTCGCGTGTCAGGGTCAACGGCCAGCCCCACTTTCGCTTGTGGCGGGGCAAGGGTCCCGTGTAATCCCTCAGGTAGGCAGCCGGGTGACTGTCAGCGTGTAGGACGGGACGCTCGCCCTCTAGCAGGTAGCCGAAGACCTCTTGTTTTTGCGCTGGCTGGCCTCTGCATTGCCACGTTCCTCGTCATCTGTACAATTCTTACAAAAGTCTTATGCCTAACTTTTTCCCATGACCTTCTATGTTATAATAAATTTACCTAATGAAACATTGATGGTCTGTCATTTCAGACACTCTTATTTTACTTTTATAGTTATTAATCTATGGCAATCATTATAACATCTAATCTAGACATGGAAATAATTTATTTTGATATACGTGTAGAGACCGATCTCAGTAAGTACATGGTGTGTGATAACTGATGCTTTGTAATGGATGAACAACTAAATGTGCGGGCCCGCACTAATATTACTATTAATTATATAGATCGACAGTAGACATGCTTCAAGAATTAACTACCATATCCCAACGATCTACATTCTACGTCTTTTAATTAAATTATGTTGTTATGCAGGTCTAAGTTTTACTGTGCTATAAAGAACATGCAACTACGCTACTTTCGCTCGCCCGTCGTCCCTCCATCTCGGGTCTGTGGTTTGGTGACCTGAAAAATAGCAACTCAACAGGCGCGCGCCACACTTGTGGTAGAAAACCCCCACAATATTAATCTAGTTATTGTTAAATCCTACAGTTTAACTTATCCTAGTATCGTACTTTCCCTTTTATTTATTTATTTATTTATTTTATTTATTTATTTATTTATTTATTTATTTATTTTTTTTTATTTACCTTATACAATACCCTTACATAGTTCCTGTTACGCTGAGATGTCTTGCTGCTCGCCGCTATTGACGACAGTGATGTGCGCGCCGTACGACATGACCTCCGAGTTTTCATTACGCCTCACTGAAACTCCAGAGACTGGGTTAGCCATGGCTATACACGACAATAAATTTATAGTTGCAACTTCCTTCTCTATGTGAAGCGGTTTTCGCGATCGAAGTACACCTTTCCAGAAGCAATGTAATATGACCAAGCCAGGACTGGTTCCTGTTGAGGATTCAGACACCCAACACACGCCAGCTACACAGTATGTCACGAATATCCAAGTACAATTCCTTGGTGATTCATCTGTGACAAAAACGAGCAGCACGCTAAATCCCCAACCAGCACATTAGCATGGTAGGCTTTTATGCCCTCATTTCTCTCGTCTAGGGCACCATTAGAGTCAAATGCTCACAGGTTCACCCCGACTTGCAAGACAACGATACCGGCGCAGCTCTGCAAAAACTATACTGCCCATATTCACCCTCGAAATCGCGCAATATACCACAATCGTGCAGTGCACTGACGCGTGCCTGCAAGCATTGGTATGAACGTCTCACGAACTGGTTGTGGCCGCTATGGAGCGTATCACGACCTCTCAGAACGCTTCTAAGAGCACGTTCTTGTATGCGCCCGTTTGTGCGACGTCTCGTCACTCATCCTTATCCCTTAACATGGACACCAGATAGGAAAGGACAAAAACATTGCTCATGAAAAGGTAGTGTCTCCTACTCCATCGACATTGGAGATCGCAAACATAAACAAAAAGAGGATAGCAGCAGTAAATTCTTATGCAAGACAACGCAGCGTGTTAATACTTTAGCAATCTTAATCTATTAATGTAACGATTATTGTTCCCCGAACAAATGTTCATATATTTGCCTATTCTACTATGTACATTTCTTACACTACTACTATTCTACGAACTCCTTTATGTGAGATATGTGGTGGAGTCCTATGGACTTCTTTCCTTTCAGCGTCTCCAATTCATAAGCATTGTGGTGAGCTGCTCTCCTTATACGGTACGGGCCGTTGTAAACAGAATAGAATTTTTGGCATTTCATTTTTTGTTTGTTCGAAAGTCGGAAAGACTTAACGAGCACCTTTTGTCCAATTTGGAAGTGTCGTAGACGAGCTCCCCTGTCGGCACGTCTCTTCCTGACCTCTGCTGCAGCCCGTATCCTCTTGAGAGCCAAATCCACTATGGCTTGGTGCTGCGTTCGCGCCCTTGGTGGGAAGTTTACGACCTTGGTTATCAAGTCCTTAGGAATCCGGTTTTTCAGTACTGTAATGGGTGCCAATCTTGTTATCCCATGGGGTGCCTCATTGATCACCTCCTGGAAGTCTTTAAGGAAAACGTCCCATGTCGTGTGCTGTTTGTTACGGTACAACCGGCACAAGTTTCCGAGTTCTTTAATAACCCGTTCTGCAGCATTCGAGCTCGGATGGTGTGAAGATATAAAAATGGGATCAATTTTACATCGACGCAACGTCTCCTTCCATGTTTTTGACTTAAACTGTGGCCCGTTATCAGAAATGATTCTACTCACATGACCAACCTGTGGTAGGAAATCCCGGATTAGGGCTCGTGATACAGTTCGTCCTGTCGCCCTCTTCAGTGGCGTAAAGGTAACGTATTTGGACGTTAGTTCAACAAACACTAATACGTAAGTATATCCTCTTCTTGTTCTTGGCAAAGGTCCCATTAAATCTGTTGCTGCTAATTGTCTTAATTTGGTCGGTACGATTGGGTATAATGGTGCCTGCATGCTCACAGTGGTGTGCTTAGCCTTTTGGCAGTCTTTACACACCGACAGTACCCTCCGAATTCGACGCTCCATGTTTCGAAAGTAACACATGGTCCTTAGTTTGAGATTGCACTTGCGTGGTCCGAAGTGTCCATAGCTGAGGTGAGTATGCCACATAACCTTGCTTATTAGGTGTTCAGGGATGCATACCCCCCATTCAGTGTCATTGGCATAATTTCGGTGGAAAATTATGCCTTTCCGCAAGAGGTAGAACTGCCTGACGGTGGCGTGTCTTCTGTCTATCCATTTCTGTTTCAATAACACTAGGGCAGGGTCCTTGTCTTGCTCCTTCTTGATGTCCTGCATACTACAGGTAATAAAATTTTCAAAGGCTACTTTCTGCATATAGTAAAGGCAGTAGTGATTTTCCTCCAGATCTTCTTCCATGTTGTGCTCAAATCCGATCGGTGACCGTGATAAGGCGTCTGCAATGATGTTCTGACTGCCGGGGATATATTCTATCGAAAAATTGTACTGCTGTAGATACGATGCCCACCTAATGAGCCGCCTGTGATTAAGCTTTGCAGTCATCAAGAACTCGAGTGCCTTGTGGTCTGTGTAGACCCTCGTCTTGCGACCAAACAGAAGGTATCTGAATTTTTCAAACGCCCATACAATAGCCAGCGCCTCTAACTCGGTTACTGAGTAATTCCTCTCACTCTTGGCTAGTACTCTGCTAGCAAACGCAATTGTCTTCCTCACCCTGTTTCCTTCATGTACATAGTCTTGGAACACCATGACACCCAGACCGGAGTATGAACTGTCCGTTACTATGCAAAGCTCTTCAGCTAAATTAGGGTGTGATAGGATGGGTGCTTGTAATAATGCGAATTTTAATGTTTTCCATTCGGATTCGGCCGCCTCATCCCATTCCCAAGGAATCTTCTTTCCTGTAAGTTGATGCAACCGAGGACTGCTCTGAGTTTTGACATGTATAAAGCGGTTGTAAAAATTTATGATCCCCAAGAACCCCCTTAACTGCTTCTTTGTCGTAGGAATGGGAAACTTTTCAATCGCTTCGATCTTTTCGGGATTTGGCGCAATGCCCTCACCCGTGATGATATGTCCTAGAAATTTCACAGAGGACGTCCCAAAATTCGATTTTTCGATATTGATAGTCACACCGTATTCCTTGAATGTCGCTAGGAGTTCACCGAGGACCGCATTGTGCTCTCCCCAAGATTTCTCCGCGATCAGCAAATCGTCCACATAGCTGGTGACATGACGTTTCAAATTATCGCTTAGTATGCCGTCCAGCCCCCGAATGAATGCGGCAGATGAAACGTTCAAACCAAATGGTAGACGACGAAACCGGTAACATCTTCCAAATGCTAAAAAGGCTGTGTACTGTCTGCAATTTGGATGGAGCTCGATCTGCCAGAAACTCGATTTTAGATCAACTGATGAGAAGATTGATATTCCATGGAAGTTTTGTAAGAGTTCCTCTAATCGTTCCGGTCTGTCTGTTTCGGGTTCTATTATGGTATTAATTTGTCGCGAGTCCAAGACTAAACGAATACTACCATCTGCCTTCTCGACTACTCTTAACGGGTTATTATAGGCTGAAGCCGTAGGTTCTATTATTCCTTCACTCAGCATTCGCGTAATTTCAGCTGCTACTTTCTGTCGATATGCCAAGGGGATTGGATAGGGTGGCACACGAAACTGGTTGTGCGGACGTACACGAAATTCATATTGGAAGTTCTTTATTGATCCTGTCTTGGGAAGGAAGACCTCCGCATGTTCTACTAGTAATTTATGAAGTTCTTTGCGGTGTTCGCCCCTTATATTCTTTATTGCTTCCACTTTTTCTCCTATTTTCTCCTTTATTTCTCCCATTATTCCGACTTCATTCTCATCCGTGTCCTCTCCCCTATCCGCAACGTCGTCCTGTTCTTCCTTTCTGTCTTTCAGACACGCATAGTTTATCCGAACACAGTTAGACGGTAGTTGAGCTGGGATCAGCTGATCGTCGAACTTAATGTGGACGGGATTCCCTTTCCTCAAAACCACTTCACCTCGTCCTAGATCAACTATCGCTTCATGTTCATTTAGGAAGTCCGTTCCTATTATCATGTCGATCGCCAGATTTGGCACGATCCAGAAGTTAGACTCTATTTTGTGTCCTTGGCAGGAGAATTCCAGTCTTGTTTGTTGGGTGACCTCCGTACATTTACCCGCTAATGCCCCTTTTATTTTGGTTTTCTTAACCGATAGGACAGGCCAGTCCATCTCTTGAGAGCACCTCTTGTATGCTGCCTCAGATATTGCTGTTATGTAGCTTCCACTATCTATTATCGCATTCAGACTCTTTTCAGCTATTGCTACTGTGATAAGAGGCTGCCGATCATGTCGAGGAGTTGCTTTATGTTCCTCGAGCAGGATTTCTGATAAATCTTCGTAATGTATCATCCGTAGTTGGCCAGGTCCGAGATTACGTGCGAAATTCCGGCGGCCTGTGTTCGCACTAGTCTGGCGTCAATCCCTAGTTAGGCTCCCCCTCCTCTGACGTGCATTAGGATTTGCGGGTCTGGTTTCAATCTCCTGGTTCCACCGTTGTCCTTGGTTTCGCTCTCTCCAATTACGGTCGCTTTGCCGTTCGTTATTCCTTCTATCCCAGATTCCTTGTCTAGATTGACCCTGCTCCCTGACGTTCTGGTTTCCGTGTCTTTGGTTTCCATAACCTTGAATAGCGTAACCTTGACTTCCGTAACCCTGGTTTCCTAACTGACCAGTGCGATTATGCAATCTGCTGTCGTCTTCTGTTCCTGGCCGGTGGTATTTGTTACTTTGCCCCTTCTTCCTGTCCTTTGCGTCTTGTTTATCAAAGACTACTTCGAGTTCGCGCAATAGAATCTTGAATGCTTCTATGTCAGCTCCACACTTGCCGACAAGTGTCTGTTGGTACCTAACTGGCAATTTGGAAAAGCAAAATTTAATGATTTCTCCGTTACTATATGGACTATCTAAAAATTGATTCTTCTTGAGTAAATCATCAAGAAATTTGGTTGCGCTCCTATGCCCGGACACTTCCAGTTCAGGACAAAATATTATTTCCTCTTTAATCCTATCTTGCGTTTCCTTTGACCAGTAGGTCCGCAGGAATGCACCAACAAATTCCTGATAAGTCCGACACGTCACTGCCACACCCCGCATCTTTTCCGCGGCTTGGCCTTCGATGTGTCCACACATGAATTCTAATTTTGCCTGGGTTGGCCATGATGCCGGTAATGAATTTGTAAACTGCATCACCCAGCTCTTCGGATGCATCGACCCTCCATTTTCTTTGAACTTCTGGAATTTCAGTATCGACAGGAAGTGATTGTGATCAAAATCCTGTCTGATCCTCGCACTGGTGCTGTCACTCGTTTCCGATACTTGCACGTCTGCTGAGTGTCCTGTTCTATCTTGCTGATAACTGTGATGTGCAACCTCTGTATCACAGTGGAAGTGGCACTCAGAATTCACTCTCCTAAGTGGGCTATAATTATTGGAGCTATTACTTGCTGTTTCTGCGTGTGCATTGTTAGTTCCGCACTCTGTCACTGGGCTAGAGCACGGCGGGCTTTCCCTCGGAGACACAATTCTGTGTACTCCATCATGGGTATCCGAACGCGCAGTGCTCGTGTGCCCGTTTTGCTCTAGTTTTGCTATCCGACTCTCTACTTCTTCCATTCGTTTCGTGGAGTTCGCAACCGCGATATTACCTTGAGTTTTTAAGAATGCTAGGGATTTTGAGTGGGATTGTGTTGTACGTCGCAAGCGCCCTGCGAGTTTAGAAGTTGCTTCCGCGACTTTCATTGCCCCTGTTGCTGCAGTTTTGGCAAGGCCTGCTACTTTTTGTGCTACCGTTGACATTTGTTTTGCTTCTCCACATTCTTTCTTTATTGTTAATAATTCCCCACGAATTTCCCCTATATGCGAAATTATTGCCTCCGTGTCCTTCTTACGCTGTTCGTCAGCTTCTTCCTTCTCCTTCTTACGTTGTTTCTCCTCTTCTTCCTTCTCCTTCTTACGTTGTTTCTCCTCTTCTTCCTTCTCCTTCTTACGCTGTTCGTCAGCTTCTTCCTTCTCCTTCTTACGTTGTTTCTCCTCTTCTTCCTTCTCCCTCTTACGCTGTTCGTCAGCTTCTTCTTTCTCCTTCTTACGTTGTTTCTCCTCTTCTTCCTTCTCCCTCTTACGCTGTTCGTCAGCTTCTTCCTTCTCCTTCTTACGTTGTTTCTCCTCTTCTTCCTTCTCCCTCTTACGCTGTTCGTCAGCTTCTTCTTTCTCCTTCTTACGTTGTTTCTCCTCTTCTTCCTTCTCCCTCTTACGCTGTTCGTCAGCTTCTTCTTTCATTGATCGTAGGAAGCTCAGTATTGGGTTTACGTCATCTTCTTGATCCTCTTCAAACATGGGCGATGTAACTCTGGACACCTGGGCGCTAGAGCTCTGAAGTGACCGAGCTGGCCTCTGTCTGCACTCGTTCGTTTGACTATAAACTTCTGCTACCGTCTCGACCTGTGTGCCTGTCTCTGTTTCATCCTCTACTTCACTATCATAATCACGGCCGCAACGCTGCTCTGAGATCGCGTCCAAATCACCTTCCTCATCAATGCCCCTGGCGTCCTGTCCTGCTAAAAATGTGCCCATCTCATCTCCGAACCTATTCCCGTCAGTAAACTGCCCCTTATCCATTATGCTATCCTCTTTTGTTTTAGCTTCGCCCGATAATAGTCGTGCCTTACTTCTCGTTATCATTCATAAAAACAAATTCATCTAAAATGCACAATAAAATTAATCTACTCCATATATTTTTACACATAAACATAAAATTTCAACAACGCTGTTCCAACGCTGTAATCACAAACACAATTTGATGTGGTACAGAAACCGCACACAAATCAGACAAAGTGCGATGCGGTACAGACACCACATCAGCGAAACACAAAAAAAACAATGAACAAAAAATATATACACTGAAAACAAAACTGTAGTCATGCGCCGCTACTTAAAACTAAACGCGGAACTACCAAAAAAAACTTGGGTATTAATCATTAAAAAAAATAGAGAGAAAAAAATTGAATGTTCCTACTAAGAATCCTGTTTGTTTATCAGAGATTCACAGGAAAGATCCTGGCAGGGTCGCCATATTATGCGAGGTGCCGGGGCTAGTAGTGTATTTATCACTAAATTCTACTAGAATCCACATGTGTAAATCATGCTCTAAGCCCCCCCTATTCTAACTCCGACTTTTGCTGTTGCACAAGGATAAAAAAAATACGCGAACTGACTCTAATCAACCCTGCTAGTGGAGTAGAAGAGAGTTTGGCACCTGCAATAATTTAATTTGATACATAAGTTAAATAAACAAAGGTTTCATTAGCATAGTGAGGAATGATAGGGTTGCTCTATCGATTAACAGAATGAAAGTTCTGTTCAAAATAACAATATGATTTATTAAGCTTAAACCCAGAATAGTAAAAGAAACACAGGAAATTTATAAATCATCAAATTGGCTAAAATTGGAGATTCATACAAACACTATAAAGGTGAAGTTGTCCCTAACTTAGATCCTGAGGTTTAAGACGAAGTGGTATGTGGAGCCAATTCCTTTCCACTCAAATCTCAAGAGAGACACACAGCTAACCCAATAGTAATTGCTGTTACTCGAAACTGAACACAGTTAGAAAAGGATGAACAGGCGCGCTCTGCTGAGCTCTGATTATCACCTAGGAAAAATCCCTATCTGCCGGTGCTGCGGACGTACATTACCAACAGTCTTCTTATCTCCCAGAACACGATCTGGCGTACCGCAGGCGAGGGCTGGCTGCTTCGACGTCCTCGACCGAAAGGCGACTGCCGACTCTCCAGAGCACCCGCACAGGCCGAACACCGAACATTCCCGCCCCCACGACAGTGGCCGTGGTTACGTTCCAATCAGCAACTCGAAAACCGGCGGAAATTCCACTCCATTGCCGGAGCACTACCATTCCACCAATGGAGATTCTTGGCGCCAATTTCTGTGCTGATTTTGCAGAAAGTGCGGGAATTTTCCCGCCACAACTGCGTGGGTACACAAGTCATTCCCACGCCTCGCTGGTAGCCCGCCAGAAAGTGTTTTCGCAAGGTTTCTCTGAAGTAACGGAACCTCTAGCCCAGCCGCTACTTCACACCCCAGCGGGCGTGTCTCTTGACAATGTCGGCGTCTGAAAAGCATTCACTCGACTGCCTCACACACGTCGGCTTAACTCTCTCCTGTTCCACAGAGCCCGCCTGTCACCGGCCCACCCGGGTGACGAGAGACGCTGCGTGGGAAGTACGCGTGTTAAGGAAAAGCAACCCTCCACCGCATGCAACTAGAGAGGAGAATCGTAAGATAGAAATATGAGAGGGGGCTCATGCCACCTCTCATATTTATGAAAAACATAGTTCAAGGCCTAAGCAGTTAGTCGTGAAAATTTGTATGCGCTCGTCCAGTTGCATTTAAGTACGGTTCGGTCGATGTGGTCGATGCCACAGCTACAGCATTTATTTCCAATTGAAAGTCGTGTACGGTTCTGCCACAGGGCACGAAAGAAATTACGGGAAGATGACAGATTTTTTCCACGCGTTCTATTTAGCGACGAAGCGTCGTTCACCAACAGTGGTAATGTAAATCAGCATAATATGCACTATTGGGCAACGGAAAATCCACGATGTCTGCGACAAGTGGAACATCAGCGACCTTGGCCGGTTAATGTATGGTGCGGCATTATGGGAGGAAGGATAATTGGCCCCCATTTTATCGGTGGCAATCTAAACGGTGCAATGTATGCTGGTTTCCTACGTAATGTTCTACCGATGTCACTACAAGATGTTTCACTGCATCACAGAATTGCGATGTGCTTCCAACGTGATGGATGTCCGGCACATAGGTCGCTTGCGGTTGAAGAGGTATTGAATAGCATATTTCATGACAGGTGGATTGGTCGTCGAAGCATCATACCATGGCCCGCACATTCACCGGATCTGATGTTCCAGGATTTCTTTCTGTGGGGAAAGTTGAAGGATATTTGCTGTCGTGATCCACTGACAACGCCTGACAACATCCGTCAGCGCATTGTCAATGCATGTGCGAACATTACGGAAGGCGAACCACTCCCTGTTGAGAGGAATGTCGTTACACGTATTGCCAAATGCGTTGAGGTTGACGGACCTCATTTTGAGTATTTATTGCATTAATGTGGTGTTTACAGGTAATCAAGCTGTAACAGCATGCGTTCTCAGAAATGATAAGTTCACCAAGGTACAGGTATCACACTGGAACAACCGAAATAAAATGTTCAAACGTACCTACGTACTGTATTTTAATTTAAAAAACCTACCTGTTACCAACTGTTCGTCTAAAATTGTGAGCCATATATTTGTAACTATTACAGCGCCATCTATTACAAAGCGAAGAAAGTGTTCCAACTAAAACATTCATATTTCTTTACGTACTACACGAATATGTAATAAAAAACGGGGGTTCCTATTTAAAAAGCGCAGTTGATATCCTTTTGACCTATGGCAGCGCCATCTAGCGGGCCAACCATAGCGCCACCTGGTTTCCGCCATCAAGCTAGACAAGATTCGTTCTTTGTAGTTATTTCGTTTGGTGATTATTTCGTGAGATATTTGGCCCGGTCACGATCAGTGGACCACCCTGTATAACTTCCACTGGTTACTGCAAGTTGACGTCGACCATAGATGGGCATCACATTAATGTGATTGGACCGTGCAGTAGAAGAAATGGAAGCAATATAAAGGAACACTCAGGGTTCTGCGCAATCTCCTCTTGGGTGCACACAGACACGTCTGCACTAATTCAGAATCAACATTTTCCAGTAATTCAGAATCAACATTCTATACACAAAACAGAAATACACAACAATCCCAAACAATCTAAAACTCTTTGCACCAGGTGTACAAAGACTACACTCTTGGGCTCCTACACATTATCACCAAGTCATACAAGAGAGATAAACATACATATAATAAACACGGAATGGTTTGTGCATAAACCTTATTTTACAGAGACCCGAGGTGAACTAATTATCGTTTCTCTGAAACACATACAAAGGAGGGAAAAAATGGGCCAAGTGTTGTAGCAGAGTTATGTCTTTCGTAAATATAACCTGCATAAATCGATGATATGGGCAACAAAATGAAAGAACATTTGTACAAATATACAATTAGAGTAATTTATATGTCCTGTTTCCCCTGATTTCATTGACAACCACGAGAATAACTGTTAATGTACAAGTGACACGAATTATATTAATTTCACAAAATAATATCAATCAACAAAATATTCGCGTGGCTATAGTAATTTTTTTTTAATGGCCAGGTGGTAGTAGGACTCGCGCACTAAGGGTTACGTTCAAATCTGATTATGTGAGAGTATACAGAGAGTATATCCATTCGGGAAATCGATAATCTCGACCATTTTTGTCTGTTATCGACAGTGATACTGCCAAGATATCGGTCCCACGGATTTCAACATTTTCGAGGATGTTTTAGTTTCAGTAATATAAATATGACACGCGACCATTATTATAACACTCAGCAGTCTCCATTCAGGCTGACTGGGTCACAATGGTGAAAGTCAAACATCAGGCAAGGAATAACTTTATCGCTCTTATGACGCGTTTCGGAATTTATACGTCATCAGATGTTCAGGAGCGATTAGTGAAAGTACAAATTCAATTTGAAACGTCATACCTACGTGCAGTAATGGCTCCTGGAAATCTGAAGCCTCCTGAATGGTAAAATACTGATTGTTTTGATTTCAATTTTGAAGTGGAATATCAAACGACAAAAGAATATTTTTTTTCGTGTGATATAATTACAAAATAACAATTTTAGGATTTTTTTAATTTACTTATTCCATGAAATTTTTTACCAAATTTCATGAGTCTAGGCTAACAGGAAGTACCCTATAGATTTTGATTATTGAGTTTGTGAGTATTAAAATAGGTTACATAAGTAGCCGTATTTTTCGATTCCATTGCTTCAACGTGTTCAACCGCCAAGGGACCATAGAACTCAGTATGTGACATAAATTCCAATGTGACAGGCAACCTGTTCCTGAGAAAAATGGTTTTTAACAGTAGGGCAAACAAACAGGCAGATGGACGGAGAACAAAGCATTTTTATTAAGAGTTCCGTTTATGTACGGAACCTAAAAGTCCATGTTCACCGCTGAAACATTGATATGATTAAAATTTAATTTAGACATATGAGTCTTATCTTTATCTACGATAATAATAAGAGCTGAAAAATTAAACTGAAGTCTGTACAATGCCCACGACTTGAAACCAGGTCTCCTTGTTTACCAGGCAGTCGTACTAGCCATTATACCACCGAAGGAGTTTAATTAACACACCTGCATGGCCTACCCTAGTCCATTGCCCTCTCAACCACAAACTTCAGTTTATGTTTTCAACTTATTTTCCCCTTGTTAAATCACCACTATTGCTGAGGCTCTCCAGTACTGGAATAACACCCCAGCTTTGGATGTAATCGAGAAATCGTTGCACATACTTCACGTGTGGGTGGATCTACAGACCTGATACAGTTCTCGTTGGCACATATGAGTCTCAAGTTTATCTACGATAATGATAGAAAAGCTGAAGAAATTAATTAAAATTTGAGCTACAGTCAGGACTTGAACCAGGTTCTCCTTGCTTACTATCATTATTCTAGATAAAATTGAGACTCGTATGACTCAAGGAATATTTAATTGTATTAGATGTGCAGATCCACCTACGCCTGAGATCAGGCAGGATTTCCGCATTACTCTCAAAGCTGGGGTGCTATTCCAATACAAGAGAGCCTAGACAGTAGTGATGATATAACAGGGGGAAAATAAGCTGAAGACATATCGGGGAGGGTACACGACTAGAGTAGTCTGTGCAGCCGTCCTGTCTATGCTGCTGTGATAGTGTAATGCCTGAAAATCTGCTTGGTAAGGAAGGAGACGTAGGTTCAAGTCCGCACTATAGCACAAATTTTAATTCATCTCTTCAGATTCTATCATTACTGCTGAAACATTCAGCATGTAAATCCATTTTTAGGTCGCTATTTCAGTATCTGTTGTGAACACCTACATGAAGCAATGACTGAATCCTGAGGAATGAAAGAAGACATGAAACCAACACACTCGAGAAACTCCGCAACAGACACCTGTTAATACCTCACACTAGAAACACATGCATCACTTAAATCAAAACTAATGCTATAGAAGAGTAGTAAAACGTCTAATAGAGAAATATCTATGGCGACAGCATTCCTGCAAAGAGGATGTATTGATGTTCGGATTCCTCCCTCAGGACAGAATAAAAATTGGGCGATCTGTGCCACAATTCGTGCATCTTTCCGGGTAATTATATTCTCCATGCTGACTCGCTTCCTTATCTTCACTTTGTCTGGATCTCATACTCCAAATGCTTTTTACTTCCCTCTTCCTCCCTTTCTGTCGCTCTTTGTCTTAGCTCCATCTCAGGCAACATCTCATTTATAAACTCACGGGTTTTGGCAATTCGCCACTTGTACAATTCGCAGTCATTCAAGGATTGAGAATCGTGTGTCTAAAAACGACTTCACACGGTCTTCGGAGCGTAAATTATCCAAACTAGATTCCTTACTGCCGTGCTCAACCTCACAGAAGGAGTGGTTTATGTGAACTCAAGCACTGTACCTTCCCATATATTGAATAAAAAATGGACTGATTATTAAAACAGCAACGCCAGGCGACCTGGGGATATACCGAGTGCGACATGTAGAACACAAATCCGGCTCCTCAGGCAGCAAAAATGCCGTTGACGCAGCTGTGACATGGAGTCAGCCTCAGCTTGGATGACAGATGCGGGTACATGAACCCACGGTTCATCAATCACAGTGGATAACCATTCGCCGCTTGCACAGCACATGATCACATACGAGGGAAGCTCAATAAGTAATGGAATATTTTTTTCCGAAAGCAGGTAGGTTCTATTCAGGATTACAATACACCATACTATTCCTCACTCTTTGGGCTACAAAACACTATTTTTCAACAAATCTCCATTTAACATGACACTGTAAGCCACCTTACTGGGACCTCCTGTATGCTCACATGATAGCACTCTACTGACCGACGTTGGAGCCAACGTCTTACTGCATTAGTAACATCCCCATCATCCAAGGACTGCTTCCCACAGATTACATCCTCCATTAGGCCAAACATATGGAAGTAGGAAACCGCGAGATCCAGGCTGTACAGAAGGTGAGGATGAACAGTCCAATGATGGTTTGTGAGCTCCTCTCGGGTGCGCAGACTCGTGCGAGGCATTGCATTCTCATGGAAAACGAGACGTTCATCTGCATTTTTATGGCGACGAACACGCTATTGTCGTTTCTTCAGTTTCGTGACGGTAGCATTACAGGAGTCACAGCTGTGTGCCGCCGTCCGGCACGCGGGAGATCGGACGCGTTTGCACAACCTTGTTGCGATGATGACAGACGCTTCGCCCAACGACTCAGAGTGCTTTTGTTCCCCGCCATATCTCCATTGACATTCTGCAAGTACGTATGAATATCTATGATGCACTGGTTTTCCCCAAAATAAACTCAATGACAGCACTCTGCTTGGCCGCACCTCCGGTACAGACGCCAATTTGAAGACTACATATAGCACCGGCATCTATAAGGCTTAAGCAGGAATGTTGCAAGGTGTCCCACAACAAATTCCGCTTATGTCAACCGAAACGGTCCGAGAAAAACGAATGTGTTCAATACATACTGAACGCCCCTCGTATTTTGGCAGGTGAGAGACTCACAAAATGTGCTGACTATAGTCGAGACGGCGTAAGAGGATCCCTGAAGGCTAGGAGCGCTGTTGCCAGCTTTCCACGGCGAGGCGCATATGACTGCAGGCGTAAACCACTGTCGTCGGTATAGCTGCAAGAACACTGTGGCATTCCCACAGAGATGTTTACAAAATCGCGTCTCGTGATTGGTTGCGACAGGAGTCCGAAGCTGCTGTGATGACCCCAATGCTACTGTCAGGGATCAATTTACGCCGATGCGACTAATGGGCAACAATTGAACACCTGTGTATCTAGGTAGAACAAGTAACACAGGCAACATGCGGCCTTTTTTTTTATCTTGATGCAAGATAAAATCACAGAAATTTCGATGATATGGCACTACCACAGCCTTTTACATACCCGAAACGTAATGCCTGAAACTACCGGCTAGAGAAATAAGAAGTACGTGTTGTGTATGCAGTTATGCCCCATACCCAAAAGATGATAAAAAATGCAGCCTGCCAGTGTTCATTCTCCAAGGAGGCTCTACACCTTACTAGCCCCATAGGGATGCTGTACGCAAAACTGCACTCGTCTTACAAGACGATGTGGATTCACTTGTCTGTCCAGTGTTGTCTTCAGCCACACCGCAGCTCTCTATGTGGAGCAGTGCCGAGGGAAGCCGCAGCGCTGTCTGTGTCCATACTTGGCTTTTTTTCATGCTGCATTTGAACTTCTAGGACCCCCTCTCTAAAATGTTTTGTGGTAGTTTCGAGGCAGCATTGGGTTTTGCAGCCATGTCTTCACTATAAGCGATAAGGCTGTTAGCCGAGGCGGCAAATTTGCCTGTTGTTTTCCGCTTGGCTACAGAATATCATATAACAGTGTATATATTGATGACCGAATCTGTCTTGATATCTAGTGAAAGTACACTTTCGCGGCAGACACGTACAGCGAACACGTGCTTACACTTTTGCTGGGAGCAGAGCCTCTTGTCAAATGCGGAACAATAAAAACTGCGTTGAATCTCACGGTGAGGCATGTGTTAATCTTTACAAGAAAGCCTGTAATGTCGAGTTCCCCATTGAACTGTATTGCAAAAAATTTAAGAAAAGAACGTGAACGTAGATTACTGGGTCTGACACGTCAAAATTAAGCTCTGAAAAGAGTATTATTATCGTTTCGTGCCGGGTGAGAAGTAATACGTTAGGAGCCACTGCTTCTGAAAGTGATGTGCCTATTAAGACTGTATTGGACTATCAGGAGTCTATGGCAAAGTGTGTTATGTTATTGTAATAACTGAAGAAAACTTCATAAGCCAAGATCACTGAAACGCATTTTATTCGATGACCGGTTTCGACCGATCTACGCTGCCGTCATCGGATCTGCAAGAGGACGAACATAAGTTAATAGGAAAATGTTTTACAATCATGATATTACAACATGATAAACTGTCTTGTTACATAACCTACGGAATTGTAACACATCTTATGCTTTAAAGCTTTTGCAACTTGTTGTCCATCAGCGTTGCAAGACAGTTCGCATTCCATATGCACATCCCACTACCATAGCGATCACTATACCTCAGCATGTGAAGTATGAAAGTATTATGTAAAAACATGCCGGCTACAAGTGTTCTTGTTCACCACCACGTACGTCCAACAGCTGGCACTGTGGCAGTTGACTGGATTATCTTCTTGTATGCAGTGTAAAAGATAGGCACATAATTCCATATCATTGGTAATACACTATTAAGGACAATTTTTATTCACATTATTATACGAAACAACTCCGGGACATACAGGAATTTTACGTATAATTAATGTAAGACACGTTGATGATTTGTTGGATGAAATTGTGTGACTTACATACACTATGTGACACCCCCCAGAAACATACGTTTTTCATATTATGTGCATTGTACTGCCACCTACTGCCAGGTACTCCATATCAGCAGCCTGAGTAGTCATTAGACATCGTGAGAGAGCAGACTGGGGCGCTCCGCGGAACTCACGGACTTCGAACGTGGTCAGGTAATTGGGTGTCACTTGTGTCATAAGTTTGTACGCGAGATTTGCACACTCCTAAACATCACTAGGTCAATTGTCTCCGATGTGATAGTGAAGTGGAAACGTGAAGGGACGCGTAAAGCTCAAAAGCTTACAGATCGACCTCGTCTGTTGACTGACAGAGACCGCTGACAGTTGAAGAGGATCGTAATGTGTTATAGACAGACATCTATGCAACTGCATTAGAATCCACTGCAAGTACTATGGCAGTTAGGCGGGATGTGACAAAAATTGGATTTCATGGTCGAGCGGCTGCTCATAAGTCACACATCACGCTGGTAAATGCCAAACGACGCCTCGCTTGGTGTAAGGAGGGTAAATATTGGACGATTGAACAGTGGAAAAACATTCTGTGGTGTGACGAATCACGGTACACAACGTGGCGATCCAGTGGCAGAGTTTGGATATGGTGAATGCCCGGTGAACGTCCTCTGGCAGCATGTATGGTGCCAGCAGTAAAATCCGGAGGCCATGGTGTTATGATGTGGTCGCGTTTTTCATGGTGGGGGCTTGCACACCTAGTTGTTTTGCGTGGCACAATCACAGCACAGGCCTACATTGATGTTTTAAGCACCTTCCTGCTTCCTAATGTTGAAGATCAATTCGGGGATGGCAATTGCATTTTAAACACAATCGAGCACATGTTCTTAATGCACGGCCTGTGGCGGAGTGGTTACGCAGTAATAACATCCCTGTAATGGACTGGCCTGCACAGAGTCCTGAGCTGAATCTTATAGAACACCTTTGTAATGTTTCGTAACGCAGACATCGTGCCAGACCTCACCGACCTCCATCGATACCTCTCCTCAGTGCAGCACTCCGTGCAGAATGAGCTGCCATTCCCGAAGAAACATTCGAGCACCTTGCGAGAGTGGAAGCTGTCTTCAAGGCTAAGGATGTGGAAACACCTTATTTAATTCCAGCATTGCCTATGGAGGGCGCCACGAACTTTTAAGTCATGTTCAGCCAGGTGTCCGGATACTTTTGATTACATAGTGTGCGTTGCCGTTGTATTTTACATGCCGAAGTGTGGTGATCTTCGTGGGAGTGGGAAGTGCTTATGCAATGTGAAGCGACTTGCAGCATTGATGAACAATGTGTTATAAAAATTGTAAAGTTTAAAATATGCTGTAATTGCATAGGTTATGCAACAAGACAGTTTGTCAAATTGTAATATCATGATTGTAAAACATTTTTCTAACAACTTCCGTACATCCTCCTATAGATTCGACAATGACAGCGTAGCTTTGTCGAAGATGGTCATCCAACAAAATGCTTTTTTAGCTGTCTTGGCTTGTGAAGTTTTCTTCAGTTACAACACACTGCAGATCGCCCTCAGACTGATAATGTCAGTAGTCGGTCATTTTCACAAACGAAAGTGTCCACATCAGTGGTCACAACGAAACTGGCGACTCCTAAGCAAGGGAAAGGACGTCTAATGGAACCGGTAATCGAACACATTCGGGTCATTGGTGGCATAGAGAGAGAATCACACCAGTGCTTTATCCTTCTTCTCTCGAGGTAATGCAACTTTAGTGACTCTGATACAGCATTTTCTGGTTCGAGAGTTTTGACAGATGGGTGGAAGCCATATAGCAATTTGCAAAAAAGAAGGTATCGACCACGATTTCGTCAATTACTTAACACAGTTCGTTTCATCCGATGATTCATCTGTATACACGCATAACATTCAGTGGTAATGGAAATCCTTAACGTTATCTATTAAGAGAAGGTCATCTAGGGAGAAGACGTGAACTGTATACATTTCATTGCTTATACACTCCTGGAAATGGAAAAAAGAACACATTGACACCGGTGTGTCAGACCCACCATACTTGCTCCGGACACTGCGAGAGGGCTGTACAAGCAATGATCACACGCACGGCACAGCGGACACACCAGGAACCGCGGTGTTGGCCGTCGAATGGCGCTAGCTGCGCAGCATTTGTGCACCGCCGCCGTCAGTGTCAGCCAGTTTGCCGTGGCATACGGAGCTCCATCGCAGTCTTTAACACTGGTAGCATGCCGCGACAGCGTGGACGTGAACCGTATGTGCAGTTGACGGGCTTTGAGCGAGGGCGTATAGTGGGCATGCGGGAGGCCGGGTGGACGTACAACCGAATTGCTCAACACGTGGGGCGTGAGGTCTCCACAGTACATCGATGTTGTCGCCAGTGGTCGGTGGAAGGTGCACGTGCCCGTCGACCTGGGACCGGACCGCAGCGACGCACGGATGCACGCCAAGACCGTAGGTTCCTACGCAGTGCCTTAGGGGACCGCACCGCCACTTCCCAGCAAATTAGGGACACTGTTGCTCCTGGGGTATCGGCGAGGACCATTCGCAACCGTCTCCATGAAGCTGGGCTACGGTCCCGCACACCGTTAGGCCGTCTTCCGCTCACGCCCCAACATCGTGCAGCCCGCCTCCAGTGGTGTCGCGACAGGCGTGAATGGAAGGACGAATGGAGACGTGTCGTCTTCAGCGATGAGAGTCGCTTCTGCCTTGGTGCCAATGATGGTCGTATGCGTGTTTGGCGCCGTGCAGGTGAGCGCCACAATCAGGACTGCATACGACCGAGGCACACAGGGCCAACACCCGGCATCATGGTGTGGGGAGCGATCTCCTACACTGGCCGTACACCACTGGTGATCGTCGAGGGGACACTGAATAGTGCACGGTACATCCAAACCGTCATCGAACCCATCGTTCTACCATTCCTAGACCGGCAAGGGAACTTGCTGTTCCAACAGGACAATGCACGTCCGCATGTATCCCGTGCCACCCAACGTGCTCTAGAAGGTGTAAGTCAACTACCCTGGCCAGCAAGATCTCCGGATCTGTTCCCCATTGAGCATGTTTGGGACTGGATGAACCGTCGTCTCACGCGGTCTGCACGTCCAGCACGAACGCTGGTCCAACTGAGGCGCCAGGTGGAAATGGCATGGCAAGCCGTTCCACAGGACTACATCCAGCATCTCTACGATCGTCTCCATGGGAGAATAGCAGCCTGCATTGCTGCGAAAGGTGGATATACACTGTACTAGTGCCGACATTGTGCATGCTCTGTTGCCTGTGTCTATGTGCCTGTGGTTCTGTCAGTGTGCTCATGTGATGTATCTGACCCCAGGAATGTGTCAATAAAGTTTCCCCTTCCTGGGACAATGAATTCACGGTGTTCTTATTTCAATTTCCAGGAGTGTATTTCCACAACACGCCTGTCAAGGAAATATCTTCCATCTGAAACTCTACTCATATTTCTCAGAGGTATTGCCCGCGTTTATCATGGCTACGGAGAAAAAGGAACACTGCCAGCTGCCTAGACCACACCTGGCCTTGTCCTCGGTGAATATGTTACTGACAAATGAAGTAAGTAACATTAATCATTTTCTTTACTGCATCGCTGCATCTTGAACGAGTACACGTATTATCCTTCCATTGATCATTTATTTCAGTTCAGAATGCGTTCGTCTTTTGATTATGTCGGTAACGGTTCGACAGTGAGGTTTTCGATGTATATCGCTCATAGTACACATGCGACTTCGATAACAGAGGCTTCTTCCAGATTACCAGTTTTGTGCCTCCGAGGCCATAAGCAACGTCCCCTACCACGCAGCTTTCATACTACGCAGCTGAGGCCGTGGGCTCCACTGTCCATGCAGCTAAACGTTGAGGTGGGGCCTCGTAGAGATCTTCTGTCCTCTCTTTACGTAGATGACAGCTGTATTGTTTTCATGAAAGCTTTCTACATAAGACTGTAAACCTGAAGTTATAAAGGAAAACAATTTGGTTTAAGAAGAGCGATAAAAGAAGACAGGACGGACTGAGTAACAGATGTCCCTTCACCTCCTTTGCCCATGGAGGAAGTCTTGGAATTTGACCTACAGTCCGACAGCCCTGTGCACGTTACGTGATAAGGTGTGTTGATATGCTAGTCTATTTATTTCTAGGTGGGTGTTTTACAGGTTTAATGTGACTCCTGGAACTATAAACGGCCACCTAGATTATACATAGTATTTGTATACTATATGATAAGGATTACTGTTGATATGTGTTCTGTATGCTATGTATTATGTCTTTCGTGTGATATTCTGTGTGTACTCTTACTGTAACAAACGCTGTTTGCTAAAAAATCTGTGTTATTATAGTAACAGGTATAACGTGCCGCATGGTACAGTTATGATAACTTGTATCTCTCTGGTTTGACCTATGTTTAATACTACTATATCTGGATGTCTATATGTTCTTCTTCGTGTATTCTTCGCCATCTTTGTCGGTACTGGAGGAGCCTGTTGTACTGTAGTCTTCATCTGAACTAACGCTGTCCTCTCCTTGATGTCTGACGTCTTGAAGCCTATAAGGTGCCATTTGTTTTTTGAAGATGGTCTGTTCTGTCTTGGAGAAATGGTCTGTTGGTTCATTTGTGTGTTTAGTTGAGGTTTGTGTTCGATGTCTTCCCCTGTTATTTCCCTGATCTTATCATTTCTTTCTCTTTTAAACCAGCAGCCGATATCTGATCGTTATATACATCGGAAAGACACTCAGTACTACACACAGTGCCTTTCTTGAGGTATTGCATTGCTTTGTCCATGCTTCACTGCTATCCAGTTGGTTACTAGGGCAAGTGTGTGTGCCCAAACACATGTAAGAAGTCCACCACTGATCCATAGAGAGCGCCGTTGTATGCTCTGATGTGCGTATCCTCTGCACTGTGTGGAGTTTATGTGTGCAAGTGTGTACAGTATTTTCTTTGCTTTACTGCTTTTTCTGCATATCTCTTTTTGTCAGCATATACTCTTACGTACTGTGTGGCTGCTTCTCTTTTAATGTTGATTCTCTGCATGTTGATCCATGGATGTTGCTTCTATGTGCATTTCAGTAACTTATATGCTGTCTTGTATGCTGTGATTCTTAGTCTGCTTGTTGTGCACTAGTATTGTACAGGGTTAAGATACCACTGGCTTTGCTCTTGGTGACGTAACAGGTCGTCAGTGTATGCCACGCCCCACTGGTGTGTGAGTCCTCGTCTATGAGATGCAAGAGGGGTTCGACTGCAATATTCCGAAACATGTGTCCACAAATCGAGCCTTGGGGGACATCCCTTTGTGATGTTTTTGACTGCTTCCCGCCTTCCCGCCTACTGCTCTGCAAATCTATTTGTGCAGTAATCGAGGAAACCATTGTAGAGAGTTGCAGATACCTGAAGGTCATTGTGTCGAGCAAACAATGCAGACCACCGAAGATTATCGTAGGTGCTGCAATATCGATTAGGATAGTGACTGCACACTTAAGCTGACTGTGTCGTATGATGTTAAAGACTGCATTTACTGCATCGTCTATTTGTTTTCCTACTCTGGACTCATACTGATGGGGCCTAAGGCTGTCGAGTTCTCTACATTCACGTAGGCGGTTACATAGGAGCCTTTCCTGCACCTTAGCTGGGAAGGTTATGAGGTATAAAGGTCAGTTAAGGCATAGGTTCTGATGGGTATTTGTCTGTAGATTTTTTATGATAACGATAGCGGCTGTTTTCTACGATTCAGGCATCCCTCTGAGGCGCATAGCGTCATTTAATAGTGCTGTCAGAAAAGGTGTTATTAGTGGCGTTCCCTGTTGTAATGTTTACACAAGGACGTTTCTGGGCTGGGAGCCATCTTTTTCTTCAGACTGGTAATGCGAGCCCCTCCCGTGGAAATGGGTATATAACGTTTTCAGCTATTTATTCCCTGTATAGTTAATCTATTAGTCTTTGTTGCCGAATTGTGTCCATAGTGGGGTCATCGTGTGGGAGAAGTTTGTTAAGCAGAAATTGTGCATTGCTTCTCCAGGCTTGGGTCACGATACCATCTTCCTCCCTTAACGTGGATAGAACTAAGGGAAATTTTATCTTTTTACCCCTTGTTTCATGTATAAAATGCATGTTTGCCCATTATTTTAAACCCAAGTATCAACCGGTTTCAGTCATGGGCCATCTTCACAGATAAGGATTGAAAAGGGTTAGGTCGCCACATTACTTAAATAATGTATTAGAGCATGTCATGAATACTAGCATAAGATACTGGACTTTTAGAAGCAGACATACTAGTACTAAGTGTACACAGAGCAGTAGTGCCCTGTGTACACTTAGAATGTTTGCTTCTAAAAGTCCTGTGTCGTATATTGATATTCATGACATGCTCCATACATTATTTAAGTGATGACAAATGTAACGTGGTGGCCTAAACCATTTTAATCCTTATCTGTGAAGATGTTCCACGACTGAAACTGGTTGATATTTTGGTTTAAAATAAAAATAGCTGAGTTGTCAAACATGCATTTTATACATTACTTGACGGCTGCTAAGGGTCACCTTCCAAAAGAAAAAAAAATATATTTTATGTGGCTGAGCCTAGGACTCAGTTCTCAATTTCACGGATACGCGTTCCTCCCAGTGCTTTCTTCTGTCCCCTATAGTTTGTTTCTGGTTCGTCTACCTGAGAATCCACACTGGTAGATCTCCTTCTCCGCCTTGTGTCCTGTTTGGCTATTTCAGTGCTCATGGTTGCCTGTACTTTTTTTTCACTTGCTGCTTGTTTTTCATGACCCACCCACTAATTCCTCACCGTGGGTCCGTATATGCCACTTGGCTGCTGTGACTCGGTTCGGGGCCCGGGTGGCTAGTGAAACAGCACCCCGACTCCCGTCCCCACTCACACCGTTGCCCCTGTCCCACCACGTGGAGGCGGGCTCTATTTGTTTGATATCTGTTCAGTTGTTTATATTTGTTGTGCAGCATTTTAGATAACGTTACAAATATTGTGATAGAAACAGGAAGATGAAATACAAAAGAATTTTGCATTTAAGAAGAATTTGAAAAGAAGATAGGAAAGAGTATAGAATAAGAAGTTCCCGCCACCTTGTATGTGGGTGGCGGCCAGGGTCTTGAAATGACCTTCAATTCGCTCACCGCCATTCACGATTCCTTTTCTATATCTACCATTTTTAAACTAATACGAGTACCAAAGAAACTTTTACATCTGCTTGTTACACGTGAAATAGCAGCATGTTGCACTGTCTGGAGTATGTGAGTTAGATTATGTGCTCTGTAGTCAGTGCCGCCACTTCTGTCTGACTCTAGTTCCCGCTGTATGTGGCTTGGTCCGCTATATTCCACTGAACATCTGTGATGATGACGTGGTCACTGGTAGTGGCATGTGTTATGACTGCCCAAGTTATGTCCGTGCTAATGCTTGTGACATTTGTTAATGTGATGTCATTGTTTGCTCATTCCGGCAGCATATCCCATTATGTATATGGTTGGTCCCCTTTATTTAATACAAATATATTATTTTCCTTTATGGCCTCGTTAACAATTTGTCATCAGGTGTAATGCATTCCGGAGTGTTGATATCTGCAGATGGTAGTAGTTTCTTACTGCGCGCTTAGTGAGGTACTATGTCTGTCACTTCAGAGTATGATTCAATGGAGTGCGCATACTGAGCGTACAATGACGACAGCACCCAGGTTTGTGCACTAATGTGTGTCTCAGTGGTCACAAGATCCGTATTGCTGAGCTGTGTAATCTTGATGACGTTGATGTTCCTATTGAGAACAACTGCTGCAATTGCACTGGTCTCTGATGACGGTCGTTGCATTTGTTGGCAAACATGTAAGTTCTCCTTTTTTCAAGTATATATAGAATGTCAGGCCTGAGTTCATCGATGAGCCATGATTGTTCTGAGTGCTTCTCATTGTGTTTAGCTGCAGGAGACTCAGGGCAGTTTCGTGTAAACGAAGCAACACGTTTCTGTTTGTTGTGGGTCGTAGAAATCCCTACCGTAGGCTCTGATCATGTCTTTGTACAACTTTACGATGTCAAAGTCGTCTGATCTTCGTCTCCATGCTTGTACAAGCAGTTCGCGGACTTCGAGCGAATCTGTTGATAAGATTGCGGTGCGTATCACCATTCGGCCCGTCTGTTCCGTCGTTGGGAAGCAGATTTAGTCTCCGTTTGCGTGGGATTAAAGACCAATAATAGGAGCGTAGTTTGAAACACATCTCTGTGCTCCAGTCTGTTTAATTTTGGACTGGTTTCCAGGATTTCAATTTCCATTATGACAGACGTGTTACTGTACATGTGCGTGTGTGTCTGTGTCACTGTTTCCTTCGCCTTCTCAGTCGTGCAGTTCATCGCTGCAGGAGTCAATAAATTGATCAGTGTCTTTCGGATTAATATTTTTCTTAGCCGTTGATTTTTGTTGGTATCTCGTTTGGTTATCGAGCATTTGTTTCTCGTCACATGCATTGTTCCACTCTCACCATTCACTTTATCATTGCTTACCTTTTCCTGTTTGACACAGGCTTGGTCGTCACACGCATCTAACGCTTCTGCCGAGTCTACATCCTTATAGCCAGACGCATTGGGTTCGTTGTGTGTTTTATCTGTAACTTCTGTGATGCGTGTGTACAATACTAGACACTCTTCAGATATGAAGAACACTAGTTTACCGTACATTTGGCTTTTTGTGGTACCATATGTATATTATATTTGGTCTAAGTATTGTTTGATGGGACTTGTGGTTCTGATATGCGGTGATTACTCGTCAGTGTTTCGTGTCGTGTTGATGCTATCTGAGTTTCTGTCAGCACTTCTCCGCTACCCTATATTTACTATGTTGTATTCATTTGCTGGTTCTTGTTGCTCATGTTCTTCTATTCTGAACATGGTGGTGGCCTGCAGCGTCCTCCACTGTTATAAACAGTGTGTCAAATGCCTCCTCGTCCTAATGATCATGCAAGGCACATCTTCCCTACATAGTCAGTAATGTTTAGGAAGTTAGAGCGAATAACGTTATTGCGAATCAGTGATAGAATTGTGGGTTTTACCGTAGAGAAACCGTGCTGGGGACAGCAGGAAATTGTTCGACGCCAGGCTCTCGTTCTGTTCACGTTCACTTGGTGTTTGCGTTTGTGATATGCTGGCCTCGGAGTTTTTATCCAGGCTTATGTGGATCTTTGGGGTTAGAGGTACTGTGTTAAGGTTTGCTTGTCGTGCGGCAATGGTTGGTAACATGTTGACTGGTTGGTAGTTTCCAGTAGTACTATCCTCTTCCTCTGGTGTAGCAATTTCGTATTCAAACTGTTAGTGCTCTAATTCGTCTGTCTTTAACCTGAGTTTAGTCTCTAGCGTAGTTCAGTGATGTAGGTCACGTCTAAATTGCCGCGCTAACATTGTTCCGTGAGACCTTCACAGGATGTGTCTTATGCAAAGTCCGCAGTAGTTAGGAAGCTAGATTGGACGATATCTTGGAAGACTAGCGAGGGGATTATTCTGCCTTCAATGTTTGGCATTTCTAGTGTCAGACGATGTTTCCTGCACAAGCAGATTGCTCGTCGACAACTTCTCATTCTTGTAAAGATTGATTTATTTTGGGTTTTGCTGTGAGTTGAGTTGGTTGTGGAATTTAGGCCAGGAATTTTGTATGTCTGTTACTGTGATGTAAATTGGTCTAGTAGCCATTACAATCATCTATTTTTTCAAGATGTCGTGCTAAAGAAGCCTGTGTCCTAAGCTACGTTACGTAATTGTAGGACTCAATGCAGCCGAGTGAACGTCATATTGGTCCCCTCAAGCGCTAGTCGCGTGGACCGTTGGGAGTTTGCATGGCGTTGATTACTTCGCCACAGAATACATCGATTCGATGACAGTTGCCAATCAATGTGAGCAGCAATATCATGGAACGATGAACTGTACGCTCGTAGTAAATGATTCAGCCACTGTCTGGTTCCGAAACTTGATGGAAGATATTTCGCGCTTTTACAAACGGTTCAAATGGCTCTGAGCACTATGGGACTTAACTTCTGAGGTCATCAGTCCCCTAGAACTTAGAACTACTTAAACCTAACTAACCTAGGGACATCACACACACCCATGCCCGAGGCAGGATTCGAACCTGTGACCATTGCGGTCGCGTGGTTCCAGACTGTAGCGCCTAGAAGCACTCGGCCACCCCGGCCGGCCGCTTTTACAGGTGTCAATATAATCTCATGAACACACAAAATCAGAAAGCGACTTCTTACTGAGATACCCGTCCGATAATCCTTCGTTGCATGTAGAATATGTATGGCATTATATTGGAGTTTTGATTCATGCCATCTTTGTGGAGTTGCAAAATGGTTCAAATGGCTCTGAGCACTATTGGACTCAACTGCTGAGGTCATTAGTCCCCTAGAACTTAGAACTAGTTAAACCTAACTAAACTAAGGACATCACAAACATCCATGCCCAAGGCAGGATTTGAATCTGCAACCGTAGCGGTCTTGCGGTTCCAGACTGCAGCGCCTTTAACCGCACGGCCACTTCGGCCGGCTTGTGGAGTTGCAGTTTTAACGGTTAATACTGTAGTTTGTCTCCGGAGAAATTTGGGTCGCCCCTTACGGACGTATGACAGAGGAAGTAGATGAATATCTTGACAACACATTTTTCAGTAGGCATTATCCCAAGTTGTTGCGTTAGCTAGGGAGCCCACCCAGGTGCCTCACGTAACTTTTCGTCTGTCATCATCATCATTATCATCAGCCAATTCGATGATTTGATCACGTGGTCTCTTTGAGACAGCATACTACATAAAATCCCTGCATGTTCTTCCACTTCTGTGAGTTCGGTCCAGCGGTCTTTTTCCTGTCTCTGTCCCATCTATTCGGTGGTCTTCCCCTTGGTCTTTTTTGGTAAATTGGGTTACAATCCAACACATGTTTTGATCACTTGCCATCTTTCATTCGAGTGACATGACATTATTGTGTCACTAAGGCAATAAATTTTACAGTGCATTTATGTTGTGTATATCATCTGCTGAGAAATTAGTATCTGATTCAAGGTGCAACTTGTACTTCAGCCAAACCTAACTCATACATTTTCTCTGAATTCGGCCATAAAGACTGTCAATGAACTACTGTCACAGTAATGATCAAAGTAGGGCAATACATTTCAAAGGTTCTGTGTTTCCATTATTTATAGCTTGTCTTAAGTGACTCTTGGAACCTGCCCATTCTACTCTCTATTTCGTATCGAATCTGGTACTGAATTATTATTATATAAAGATTAATAGTCTTTTGTCTATACTAAAGGTCGGTCTGTACATTCATTTTTGTTTAGAGGTTTTAGAAAGGTTATACTGTTGCTGTGTTTTGATCTATCTCAGCAGTGGATTTTGTTTTGCAATCGTGGCTGGCGTTCAGTCGTACCAGCAAGTTTGGACCCGAACCTTGATGTTTGGGTACAAGCAGCAAAATTTATTAGAAGAGACAGGTATCATATCATGTTGCTTGGGCTGCAAGGAAGCAGTTAAGGGTTTTTCTAATTTTTGAAATTTTACGACTGATTCTGTGGTTCTTTCATTTTTTTTTTGAATCTTAAAGGCTTTTCTCCATGAATTAGTATTTTGATTGCTTAATATTGTTAGTTTATTTCAATGGACATTAAGTTAGGCGCAGTTATTACTTTAATTTAACTTCTGGTTGTTATAAATTTAAGGCCATCTATTGTTCACTTGGACAGTTAAAAAGTTGCTCACGGAAACCAAAGCTTCTAGAATTTGAGCTCATTATTGTTTGCTTGTATAGTAAACTGAAACGAAAATTTTTAACTTTGTTTAAGTCCGAAATAGTTATTGCCAATGCTTTTAAGTTCTGAATGTGAAATCAAGGTGTTCCTTTTAATGGTGAATGATGTAAATTACTCGGAGGTCCAGTCCTTCCGCTCAACTGCATTTGTTGGCGCCGACTTAGGTGCAATTACTAGTCTCAGTTTCTAACATAAGATTTTATTGGTGTGATGTTGAATCCAAGCTGGCAGATCAGACGTGAGGCATCCGTAGTGAACATTTTACAGAACACTATGGAGCACAGGCACCAGAACGTAGTTGTAAGAGTCGGAAGGGCATGAAAGGGAAGCAGTGGTTCAGAAGGGAGTGAGACTGGGTTGTAAGCTATCGCCAATGTTATTCAATCTGTTCATTGAGCAAACAGTGAAGGAAACCAAAGTGAAACTTGGAATAGAAATTAAATTTCAGTGAGAAGAAATAAAAACCTTGAGGTGACACTTTTAACAATTTTTTTTTTTTGGCTCATTCGTAACTGGATCGAGACAATACAGTGAATTATAGTAATGAATATCAAAACATTTCATACAAACTCTTGGCGCTTGAGCATGGAATTTTCGTGAAACGCCCGTTAATGTATTTTTGACTGTGTTTCTTTTCTCCGTGTTTTCACTAAATTCGGACTTCGTAATATGTCAGCTCGGAAGACGACGGTGGATCGAGTTGTACGACTTTTTGCCATGCCAAGTCACCCAACAATCTTACAGTGACTAAGGACACAAAAAGAAACATACACAAGTTATTAATAACAGTGTATTCTGAAATAAAAACACAATTTAAAAGTACATTTACATTATGTGATTACGAGTGCCGTTTGGTTGCGACTCGTGAATAAAATAATGAAATAATTGTAGTATTTATGGCTGTATGCCACATACGGCCGATCTGGACAAGACCTAGAAAAGCAAAAGATGACTCATCCTCTTTCGCCAATAATATGAGGATCGAGAATTTTCAAATGTTTCCAGCGGCTGCATACAATATTTATACAGTCGTGGACTATATCTACGGTTTAAATTATTCCTTTTTTTATTACTTACAATTACGTTTTCTGCTATGAAAAGCTAAGCATGCAAATATGCCTTTAAACACTGTAATTCTGTGAGAGACAGCAAAGGCCTCGGAAGAGCAGTTAAAGAGAATGAACAGTGTCTTGAAGGAGGATATAATCTGACCATCAACAAAAGCAAAATAGTAATAATGGAATGCAGTAGTTTTACATCTGGTGATGATGAGGGAATTAGATTAGGAAATGAGACACTTTAAGTAGCAGGTGAGTTTTGTTGTTCGGTCACAGGTGATTAAACATGGATTCATCACTTCGAACCGGAAAAAAAATAGCAGACCATAGAGTCGAGTCACCCACCTCACTTGCGAAGAAAAAGTTCAAAGTTCAGCCGGTAAAGTCACTCACAAGGGTTTATTCTATTTGATATTCTCCCTCATGGATCAACTGTCACCTCTGAAGTACGTTGTGCTGACTTCAGAGAACTGAAGAAACGACATCAGCGTGTTCGTTGCCACAAAAATGCAAACGAACTTCTCCTTCTCCATGCCAACACAAGGCCCTGTGCCCTACGGCCCAGATCTCGCGCATTCCGACTTCCATCTGTTCGGCCCATTGAGGATGCACTCCACGGGAAGCAGTACGTAGATTGATGGGCAATTCACTGATGCAGCAGGCCGTTGGCTCCGGCGTCGACAGGTAGAGTGGTACCGTGTGAGAATGCAGGCCGTTGCAGTAGGGTCTCGTGAGGCCCTCGCACTGAACAGGGATTACGTTGAAAAACAGGATTTGTTTTGCCGAAAGAGTGGGGAGTGATACGATGTTTTGGAATCCTGAACAAAACCAACTAGCACTCAGAAAAAATGTGTTGGATTACTTATTGAGCGCCAATCATAGTACGTGAATTGCGTATACGTCGTAATCTGGAGCATCCCTGGCAGTTGTGTGAGGGTGTAGATTTCGTCTCCTCTTTACAACTTTGCCTGCTTTGAAGGTACGGATCTCGAAAGCATAATAAATCATAAATAATATACACAACATTTTCCCGTTTATAGTTTTCAAGCCTTTCTTACATTTTTGTACACAATACAACTACAAAACTTCAGAATTTATATATTTTTTTCATTTTTGGGTACTTTGCGGTAAGACTACGAACTGATTTTCTAAACTACCGGTGTAAGGGTGTATACAACTGACGATCATTTTCAATGTATTTTGAAGACCCTATCTCGTTTGGGGTCATTGGTATGATGGGATGTTAAGAGTGACTTCTCCAGCTGCTCCGTGTTAGCGATATGGCTCATTAAAGGATCGTGGTCCTATCAAACCACACCTCAGACAAGCTGATAGTAAGAGAGATGGGGATTCCAACTGGGATTAAATCGGAACAATCTACCACTTATGCCATACATCCAAGTTAAGCCTCCCAACAACCTTTGTCGGAATCGGAGGATTGAAACGTTATTAAATTATTTTTAGGACATCGTGCACTGTAGACGACATTGTAAAAGCCGAATATTAAAACGTTATGTATGGTTTGTTGGGATGTTTTTGGAGGAGGAGACCAGACAGCGAGGTCATCAGTCTTATAGGCTTAGGGAAGGACGGGGAAGGAAGATGGCTGTGCCCTTTCAAAGGAACCATCCCGGACTTTGCCTGGAGTGATTTAGGGAAATCACTTTTGTGTGTGAACAGAGTATATATATTGTATATGTGTGTATACATTCGTCACTAGCTACGTGGGGTAGCCGAGCGGTCTAGGGCGTCTTGTCACGTTCCGTGCGGCTCCCCGTTGGAGGTTCGAGTCCTCCTTCGGTCACGGGTCTGTGCGTCGTCCTTAGCGTAAGTTAGTTTAAGTTAGATTAAGTAGTGTGTAAGCTTGGGGACCGATGACCTCAGCAGTTTGGTCCCATATGAACTTACCACAGATTTCCAAACAATTTCGTCGTTGTATGGAATGAAGTGTTTATGGATGTGAGTAAGCCTCAATTATAACTATCGTAGAACGTGGCTGATAGGTGTACAGTCGGCAGGGAACGTGTGGGGAGAGTGGTAGTGGAGGGAGTTACTGGCAGGCACTGTAGCGGAAATTCTGAGCGCTGGAGGCGAGGTGCCGCTTTAAACTGAAACCTACGCTAATATTTTTTGCCAATATTAGGTGGAACCTCTTCACGGCAAAAGTTGCATGGTGACCACTGAAAAAGATCTGCCCCTCTGATTTGATCAGCGTCTAAAGAGAAAATGCAGCGATTTATTTCCACCTGGTTTGTTAAAAAAATGGTTCAAATGGCTCTGAGCACTATGGGACTTAACATCTGAGGTCGTCAGTCCCCTAGAACTTAAAACTACTTAAACCTAACTAACCTACGTACATCACACACAGCGATGCCCGAGTCAGGATTCGAACCTGCGACCGTAGCGGTCGCGCTGTTCCACACTGAAGCGGCTAGAACCACTCGGCCACACCGGCCGGTACCTGGTTTGTTAACCATGAGTAACTTTCAGACAAGCGTCATGTGTGACGAATTTTCAGAAGATCCTAAACATTTCTCTTGTTGCCTTGTTAAAACTTACTTCTTTTGCCAAAACACAGCAAAAATTACAGACTGTCACCTCTTTTACGTGTTGTCCAGACGCAATTGCGAGAGAATTCTGAAACAGTGGTATATCAACTTTGTTAAGTGAAGAACTGAGGAAATGTAAGATCAGTAGCTTATGGAAAAGCACATCCTCAGTACAAACTAAGCGCGTAATGTCTTCACTTAGGCTGTTTCGAAACCTACAGCATTTCTCGTTTCACCAAATATCGATGGCCTTAAAAATTACATTCCTTCGTCGAATGAATGGGGTGTGAGTACCAGGTCACCAGCATTGTGAAGCCTAATGCAGGATTGGCTCAGGTGACTGTTAACATAGGGGGGCTATGTAGGGATTTTACTAAAGAGGATCAGGTAGTGATTGTGGGTGGGGCTGGTAATAGTATTGATTGAGATGGGGAGTATGACATAGATGGTGACCTGGAACTAGTCACTCAGACTGGCAACACGAATGTGCATTTCGTGGAACTGTTTCAGCGTCACGATCGGCCTCATCTTAATACAGCCGTCAGGCGTAATAACATGAGACTTGGGGGTGTGCTGATGACAGAAAGCATGGGTCACATTTCAGTGGTGTTGGAGGAGTCTATCAGCAGGACTGGTTTCACTAGACATGCCCTGCACCTTAACAGGTATGGGAAGGGGAGGTTGGCAAAGCTTATAGGTGACAGCATAGGTGGGGTTGGTGGGATCACTCATGGGAAAATTCCTGCAGTAGTGGGTGTCAGAGCTGCACCTTTCTTAGATTGAAGTCGGCTGATAGGTATTCCTGCTTAAGGGAAGTCTCTCTAACAAAGGAACCACTTTTGACAAAGCTTAGGTATCCGAGTAATGAGGGAATTAGTATATTTCATCAAAATATACAAGGTATTAGAGATAAAGTTAGTGAACTGCTTATAGATGTTGACTCTGAAATTATTTGTATATCTGAACACTTCTTAAATAAGGAGATAATTGAGAGGCTTCCTTTACCAGGATACAGGTTGGCTGGCAGCTTTTCGAGGAGGTCTTTGCGGTGTGGGGCAGTAGCCATGTATGTGAAAAACGGCATCCCAGTTGAGTCAATTGATGTTTCAAAGTACTGCACTGAACAGGTGTTTGAATCTTGTGCAGGTGTGGTTAAATTTAATGGAGCTAAACTTCTTACTGTTGTTATTTATAGATCCCCAGACTCCGATTTCACAACATTTTTGCTAAAGCTAGAGGGGGTTCTTGGTTCACTTTATAGGAAATACAAAAATTTAGTTATGTGTGGTGAATTCAATATTAATTGTATAAGTGATTGTGCAAGGAAGAGGATGCTGGTAGACTTCCTTAATTCATACAATCTTATGCAAACCGTATTCTTTCCAACGAGAGTGAAAGGGAACAGTAGAACAATCACAGACAACATTTTTGTTCATTCCTCATTACTAGAAGGGCATTCTGTTAGCAAAAAGGTGAAAGACCTTTCAGATCATGATGCACAAATTATAACTCTAAAAGGTTTTTGTGCTGCAACACGTGCTAATTATAGTCATCAGCTGTTTAGGAAAGCTGATCCAGTTGCTGTAGAGACCTTTGTAAACCTTATCAAGGAACAAGAGTGGCAAGATGTTTATAGCGCTGATACAGTAAACGATAAATATAATGCTTTTCTCAAGACTTTTCTCGTGCTCTTTGAAAGTTGCTTTCCGTTAGAACGTTCAAATAGGGTACTAGCACAAACAGGCAGCCTGGGTGGCTGACTAAAGGGATAAGAATATCTTGTAGAACAAAGTGGCAATTATATCAAAACGTTAGAAACAGTCAAAATCTAAATGCAGTAGCCCATTTCAAACAGTATTGTAAGGTGCTTAAAAATGTTATTAGGAAGGCAAAAAGTATGCGGTATGCAGATAGAATATCTAAGTCTCAGGATAAAATTAAAACCATATGGTCACTCGTAAAGGAAGTGGCTGGTCTGCAGAGACAGGTCGAGGATATAGAATCAGTGCGTAGTGGGAATGTCCGTGTTACTGATAAGTCGCACATATGGCAGTATTTAATAATCACTTTCTGAATATAGCAGGTGAACTAAATAGAAACCTAGTCCTAACAGGGAATCATACAGCGCTCTTAGAAAAAAGTGTTCCGAGACTGTTACCTGAAATGCTCCTCCATGATACTGACAACAAGGAGATTGAGTTAATAATTAAATCACTAAAGACCAATAACTCTCATGGATATGACGGGGTATCTAGCAGAATACTGAAGTATTGTTCTATGTATGTTAGCCCAGTACTTAGCCATATCTGTAACTTTTCCTTTAGGAGTGGTCGGTTTCCTGACCGATTAAAGTACTCGGTAGTGAAGCCACTTTATAAAAAGGGAGACATTGATAATGTTGACAATTTTAGACCTATTTCTGTGCCATCGGTGTTTGCTAAAGTTATCGAGAAGGTTGTATATACAAGGTTACTGGAGCATTTAAATACACATAATTTGCTGTCAAATGAACAGTTTGGTTTTAGAAATGGTTTAACAACTGAAAATGCTATATTCTCTTTTCTCTGTGAGATTTTGGACTGATTAAATAAAAGGTTGCGAACGCTAGGTGTTTTCTTTGATTTAACGAAGGCTTTTGACTGTGTTGACCACAAAATATTACTGCAGAAGTTGGACCATTATGGAGTAAGGGGAGTAGCTTACACTGGGTTCGCCTCTTACTTTAAGAACAGAAAGCAGAAGGTAATTCTCCGCAATATTGAGAGTGGTAGTGATGTTGAGTCCCAATGGGGCACTGTTAAGTGGGGCATTCCCCAAGGGTCGGTGCTGGGGCCACTGCTGTTTCTTATTTATATAAATGATATGCCTTCTAGTATTAATGGTGATTCAAAAATATTTCTGTTTGCTGATGACACCATCTTGGTAGTGAAGGATCCTGCGTGTAATATTGAAACAGTATCAAATAATGTAGTTCATGAAATAAGTTCGTGGCTTGTGGAAAATAATTTGACGCTAAATCACAGTAAGACTCAGTTTTTACAGTTTCTAACTCACAATTCAACAAGAACCGACATTTTGATCAGACAGAATAGGCATATTATAAGCGAGAAGGAACAGTTCAAGTTCCTAGGCGTTCGGATAGATAGTAAGCTGTTGTGGAAAGCACATGTCAAGGATCTTGTTCAGAAACTAAATGCTGCTTTATTTACCATTCAGTATCTGAAATAAATGACACTTCAACACGAAAAGTAGTCTACTTCGCATATTTTCATACGCTTATGTCGTATGGTATTACTTTTTGGGGTAATTCTTGTGATTAAAAAAGGGTATTTTTGGTTAAAAAAGGGGCTGTTCGAGCTATATGTGGTGTAAGTTCGAGAACCTCTTGTCGACCCCTATTCAATAGTCTGGGAATTCTGACATTGCCCTCACAGTATATATATTTTTTTACTGTCGTTTGTTGTTAGCAATATTAGCCTATTCCCAAGAGTTAACAACTTTCACTCAGTTAATACTAGGCAGAAATCCAATCTGCATGTGGAATGCACTTCCTTGACTCTTGTGCAGAAAGGAGTGCAGTATTCTTCTGCATCCATTTTCAATAAGCTACCACAAGAACTCAAAAATCTTAGCAGTAGCCCAAACTATTTTAAGTCCAAACTGAAGAGTTTCCTCATGGCTCACTCCTGTTCTGTCGAGGAGCTCCTGGAAGAGCTAAAATATTAAGCCAATTCCAGTGTTACATTGTTGATTTTCTTTATTTAAACTTACGACTTGTCACCTGAATACGTTTTTTTATATTTCATTTTATCTGTTTCTAATATCGTGATATAATTTCACGTATTGACTCGTTCCATGACCATGGAGACTTCTCCTTAATTTGGTCCCACGGAACAATAAATAAATAAATAAATACTGTAGTTGGTAGAACAAAACGGTAGCTAATTAAGTTTTGCATAATAACCATATAGCAAAATACTCTCCTCTTGTCATGTTACCATTTGTCAAACTATCGTTTCGATATCTCAAACCGTTTATGAAATACGAGGAACGTTGTGGATATTTCACTCTGGCCCTATTGCTGGCGTGGCGCAATAGCAAATGAGTGTGCTACATCAAATCAGTTTTCTCGAGGATGGTGACAGAGACCTCTATCCCAACCTAAAGAAAAATTCAATACATTAGCTAAATTTCATACGCAGTAATATATTATTTAATATGCACCAAACGCAAAATCATAGGGACCCCTATGTTTCATTGCAAACTTTTTCGTATTCCATGCAGTATATTACTCTCATGTAAATATCATAATAACTATGACCATTAACGAAACGATTGGAACATCATCATGAACCTGACGTATAATGCTAGTAATAACGCACCGTATGGTTTCCGCGTGGAGTTTACTTCTATTCTGTCTTCACATACCTCCCTCCTGCAATCAAAAGAATGAACTCGCCCCGCGCTGTGGACGAATATCGATCAAAGCTTATCATTCAGCGTGAATGTGCGGACTTTAATATACAGGTTTTCTCTGCGCGGAAGAGCCAAATCGCACATTTCACAACACGGCACAACATTTTATTTCTCGCTGTGGGATTTAACTGAAAACCCCAGAGGGAAACTGGGGTACCCAAATTCTCCTCCAGGACATTAAACACTCTCTTCGATGGGGTGGAGTTTGTCTTGCAAGAAACACATCTTGTCGAAATCAGGCTCACTTTGGATAATAGGGATGAAATCATCTTCCAAAACTGTCACGTACCGTTCGGTAGTCACCGTGCCGTCAACGAATTTTGCACCGATTATTCCGTGACTGGACACTGCACAACACACAGTCATTCATTGAGGGTGAAGAGACTTTTCGATCGCGAAGTGCGGATTCTCAGTCCCCCAAATGCGCCAATTTTGCTTATCGACGGATCCATCCAAATGAATGTGGGATTCGTCGCAAAACCAAACCATACAGCGCATACTACTTGCCATCATACTCCGCGGCTATCCTTGCTTTGAACGTCCTAATGCAAAACGTTCAGAAGTTATGACGATTTCATTTCATATAGTTCAGTAATTGTCACGTTGTACACTGTTGAAAAAAAGTTACTAAGTGCATGACAGTAAATGAAGATCAGTAGGGGGACGCGATATTCCACGCTCTTGAATTACAAAAATTACGTACACCATTACGCTCAGTTTTATTCCTCAGTTTCATTTATTGTGAATAATCGCATTTCATGCAGTTAATAATTAAAACTAAAATGACGTGATTTTAATAAAAATAAAAAATGGCTAGGTACGAACAGGACTAGGGCGCTGAGGGTTCCATACAAACTTAATTATGCACACGGACACTTTATCAATTCTGGGAATCGAGGATATAGACGATTTTTACCTGTTATCAACATTAATACTAGTAAAATATCGGTATTCATCCTTGCCAAAGCCTACTATGGCCAGCAAGATCCCCATAGCTTTCCCCAGTTGAGACTCTTGGAGCATAATGGGCAGAGCCCTCCAACTAGCTCGGGACTTTGACGATCTAACACGCCAATTGGACAGAATTCAGCACTACTTCCTCCAGAAGGATATTCAACAACTCTATCAATCAATGATAATAACTGCTTGCAGTATGGACAGAGGTGGACTAGAGCGTTGTTGACTTATTCAATTTGTGAAGCCTTATGTCTGGAATCGCTCACCAAATTGCCTACCAGCTGCGAACGTACCAGTTTCTCGTAGCCGTTGTTGTAGTCGGACGAAAATGGCATGTGAATGCCATAACTACGACAAGGACTGACACAGCGCCCTCTTCTGAGTTTATGTGCGTACCATGAGGCGGTATGTTTTAAGTGGTCCCATCTTCAAACGCATTTTACATCCAAACGGCGCAATTCCCCTTTATAACACCTAGAATCCTGTAATTGGAATTGCGTAACACGTTCCATACTGCACTTCAGTTGTCTTTCGAATAACTACTCTTATTATAAAAGTAATGACAGAAAGAAGAAAACGCACACGTAATTGTTGATGTAAAGAAAACACTGAGAAGTACAGTCCTAACCTCACCAAACGTATGTAAAGATTTATGATATAAGGACAGTATGAACAGTACTGCAGATAAGAGAAGCTTGGATAACTGAGGTTTATAGAAAAAGAATTTAAAAAATGTTTTGTGGAACCACGGCCTGGTGCAAGTCTTTCAATTGGACGCCACTTCGGTTACTAGCGTGTATCTGAAACGGAAGGCGCCTGGTCACGCATCCGAGTACCATCCAGGTCAAAAGTTGCCTAATTTCATTTATCACACGGGAACCGGTGTTACTATCGTGGCTACTGTGATTTATGAAATCGGTCAAAGGCTAAGGGAGACAAACTGAGAAAGTATACGTCATGGTGCCAAAGAAAAAAAGCAACGTCTGCCGGGAAGAGACTAAAAATGATGTCAGTCAGGGACGAGCGGACAACCGAGAAACGGGTGGACCAAGATACGAACGCTTCAAAGAAGCTGGTGATAATACGGTGTCTACAATTATAGACGTTAGTTGCATGCTATTTATACATTTCACAACTGAGAATGAAGATGAGTTTTAGTAAGTTTCTGTTATTGGTTACGTAATGGTTTTATTCAAAATTGTGAAGCTTAATCATTAGTTGCCAACTTCTCCGAGGGTTCTGTTAAAAATGCAGGGTCACCTCAGTGCCAGTTTGTCGGTCAAATATGCTACCGTTCCAGATATCGACGCCTAACTTGTAACATCAGCATCACACAGGCAACGGATCGAACAAAAGCCGTTTATCAGTATTACAATTAATGTGACGCGGACTTTTGATGGTATTGTTTAGTCAGTCTTTAAACATGAGTGCTTAAATTATCTTTTGGAGAAACGTACGTTTAAAATTTAACGGCCGCCTTACGTCGCCAAGAGCATGATTTGTTTTTAGGCGATTTGATTATCGTATCGCGACATTGCTGATCGCGTTGATCGAGATCCAATGACTGTTAGCAGAATATGGAATTGGTAGGTTCAGGAGGGTTATACGGAACGCCGTGCTGGATCCCAACGGCCTCGTATGACTAGCAGTCGAGATGACAGGTATCGTATCCGCATGGATGTAACGGATCGTGCAGCCACGTATCGATCCCTGAGTCACAGATGGGGACGTTTGCAAGACCACAACCATCTGTACGAACAGGTCAACGACGTTTGCAGCAGCATGGACTATCAGCTCGGAGACCATGGCGGTTACCCTTAACGCTGCATCACAGACAGGAGCGCCTGCGATGGTGTACTCAACAACGAGCCTGGTTGCACGAATGGCAAAACGTCATTTCTTCGGATGAATCCAGGTTCTGTTTACAGCATCATGATGGTCGCATCGGTGTTTGGCTACATCGCGGTGAACGCACATTGGAAGCGTGTATTCGTCATCATTATACTGGCGTATCACCCGGCGTGATGGTATGGGGTGCCATTGGTTACACGTCACGGTCACCTCTTGTTCGCACTGACGGCACTTTGAACAGTGGGCGTTACATTTCAAATGTGTTACGACCCGTATCTCTACCCTTCATTCGATCCCTGCGAAACCCTACATCTCAGCAGGATGATGGACGACCGAATGTTGCAGGTCCGTTACGGGCCTTTCTGGATACAGGAAATGTTCGACTGCTACTCTGGCCAGAATATTCTCCAGATCTCTCACCAACTGAAAAAGTCTGGTCAATGGTGGCCGAGCAACTGGCTCGTCACAATACGCCAGTCACTACTCTTGATGAATTGTGGTATCGTGTGGAAGCTGCATGGGCAGCTCTACCTCTACACGCCATCCAAGCTCTGTTTGACTCAATGCCCAGGCGTATCAAGGCCATTATTACGGCCAGAGGTGGTTGTTCTGGGTACTGATTTCTCAGGATCTATGCACCCAAACTGCGTGAAAATGCAAGCACATGTCAGGTCCAGTATAATATGTTTGTCCAATGAATACCCGTTTATCATCTGCATTTCTTCTTGGTGTAGCAATTTTAATGGCCAGTAGTGTAATTATGCATACAAATTGTTCTTCGATACTGGGAATCGAGAATCTCTGCTAGTTTTTCGTGTTATGATACTGATATGAGCAAAATATTCATCTACCCATTAATGAGAAAAAGGGCCTTAACAGGAGGACAAAAGTCGGGTAACAAATGACAAAGAAATATTTTTCGTGTGATATAATTACAAATCAAAAATTTTCGTTTTCTCTTCTTTGATTGGACCGTGGAACCTTGCTTCTTGTCAAATATTATAATTCTAGATCAATGGAAAATACCGTATAGGGTTTGACGAGTCAGGCTGCGAATAAAAAATTGTGAATTAAATAACCGTCCGTATCTTTTGAGTGCATTGACATACAACACACATTTGTTGCGCCATGAAGGGACCAGAGACCGTAGAGTCCGACATTAATTTCAACTTGGTGAGCCCACCCGTTCCTGAGAAACGAGGTTTTTAACAATGGGACAGAGAGAAAGACAGACGGGCATCAAAGTGGTCCTATAAGTGTAGGATTTTTACCGCTTGAATTACCGAACATTAAAAATGGTTAATCAAGCACATAATCTACCGTGCTTGCGCGACCTTTGTGTGTGTGTGTGTGTGTGTGTGTGTGTGTGTGTGTGTGTGTGTGTGTGTGTGTGTGTGTGTGAGAGAGAGAGAGAGAGAGAGAGAGAGAGAGAGAGAGAGAGAGGGGGGAGGGAGGGAGAGAGAGACAGAGAGAGAGAGCGCAAATATAACGTAGCTGCATTTATCTGCAGCAATTCCATCAGTTTCCTATATTATATGTACATGTGTAGATGTTATCTCTAAGGTGCAAGTTAAGTTCAATAGAATATTATGTTGATAATTATCGCTTTAGATTCGCCTAACTGCTGCTGAATTTGTATGTCATAAGAGTTTGGTCTTCGTTATCTGAGGCGAATATGATACGAAAATTTCGTTTCACTCAGTTGTAATCCAGAGGAGCTACTGCGATAATTACCCACATAATAGTACACGCACCTGAGGAGGACTGGACAACTATAGTTGCAGATGTCAGTGTAATATTCACAGGAAAACTTCAGTTTAGAAAATGATGTGTGTCAGGAGTGAATGTCTGGAAACCACACCTAGATGTGGTAAACGTCTAGTTAACACATGAGCTGGACAGCTCGTTTCTGTGCGAGGCTGTTCAAATCGTGACAAACGGCGCAGTGTACATCCGACATAACGAGCCACTGGATTTATTAAGTGTCAGACGGCGTTGCACATTATGCATCGGAACAATAGCCGTGGCCGTAAAACTCAATTAACAGCCACCATTATATTAGTCGCGTGTTACATCGCCATAGTCCGAATTAGAGTAATCTGTGGCAGCATTTCAGCATGTGTATCTTCGGTAGTTACTAGCACGAAAAAGTCGACATTTCTAGCAATCAGCTGCAAATTACAACTAAAAGTCACAATGTCAATTCTGCCTTAATGCCCCACTGGCTCTGTTCGTTCACAGCCACCAAATTTTTTTTGCATGAAATTGAAGCTTCAACGTTTTTCTGCGTTTTATTTTGTTCCATTATTTTCTTGGGTGGAAGACAATGCGTCTGTAGGATTATCAGCTCGGAAGAAAGTTTAAGTACAAATCACAGATACGAAAAGAATAAAAAATGGAAGAGAAGGTATGAATTAGTCTGAATGGAAACAGATTACTTCTCTGGACAGAAACATAATAAGGGGCAGTCAAATGACAAACCGAACACCAGCCACTACTGAACCAGGGAATAGTTCCACTGAAAAGCAATCACCACACGCGTTAAGACATTTACCCCACTGGCAGAATAGAAAATCAATTTCTCTTCGGTACAACGCGGTCGGCCGTTGACGGATTCACGACCGCAGGCACTCTTGCCCTTCATCGTCCGACTGAAACCGCCGTCCACGCACATCTTTCTTCAGGTGTGAAAATCACACGGTGGAAGTTGCGGGCAGTACGGAGCATGTTGCAGTGTTTCCCAACCAAATAGCCCAAGCGTAGCCTTCGATTGCCAGTGTGGGGGGCGGGCGTTACCGTGCGACAGAGTGATTCCGTCCCACTGCATTCTTGGCCATTTTGACTTTATAGAACGTCACTGTTTCTGCAAAGTCTGTCCATAGCGCTGCGAATTGATTGTGGTTCCACTTAGAGATGGGTCGTTGGCGAACTAACGGGTCCAAAGGAACGGTTCATCAAGATGAACTGAACGAGCGAGGAACGGATTCTAAGGAACGGTCTTTCATGGTTCACTTCGGTCGCGGCTTTCTACTTATACACTACTGGCCATTAAAAATCTCACGCCACGAAGATGACGTTCTACAGACGCGAAATTTAACAGACAGGAAGAAGATGCTGTGATGTGCAAATGATTAGCTTTTCAGAGCACTCACACGAGGTTGGCGCCGGTGGCGACACCTACGACGTGCTGACATGACGAAAGTTTCCAACCGATTTCTCATACACAAACAGCAGTTGACCGGCGTTGCCTGGTGAAACGTTGTTGCGATGCCTCGTGTAAGGAGGAGAAATACGTACCATCACGCTTCCGGCTTTGATAAAGGTCGGATTGTAGCCTATCGCGATTGCGGTTTATCGTGTCGCGACATTGCTGCTCGCGTTGGTCGAGATCCAATGACTGTTACCAGAATATGGAATCGGTGGGTTCAGGAGAGTAATACGGAACGCCGTACTGGATCCCAACGGCCTCGTATCACTAGCAGTCGAGATGACAGGCATCTTATCCGCATGGCTGTAACGGATCGTGCAGTCACGTCTCGATCCCTGACGCAACAGATGGGGTCATTTACAAGACGACAACCATCTACACGAACAGTTCTACGACGTTTGCAGCAGCATGGACCATGGCTGCGGCTACCCCTGACGCTGCATCACAGACAGGAGCGTCTGCGATGGTGTACTCCACGACGAACCTGGGTGCACGAATGGTAAAACGTCATTTTTTCGGATAAATCCAGGTTCTGTTTACAGCATCATGATGGTCGCATCGGTGTTTGGCGACATCGCGGTGAACGCACATTGGAAGCATGTTTTCGTCATCGCCATACTGGCGTGTCACCCGGCGTGATGGTATGGGGTGCGATTGGTTACACGTCTCGGTCACCACTTGTTCGCATTGACGGCACTTTGAACAGTGGACGTTACATTTCAGATGTGTTACGACCCGTGGCTATACCCTTCATTCGATCCCTGCGAAACCCTACATTTCAGCAGGATAATGCAGGATCGCATGTTGCAGGTCCCGTACGGGCCTTTCTGGATACAGAAAATGTTCGACGTCTGCCCTGGTCAGCACATTCTCCAGATCTCTCACCAACTGAAAACGTCTGGTCAATGCTGGCCGAGCAGCTGGCTCGTCACAATAAGCTAGTCACTACTCTTGATGAACTGTGGTATCGTGTTGAAGTTGCATGGGCAGCTGTACCTGTACACGCCATCCAAGCTCGGTTTGCCTCAATGCCCAGGCGTATTAAGGCCGTTATTAGGGCCAGAGGTGGTGTTCTGGGTACTGATTTCTCAGGATCTATGCAACCAAATTGCGTGAAAATGTAATCACATGTCAGTTCTAGTATAATACACTTCTGGAAATGGAGAAAAGAACACATTGACACCGGTGTGTCAGACCCACCATACTTGCTCCGGACACTGCGAGAGGGCTGTACAAGCAATGATTACACGCACGGCACAGCGGACACACCAGGACCCGCGGTGTTGGCCGTCGAATGGCGCTAGCTGCGCAGCATTTGTGCACCGCCGCCGTCAGTGTCAGCCAGTTTGCCGTGGCATACGGAGCTCCATCGCAGTCTTTAACACTGGTAGCATGCCGCGACAGCGTGGACGTGAACCGTATGTGCAGTTGACGGACTTTGAGCGAGGGCGTATAGTGGACATGCGGGAGGCCGGGTGGACGTACCGCCGAATTGCTCAACACGTGGGGCGTGAGGTCTGCACAGTACATCGATGTTGTCGCCAGTGGTCGGCGGAAGGTGCACGTGCCCGTCGACCTGGGACCGGACCGCAGCGACGCACGGATGAACGCCAAGACCGTAGGATCCTACGCAGTGCCGTAGTGGACCGCACCGCCACTTCCCAGCAAATTAGGGACACTGTTGCTCCTGGGGTATCGGCGAGGACCATTCGCAACCGTCTCCATGAAGCTGGGCTACGGTCCCGCACACCGTTAGGCCGTCTTACGCTCACGCCCCAACATCGTGCAGCCCGCCTCCAGTGGTGTCGCGACAGGCGTGACTGGAAGGACGAATGGAGACGTGTCGTCTTCAGCGATGAGAGTCGCTTCTGCCTTGGTGCCAATGATGGTCGTATGCGTGTTTGGCACCGTGCAGGCACACAGGGCCAACACCCGGCATCATGGTGTGGGGAGCGATCTCCTACACTGGCCGTACACCACTGGTGATCGTCGAGGGGACACTGAATAGTGCACGGTACATCCAAACCGTCATCGAACCCATCGTTCTACCATTCCTAGACCGGCAAGGGCACCTGCTGTTCCAACAGGACAATGCACGTCCGCATGTATCCCGTGCCACCCAACGTGCTCTAGAAGGTGTAAGTCAACTACCCTTGCCAGGAAGATCTCCGGATCTGTCCCCCATTGAGCATGTTTGGGACTGGATGAAGCGTCGTCTCACGCGGTCTGCACGTCCAGCACGAACGCTGGTCCAACTGAGGCGCCAGGTGGAAATGGCATGGCAAGCCGTTCCACAGGACTACATCCAGCATCTCTACGATCGTCTCCATGGGAGAATAGCAGCCTGCATTGCTGTGAAAGGTGGATATACACTGTACTAGTGCCGACATTGTGCATGCTCTGTTGCCTGTGTCTATGTGCCTGTGGTTCTGTCAGTGTAATCATGTGATGTATCTGACCCCAGGAATGTGTCAATAAAGTTTCCCCTTCCTGGGACAATGAATTCACGGTGTTCTTATTTCAATTTCCAGGAGTGTATGTTTGTCCAATGATAACCCGTTTATCATCTGCATTTCATTTTGGCGTAGCAATTTTAATGGCCAGTAGTTTAGTTCCCGGGTACGGGAAATGGTCGATCTCGTTTCCGCAACGGCTCGTTGGCAGGTATCGTGCCAGCCTCGGTCCCGTTCCCGTCTGTCTCGGTGGGACTCGTCCTACGCGTGGCTACTGTTCGCAGTTCCACTGCCGACTGCTCATAGATAGTTCAGTATCGAGTTGTTATTCGTTTCGTCCAACGCGCACGCCCATTCTAGATTTGTTTCAAACCTTTTTTGAACCCTGAACTTCTGGTTCTTTTCGTATTCTATTCAGCGTCCATGACCGGTAATTAAACTGAATTTCATATTTACGTAAATTACATAAAAATTACGTGCTATGTAATAAATACATCTTTTCAGGCAACAAAACAGCATATCAGCTCACTTCACAATTTCGATAAACAGCAGAAGAAAAACTTGTAAAAAGGCAAGATTTTTTTGTTAATATACATGTAAAGGAAGTCGGCACGGCACACACGAGTGGCCATTTTCTGTCTTTTCTTTCTGATCCAAGGTAAAAGAGAATGTTCATTGTTATGGCAGGCAGACCGACTTACAAACGAATCAAGCCCGCGCTCCATAATCGAGTGTCTGGTGTCACATTTTGTGAACAGAATGTGATAACTTCTACAATATCATTTCAGTGGTACAGGGTGGTGCATGAAAAATCGGTCCCGAGTGCTAGACTGCTCACTGTAGCCCACCAATCGTCATCTATTGTTTCGATGTCGTTGTTTGTATTAGCTTATTTGTTATTTCTTCACTGCCTAATTATTACATATTTATCTATTCTGCTCGCAGTGGTCAACAAATCGTGCGTGATTGGCGAGCAGTCTGTACTCGGGGCCGGTTTTTCGTGCACCACCTTATATTATTTCACTGCAATCAGCCACATAACGCTACAGTTGGCTGAATGAGAGGTTTCGAAGAATCACGAAAATTACAAGTGTGTGAGAATTCTGTTATGAATGAAAACTCTGTACTCCAGGCGGGAGGCAAGTGCTCCCTCTTGGCGCCTTCCATCTTTGTCACCTTTGCTACTAATTTTCAGTTTTTCATAAGAACCATATATCAAGCACAAATGAACGGTGAACGAGTAAAAGAGAAGGGTTCGCAAAAAAGAGCGATCACCAATGAACTAGTTTCCAATGACGAACGAGTTTGCCCATCTCTAGTTCCACTCTCGAGTAACTCGACGAGTAGAGGGCCTCCTGCAGTCGAAGAAGAAGGTCACCGTGACAGCTTTGGATTTCTTTGGAGGGGGAGACGTGGGATTTATCACTGTTGGTTTTTCCGTTTGCCGCTGCCCACCCCCACAGTGCCAATCGGACTAAGGCTAAGCTTCAGCGATGCGGTTGGAAAACGTTGAACCTCCTCCGTAGAGCCCGGATCTTTCAACGTGCGATTTTCACATCTTTAACGACCTGAAGAAAGACATGAATGGACGTCGCTTTCAGTCGGACGAGAAAGGGAAAGAGTGCGTGTGGCTGTAGATCTGGCCGCAATCTACGAAATTCCAATTAGTCGCTACGTCTACAGGTGTGATAAACGTCTTAACACATTTTGGTGGTTACTTCTGAATCGAACTATTCCGTGATCCCGTTGTGGCGGGTGTTAGGTTTAACTGCACCTTACACATCGCTCTTCACGTCATACAACTTCCGCCGTAAGGCACTGTGTACCAAGAAGACATGTGAATTCAAATAATGTATTGGCATCAGAGAGTGAAACAAATCGAAGAACTGATTCTTTTTTGTGTCAGACCATTGTTCATATATACTTCCAGTAACTCGTAGTTTCACAAATTGGATGTGATCCCGGAGAAAATAATTCGCGGTGAACCAGACTCCAGCAACAAACTTTCAGAGATCATAGTATACACCAGAACAAGAAAAGGAATGACCAGTGAACATGGACTCTAAAGTTCATAACTTAAGAGCTATGAGCATTTGTTCATCTTCGCTTCTGTGAAACACGTCTTTTCTACTGAACAAGTGGTCATAGCTGTTACGGTATGGACTTTTTCTTGTTTTTTTTTTCAGTACTACGTCATTCCGAAATATAGAAAGCAAAGAGCTTGTACTTGAAGAAAAGTGTTTCACAGTATAGAAGATGAAAAAGTGCTCGTAGCTCTTAATGCACTCATTTTATTTAGCACATATCCACTAGACTTTTTTCTTGTTTTACATTCACACTACCACCTCTAAATGTTTTTCTTTTTTTTTTTTTCACCCTGTGGATTGCATTGCGAAATATATAGTCCTGATATTTCTTGCTCGCCATGGACCGTAATAAATACAGGCAGAAAACAAGTTTTATGTAATGGTGTGAATTGAAATACAATATCTATATATTCTTTCGCCTGCCGACATGCCGGTTTAGAGCTCATCTACACAAATTTAATCTGTACACCTATCCGTCTCTCTCTCTCGGAAAACTGAAAGCACTAATCTACGATGTGAGATTTGGACAAAACGTGATAACCCACTCTGCAGAACATGCGGTTGACTGCTCATCAGCCTGAATAAGGCCTCGCGTCTAGATCCATATTTCAACCAATGTGTATTGAACAATCTGTGATTTGTACAAATGTGCCGCACTCTTCCGTGGACATAATTCACATCAGCGTTGTCTGTTGAAGTGTGCAGTGCTGGTCCATGGAATTACAGGTGCAACAAAATAGTGACTTATACTTGAGGAACGGGAAATTAGTATAGTGAAATACACTACTGGCCATTAAAATTGCCACACCAAGAAGAAATGCAGATGATAAACGGGTATTCATTGGACAAGTAAATTACACTAGAACGAGCATGTGATTACATTTTCACGCAATTTGGGTGAATAGATCCTGAAAAATCAGTACCCAGAATAACCACCTCTGGCCGTAATAATGGCCTTGATACGATTGGGCATTGAGTCAAACAGAGCTTGGATGGCGTGTACAGGTACAGCTGAAATAGTAGCTTCAACACGATACCACAGTTCATCAAGAGTAGTGACTGGCATATTGTGACGAGCCAGTTTCTTGGCCACCATTGACCAGACGTTTAAAATTGGTGAGAGATCTGGAGAATGTGCTGGCCAGGGCAGCAGTCGAACATCTACTGTATGTAGAAAGGCCCGTAGAGGACCTGCAACATGCGGTCGTGCATTATCCTGCTGAAATATAGGATTTTGCAGGGATCGAATGAAGGGTATAGCCACGGGTCGTAACACATCTGAACTGTTACGTCCATTGTTCAAAGTGCCGTCAATGCGGACAAGAGGTGACCGAGACGTGTAACCAATGGCACCCCATACCATCACGCCGGGTGATACGCCAGTATGGCGATGACGAATACACGCTTCCAATGTGCGTTCACCGCGATGTCGCCAAACACGGATGCGAGCATCATGATGCTGTAAACAGAACCTGGATTCATCCGAAAAAATGACGTTTTGCCATTCGTGCACCCAGGTTCGTCGTTGAGTACACCATCGCAGGCGCTCCTGTCTGTGATGCAGCGTCAAGGGTAACGGCAAGCATGGACTCCGAGCTGATAGTCCATGCTGCTGCAAACGTCGTCGAACTGTTCGAGCAGATGGTTGTTGTCTTGCAAACGTCCCCATCTGTTGACTCAGGGATCGAGACGTGGCTGCACGATCCGTTACAGCCATGCGGATAAGATGCCTGTCATCTCGACTGCTAGTGATACGAGGCCGTTGGGATCCAGCACGGCGTTCCTTATTACGCTGTTGAACCCACCGATTCCATATGCTGCTAACAGTCATTGGATCTCGACCAACGCGAGCAGCAATGTCGCGCTACGATAAATTACAATCGCGATAGGCTATAATCCAACCTTTTTTCAAAGTCGGAAACGTGATGGTACGCATTTCTCCTCCTTAGACGAGGCATCACAACAACGTTTCACCAGGCAACGCCGGCCAACTGCTGTTTGTGTATGAGAAATCGGTTGGAAACTTTCCTCATGTCGGCACGTTGTAGGTGTCGCCACCGGCGCCAACCTTGTGTGAATGCTCTGAAAAGCTAATCATTTGCATATCACAGCATGTTCTTCCTGTCGGTTAAATTTTCCGTCTGTAGCACGCCATATTCGTGGTGTAGCACTTTTAATGGCCAGTAGTGTAGGTAACCAAGATGTAATTGTTGACAAATGATTTTAAAGAATTTTAAAATCATACTTCTTTCAGGAATAGTCATCGTGTTTCAAAAATATTCATCCAATTTCGCAATTCTACAATAAAGAAGATGCTCCACATTATAATAGTGCTTTTAACGCTTGAAGTGTTCTACACAGTCTCCCCCCACATGAGTACAACATACAGAACGTTTACAGAAGCATCAACTGGTTCATATGGCTCTAAGCACTATGGAGCTTAACATCTGAGGTCATCAGTCACCTAGACTTAGAACTACTGAAATCGAACTAACCTAAGGACATCACACACATCCATGCCCGAGGCAGGAATCGATCCTGCGACCGTAGCAGCTGTGCTGTCCCGGACTGAAGCGCCTAGAACCGCTCGGCCACAGCGGCAGGCACACAAACATCAGTAACTGTCAGATGACTCCGTTTTTGAGATGTTGTTCAACTCGCGCGTCACGTTGGCTCGAATGTCGATTATTTCGTCAAACCATTGCTCTTTCAAGCAGATTTCTGCACGCTGTCGTTTAGTAGTAGTTTCGTGTTTATAAGATCAAGTCTCGTCACCCGCGATGATGTTTTCCAGAAAAGAATTGGCAGCGCTTTCCATTCCAGTCAAGTCACTGTAAACGGCCACGCGTCGTTGTTTTTGTCCTGGAGTTCAGTGGGGTGAGCGAGATAAACTTTGCACATACTTTTCTCTTCTTCAAAACATTCTGGAGAGTGTCATGAAAAACTGATTCCGAGAGGTTGCCCCACTCCGATGTACGATACAATGACGGTGACACCCTATGTTTGCATGTTCACTGCTTAACACTGCCTGCTCGCAAGTCACTGATTAAATGCATATATCTTGTTCACAGTTGTCAGTTCAAGCTCTCACCTTAGTTGCGGCGCTGATGTTTACACCGATCAGCGAGAACTTTATAACCGCCTACCTAATAGCCGGTATATCCACCTTTTGCACGGATAACAGCGGCGACGCGTCGTGGCATGGAAGTAATGAGGTCTTGCTGGGCGTCTGGAGGAAGTTGGTGCCACATCTGTACACACAAAACAAATAAATCCCGTGAATTCCAACGAGGGAGACTATGAGCTCTGACGCTGACGCTACGGTCAACAACACGCTAGATGTATTCGATTGGGATCAGATCTAGCGAGTTGTGCGAAGCGGTGGGTGGAGGGGGGTGGAGGGTGGGGGTGGGTCAGCACACCAATTGGAACTCGCCACTGTGTTCCTTGAACCACTCCATCACACTCCTGGCCTTGTGACATTGCGCATTATCTTGTCGAAAAATGCCTTTGCCATAGGGAAACACGATCGCCATTGTACGACACTCGTTTGCTGTCATGGCGTCTTACATGAGCTCCACTGGATCCATGGATACCTATGTAAATGTTCCCCAGAGCATAATGAAGCCGCCGCCAACTTGTCTCCATCCGGCAGTAAAGTTGTCAGGGAACCGTTCTCTTGGAAGACGACGGATTCACGCCATCCTATCGGCATGATGAAGAAGTTATCAGAATTCATCAGACCGTGCAATGCTCTATGTCGCGTAATCCCCACCGCACACCCTTTTTACTTTATATGCATTTTATATGGCATAATATTTTAATTAATTTTATATAGCTTATTGTTGCGAGCACGACAGATAAAATACGATTTCATGCAGTTGAAAATATTTTGACTTTATGCACTTTCACCTATTATGTCGGGATACGCACAACACTGAAAGATTTCCTACTGTGGACGTACCATCTTTAATTTGCAAACTATTTTTATACAACACTGATCTGGCGTGTTAGATCATTACTGTAACTAATTATGAAAAAAAAAATGCCCTGCGCTACTTTCATCTCTTGAATGCACAGAAAATTACTCTTATTGCCTGTAAGTAAGTTACAGTATTTTATGTTCACTAAACGTAAAGGCTACAGTGGATTTTTTTAATATATGAAGACTATTAACTGCCACGACTAACATGGGAGCATGAAACAAAAAAAAATTAATTTGATTATTATGTTATTAGCCAGAACAGGTTTTGCACAGCAGTCTTTGACCACTCACAAGTAAAACTTTCTCACTCATGAATTATTTACGAAACTGATAACGTAATACCAGCTGCCCATGTCCACCTGAAAGTGACATAATTAAATCCACAATTTCCCTCTAAAGGCCTCGGAAGCTGAAAGAGATAATTTTAATGTACCGTTACCTACTCGCTATATTGCGGGAAAACTGCTTTCATTCAATTTAATTTGAATTTGCCGCGGCAGCGGTTCCACAATCGCCGCACGGCTCTGGGTCACGAAAAATTCCTAATATGCTGAAAACGGGTAAGAATGTGGAATGAAGTCTTGTGCAAGCTAGCAATAAATTATTACAGGTAACAATTTTAACAATTTCTGTATTCAAAAAATCAGCATAAACTGAAAGTACACACCTTTTACAAATATCAGCCTCCAATGGCGTCTTTCTCGATCAAAGGACAAACGAAGGCTACCTACGCATTCCACTGAGCGTCACAGGCTCTTACAACTTTAACGGTTACAGGAAGACAGACAGAGAGAGTAATGTTTTAACCCCCACTATTTATAGGCAATTTAATAAGCATCTTTGTAATTAATTTTCGTTATCTACTTTGATACATACATTAGCCGACCACAGACGTTATTTGTGAAATATAGATACATAAATATTGCACAAACATAAAAAATGAAAAATTATTTCCCTTTATACATAATCTACAACCATTCATACAGTAATGAAATAATAATAATAATACAGATAAATGTTTATTTTTATTACTCTTTTTATATTCTACCGATTTTGTAAATGTCTCGCCAGGAGACGTCGCCAATGTCCCGTGCCGATGGCCGCAGGCCCATTTCGGTAGTAGTTGCCGATGTCGTGGTGTTACCATTGGCCAGCGCGTGGCTCGGCGGCTGTTAAGGCCCATGATTAGGAGTATTCGGTGCACTCTGCCATCAGACACACTTGTACTCTGCCCAGCATTAAAGTCTGACTTTAGTTCCCCCACAGTTCGCCTACGACGTCCGCCTTCTTTAATGAGGTGTGGCCGCCCAATCCCACGACGTCTGGATCGCGTTTCACCTTGTTTTCAACAAGTGTTGAAGACACTCACCACAGCACTCCTCAGGCAGTTTCTGAAATGCTCGTGCCGAGGCTCCGGGTCATCTCAATCTGTCCTTGGTCAAACTCAGATAGATAGTACGCGTTTCCTATTCTAGACACGGACAGCACGCTCACTGATATTCCATGCACCGTACGTATGTCTGCCTAGCAGTCATTCCTCATCAGGTGATTCTGTTATCACCTGTACGGGTGGTCACAATGTGTTGGCTGATCAGTGTATGCGTCAGCAATAAAATCAGCCTCGGAACTTTTGGATGAGATAAATTTCGACTGAAACGCTTAGCCTCCCATCAACTGCTCTTATTGACGCCGATTACTTTTTTCGGGAAAACTTCTCGCACATGACCTCGCAATAACTCTGCCGTTTCCATCAACTTCTCCGCTCATGAGAGCAGTATATCGGTCAATTATATACTTCCCCAAATTCTAGCAACAACGTTGCTGTTGACGGTTCATAACTCAACTACCCAATTACGTCGATAACAAAAGACGCTTGTGAAGAATAAAAACTTTTTATTGACTATTTTGTGATGAATGTGTTTCTTCTTATAAACAATTAATTTTATATTGTGCTCTGAACTGTATACTTATTTTTATTGTTATGAGGTAAATTTATGGCAAAAATTAACAAGTGGAAAAATAAATCATTATTAGCACGATATGTTCATGGTAGCAATTAATTACATATGATTGGCGGTGTAATGAATGATGATAGTAAATGTCTGCTTGCTTTAGCAGAGTCTCAAAGCTATATTTGACATGAATTCAAAGCACATTCAACTGTTAGTCCGGGTTGCATAGGCCATCTGCCATACATTAATATTTGGCGTCGGATTAAATTTATGCATACAGAGTTCCAGATTATCTGAACATCAACAATTGCCATTATTGTTAAAAGTTACTGGGGACTGTTAACCTCATTTCTCGACGGAAATTATTTGTCCACTAAACCCTTTATCCCACTTGCACTTTGAATGAAACAGCAACTTTATTTTTATTTCAGCGTACTCTAGTTTGGTAGCGTGCGTTATGCAGAGGTTTCATTCACAAAAACGTGGTGGCTGGAGCCTGTCGTGTTAAAAAATACGTAAAAATTGTAAATAAACACTAACCACCACACATGATTATTTGTGAATAAAACAAAAGCACATATTGTGTAACACTGTGTTAAACTGCAGTACTGTTTAGATGGAAAACAATACAACAGCTGCTGCAGAATATGACAATCCAGACAATCAAAAAAAAATCGATTTAAAGTAACGACTAATACGAAACAGAAATATATAGGGCGTCCGTAATTAAAGTTCAAAACGCTGTACAGAGAGAACCACTGCTGAAATTGTCGTCAAATGTGCGCACTATTGAAGCATGGAAAATGTCATTAATAAAAAACCAATATGTGGTTCTGTAAGCGTCTTAAGGGAAATGGGGTCGGCTACAAATGACAAATGAATTTCAATATAACAGCTAAGGTCTGAGTTGCACATTACACCATCCGTTCTGTTCAATGTGCATGACTGCACAAGTTCGGCAGTCAACAGTTGTGCCACTGTTCGTTATTGAAGCCCGTCCATCATGGCCAGGTCGTACCATATCGGATGGCAAAAATCGGTTTTTATTGTCCTGAGGCCAGAAACCGCATAAAAAGCGAAGTAGCATCGGTTTCTCAGTTGTTGTTGGGCCAAAACCGCATAAAAAGCAAAATGACAGCAGTTTTTAATTGTCCATGGGTTTAAAAATGCATAAAACGCACAATGACATCGGTTTCTAATTGTCATGTGTCCGGCGCAAGACATGTTGGGTACGCTGCCCGCCGTTTCCTGCCGCAAGCTGAAATCAAGAAACAGCATGTTGCTAAACGGATCGGAGTGTCAAGGGATCACGTTCAAAATGCGTTCCTCAATTCGTGCCTTCATTTCAGCTACGATCATAATTGGGGAACAGAACAAACATCTTTCAGATAAACCCGCATAAACACGCATTAAGGTCAGTTGATATCGATGGCCAGTCTGTACGGAAATGACATTTCCGAAATCTGCAGCAGCCGCTTCATTGCCTCTGCAGTGTGCACAGGTGAGCCAACTTGCACAAAAATGATCCTCTCCACACATTCATGCTACTGAATGGTTGGAATGACGTTGTTGCACAAAAGTCTCTCTTAGCTTTTGCCAGTAACGGAACTCAGGACTCATCTCCACAAAGAAATAATCTCCTGAGATAAATGATGTCGTCAACCCCCACTACATAGTCATATTTGCAGAATGAAGTGCTACTGGTTGATGTGCGTGCGGATTTTCCGTTGCCCACATTCTGCTACTCTGTGTACTGACATTTCCTTGGAGATCGAAATGGGCTTTGTCTGTTCACTGAATGTTCTATGGTCATTCATTGGCCACTTCCATGAGAGAAAGAAATGGCCGACTGAATGTTTATCTTACTGGCATGTCAGCAGGTAGCAACTTCTGAACGTGGGTACTTTTTTACGTATAGAAATGCACGATGTTTCGTAGAATTTTATGCACCGTGCTCCGAGACACGTCCGTAGTTCGGGCAATTCCCCGTCCACTGCATGTTTGCACACCGTCGCTCGATCCCTATGGCAGGGCTATGGTCACATCTTTAATAGAAGCCGGATGAACATGCTTTGCTCCTTCTGTCACGTTAAACTTGAAAAGTACCTGCCTTTTCGAATTCTGTAATCCTTTCCTCTAAACTCTTAGCTGACACCAGAATGATGCCTTTTTTCACACCCTTGAGTATCCAGAATTTCTGTAGGGTTACTGGCGTACAGTCACCCTTCTTGTAAAAGACCTTTACCACCAGCGCGCGATCCTTCGTGGAGACAATCATGTGGGGCGTTGGACGCAAACTGAGGAGCAGCCGTGTGCATCGTATCTAATTGTGTGCACATTCTGACACTTACAGTGCCATCAATTGGTAAAATTTTCGTTATTTTTTTTTTTGTCGCGTGACGATTCCCCCTGTGTTGATAACATGCTGTTCAATTATGGACACCCTTAGACAAGTACTGAAAACTTATGGCTACTGATGGCGGTAATCAACACATTTTTCATAACAGAATGGGGTAGTATTTTACAGACATTTAGCCAGTTAGTTTCACTAAACCGAAACCTGTTGTAGTCTAAGAGCACATGGCTACTTACATTAGAGCTGAACGTACAGACTACGAAGTCACACATGGAGAGCAAGTGGATGTCCACCAAGATTCCGTCAAGAGCTTCTTTACTATATTTCGTCTTCCCACTTGCCCTCGAGGATATATTTCGATCCCCAATAACTGTGTAGTCAGGATATCTGCAGAAAAAGCAATTTTTAATTAATACAACTGCAAGCGATAGAAACGTACGAGCTAGGACACTAACGAGGGGAGGCCACGACATTCGGATCGCGGGTTTGCTTCGGATCGCGGGTTTGCTTCAAACTTCGTACACTTTTAATAGAATATGCAAGTAGTAAGGCGTCCTACTTAGGCAATTTCGAGAAAATCACAATAGAAGTTTTACGTATCAGTGGTGTACCGGTGCGTTGGGGCCGTGAACACGAGGTGGCAGAGATCATGTGGCTATCGTTCAAGCTCCGTGATTGCTAGATCGACTCCCGCTCATTCTATCCTTTAATCTGTATATTTTCCGACACTAGATTCTTATCTATTACATTTGGAAGGTAATTTGATGAAGAGACACATGTATTTGGGTAAACTTTTAATGACTTTCCAAAGTTATTTCGCTGCTTACCAATTTTTATTATTACAACAAATATTATACTACTTTTGTTTCTACAGGCAAGTTAAAAACTTTATCAAGCGCCTTCAGATATACTCATATTTGATTGACATCGAACGCCAAATTTCTTCTCTTGAAGATGCAGTTAAAATACGTTAAATCGTAAATAGCCAATTTTAAGCACCGATATTTACGAAAATGTTGCATTACGCAAGGTTTGCATCCAAATTGTCGGAAGAAAGAGAAGTTTTTTAAATGCCAACGAGCTTCGTCTTTCCTTAGAAACTCTGAAGACTCCTTGTGAATGAGGGAAAACTGCGTTCTGCAGATGTAGTTTTAATTTGTTTTCCGTATCCTGCAACCTGTAACGTCGAAAGCACACGATTAATCGTACATTACCCTCATATCCTGACATATCGTAATTCATTGTGGGTGTGAATAAAGTTATTTACACCTTTATTTATCGATGTCTGACTTGGAGTTTTGCAGCCTGTCCCCCGTCCTTGAAACTTGGGTCTATAGACGGAAGCGTCCAGTTGCAAAGCACCTTCTCGATACATTACCAGATTGAAGGTACAAGGGATTTCGGAATTCAAGGCTGGAATACATTTTAAGGAACACTTTACGTGTTTGATCGTTCTCTTTCCGATAATTATAAGATTTATTGTGAACTAAAAATTGGCAGACTGTTGCAAATGACATTGTAAATTCAATAAAAGTTCTTGTAAATACACTTTCCTTTCATCATACTACTTTTCAAATATATGTTGAAATTATTAGTATTGAAAAAAATATAAATTTAGGAAAACAACCTCAGTGGGACTCGATCTAGCGATCCACCGATTAAGAGGCTTGAACGCTAACCACATGACAGCCCCAGTCTCAACCGCAGAATAGCTACGCCCTGGTACATCAGTGACGCATAAATCTTATCTGGCACTTATCTTGAAATCGCCTAAGTAGTACTCTTTGCTAATTACACATTAAGTTGTTGTAATTGGCTATTAAAAGGGTACAAAGTTCGAAAAAATCTGTAATCCGAGCGTTGTGGCCTCCCCTTGTAAGAAAAAAAAGACACACCACGAAGGTATTATCCAATGGGATGAAAATAATTACGTTGATGTACACGTACAGGCACAAAATTATTACAATTTCATAAAAACAGTCATCAAGGGTACAAGAGTGGCCTTCGGCTCCGAAAGCCCATATCGTGATGTTTCCTTGAAAGGTTCGCATACTGACACTTGTTGATCGCCCAGCATTGAAATAGTAGTAGTAGTAGCTTTATTCATTCATAGATCTCTTTTTGCAAGGATTTAGGACATGACAAAGTATTTACAAATTTAGATCAGTTTAAAATAAGCTAATTCGTATACACATATGTTTACAGAGTTCTAGTTAGAGGCAATCATTAGGTTTACTCCTGGTGTACAATCCTTTTTTACCAATAACTTAATAAATAATGTAATTCCACATTGTTCACTCATATCTCACTATCAGTTACTGCACACACTATACACACATTGTTTCATAAGACTTCACTCACTACATACACACACCCACACACACACACACACACACACACACACACACACACACACACACACACACACACACACAGGTGATCTCTGGGCCATCTTCTGTGCTGCAACTTCCCATTTGCTATCCTGAAAAACTGAGTCAGTGTCCCTCCATAATGAGTGAGATGTTGAGCTCAGAAAGAGAAAGAGGTGTTAGTATTGTGTTACGCATAGCTTGGGGGTAGGTATTTCTAGAAATGAAAAAAAGAAGGAAAAAGAAAATAAAGGTGGTATGTGGAATGTTGGATATTTTATAATCATTATGATTACTATTTATTTGTATAACATTTTTTATCAAACCCATACTCTGTTTTAGCTAAGTAATCATTCAATGTATAAAATGTAGTGCATCACAGGTACTTTTAAGCTGCCTTTTTAAATAAGTGTATTTTTGCAATTTCTTTAATCTCTTTTGGTAATTTATTGCACAGTTTTATTCCTTGGTAGAAAATGCTGTTTCGAGTTTTATGTTTATTTTTTCTTGGTAAATGTAAGTTAAGTCTATCTCTTGTTCCATGGTCATGGACAGAGCTGTTGTTGCAGTCATTACCAATGTTATTTTTTATGTGTACAACTGACTGGTAATTGTATTCACATGTAACAGTTAAAATCCCCAGTGTTCTGAACAGATATTTGGAATGAGCTCGACTAGTATTTTTGCTTATTATTCTTATGGTTCTTTTCTGGAGTTTGAAAATTGTGTTCATATTTTGTGCATTTGTTCCCCAAAAAAGCATTCCATAGCTAAGAATTGGGTGTACATATGAATAATATGTAACTAAAAGACACTGCATGTTGCACACAGATGAGAGGATTCTAAGGGCATAACATGCAGATGACGTTCTGTTTGCAAGTACCGTTGTGTGTTCACACCACTTCAACTGTGAATCAATAATCATTCCTTGAAATTTTGCATTTGTTACACAGTTTATAGAGGTGCCACCTACATTTAATTTAACATTGTCAATTTTCCTCTTCAAACTAATATACATGGCATTAGTTTTCTTTATGTTCAATGTCACTTTATTACTTATTGATCAATCATAAACTTCCTGGAGAGTTTCATTTGCTTTCTCGGAAAAGGGTTCTCTTGTTTTCTCGGTGACTATAATATTGCTTTCGTCAGCGAAGAGGGTTTTTTCACCATAAGTAACACTAGTGGAAAAGTCATTGATGTATATCAGGAACAGTATTGGTCCTAATATGCTACCTTGCAGAACCCCTATATTAATGTATTTTGGTTGTGATAAGTGTTTTACTAAATGTTTGGATCTGTTTGAAGTATGTGTTATCTCTACTCTTTGTACCCTATCTGTTAGGTATGATCGAAACCAGTCCTTAACTACTGATCTTATTCCTAATCCTTCTAAATTATTTAATAGAATCTTGTGGTCGACTGTATCAAACGTCTTAGAAAGATACAAAAATATGCCTGTGACACACTCATCTTTATCAAGAGCATGAAGCACAACTTTTGTGAATTCTACTATGGATGAATCCGTATTTTTCCCACTTCGGAAACCAAACTGTGATTCCCTTAAATGATTGTATTAATTAAGGTAATTCATTTAACTGTCTTTCATAATTGCTTTTAATATTTTTGAGAATGCTGACAGCAGGGAAATGGGCCGGTAATTTTCTATGTCTCCTGCAGTACCTTTCTTAAGCAAAGGTACAACTCTTGCCTGTTTTAACTGCTCTGGAAATGTCCCTAATGTGAAGGATTCATTTATTATATTTCTTAAGGGACCTTGTATAATCCCTATGCATTGTTTCAGTACACACATTGGTACTTTATTTTCACCTACTGACCTTTTATTTTTTAGTTTCTGAATTGTTTTACTGACTTTATTCTCTGTGGTTGGAAGTAACAACATTGTATTTAGTGCAACATTATTTAAAGGTGTTATATTTGTTTGGGGGAATTTTTGCTGTAACTTCTCTGAAATACTTGAAAAATTCTCGTTTACATAGTTTGCTAAGTGCTGTGGATCATTTATTACTTTATCCCCTCCTTTAGCAGTACGTTATTCGGGGTTTTTTCCTCTGCCCGTTTCATTTTTTATAACGTCCCAGACTGCTTTGCTTTTATTCTCTGCATTATATATAATTTTGTCATTAAATAACTTTTTCGCAGCAATCAGCACCTTCCTATGGATCTTTTTGTATCTATGATTGAAATGTAAATATTCTGGATCATTGCGAATCTTTTTCATGGAATTGAGATGTTTGGGAGGACTTCTTAATACCTGCTGTTATCCATCTGTTTTTGCGAGATGTTGATACAGACATGCATACTTTTGGAAATGCGTTTTCAAAGTTCAATTTAAACAATGTGGAGAATTTAGAGAATTTCATATTCACATTGGCTTCCCTATACACTTCATCCCAGTTTTGTTTTTCTAGTTCTTTTGAAAATTCTTTTATTTTGATTTCTGATAGATGTCGTTTGTAGGCTCGTACTTTAGGGAATGATTCTATGCCTGAATTTACTTTTGTTATTTGACAGAGATGGTATGATAGTCTGAGATCTTTTACAGCTACGTCACATTTTTTTCCTGTCCACATTTGTGGCCACATGGTCAATTACTGATGAAGTTGTTGTGGTAACCATTATTGTACTATTGACCAATAGGGACTTGCCAAAACTTTGTAGGATGTTTATGAATGATGGATTCATTTATGATGTTAGTGTTGATGTTAATGTCCCCACACAGAATTATGTTGACCTTTGTACTTGAGACTTTATCTAGAACATCTGTTAACTTATTGAAAAGTGTTTCCACACTACCACTGGGAGATCTATACACACCAAATTATTAATTTCTTGGTGATATCAAGCCCTGTTAATTCAATAGCTGATATTTCAAAGTGTTTCTCTTCACTTACGGTACTGAGGTAAAGTCTTGATTTGATCTGTGTTCCTTTTCTGATATAAATGCATGATACTCCACCCCTTGGAGTAGTTCTGCAATAAGAGTTTGTCTTTTCATACAATGATAATAACACATGTTCGATTCCTGTGCCTCTACACCAGTCCTCATTAATGCAAACTACTGTGCAGTTCAATGATTGGAGCTCAACTTCTAATAGTTGTATTTTATTTTTTACTGATTCCATGTTTTGCTGGAGGATTGTTAAGTCTGTGAAATGTCCCATGTTACTCTTTCCAATGGTTTGTTTTTCTTTGTGACATCTGGTATATGTGATGTTTGAGGTGTTAAAATCAGTCTTGTGAGTGATTGTATCAGTATTTTTTACAGTGATGGAAATACTCTTTAGGCAGGGGAACTTGTTGCCTGGATTTATCCTAAAAAACTACTTTTCCTACCTATGACAACAGGTATTTGACCATGTGTGGCCCGAGATCCGCCCCCTATACTTTTATGAATCACCTGTACCAATCTTCCCTTTCCAGTCCTGTTTAGGTGTAGGCCATGCCTAGTGAAACCCCATCTGTTGATAGTCTCGACAGGCACCTGAGAAACATGAACGAAGTTGGCTGTCCTCTGAGCCATCCCTAACCCCATATTGATTCACCTCACAGCTCCATCAAGGGGTGGTCGATCATTATGTCGGAACAGCTCGACAAAGTGTACGTTGGTGCCATGAGTCAGGGAAGCTATCTTGTCCAGGTCACCACCTATGTCATACGCCCAATCTCTGTTCAAGCTGTTTCCCGCTCCACCCACTATCACTGCATGGTACTCTTTTGTAAAGTACTTACATAAAGACACTAGATCCTCCATCACATGAATTAGCCCTGCATTTGGCTTGAAGAAACTGGTGGCCTGGTACGCTGCCCCCAAACTTTCCTGTAACAGAGGGCCTACACCTCGCCCATGGTACTACCTAGCAGCAACACTTTCTTCTTCCTAACACTTTATACATTCCTAGGCTTCTTGGCCTCGGTTGAAGTGTGCTGCACATTTCCTGCTCCTCGTTCTACCTGGGGCTCTTCTGCACTTAACTCTGGCAGTGGTAGATACCTGTTTTTTGTGTTGATAATAAAACTGTCAGATCACGTTCTCTTTCTTCCTATCCTCCTACCAGCTGCCAGTTCCCAACCACTCTCCTCGCCCCCCCCCCCCCCCCCCCCCAACACCCTTGATCCTTATGAGTCCCTCCATTGCTTCCTCCAACTGTGCCTAAAGGGCATAGATTTTCCTTTCCTGTTCCCCAATCAGAATGTTCCTACTGCAATCTCTGCAGTTCCTTATGAGTTCCTCCATTGCTTCCTCCAACTGTGCCTAAAGGGCATAGATTTTCCTTTCCTGTTCCCCAATCACAATGTTCCTACTGCAATCTCTGCAGTTCCAGGAGAGAGCCTCTTCTGTTCTCCCAACATTCTCCCCACTGCTTCCCCCCCCCCCCCCCAGTGAAAATATTTCCTATAATATTGGCAAAAAATCCCTCTATCCACCACCCTACACCTCGCCCATGGCTACTACCCATGGTCAGTTTCGAAAGAATTATTATGTTTAAAGAATGTTTTAAATTTGTCAAGAACGCGAGATAGGCTGTGTGTAAGTAAAAAACGATTATACTGATTTAGAGGTACAATGACAGAAGAATGAATTTGTATTTAATTTGCTTTTAGAGAATTTACTTTATCAGGCTTTTTTGGTCAGGTTTTTAAACGTTTATAACTCGAAAAATTTAGGCCTAGATCGTTTCTATCTAACTAGTAAACAATACGAAATGTGTTAGTTAAATATGATTTAGAAACGTTTAATTACACTTTTATTGCAACAGTAGACACTGATGAAACTAGTAGCAGTCTTTTCTAAACAGGTTTTGCACTATCAAGAAAACTTCAATAGAATTTTTTGTGTTTATGTCAGGCAAAATTTCGGGTTATATCGCGAGTATCGGGACTTCAGCTAGAGAACAAGTTTTTTCAGGAACAAGCGCTGCTGGGTCGCTAACATTCAGTTGTGTGACAAGAACGGACACTACAGCAAATATACAAAACAAAAAAATTTAAATTTGACCCTATTTCATCTTAAATAATTTCTTTTAGCGGACGAACAAAATACCTGTGATTTCACTCGGTGGCCATCTTGAAATTGAATCTGCAGCAATTTAGGGAAGGATTGCACTTCTGTCACGTTGAAGGATTCTGTTCTTGCACGATCTTTTTCCGGCCGCAGCGGAATCGGAGACTGATGTTTTATCGGATTCCTTATATTTACGGTACACCCGTTAAATTGTCGTACGAGGAAATCCCCAATTCATCGCTGCCTCTGAGATGTTGTGTCCTTTCACTCGTGCGTCGACTATAACACCACGTTGAAACTCACTTCAATCTTGGTAACCTTCCACTGTAGCAGCAGTAACCTATCTAACCTAACAACTGGGCCAAACACTTTTCTTATATAGGCGTTGCCGACCGCAGCGCCGTATTTTGCCTGTTTACATATCTCTGTATGCCTATAACAGTTTCTTTGGCGCTTCAGTTTAGCTGCTTGTTGTTCTAAGTTTATGAATGTATGTGTTATGTGTTAATCCATAAGAAAAAATATCCCGTAGCTATGTAAATAGCCCAAATTCATTTCTCTATACCTGTCGAGAGTTAACTCTGAAACGGAAAAAACGGAAACTTAATCCTGTGGTTAAGGGCTATAAGCTGTTAAGGTAGTGACCAGGACTAGAACTTGGCGCTCCAATATGCTGTTCTTAACGTACTTATCTCCTGACAGGCAGATTAAAAGGGTCACTTCACATGTCCTTTACTGTTCGCATGATGTGTGGGGAAGCAACGGAGCACAGAACAGACAGTTACTTTGACTGACATAAATAGATGGAACCACGTCGTAAACAAAGGAATGTGTGCAATACTCTAATTTACCACCTGGTATGAAGACGGAATGTCACAGTGAAAAATGGCTGATGCTAGTGCCTATTGAGAATGTGAAAGTCGGCGAATATGAATACAGTGATGAATAGGAAGGAGACAATGAAAGAGATACGAATGCCGACTCCACGTTGCAGATTCCGGGTGGTTCCTCTGAAAAGAGACGGACGATATTCTTCCCCATCCTTGAAATGTTCCTATCCTGTGCTCCGTCTTTAGTGACTTCGACATTGACGGGACGTTAAACCCTAATTTTCTTTTTCCAACATTTCAAAGCTACTGTGAACCAAATAATACACACCTTATCTCAATAGCATCTCATCTACCTAGTTCGTTATTTAAATTTTCCAAAGCAACAGACTGAGCTCTTAGATTCGCGATTAGAAGGATGGAATCTTCTCTCATCGAAAGTGTGTGTTTATCGTGGCTGCAATGCCATTTTTTCTGAGTTTTTCCCAGGGCAGGTAACAGGCTTTATTTTAATGAAATCGATTCCATTACGGAGACCATTGGCCATAATTTAAATGTAAATGAGTGGCGCTTGTTCATAGATTCCAGCAGTGTCAGTCTGCACCCAGTACTCCACTACAGTGGGAGAATATTTCCTTCTGTTTTCGTTGTTCATGCAGTTAATCTGAAGTAGTCACACGAGAAATTTAACTAGCTACTCGCAATTACTCAGTATCCAAAATACACATAGTGTACACGTGAACTTCTACACATAATTGCAATTCTTCTCGGCATGCTGCTTGGGCACGCAAAGTACTGCCCCTTTCCTTACGAGTTGGAAAGGGGAGACGTAACAAAATACTGTTGCACGAAAAACTGGATTCTTCGTAATGAACCACAGGTTGGACAGCACTTTATTTCGACAACAATCCTCGTCTGGGAAATATTTTGCAGAGCAGACACTGATATGCAACAGATCACTCGGCATCTCAAGATGTAAGCATACCGCCGGGAAAGCCTGAAGAATTACAGTGCTCTTATTATCATAAAAAATGTGTAGCTACTCCCGCTGGATCACGTCAGAAATTTTTTTTAAAGCCGTGGACTAAACTTCAGTTGATATACACACTTGCGAGGGAAGTTTCCAAGAACCAGTATATCAAAAATAAATCAAGTAATCCCTTTTAAGACGCAAATTAGGGAGTTGGTGAGTGATTCTGAAACACTGGCATACGTGTCTTTCAGAAGTGTCTAGAAGGCCGTTTTAGGCAACCAAACGGCAGAGAACTATCACGTTATTCTGTTACAACTATTGATATCATATCACTATGTGGGATGTAACATATCTTTCAAAGTACATTTTGTTGAATGGTCATTTGTATTTCTTCTCTGTTAGTCATGGCGCCGTTAGTGGTGAACATGTAGAATAGGTCCATGAGGCATTTATCAACTGGAAAAGCGTTATCAAGGCAAATGCTATACTGGCGGCAAATGGGGTACTGGGTTATTTCTTTGCTGTTGGCATGTGGAAGTCTTTTTGCGAATGCGTAGCATTTTGCCATGACATACACTGTCCAGTCACGTTAATGTGACCAACCGTCAGAAGACGGATAACCAGGGCGGACTGCTGCGAGACATGCAGGAACCAGGCGAGGTGGCGCAGTGGTTAGCACACTGGACTCCCATTCGGGAGGATAACGGTTCAATCCCACGTCCGGCCTTCCTTAGTTAGGTTTTTCGTGATCTCCCTAAATCGCTCCAGGCAAATGCCGGGATGATTCCTTTGAAAGCACACGGCCGACTTCCTTCCCTGTCCTTCCCTAATCCGATGAGAGTGGTGACCTCGCTGTCTGGTCTCATCCTCCAAACAACCCAACCCAACCAACATGCAGGAAGAGAGACAGTGAGGTTCTGGAAGGTACCGACAGGGTTCTGGAGCCATGTTCACTCCAGTGCCACGGCCAGCTGCACTATGTTTCTCGATTGAGACTCCATGGCGCGTACGCAAAGATCGATATGGTCCCACAGATCCTCAATTGGGTTTTAATATGGCGAGTTTGGTGGCCAGGAAAGTCTGTACTCGTCCTGGTACTCTTTGAACCACGCACGTACACTGAGAGCTGTGACATGTTGCATTGTCCTGCTAGTAGATGTCATTGTGCCGAGGAAAAGCAAGTTGCATATAGAGTTGGACACAGTCTCCAGGGAGAGATACATACTTGTATTGATCCATTTCCTCCCACAATGACGAGAACACCCAGGAAACGCCGTGAAAATATTCTCCAAACCATAACACTACCTCCTCCGGTTTGGATCATTCAGACAGTTGTTGCAAGGTGTGTGCCTTTAGTCCGATGAAGCGCAAAACGTGATTCATCTGAAAACGCCATCTGTCACTACTCATTGGACGTCCGGTTCCGGTATTGGAGTGCATATTTCAACCTTCGTTGCCGATGAACTGCAGTCAGTATGGCTGCATGGAACAGGCGCCCGCTGTGGCGTCCAACATACGCAAAAACTTGCGTTCAATGGTCGTTGAGGAGGCACTGTTGATAGCTCCTTGGTTTACCTCGGCAGTCAGTTACTAAACAGTTGCACATATATTCGCCTATACACATTTCAGTAGCCGACGTTCACCCCTGACATCTAAGACCCCTGGCGTGCCATAGTTGCCTTGGCTCCGGTTTTGGATGGCGCCACTTTGCCATGCGGGATATACTTTAACTACGACTCCGCGCGAAGTTTAAGAACTTAGCCATTTCGGGAATGCATTTATCCTTTGCCTGAAAGCCAATGATCATGCCCTTTTGGACGTTACAAAAAATGGCTTTGTTTCCGCATTAGACAACGACTGCACTGTTTCGGCTCCCCCCCCCCCCACTCCCCCACCCCCTCCCTCCCGAAACGATTTTTATACCCTCCACTGTTACTGCTGCCACCTGCCGTTTGTGATTCATTATTGCACGTCGACGCTCAACATCGACGGTTGTCACATTAACGTGATTGGACTACGTGAAATACATTGACTGCCATAAGTATTTATAAAAGCCACTATTATTTGAAAACTGAGGTCAATACAGAAATTCTTAAATTGGATCTATATTTAGGTGCGAATTAGCTTCCATAAACAGTGAATGTTGTTATTGTAACTGAAAAAAATATTGTTGACGAGTATCATTAACTGTCAGTCCATTATATTTCGTTGTCAATCCATTATAATGAAATTTTAAGCTTTATTTCTGTGCTTGCGTAAAATAGTCAATTAAAGAGGGTCGGCCTTGGCAAAATGTTGACGTGGTAGTTAGGTGCAGTTTAGATTACAAATATGTACTTTACCTTTTTTACGTTATGTGTGCCCTGTGACTGCCAACAAAAATGAGCCACGACTAAATTCACAGTATCTCAACTGCAACACGGAGGCATCAAAGTCTGTACTGAATTTTTGTTCAGAATATAGCCTTTAAAATATACAATTGGGTAAAATTATCTTTTATGTGACTGTACGAAGCCTACCATTGCTGTAGTAGACATATCTTGTGGTATTTGTGGTTTTTATTTGCCTGCTAAAATTAGTTTTGTCCTTGTTCTTATGTTTAAAACAACATGTGGCCATCGGTAAAATTTCAGGAATTGGCTTGCAGAAATATTTGGTGCGGTTTGTTATTTCTAGATTGGCTTGCGTATTTTTAACAACGTTTAATTTTGTTCCCTCGGGCTCATTGATGAATTCTGGATGTTACTATGCTGCTGTGGCTTAGACACACTTTTTCCATGTACCCTCTTGACAGTCGTTTATTCGCTGATTTGTTTTTTATTGGAAACTCCGAAGTCTGAATTTATTTGGATTTGTTTACGTTTTGTTCATGTTTGTGTGCATGTGTGCGATTTTATTGTGTATTGTCTAAGCGAACTATCAAAAATTACACAGCAACATGTCTCACACACACGAACACTCACAGAATGAAAACACGCTGGAATAAATTCAAACTTCGAGACCGCCAGTCGAAAACAAAGTAATCTGTTAAAAGTATGCAACGCAGTCTATAAATAAGAAACCAAACCAAATTCTTCTCCAAAACAAAATCTCATGAAATTTTACCGATTTTCAGAGATCGTTTTTAACATAAAAACAGCAACAAAAATGCATTTAGCAGACAAATATACATGTATTTATCAACTACAGAAATGGTAAGCGTGATAAAACAGCAAAAGAAATTATTTTACCGGAACATTTAGTTTAAAGTTTGTATTCTAAGCAAAACTCCAATTCAGACGTTGCCCTGTATTCTTGTGTAGAGGATGACATGTTGTATTAATTTACGATGGTAGCTCATTTCTGTTGACAGCTAGAGGGTACACCCAACGTAAGAGAAAGGTAAAGTACGTATGTAATCTAAATAATAACAAGGTCTGATGTCAAACTATTTCTAACCTACATAAAATTTATGTGTATATGTTTAAAAAACAATAAAAGAAGAAAAGCTCACTGAGGATACCACGAATGTTGTGAAACATGTTTGGCGATTAAACAAAGCAAACGTTGTGATCTTCCATGAAGGCAGATTACCTTAATTCATTATGTACTGTTCCATTTTACTGTAGACTGCAGTTTCATTATTTATTGACGCTACAGTAGAAACGATGTAAATAATTTTTTGACACATAACGATAGTCTGAACGATACTGGCAGTGAACAACCAGCTCTTGGTGGTTCATAAATATAACTTTCTTCGGATATTTACGACTGTGAAAAATCACTTGTGCAAAATATTTCTATATATGCGAACATTTTAGGTGAGACTTTAGTGTTATTGTTACTGATATCAACTGGAGTTGCAAGTTTAATTGTATCTGTCACAGTCGTTCGTGGTAACAGTAAACTTCTTTCCATTGATTTTAGTTGCACAATATACATTTTACAAAGGTTTACTTTCTGCCTTTTATGGTATGATGTTTGGAATCGTTTTATTGTAACCAAATAAAACCGTTTAACATTTTAGTTAAAATTAACATGTTAGGTACTCCTGATAACTAAACTACTGCACTGCAAAAACGTAGCCTTACTTTTTTTAAATTGCTATATTTTAATACATTTTTCCTATTTTAGGAATAAATATAAAAGAGATTAAGCGCTCTCATTTAATGGGGTTGCTAATGTCAAATTTCTTACATTCTGCCGTAAATAAGAGCTACTAAAATAACATAGGTGGCAGAGAATATTTAATGGTTAAATTTTTTATCTCTGTAATTCGACAGAAACTGGTAATTACAATGAAAAAAATATTTATCTAGACTGTATTGCTGTAAGAACATAAAAAATTGTTACATCCAGTGGTATTAGCAGATATGGGTGAGCATAAGAAGGGCATATCACTGTAAAAGGTCATGTCCATTATCCTCACTACTGCTACATTTTATCAGAAAGAAAATAAGCAGATAAACGAAGATAAGGTAACCATATGCACATTTGACGGACTACATCAAAGGAAATCAAGGACGTACGACATATAACAGCACGACGTCTAGCTATTCTTCCTCAGTTTATTCTTCAATCAAGTTTGTCGTGTAGATATGAAAACATTCATGTTTTGTACTTGAAGGTTAAGTGCTTTGGATGATTTATTTATATCATTCGCAGTTATAGTTCATGAATTATTACTTACTTTTTATTGATCTCATCGAAAACACTCACGTCGTCTGTAGCCACGTATATCTTTCTTGCTACACCGCCGTTTGTTATCTCCAGCGTTTCGTAGAAGTCCTCTACTGCGGCCATGTACTCGTCGACAGCGTGATATTCAGCTTCATGGAACAATTTGTCACTTCTTCGCACGTGGATCCTAGAGCCGACACAAACAAGCACGTATAAATATCAACATGAAAACAAACCTGAAACTCCGACAAATAATCTATTTAACTAATGAAGGCGCTACATTACCAGTTATAAATATTCTACACACCAACTCTCTTTTGCCACTAAGGATCGGTTTATATAACTCCTATCAGTATCACATTTGAAACTTTTGCCGAAGACATCTGCAGGTCACAGAAATCTAGATATTAATCAATGGCTTCGCGAAGACTGCTGACTGTAAACGTAATCAAATATAATTTGGTGTAATAACAAGAGCAAACAGAGGTACGCAGGCAGCTTTGTTTGAGTGTAGTGTCTCGTAACTATCTGTGGCGTGGGTGCAGAGAATAATTCTAGTATGTTGCTCGGATTCATTTGGCGCATCAACTGACGTAGCGAAAGTTCATTTCGGTTAGATAAACAAGTTTACGTTTGAAAATTAGCTAACAGCGTCTTCCAAGCCTCTGAGGATTTCGCCTGCTGAAGGAGATGGAACGTTAACCACAAAACATGTCTTCGACCACAAGCTAATGCCCATAAAACCAGCGTCACCAAGCAAATGAATACTGACCACTAAAACATTCATTGTATGATATTTTACTTTATTCCTCATTTGTGATCCTTTGTTACGAGGCAACCTCACTGGTTTTTCAAAAAATGTACTTCAGTATCTCACAAGAAACTGTCCATATCAGGGTTACTTTTTTATGGAATTTAGGGAAAAGAGCATCCCAGTTGTGATTCCGTACTGGAACGTCCGGTTTTTGAGTTCCTGACGGGCCACTCCAGCCTAGAAGATATGGAATGGCTCGATGGCTCGATATCAGGGTGGGTTAGATGATAAATAGATCCAATAATAGTCCATTTGCGTTCATTTCCGAAACTGAGTTATCTTCGGAACCATAGTCCACTTTGAAAGAAACACTCGATCTGCAGTACCTAATATGCGGCACTGAAGGCGAGACAGAAATACTCTAGTAATCCGTCGACTTCCTTCTGCATATAAGGCGCTTGTGAAGATAGTGCGACAAGGAAACTGGACATAGAATACACTAGTCACTCACCTTACATACCAGAATCTTTTCGCCCCCACATATTATAAGTAAAAAGAAGGAATTACATACATATTTCAAACAATGGAAAGCCCAGGATGCTACAAAAATAATATACTGTTCAAAAGAATTGGGAAACATGTGTGTCAATGTCCAGTGTGTTAAGTCTATTTCGATAAAGGGGCACTTTTGATCTCCTTGCACGGCATTCAATATAATTAACAATTAAAATCATTCTCCATTATTTGGCTTTGTTATGCATTACAGTGCCAGGTGACCCCTCATAAGGAAGTGAGTATCTGTGTCATAGTGTTTTCTAACGAGGTACAGAGATGGAAGTTGTAATTTGTGGACGTTGAATTCAACCAAGAACATGTAATATGACATCTCAATGGAGTACACGTTGCGAGGGCAGCCTGTTAGATCGAAAAAGGGTAGAACGTCGGTAGAGTTGCTGCAGAAGCCAATGCTAGATGGTGTAATAAAACTGATTATAGTGAGATAACTGCTCTTGGATCATATGAAGTGAACGATACTGCACCAAAGATACAAACACCAAAAATCAAGTGTTACGTAGCTATGTGAAAATGTTTAAATCAGTGTGCGATTTGTGCTTTTACCAGTGGGGGGGATGTCTTATGGGGTTAGTATAATTATATATGTTACCAGCTTCGACCGTGGCGTTACCCATGGTTAAACAGTTATTTGTAAATAGATGTTAATGCCGAAACTCACTATTCACGCGTATGCACTATCAGAAAAGCCATCCCTTGTTGTATCTTTAAAAGTACATTATAGGTAAAGCTTATTTACAAAATCATCTACATACAGGTATACGAGGGGAATTCAAAAAGTAAAGGCACATTTGTGAAAAGCTGTACTTATTCTGATGATAGAAAACTGAAACATGCGTTATTTTTCTACGTAACCTCCCTGGACTTTTCCCGACGTTTTACAAGTTTTTTTATTTCATCAGAAAATACGTTTATCGGTTGCATCTGTAACCAATTTTGCACCGCAGTAATGACGTCTTCATCACTTTCAAATCTTCTTCCCTGTAGTGCTTCCGTTAAGGGTCCAAACATGTGAAAATCGCTTGGAGCCAGGTCTGGACTGTTTGGTGGATGTTCCAGCACCTCGAATCTCAACACCTTTATTGCGTCGGATGTCCGTTTGGCAGAATGTGGGTGAGCGTTATCTTGCTGCAGGATGACACCTCTTCACAGTTTTCCACGACGTTTGGATCTGATTGCAGGTTTTAGTGTCGTACGCAACACATCACATCCACCATACAATACAGACCTGGCTCTAAAGCCTCGTTTACGCTGGGGCGACGTCTTGCAACATTGTGGTATGCTATGGAAATGTGGCGTACGTTGTCCTGCCATTTAGTTCTAAACGTTTTGAAATGCTTAACTACTACGTAACACTTTTTCAAAATTAATAAGCAAACATATTAATAGTATTAATAGTAAACTTTCAGTGTTCGGCTCCACAAATGTAAATTATTTGTAAAGTCTTACTCCAGTGCGTGGGAAATAAACATCCCAGGTTGGGATGCATAAATTAAAACCAGAGGAGGGGATGGTCTGATGCAGAGGGGGGGAGGGGGGGAATCTACCCCATCCCCCCAGCAAATCGTACACTGGTTTAAATGTCAACATTTATAAATACAGAATGCAACTACAATGATGATTATGGACTTCTCAAAAAAGATAGGCAATTTGTCATATTTTATTTACGAAATGTGTGTTCCAAAGGTTGTTTTGCATAAATAGATCGATATATGATAGTAATTTCTTTGCTACATGTTATTATAGGTAAATCTTTGTTCTTTTGTGCAGTTGGTTGGACGAGTTTGAAGTGCGAGGATGAAGAAGGAGTTACGAGTGTTTTATTCGTTAGTATTGTGAAGTGAAGTGACTGAAAATATATGTATAATTCTGCACTGTCACTCGCTCACTATCTCAGCGTGGCAAGTGCTGTGGAAATGTAATCGGCCGCTCAAGATACTAACTTACTCCAAACATTAATAAAACAACATTGGGCAATAAGAGGGTGGGAACGTTCAGAATGGATACAGGTGAGAGTTGGACAAGGCGGGTTGGTCAAGGTCCCCGAACCATCAGAACCCTATGTGCGGACCGATGCCTGGCCATGTCTGCGTTGTGGCATCGTATGGATACCACAAAAGCAATTCAGTCCGATCTCAGAAGTGTCACCGTGTTAATTACAAACGAGTTAAGATATTCTCTAAAATGGTTCAAATGGCTCTGAGCACTATGGGACTCAACTGCTGTGGTCGTTAGTCCCCTAGAACTTAGAACTACTTAAACCTAACTAACCTAAGGACATCACACACATCCATGCCCGAGGCAGGATTCGAACCTGCGACCGTAGCAGTCGCACGGTTCCTGACTGCGCGCCTAGAACCGCGAGACCACCGCGGCCGGCTCAGATATTCTCTGAAGCAAGGTGACGGCAGTGCTCGTGTGTGGAGACTCGTGGTGAGCAGAAACTGCCAAATGTTATCCAGGTAATCGACAAATTTCCAAGGTTCTGTGATGTCGCGGGGAGGCCCAGTGTTGAGAACCATACGGATCTTGGCGTTGTCCGTGGTAGCTTTACCTCCAGACAGTACATCGAGCAGATCCCATTGGACCATATGGTGGCTGCTGCGTACGGCGGTGGCCCACGTGGCTGGCGTCAGCAGGGATGTCATGCGAAACCTTGTCGTTGAAGTAAGGGAATGGCTCGCGGTGAGTCCTGACCTAAACCCATTGGCGCATCTGTGGGGCATGCTTGACAGACGAGTACGTGGTCGTCCTGTTCCATTACAGTTTCTCCAACAACTCTCATGGGCTCTCACTGAAGAATGGGAACGGATAGTAAAGTATGACCTCCGGCGACTTATACGGAGCATACCACATACGTGTCAGGCAGTGATAAGCGCTCACAGATGGCATATACGTTATTGAAGCTCTCAAAATACAATTAAAAGCACACTGAATGAAGCGATGAATGTTTTTTTTTCATTTTGTTTTCGATACTTCCCGGAAATTTCAGGTCATTTTGTTTAAAAGATTGAGACTGTAATGACGTTTTCTTGTGTACTTAATTTGTGACAGATAAAAGTATAATTTGGTAACATATCCAGTCCTCAATTACTGCTCAGTAGAGTATGGCACACGCTAAAATTCCTGTTCCCCTAACTCATTTCAGCACTGTATTATTAATACTCACCACGTCGAGAAGACGTTGAGTAGCAGATAGCCACAAGATACATTTGAGTTTTCGTCAAAAGGCCGTCTTCGCTGTGGCTAGAGACCCAGAGACAGTTGTCGCGCGCGCGCGTGCGTATGTGTGTGTGTGTGTGTGTGAAAGAGAGAGAGAGAGAGAGAGAGAGAGAGAGAGAGAGAGTTATGCTTGTGTGAATGTGTGTGCGTTTTCTACATGAAATGAAGGTCATTCGGCCGAAAACTCAAGTATGTGGCACTCTTTTCGTTGCACCTGTCTGCGACTCAACATCTCCTCTTTATGGTGAGTAGCAATCCATCCTTTTTATACGACCGGTTCTTACACGCTCCTTTTTATTTTCGTTTCTATTTCCTCTTTCTTAGTTTTCATTGTTTTCAGTTTTCTCTTATTATTATTAGCAGTGTTTTTGTAGTATTAGGTGGAGGATAGTTTTAATTGGTAAAATATTAGTAGTTAACTTGTTGCTATTCCTTAAACGAAACATTGCCTAAAAAGTTGTACACGTTTAGAGAACGAGGTCATATGTATATATTGGAATCCTGAAGCAATAACAAAATGTGCATCTTTTTTGTGCGTGTGTATGGTAAATGGCAAATAATTAGAGTCACTGACATTGCACAAAAACATCGCTGTGACACGGACAGCAACTTAAAATGTATCTGCAACAGAATTAATGCCTGTTTTGTTTATTGTATATCAACCTTTCATTCAAAACTTTAAATCATTTTTTTCTTTATAAAACAATTAACAGACATGATACGATCAATGTAGTGGGCAAATAGTCTAAAATAAGAGTTGAAACAAAATTACATCAACAATACCACAAGTGTATATGTTTCACATTGTGCCAATTGTGGAGGGCGATTTGAATTGTCATATTATATTGAAACATCAGGCACAACAAGGTCACTTACAAATCTTTTTATTGATTAATAGTTTCAACAGGTCTCTGCTGTCATCTTCGGATTTTATAACACATTAACAGAAGTTCATGATATTTACCAACTTGCAAGTAACATAGTGATGTTGTATCGTTTTACAGTAAAAGTTAGCAAGAAACCTCAGCATGTCAGCCATAAAATACCACAAACATAAAACATACATCACGTTGTGCTGTTGTCCTAGCGTACTCATTCACTTAACACCACCCTAAGTGAATGAGTGTGCTAGGACATTAGTACAACGAGATGTATGTTTTATATTTGTGGTATGTTATGTCTGACATTCTGAGGTTTCTTTTACTGTAAAACGACACACCATCACTATGTTACTTGCAAGTTGGAAAAGATCGTAAACTTCTGTTAATGAGCTACGAGATCCGATAATGAGAGTAAAGATCTGTCGAAACCTGTAATCACTACAAAGATTTACAAGCGATCTTTATGTATCTTATACACCAGATTAATATCACAATTCTATATCGATAAGCGACGATACGTTAGAAAAAGAACAAAAATAGGCGCACATTAGTTAAGTTAGTGTCCCTTACATAGAGCTCCCATACATCGAAGTCGCCCCCTCCCTCTACCACACAGATTTGTCCCAGTTTTTAGGACGACTAGGAGCGTCCTGGGGGTGGGGAAGTTATACAGTTTTACAGTTATGGGACCTAAGCCCGGAGCTTCTTTTGTGTGTGGAGAAATTCGATTTGTTGGCAACTAGTTGACTTTAATAAATCTTAGTTAAGATTCACTAAAAAAAGAACCGGCGCTTGGTTAGTTTTCTTTGTTTTATATTAAAAAACTGACAGACAGGCTTAGACGAACTCGTATAGATATAATTTCCACATTTCTTTATTGAGTGCAATGAGAAAAGCCGCGAATAGATTATCGCAAGCATGGCGCCGGCGCCCTGACCGCCAGAAAGTTGAGCGCAGGCAACCCAATTGTGCGAGTGTATGTTTCACTCCACGCGTCTGTTCTGCAAGCATATCTCGATACTGCAGTACACAGAATTTGGTAAGGGGACATGGCTCTGAGCACTATGGGACTTAACTGCTGAGGTCATCAGTCCCCTTGAACTTAGAACCACTTAAACCTAACTAACCTAAGGACATCACACACATCCATGCCCGAGGCAGGATTCGAACCTGCGACCGTAGCGGTCGCGCGATTCCAGACTGTAGCGCCTAGAACCGCTCGGCCACTTCGGCCGGCCTAGAACTTCTTAAGTTTTTATCATGTGCATTCCATAAGACTTTTTATCTCTATATAAGTAAATAATTAAGGCGAGACGACGAATGATCTCTTCAGTGCAAATACACGCCAGGCTTATGGGAATTGGAGAGACGCTGCAGTTTATGAGAATAATGGGAAAGATGCAATACATTCCTAGCGTGTGGACAAGCTGAGAATTTGCTTTTGACTGGAGGTGTACTAGGGTAGTCCGTGCAGGTGCGGTGAGCTCTGTGTCCGGATAGCTCAGCGGCCAGAGCATCTCCCTAGTTAGCAGGACACCCGTGGTTAGAATTCCAGTCCAGCACAAACTTTTATCCCCACTGATTTCAATCAATGCCCGCTTGCAGCCATGGGCTGTAATTCCATTGTTTATTACACTTCAAATCGTCATGAGGTGCACTATAGTCCGTGAAACGAGTGATTGGTTTTGTCAGCTCATGTGGTCAGGAGGCGGTGTTGCCGTATTTGGCGTACTACACCCCAGTCGCTAGGATTCTAGAACGTACTCTAGCGAAAAAAAAAAAAGAAGAAGAAGAAGGCCGAACAATACGCTTGTCCTATTGGAAAGTCTACGTTCATTAACAGTAAGTAGTTCTACGATATAAATTCGAAAAATTGAAGCCAGCTACTGAGTATCAACTATGCTGAAATATCTTCAAGTTATTTGTTACACTTGGTAATAGTGAGCAAACTCTTTTCGGAATACTGCCAGAGATTCACAGTTTTTCTTTTCATTGTTAAATATTTGCATTATTTATTTGCTCTACAATGAGTGACATAACAGTGTGCCAATACAATAACATTCATAATCTGAAAAAAGAACTCACTGTCTGTTGATCGTTCATCGTAAACTTCAGAGTGCGGTACAGTTACGGTAACGGAAAAACTCCACTCACATTGCTGTCAGGTTCTGATTTCGAATCGTTTTCTTCTGCACTGAATGATCAGTCAGTAGCATTTACCCAAGTGTCATCTAACTAAACAAAACTTTTGAATCTTACGCCGATGATCCTAATCAGAAATGTGAGTCGTCAAGCAACAATATCTGTCCTTTGCATCGATACCAGTATTTTACGTTGATTAACAGCTGAATGTCTCAAGCTTATGCCTTTGAGCACTGAGCGCAATCAAATTTGCTGCCTTTAAAAAGTTCTTTTTAGGATCAAAGATGTTCTGCAGGTTACCTGGTCCTTTATATTTCACCACTCAGTTTCTAGACGGTTCACCTCTTCCGGTTTTTAGGGGAAGCTAAAGATACTGATCGGATACATTAAGAAACCGAACAATATGAGGTAACGCCCAACAGGTATGCAACAAACCTAACGTGCAGGAAACGCAGGCATGACCTTATCTGACCAAAGCTACTAGGAAAACTACCATAGTCTACTCTTACTTATGATAGTCTATGGTAGTCGATTTTAGTTTTGCAACTGTACACGCTTTCTTTTGCAGAGACGACGTGCCTAATGCTATCTGCTCAAGCAACGTTCGTCTTTGGCCGGCTTCCCACAATCGCTAGAAACGAAACGACTCACCTGAGCTATGGAAACCTGACTTTTCTCCAAGACTATACATACTTGGACCTGTAAATGATTGTCATCTCATGAAAAACGCATGAAGTTAGTTGGGGTAATTCCATCTGCTTTCGAAATCGAGATCTTTACGTTCCGCAAACAAGTGCTCTACCGACAGAATTACACAAGGACAAGTCCCTGCCTTTCCTCACAGCTTTACTTCCTCTAGTACCTCTTCGCCTTCCTTCCAACGTTCACAGATACTCTCCTAGAAAGCTACAAACGAAGGTCCCGAGTTAGAGTCGCGACCCAGTGCACAGTTTTAATCTGGGAGGAGGTCTTAAACCAGAGCACACTCCGCTGCAGAGTGACTCATTCATTCTGGACAGTAATACATTTTTGCCCACAACACACAGCGACACACAAACATGCATCTTTCCACTCAATGATGCACCGTCTCATATCTGTTTCCATGTTCAAATAAGATTTCAAAGCATAGTTAGACATAATAAAACGTATTGACTCAATCAATAGCTACAGTCCTTTCCACATCTTGTGTAGGGAACAGAAATTGAAAAGTAAACCCTTCCTCTGTGATCCCTCTGCTGCTCCTTCCAGTGTCTGCAGGAAGTGGTGTACAGTGCCATATCTAGGACAGGTATCACAATCCCATACCTAGGACAGGTATCATAGAGTGTAGCAAGAAAGCTAAAGTTCTGCAACTATTGAATTTCCTACTATGTGGGGGCCCATCACAGTACAGCACTTTCAGTAGGAAAAATTAGACCCAGTTACTGGACAACAATGGGTATATAGAATTAATTGTCCTGATTGTGTGAAGTTTTATATTGGTCAGTCAGGTGACACATAGCAGGTGACGAATTTGGAGGTAGCAGAATTATGACTTCACATTTGTTGAGCACGTACTGAGTAAGGACCGCATCTTCGAGCAACAGTTCCTCGGTCCTCCACTTACCAATCAAAGGTCAAAAACTAAACCTACTGAAAGTCCAGGAGAGCAACAAACTTCTCACCCAGAGTTCTGATTTAATTTTGAATGACCGAATACGGTACAATAGTTCCTCTCTTCTACACTTATCAAGGACAAATAGAACGAAAGGGGAAAATTTTTTAACGATTTTGTATTTTTATCTCGCTATAAAATTTGTATCTTTCTTAATAAAATCATATACTGTACAAATCACTTAAAATCCGCATGGTGCATTTTTTTTTACCACCGTCTGCACCTGTTGAAAACACTAAAAAATTTGCATGCATGACTTCAAGATCAAATTAAGTCAGTAACTCTGTAGATTTCACTATCGAAAGACGAAATTATGTTTTACCCTTTGGTATCACTGTCGAAGATAACGTAGTGGCTCTCATAACGTAAATTATGTTTTACCCTTTGGTATCACTGTCGAAGATAACGTAGTGGCTCTCATAACGTAAACCCATTTAGTATGCAGATATTCTAAGAATTCTGTTACTACAGTGATCAGTGTGGATGCCGGAAAGGTAAAGAAATTTCAGATTCTGGCAAAACATTGTTATAAATGTTATTAGTGAACCATGCAGAACATATCTGTGATAGGAGCTATAAAGGAACAAGTAGTAGAATGGAAGCCGATGCAGCAAATGAAATTTTCAGTCGATCCATGAATGAAACCGACGCTTGTTACCCTAAGTTCTTAGCTAACAGGGACTCAAAAGCATACAACAGTAAAGTAGCAGCTCTGCCTTATGGTAATACGATTATCACACAACTGGGAAGTGTGAACTACGTCCAGAAGAGGATGGGCACCAGGCTGAGGAAACAAATGAAGTTTGGGCAACAAGAAACTTCGTGATGGTAAAACCATAAGGGGTAGGCTGGCAGACAGAATTGCTGATGATTTAAAACAGAACTATGGGACGGCCATTAGGAACACCACCGAAGATTTATTCAGAATGAGGCAAGCAGTAGGGTTTACCTTCCTCCACAAACTATCAACAGATGACAAATCATTACATCAACCTTGTCTCCCAGACCAGATTCATGACACAATCATCGCAATGCACAATATGCAAACATTTCACACAGCCATAAACATTCCATCTCATCAGCAACTATGGAAGTCGTAAAGTATTTTTACAGGAACTTGGCACATCCTGACTTGTCGAAGAAGTGTCTACATGGCCATACTCTGAATAAAAATGAGTCATTGAACAACCTGATATGGGCTAGCATACCAAAAATGTTTTTATTGAGAGGAATACACTAGAATGAGGTGGACAGTGTATGATTTTATTATTGCATTTCAAGATGGCAGCATTGGTAGTGTGAAAGTACTACAGCCTATGGGAATTATTCCTGGAGTAAACTGCAACAGAGAATTTCAACGGCTGGACAAGATTCACAGTATGTAGCACAAATATCCACTAAGGAGTCTAGTTGGGAGAAAAGAATGCAATCCTTGGAAAATGACCAAGAGGATGATACACAGCAGGTGCAGGGTTTCTCTGAATGAGTGAAAATAAAAAGATATATATTGAGTAAGCTTTACTCTTTTCAAACTTTAGAAGCTTTTTCTGAAAATTTACATTTTCAGTTGCATTATTCCCTACATCTCTAGAAGTATAGCATTCAAATTATCAGTGATTTGTAATAGATATACTGAGTCCACTGTATGGTAAGTATAATAAAACTATATAGGAGAAAGTACAAAAAATTATACAGAATTACAAATGTATCGTTAAAAGGTAGAATTTCCGAAACCACTGGCGGAAATTCAAAGATTTTATTTCAGTACATTGAGAACACAAAATGTAGCGCCCTGTAACAATTTTATGTCCATTGCTAAAGTGGTTTATGTAACACGGGGAAGGCAAGTCGCAAAATTTAACGTTGGTGACATACGGCATTCCAGCTCCCGTCAATAGTCACAGTTTTCCAAATTCTTCCCACATTGTCTCTTTATTTCTGTTTCTCCCTTTTCCTGTATTTATTTACCTTATTGTGATTGCCTATATACGTAATAATTTCTGTTTTTACAGTTTTTAGTTCCATCTCTTACTCTGTTCATGTATCAATTTCCATATGTAATACCTCTTGAAGTCATTATTTAGTACTCTTGTCTTTATTCTGTTGAGATTATTAATTTAATGCCGTATTTTACGGTCTATAAGACGCGCTTTCTTTTCTAAAGATTGTCTCCAAAATCAAGTGCATCTTATACTCGAAATTAATATAAAAATATCCAGTGTTTGATTTAAAATTCCCGCCAGTCCTAAAAATGGCCATGTATTCGATGCCGCTGGAAACCTATCCCATCTGGCAACTCTGGATTCTACTGGCAGCAATAGTGCACCGATTCGACGAACGTGAGCTGCAGGGATTCACAAGCTTGCTAACACTATGTCACTCCAGCCCCACAGTCACAAACCCAGAACCCTGTCTAGCCTATGATGCTTCATTGCAGTCTGCAGTGCCAGAAAACTTGAATTAAAATGATTTATTTTATCGGCAACAGTACAATATGTTGTGTCGATTCCCTAAGGTCTCGACACAATGAGTGGATAGGTGCACGCGAAACTAACGCAGACGGGCGTAAATTCTGAAACAGGAGACTGGATGAAAAACTATAAAGAAAAGAAGAGAGATTTTAATATACTTAACTTTAATGTAGTCTTGTTCTTGTTGAAATACATCTCTTGCATAGTAGTAAGCAATTAGCAATGATACACATGGCGCCTTGCTAGGTAGTAGCGATGGACTAGCTGAAGGCTATTTTATCTGTCTCTCGGCAAATGAGAGGAAGACGTGATACGTCTTGTCGCAAGCTATGTCGTCCGTACAACTGGGGCGAGGTCAAGTCCGTGTCTTGTGACCTGCCATGTGGTGGCGCTAGGTTTGCGATTACATAGTGGCGACACGCGGGTCCGACATGTACTACAGGACCGCGGCCGATTTAAGTTACCACCTAGCAAGTGTGGTGTCTAGCGGTGACACCACATTCCTCCCCCGCAAATCGGCGAACGGTCGTGAGATAAGGCTTCCGCCCGCCGTGGGGAGGACCCCATGTTGACGTATGCGATGAGGTGGGGAGCCTAACAACAGGCGAGGCTGTGCCACCCGCACCCGGCCATTCGGTCCGAGGGGAGCTAGGAAACGCCTGCAAACCTAGTCCAGGGTGCACGTCAACATGAGGTGTATGCGCACGTAATGAGACAGAAGGGTCGACCTCCATGTGGTCGGAGCACCCGACGGGCGAAGACGACATCTGGTCCGGAGCGGGCAAGAGGTCCATGGCGGAGGACGGCTGGTCACGGGAAGCAAGCGGCGGCGCGTGACCCAGGGAGGCGCGAGGCGGCTGCAGCGAAGCGTCCGCTGCTGGCGGCGCCGGCGGCGGCTGCGGCGGCGCGACGCCATGAGGCAAAATGGAAGGCATCGTCGGTAACACCTGGGGATGAGGCGAGCCAGTAGATGGGTCCCCAGGGCGCTGACCCGACGGCTCCGTCGCTGAAAGCAGACGGGGAGCGGCAGAACCCAGGCGACGACAGAGGCGCAGCTGATTGAGATGCCGACGCACCTCACCAGAGGCCCCCAAAACCAAATACATCGCGCGGCCGAGGCAGCGAAGAATGCGCCCTGCGAGCCAACGCTGTGAACCGCGATAGTTGCGATAATAGACAACGTCGCCAGGAGCAAAAGCAGGAGTCTGCCGCTGCACAGGAACCTGATGTGGCGGATGCAGCAAAGACATCAGAGTTCGATGAGGACGACCATGGAGCAACTCAGCCGGCGAGCGACCATCGCGAGGCTGAGAGCGATATGAGGACAAAAAGAGCAACAAAGCGTCCTCCCGAGAATGCGACTCTTTCAACTTCAACATCTGCGACTTGAAAGTCCGGACCAATCGTTCCGCGGCACCGTTTGACGGAGGCGAAAACGGCGCGGATGTCAGATGTTGAATACCATTGGCCTTGCAGAACGACTGAAATTCTGCGGACATGAATTGTGGGCCATTGTCGGAAACAATAGTCTGCGGAAGACCTTCAATGCAAAAGATAGCAGACAAGGCTTGGATTGTGGCAGAAGACGTCGTGGAAGACATCCGGACAACAAAAGGAAAATTACTAAAAGCATCGACCACAACCAACCATCGAGCATTCCAGAATGGACCAGCAAAATCGATGTGCAAGCGTTGCCAAGGGGAAGTGGCTTTCGGCCATGCAAAGAATTTCCGCGGCGGTGCGGATTGTTGTTCGGCACACGCCACGCAAGAGGAGCACCTATTCGTAATCGCAGCATCGATTCCGAACCAAGTACAGTGCTGTCGAGCAAGTTGTTTCGTTCGCACTATACCCCAATGTCCTTGGTGAAGAAGCTTTAAGACAGAGGACTGCAACGATCGTGGGACCACGACTCGGGATTGATCATTATCGGAACGCAACAACAAAACACCACGTCGTACAAAAAGTCTCTCCTTGTGAGCAAAAAAAACGGCGAACCAAAGGATCCTCGATCCGTGACTTTGACAAGGGCCATCGCGTAGCAACAAAACGCAAAACGGGAGCAAGGACAGGGTCAGCAGCTGTGGCTGTAGCTACACGACGAAAATCAATCGGAAACGATGCGACCACGTCATCGGCTTCCGAATCAATGAACATGCAAGCAAGTTCGGAAGAATCGAATGCTTTATCCTCAGCAACAGGCAAACGGGACAACGCATCAGCGTTTCCGTGCTTAGCAGTGGACCGATACAAGATATCGTAGCGGTACTGCGAGAGAAAAAGCGACCATCGAATGAATTTCTGCGCTGTACGTGGAGGTACAGGCTTGTTCGGATGAAAAAGTGATGTCACCGGTTTGTGGTCCGTGATGATGGTAAAGTGACGACCATACAAGAAATCATGGAACTTTGAAACACCAAACACAAGAGCCAAAGCTTCCTTCTCTATTTGTGAATAATTTCTTTGCGCAGAAGAGAGCAATTTGGACGCAAAGGCAATAGGGCGATCATGCGAGCCATCCTTGTGCGCAAGCACAGCACCGATCCCGAAATCCGATGCATCTACCATCAACAAAAGGGGTTTTCGGGGATCGAATGGCGTAAGGCAAGTATTGGAAAGTAACGCCGATTTCAACTGGCGAAAGGCGCGTTCGCATTCCGTCGTCCAGACGAACGGAACACCTTTACGGCGTAAGCGATGAAGCGGAGCTGAAATGGAAGAAGCATTGCGCACAAATCGATGATAATAATTTACCTTACCCAGCACACTCTGTAGCTGTTTTAAGTTCTGCGGTGACGGCAAGTCCTGAATGGCACGAAGGTGCTCTGGACTCGGATGTATACCTTGGGCGTTAAGGACATGGCCCAGGTACGGTAAGTCACGAGCAAAAAACACACATTTGTCCTTCCTCAAGCGAAGACCATTCTGACGCAAGACCTGAAATAAGGTCCGGAGATTCTGCAAATGTTCGGCTTCTGTCTTTCCTGAGATCACAATATCGTCCAGATAGTTCGCAGCAGTAGGGACCGACGCACAAATAGTTTGTAAATATTGCTGAAATAAAGCAGGGGCGGATGCACACCCGAATGGCAGTCTGTTGAAGCGATACAAGCCAAGATGCGTGTTTACCACCAAGACGCGCTGGGATTCTTCGTCCACAGGCATTTGCAAGTACGCATCTGCTAGGTCCAATTTTGAAAAATATTTTCCCGGGCACAGTTTGTCAAAAAGATCTTCCGGGCGGGGCAAAGGAAAAGTAGCAGTCACAAGTTGTGGATTCACAGTGGCCTTGAAGTCCACACAAAGTCTCAGTTTTCCGGAAGGTTTTGGCAAAATTACTAAGGGTGAGGCCCAGAGAGAAGCCTGCACACGTTCAATTACACCTTGAGATTCTAAATCGTGCAATGTTCTTGCGACCTCATCACGCAATGCGTGGGGAACATTGCGCGCTCTGAAAAATTTTGGTTGCGCGTTATCTTTCAGTTCCAAATGCGCTTCATAGGTCTTAGCGCAACCAAGGCCCGGTGCAAAAATGTCTGCAAATTCTTCACAAAGACTAGAAACACTGGCGGAAGGCACAGTCTGATTCACGGATAGGACCTGATTTACAATAGACAAATTAAACAATTGAAACAAATCTAATCCAAACAAGTTCACTGCACTAGAGGAACGAAGAACATAAAATGACACAAGTTTTGTCTGTCCCTTGTATGTTGCAATAAGGCTGCACTGTCCTAACACAGGTATATGCTGTCCTGAGTAACTAGTTAACGTAACATTTGCGGCACGCAATGGCGGGGCGCCCAGTTGTTTGTACGTGTCGTGATTGAGCAAGGAAACTGCAGCTCCGGTATCGAGCTGGAATGGTAGCACTTTTCCTGCAAAGTCTAAGTCCACAAAAAGTTTATTGTCTTGTTGACGACAAGAGCGACTGTCTCGTGCAATTTGAACTGATACAGGTCCAGAAGCACTTGCAACTTTACGGGATTTCCGGCGACGTCGACGCACACTTTGGGTGGGACGAACACAGTCACTGTTAGCTAAAGTGTCACTGGACGGGTGGGAATGAACGACATGAATGTCCATGGGCGAAGGTCCACGAGCCTGATTGTCCTGGGTGCGATTCCGGCGCGAAGCAAAGGGCCTGGAATTTGTGTTATTGTCTGATCTTAACTTTTTCTGGCAAACACTTTGTACATGTCCTTTCTTGTGACAGTAAAAGCAAATAGCTTGGCGTGACGGGCAATGTTCACGCGAATGTCTAGTGGCACACCGCGGGCAAGATTTCACTGCATTTGCTTGCTTACGCGGCGCACGTGGTTGCAAGCTAGGCGGCCGCAGCGAAGTCGGGCGCGAGGGCCGCTTAGCGTCCCGTGCAGCGGGCCGGGCGGGCCGATTAATGTGACACACTGCTGGCGAAGTTTCAAATGATTCCTGAGCAAAGTCAAGTGTGTCTTGCCTGTCCAATATGTCTATCACTTGTTGCAGGGAGGGATTAACGAGTTTCAAAATCTGTTCCCTTATGCGAACATCAGAAACGTTCTGTGCAATTGCATCACGCACCATAGTATCTGAATATGGGAGGCCACATTCACAGGCAAACGCGCAGTCTCTAGTAAGTCCTTGCAAAGTTGCTACCCACTCCCTATTAGTCTGACCGGCGGTACGTTTTGTACGAAAAAACGTATACCGTTTGGCAACTACATTTACTGTTTCTTTGAAATAGGCATCCAAAGCAGACAAAATTTCTTCGTAGGACAGAGTTGCTACGTCGCGTCGGGGAAACAATTTCACTATCACCCGGTAGGTAGACACACCGACACAAGAAAGCAAAAACGGCTGCCGCTCTTTACCTTGAATTCCATAAGCAGTGAGGTGGAAGTTGAACTGATCGGCCCACTCAGTCCAGCTTTCGGTTGTGGCCTCAAAGGGCCTAAATGGCGGTGCGACAGCGTTGTGTGGCTGCGGTAGCGAAGAAGCGGCTGCCGCCGCATCGGTTTGCAGCGCACGTTGACCCTGGACGAGCTGTCCAAGGGCTTCCAATAACGCCTGCGTCTGCTGATTCTGCAAGCGAAAAAATTCGGACAGTACATCTGGAGAATGCGGCGAAGCCATGACACAAGCAAATTAGAGCAAATAGAACACAAAGACTGCAACGTGGGCGCGGCACCACACCTCGTCGCCAAAATATTGTTGTGTCGATTCCCTAAGGTCTCGACACAATGAGTGGATAGGTGCACGCGAAACTAACGCAGACGGGCGTAAATTCTGAAACAGGAGACTGGATGAAAAACTATAAAGAAAAGAAGAGAGATTTTAATATACTTAACTTTAATGTAGTCTTGTTCTTGTTGAAATACATCTCTTGCATAGTAGTAAGCAATTAGCAATGATACACATGGCGCCTTGCTAGGTAGTAGCGATGGACTAGCTGAAGGCTATTTTATCTGTCTCTCGGCAAATGAGAGGAAGACGTGATACGTCTTGTCGCAAGCTATGTCGTCCGTACAACTGGGGCGAGGTCAAGTCCGTGTCTTGTGACCTGCCATGTGGTGGCGCTAGGTTTGCGATTACATAGTGGCGACACGCGGGTCCGACATGTACTACAGGACCGCGGCCGATTTAAGTTACCACCTAGCAAGTGTGGTGTCTAGCGGTGACACCACACAATACTTTGGTTAGAATTTAGTTTCGTAATTCAGAAAATAAAGGTATTCATATTACGCAGGCCGTAAGATGAAAGTAATAGCATATGCAGAAGAATGTGGGAACAGAGCAGCTGAGCGGAATTTCGGCCGTCCACCAACAGAAAAAAACCATTCGCAATTGATGGGCTAGTAAAGAAAAACTGAAAAAAGTGAGGAAGACTAAATGTGCAAATAGACTGAATGCAAAATAGCCAGAACTACAAGATAACGACTTTCAGTGATTTTGAAGGTCAGTTCGGCTTTATAACCTAACAATTTTTTTTAGTCTGGCTCTGCAGTCTAATAATGAAAATGGCAAAAAGGTTATTTTTTAAGAAACTGCTCAGAATTTAAAGTGTGTCTTATTGTCTGTGGTGCCCTATAGTCCTTAAAATACGGTATAAACTGTTAAAACGGCATTGCTATTCGACTTCACTGTTAATGTGTCTTCCAGGTTTGCTCCCTTTATATTTATTTACGACTCAACTATTTTCCCTTTTTAATTGCGCTACTACTGCACCGCCAAAGATGGCTTTTACTGTGTGTTTGCCCATCAGCATAGATGATTACCTATTTTTCAGTGTTGTTTACAAACATTCTAACTTCTTTGTCGACTAGAATCAATTACAGTCTGACGATGACCTTTCAAGCCGAAAACCGGCATACACAGTATTGTGCTTTTCTTTTATAATTATGTTGTTCTACCAAGAAGCGATAGTTGAATCAGTTAACAAGAAAATTTGATACCCTGTATACCCCTATATCACACACAGCATGGGTGACCAAGATTTCGGCTCGCGAGCTGTGCGCTGGTAGGAGTGTTTTAGCTCTCAGCCTCACTGCACATTCCCCCTCCCCCCTCTCTCCGCCGTAACCTCCCCCCCCCCCTCTCTCCACCGTAACCACCAAACATGCTGTCTGAACGCAAGGAAAGGGAAGAGGGGAAATTGCTAACGTGTTGAATTTAAATGGCAATGCAGTCGCACTGCAGGCGACTTGGCTTTATAATTTACATTTCGCGACAACATAGATCACAAAATAAACAAATTTTCAATTTTATTTAATTATTTTTGGTGCGTTAAAGACATATTTTTTTTCTTGGAACAAACTGTCTGCATGTGAACGGACGCAGACAGTTTCACAGATTTTCGCACTCAGATCGCCATGTAATCGTGACTTATTGAGCGTCACAAACGAAAAAAGGCCTGCCGGCTGCTGTGGCCGACTGGTTCTAGGCGCTTCAACCCGAAATAGCGCTGCCGCTACGGTCGCAGGTTCGAATCCTGACTCGGGCATGGATGTGTGTGATGTCCATAGGTTAGTTAGGTTCAAGTAGTTCTAAGTTCTAGGGGACTGATGACCTTTGACGTTAAGTCCCATAGTGCTCAGAGCCATTTCAACCAATGAGCCACGTCACCGGGCAACAGTTATTCGTGACAGGTTTGAAGAACATTCCGGACAGTTAGAGCGAATGATTTGGTCACCCAAATCGCCTGACATGAATTCAATCGAACATTTATTGGACATAACCAAGAGATCGGTTCGTGCGAGAAATCCAGCACCTGCAACACTTTCGCAGTTGTGGATGGTTACAGAGGCAGCATGGCTCAATATTTCTGCGGGCTACTTTAACGAGTTGTGGAAGCCCACGCCACGATGGCGCACTAGGTCGGGATAAAAAGAGGTCCGACTCCATTTTAGGAGGTATGCTGTGACATTCGCCACCTCACTGTATACGAGGTGTGGCTAGAAAATAACCGGACTAGTACTGGTGAAACAATAAAACGAATGCAATAAGGCTGAAAGTCGCGTGGCCTGTCACGTGACTCTCGCTCCGCCTACTGCTCGAGTTTCATCTGCCTCCTGCACTCAGTCTGCCCGTGGCGTCTGTTTTAAGTAGTTGACGTTTTGTCTGTGCGTCGGAAAATGTTGAGTGTATAGAAAGAACAGCGTGTTAACATCAAATTTTGTTTCAAACTAGGAAAATCTGCAAGTGAAACGTTTGTAATGTTACAACAAGTGTACGGCGATGATTGTTTATCGCGAACACAAGTGTTTGAGTGGTTTAAACGATTTAAAGATGGCCGCGAAGACACCAGTGATGACACTCGCACTGGCAGACCATTGTCAGCAAAAACTGATGCAAACATTAAAAAAATCGGTAAACTTCTTCGACAAGTTTCCTTGTCAACTCCTGTTAACTCAGACACTGCTCTGATTGTTAAACGGCGATCTTGTCGAACAAGTTTACCGATTTTTTCAATGTTTGCATCAGTTTTTGCTGACAATGGTCTGCCAGTGCGAGTGTCATCACTGGTGTCTTCGCGGCCATCTTTAAATCGTTTAAACCACTCAAACACTTGTGTTCGCGATAAACAATCATCGCCGTACACTTGTTGTAACATTACAAACGTTTCACTTGCAGATTTTCCTAGTTTGAAACAAAATTTGATGTTAACACGCTGTTCTTTCTGTACACTCAACATTTTCCGACGCACAGACAAAACGTCAACTACTTAAAACAGACGCCACGGGCAGACTGAGTGCAGGAGGCAGATGAAACTCGAGCAGTAGGCGGAGCGAGAGTCACGTGACAGGCCACGCGACTTTCAGCCTTATTGCATTCGTTTTATTGTTTCACCAGTACTAGTCCGGTTTTTTTCTAGCCACACCTCGTATGTACAATTGTGGTAAATGATGAACCAGAATGTCATTGAAACGTGAATTTAACTTTCAAAATCTTTTCTTAAAGAATTTACTTTATTTACTGGCGATTCATCAAGAACATTGACACATTTAATCACACTGTGTGAGCATGGAAGTAGTTGCCAGGAAGTAACTGATGGAAAATTACTTTTAACAAATATGAATTTATTCCTGAAAGCTTTTTCAAAACATATTTAAAGTTATAAGAAGAAAAGCACCCTCGAAATATCAAGTTACAGTTTTATTTAGAGGCAAAGAACAGTATTAACAGTAGGAGCCTTCGGGCTGAGAAGCTTGCCTGTTCCCTTTCAACCTTTCAACACGGCTGTAGTCATGACCTGTAACAACACCCTCTGAAAGAGTACACTGGTGCAAATCTGCAACACACCAGATTACTTTAAACAAAAAAATTTTAACAACTCACACAAACATAAAAACTATGCACCCCGTAAGAGGACTGGAAATGGTACAACCCTCAAATTATTTGCCACCGAGAAAGTGCATTTTAAAAAAAAAAAAAAAGGAAGGGACTCTAACGGTGGAAGGGTGGCAAGCTTATAACCTAAAATGACTATTTAAATAAAACCCTTAAAATGCAGACTTACATAAAATGTACAATATGCTCTACATTACACATGTACGACCTCGCAAGATGATAAGCGAGATAGAAACATATTTCAAGAATTCGGCCTTTAAGCAATAAATTCGTTAATACCGAATCCGACAAACATGAGAGAGGCAGCTTTTAACGTACGACAGACCCACAGACAGACACGACAGACACTAACTGCCTAACAAATGCGGACGAGAGACAGACGAGCAAGCTGGGGACGAGAGACTGACCAAGAAAACAAGTAGAATTTAAAAGCTAAATGACACAACATATCTCCAGTCACTTAACTTCTAATAAACTGCGATTTCTCGAGAAGACCTGGCGCAGCACCCCCAAAACGCTCTCCCGAACCGTTCGCTGTCAACCGCTTCAACGGAGGCAGGAAGGGGGCGCCGATCTCCCGTCTCACAGCGTCGCAGCTCGCCGTGGCCAGACCGATGTCGTGGGTTGACTCCTGTTGCTCTCGTGTTCGCCGCGAAGCCACTACGCCTCGCTACACGGAGCGACTACTGGACTCACGTGGCGACCTCACATGCGCCGACGCTCAAGACAGACGAGTCATCTTGTGTCCCAGTGCGTGACCGACCAACCGATCGATCCAACCACCAACGCCAATTGAACTCGAGCTGACTGGCGGCCTAACACATACTAGCACTCCGGACGACCGACAGACACTAACCGCCTCACCAATGCTGACAAGAGACAGGCCCAGAGTAACTGGCTGACCAACTGACCAGACTCGCCCAGACTGACAGACTGATCTGGCTGACCAACTGCCTCCGACTGACTAACCGACTCAGACTGAAAGACTCACCGACTGCGGAGTTTTTTTTCCTTTATTGTAATTGTAATACCTCTACAAAGGTAGGCTGGCAGCAGCATTCTACGCTGCTCTTCAGCCTTAGAGTAGACACTGAGAAAACAGAAAGAATACTCATAATTGACATAATGGCGGGTAAAAAACAGTAGACATAGAATACAAAACATGGAGCCGTCCACACTCGACGATAATCCACATTACAAACTGTTGACACGATGCACAAACACTGATGATTTCGATGGCACATGTGAACGATGGAGCGTGACTGTGAACACTAAGCACAAAACACGACGGCACACATTAGAAATGGATGGCGATGATCTCAAGCGCGCGAATGTCCACGTAACGTGTGCGGGTCTGGGGACATGCCAAGAGGGGAAGCGGGAGGGGGAGGGGGAGAGTGGAGAGCAAAGATGCCAATGGCAGAGGGATGGGAGGAGGAATGGGGGTATGGGGGTGGGGGAAGCCCGGGGGAGGAGTGGGGTGAAAGGGAGGAGGGACGGAAGGGGGATAGAAGGGAGTGAGGGTGCCCAAAGGAAAAAACGGAGGAAGAGGGAGGGAGGATCAAAATTGGTAGGAGGGGTAGATGGAGGGGAGGAGGGCATCATCAAGGAGGGGGGGAGCTGGCGGAAGTCACCTTGGGAGAGGGTATGGAGTGTGGAGAGATGGAGAGCAGGTGGGACGTGGAAGTACAGGCGCAGCAGCGGACGGGGGCGGGAGAGGATGGCAGAGACCAGCAGGTGAGGAGGATCGAGTTTACGGGAGGTGTAGAGGATCTGTATCCGTTCAAGGAAAAGGAGGAGGTGGGGGAAGGGAATAAGGTCGTACAGGATCTGCGTGGGGGAGAGGAGACAGATGCAATAGGCGAGGCGAAGAGCATGGCGTTCTAGGATCTGAAGGGATTTGTAAAAGGTAGGGGGAGCGGAGATCCATGCAGGGTGGGCGTAGCAAAGGATAGGGCGAATGAGGGATTTATAGGTATGGAGGATGGTGGATGGGTCCAGACCCCAAGTACGGCCGGAAAGGAGCTTGAGGAGACAGAGTCGGGAGCGTCCCTTGGTTTGGAGACTGCGGAGATCATAGCGCCCCTTAAATCCACGTAAACAGGCAACTTTTCCCCTTTCACACCAGAGGGAGATACCAAAGCTGCGATTGCCACAGCGGCGCCACCGCCAACAACGGAGGGCGACTGCTTTACACTATGCGCTGCGGCGACCTTCTCAAAACAGCAATTTTTACTACGGCTCAGTCATGTTTAATCCGAACAGGAGAACTGTCTAAGCAGCACAGGTGCAAGCTGGCTTTGGTGGCTGTAGGGCGTTGCGCGCTGCTCACCCCACGATGGGCCTGGTGAAGTTGAGTCGGCGCAGTGCCGCCCTCACGAGCTGGTCGGAGCGAGGGTGCAGCCGCATCAGGTAGCTGAGCACCTGGCCCACCCACCAGGCGAGCGGCGCGCCGTGGAACAGCCGCACCGTGGGTAGCAGGTCGGCCGGCACTGCCGGCGGATGGAACGGCGTGTGCGCCAGGAAGCCGCGGGCCGCCCCTAGCCGCACCACCAGCTGGTCTCTGCGCGCTGAAACACGCCGAGTGTTCCGTCACATTGAGGGGAAGCGTTCGTCAAACTGACCGAAAGCGGCCATCTTCAGTTTATTTTTTATTTGTCAGTAGAGCCGAGAGACGAGAAGTCTACATCTACATCTACATTTATACTCCGCAAGCCACCCAACGGTGTGTGGCGGAGGGCACTTTACGTGCCACTGTCATTACCTCCCTTTCCTGTTCCAGTCGCGTATGGTTCGCGGGAAGAACGACTGCCGGAAGGCCTCCGTGCGCGCTCGAATCTCTCTAATTTTACATTCGTGATCTCCTCGGGAGGTATAAGTAGGGGGAAGCAATATATTCGATACATAATCCAGAAACGCACCCCCTCGAAACCTGGACAGCAAGCTACACAGCGATGCAGAGCGCCTGTCTTGCAGAGTCTGCCACTTGAGTTTGCTAAACATCTCCGTAACGCTATCACGCTTATCAAATAACCCTGTGACGAAACGCGCCGCTCTTCATTGGATCTTCTCTATCTCCTCCGTCAACCCGACCTGGTACGGATCCCACATTGATGAGCAATACTCAAGTATAGGTCGAACGTGTGTTTTGTGAGCCACTTCCTTTGTTGATAGACTACATTTTCTATGGACTCTCCCAATTAATCTCAACCTGGTACCCGCCTTACCAACAATTAATTTTATATGATCATTCCACTTCAAATCGTTCCACACGCATACTCCCAGATATTTTACAGGAGTAACTGCTACCAGTGTTTGTTCCGCTATCATGTAATCATACAGTAAAGGATCCTTCTTTCTATGTATTCGCAATACATTACATTTGTCTATGTTAAGGGTCAGTTGCCACTCCCTGCACCAAGTGCCCATCCGCTGCAGATCTTCCTGCATTTCGCTGCAATTCTCTAATGCTGCAACTTCTCTGTATACTACATCATCATCCGCGAAAAGCCGCATGGAACTTCCGACACTATCTACTAGGTTATTTATATATATTGTGAAAACCAATGGTCCCATAACACTCCACTGTGCCACGCCAGAGGTTACCTTAACCTCTGTAGACGTCTCTCCATTGAGAACAACATGCTGTGTTCTGTTTGCTAAAAACTCTTCAATCCAGCCACACAGCTGGTCTGATATTCCGTAGGGTCTTACTTTGTTTATCAGGCGACAGTGCGGAACTGCATGGAACGCCTTCCGGAAATACAGGAAAATGGCATCTACCTGGGAGCCTGTATCTAATATTTTCTGGGTCTCATGAAGAAATAAAGCGAGTTGGGTCTCACACGATCGCTGTTTCCGGAATCGATGTTGATTCCTACGGAGTACATTCTGGGTTTCCAGAAATGACATGATACGCGAGCAAAAAACGTCTAAAATTCTACAACAGATCGATGTCAGGGATATAGGTCTATAGTTTTTCACATCTGCTCGATGACCCTTCTTGAACACTGGGTCTACCTGTGCTCTTTTCCATTCATTTGGAACCTTCTGTTTCTCTAGAGACTTGCGGTACACGGCTGTTAGGAGGGGGGCAAGTTCTTTCGCGTACTCTGTGTAGAATCGAATAGGTATCCCGTCAGGTCCAGTGGACTTTCCTCTGTTGAGTGATTTCAGTTGCTTTCCTATTCCTCGGGCACCTATTTCGATTACAGCAATTTTTTTTCGTTTGTGCGAGGATTTAGGGAAGGAACTGCAGTGCGGTCTTCCTCTGTGAAACAGCTTTAGAAAAAGGTGTTTAGTATATCAGCTTTACGCGTGTCATCCTCTGTTTCAATGCCATCATCATCCCAGAGTGTCTGGGATGATCCCCAAGGTTCCAATAACGAAATCGCGTCCGAAGTACTTCAAAAATACTTAAACGTGTGACGCAACCGTCCTGCCACGTTCAGTTTTTGAAGCAACAATTTGCGGCATAAACGAAAGTCGGTAAGCGTGTTTCTACATCTGAACGGTGATGTCTATTCAAATCTCACGTCAGTCGCAGATGCAGATAATGCTTGCTTTAAATACAGGTTGTATCGAAAATAATCATCCGACTTGGCACATCTATATTTCTCAAACTAATAAACATATATAATGAATTTTGTTTTTTGATAAACGGCAAACTCGAAAAGTTTTTTCTCATACATTTTCATATGTATTCCATACACCCCCTTGAGATGCAAGAGATAAACAGAGTCATTTACAAATCCTCACTAGAAATAATCACATACAGTCAGGTCCAAATCCACCGGTTAGTCCCCCAACAGTTAGGGGCAAAACCCACTGGGACCCGGGGCAAGTAAGGACCTGCTTCCTTGGTACTTTAAATATGATGCTGGAAACAATCAGATCAAAATGCCTCGGACTTGGAGGTGACGGAGTCCCACCTCTAATTGACAAACCAGGGACTCCTAAGATACGACACGGCAAACGAATGGTAACGAGATGGGGAGCTATTAATATCAATGGGGGCTACTCTGGGAAGAACTTAGAGCTGGCAGAGGCTGCAAGTGAGATGGAAGTGGGAGAATACAAGGTCTACCTGTCAGGAGTCAAAGCAGGAATAGTACAATGGGGTGTAGGGCTTTACATCAGGAAAGAAATGGAACACAGCGTAGTTGCAATAAGGTATGTAAACGAACGACTGATGTCGATAGATTTGACAGCATATAGCCAAAAAATTAGGATTGTGTCAGTATATTCGCATTGTGAAGGGACAGATCAAGATAAGATGGATTGGTTTTATGACGCACTCAGTGATGTAATTGTTAGAGTAAAGGACAAGGACAGTGTTCTGCTCATGGGTGATTTTAATGCCAGGATTGTAAATCGAACAGAAGGGTATGAAAAGGTTATGGGTAAATTTGGAGAGGATATGGATGCCAACAGGAACGGTAAACAACTCTTGGATTTCTGTGCCAGTATGGGCTTAGTAATCACAAACTCCTTTTTTAAACATAAGAACATCCACCGGTGTATTTGGGAAGGCAGGGAAACAAGATCTGTCATTGACTATATAATAACAGATCAGGAATTCAGGAAGGCTGTGAGGGACACACTTGTATTCAGGGGATTCTTTAATGACACTGATCACTATTTAATCTGCAGTGAAATTGGTATTGTGAGGCCGAAAGTGCAGGAGAACAGGTCCATATGTAGGAGGATAAGAGTGGAGAAACTTCAGGATAAGGAAATGAGGCACAAGTACATAACAGTGATCTCAGAAAGGTACCAGTTACTTGAATGTAGTCAATTACAGTCATTGGGAAAGGAATGGACAAGGTACAGGGACACAGTACTAGAAGTGGCTAAGGAATGTCTTGGAACAGTAGTGTGTAAAGGTAGGGTGAAGCAAACAGCTTGGTGGAATGACACAGTCAAGGCAGCCTGTAAAAGGAAGAAGAAGGTGTATCAAAAATGGCTACATACTAGAACTCAGGTAGACAGAGAAAGTTATGTTCAAGAGAGAAACAAAGCCAAACAGATAATTGCAGCATCCAAGAAGAAATCTTGGGAAGACTTTGGAAAAAGGTTCGAGACTTTGGGTCAAGCTGCTGGAAAACCATTCTGGGCTGTAATTAGCAGTCTTCGAAAGGGAGGTAAGAAGGAAATGACAAGTACTTTGGACAGGTCAGGAAAACTGCTGGTGAATCCTATTGATGCCTTGGGCAGATGGAGGGAATATTTTGAAGAGTTGCTCAATGTAGGTGAAAATACGATCAGTAATGTTTCAGATTTTGATGTTCAATGGGAGAGGAATGATGATGGAAATAGGATCACATTTGAGGAAGTGGAGAAAATGGCCAATAGATTGCTGCGCAATAAAGCGGCTGGGGTGGATGGAATTAAGTCGGAACACATCAAATACAGTGGAATGTCAGGTTAAATGGCTACACAGGATAACTGAAATGGCGTGGGAGTCGGGACAGGTTCTATCAGACTGGACGAAAGCAGTAATGACATCAATCTTTAAACATGGAAACAGAAAAGATTGTAACAACTACAGAGGTATCTCTTTAATCAGCGATGTGGGTAAAATCTTCTCAGGTATTGTTGAAAGGAAAGTGCGAGTATTAGTTGAGGACAAATTGGATGAAAATCAGTGTGGGTTTAGGCCTCTTAGCGGTTATCAGAACCAGACTAGTAGATAGTGTCGGAAGTTCCATGCGGCTTCGCGGATGATGCTGTAGTACACAGAGAAGTTGCAGCATTAGAAAATTGTAGCGAAATGCAGGAAGATCTACAGCGGATAGGCACTTGGTGCAGGGAGTGGCAACTGACCCTTAACATGGACAAATGTAATGTATTGCGAATACATAGAAAGAAGGATCCTTTATTGTATGATTCTGATAGCGGAACAAACACTGGTAGCAGGTTCTTCTGTAAAATATCTGGGAGTGTGCGGGCGGAACGATTTGAAGTGGAATGATCATATAAAATTAATTGTTGGTAAGGCGGGTACCAGGTTGAGATTTATTGGGGGAGTCCTTAGAAAATATAGTCCATGAACAAAGGAGGTGGCTTACAAAACACTCGTTCGACCTATACATGAGTATTGCTCATCAGTGTGGGATCCGTACCAGATTGGGTTGACGGAGGAGATAGAGAAGATCCAAAGAAGAGCGGCGCGTTTCGTCACAGGGTTATTTGGTAAGCGTGATAACGTTACGGAGATGTTTAGCAAACTCAAGTGGCAGACTCTGCAAAAGAGGCGCTCTGCATCGCTGTGTAGCTTACTGTCCAGGTTTCGAGAGAGTGCGTTTTTGGATGAGGTATCGAATATATTGCTTCCCCCTACTTATACCTCCCGAGGAGATCACGAATGTAAAATTAGAGAGATTCGAGCGCGCACGGAGGCTTTCAGACAGTCGTTCTTCCCGCGAACCATACGCGACTGGAACGGAAAAGGGAGGTAATGACAGTGGCACGTAAAGTGCCCTCCGCCACACACCGTTGGGTGGCTTGCGGAGTATAAATGTAGATGTAGGTAGATGTAGATCTTTAGCTTACGGCAAATAATGGAGAAGTGCTACGAGTGGAACAGGGAACTGTATCTATGCTTTATAGATCTAGAAAAGGCATATGACCAGGTTCCTAGGAGGAAGTTATTGTCTGTTCTACGAGATTATGCAAGAGGAGGCAAACTTTTGCAAGCAATTAAAAGTCTTTACATAGAAAGTCAGGCAGCAGTTAGAGTTGACGGTAAATTGAGTTCATGGTTTAGAGTAGTTTCTGGGGTAAAACAAGACTCCAACCTGTCTCCACTGTTGTTCGTATTATTAATGGATCATATGTTGAAAACAATAGACTGGCTGGGTGAAATTAAGATATGTGAACACAAAATAAGCAGTCTTGCATATGCGGATGACTTAGTTGTGATGTCAGATTCGATTGAAAATTTGCAAAGTAATATTTCAGAGGTGGATCAGAAATGTATGGACTATGGTATGAAGATTAGCATCTCCAAAACGAAAGTAATGTCAGTGGGAAAGAGATATAAACGGACTGAGTACCAAATAGGAGGAACAAAGTTAGAACAGGTGGACGGTTTCAAGTACTTAGGATGCATATTCTCACAGGATGGCAACATAGTGAACGAACTGAAAGCGAGGTGTAGCAAAGCTAATGCAGTGAGCATTCAGCTACGATCTACTCTCTTCTGCAAGAAGGAAGTCAGTACCAAGACTAAGTATTCTGTGCACCGTTCAATCTTTCGACCAACTTTGTTGTATGGGAGCGAAAGCTGGGTGGATTCAGGTTACTTTATCAAAAAGGTTAAGGTTACGGGTATGAAAGTAGCTAGGATGATTGTAGGCACTAGTAGATGGGAGCAATGGCGGGAGGGTGTCCACAATCAGGAAATCAAAGAAAAAATGGGAATGACCTCTATAGATGTAGCAGTCAGGGCGAACAGGCTTAGATGGTGGGGTCATGTTACATGCATGGGAGAAGCAAGGTTACCCCAGAGACTCATGGGTTCAGCAGTAGAGGGTAGGAGGAGTCGGGGCAGACCAAGCAGAAGGTAGCTGGATTCGGTTAAGAATGATTTTGAAGTAATAGGCTTAACATCAGAAGAAGCACCAACGTTAGCACTGAATAAGGGATCATGGAGGAATTTTATAAGGGAACTATACTCCAGACTGAATGCTGAAAGGCATAATCAGTCTTAAATGATGATGATGATGATGATGATGATGATGTAAGCTGATGGACGAGAAGTCCCCAAGGTTCCAATAGCGAAATCGTGTCCGAAGTACTTCAAAAATACTTAAACGTGTGACGCAACCGTCCTGCCATGCTCAGTTTTTGAAGCAACATTTTGCGACATAAACGAAAGTCGGTAAGCCTGTTTATACATCTAAAGGCCGATGTCTATTCAAATTTCACATCAGTCGCAGATTGAAATAATGTTTGCTTTAAATACAGGTTGTATTGAAAAGAAGCATCCGATTTGACAAGTCTACATTTCTCAAACTAATAAACATATATAATGAATTTTGTTTTTTGATAAACGGCAAACTCGAATATTTTTTCTCATACATTTTCATATGTATTCAATACGCCCCCTAGAGATACAAGAGATAAAGAGAGTCTTTTATAAACCCTCACAAGAAATAATCACAAACAGTTAGGTCCGGTGACCTTGGAGGCCAGTTATGTGAGGCTGTCCAGTGTGACCGTTCGATATCCTCTGATTTAAAAATTCCCAAACTTCCAGATGCCAATGTGGCGCTGTCCCACTCTGTAATAGGATGACCAGAGCGGGTGACGTGGTCGGTGTTGTAGGGCGTGACTGGGTAGAAGAAGGTGGCGATTTTTAGCAATCTTCCTCTTTATTGTTGGTTCTTCTAATACATTTTCCGGTAGCTCAGCCCCACCGCTCGTGTCGTGGTGGAGACGTGCTGAAGCACGCTGTCTGGGGAACACGACGCCGCACTCTGCCAGGGGCTGCGCAGGCGGTAGGAGGTTAGCAGTACGAGGCCCGGGCCAGCTCGACACCTGCAGACGCAGTAGCTCGTGACGACGCCGGGAGTCGCCGGTGCAGCAGTGGGCAACACCCACCGCCAGCCAGTCCTCGGGGACAGTGTCACTGATGACGACGACATGACAGCGACCGAACGCCCAATCTGTCGAACCGAATGCCGACGCCCACCTCTGATGACCTTAAATAGTGCAGACCGCTACTGAATCCGCCGGTTACGCGGCGGCGTGTTTATTAGAACGTTCTCGATGAGTTGGCTAACACAACCGCCACCTGCGTAATTCTGCTAATGCTCCGTTCTGGCTGTTGAAGGCTGCTGCGCACATAAACACATACCAACGCTCATTACAAAACTGTGTCACCTGCATAACGCGCTGGCCAGCCTTCGTCCGCCGTCTGCTGTGAGGCAGACTAAATCGCAATTTCGCACCATATTTCCTAAAAATAATCGCTTGTCCTCTATAATTCCAATTGGTAAATGAAGTCGCTCGAATCAGTCTCCAACTGTTGGAAAATAAAGTTCTCAAGTCTATCGAGATACCTACTTCCTGTAACACAGAAATGGACCATACAACTGTTTCTGTGAAATTGGACAAAACACATGAAACTTTGGAGAGTCCCTCTCATATTGTACAACATCATGTGGTTGTTCTGTACCCCATATTCTCACGTTATGATGGTTCACCCTTCCACTTGAATGGAATGTTGCCTACTCACTAAGCACTAAGCTAGGAAAAACACTGTCATCCTCCACCTCGCTAACAACAAAATTACAAAACTCCAAGCCGGCCACTGTGGCCAAGCGGTTCTAGGCGCTTCAGTCTGGAACCGTGCTGCTGCTACAGTCGCAGGTTCGAATCCTGCCTCGGCCATGGATGTGTTTGATGTACTCGGGTTACTTAGGTTTAAGTAGTTATAAGTACCACAGCGCTTAGAGCCATTTGAACAAAACTCCACATGTTGTTGTTTGTCACCTTCAAATAAAATGGTTCAAACGGCTCTGGGCACTATGGGACTTAACATCTGAGGTATCAGTCCCCTGGAACTTAAAACTGCTTAAACCTAACTAACCTAAGGACATCACACATACCCATGCCCGAGGCAGGATTCGAACCTGCGACCGTAGCGGTCACGCGGTTCCAGACTGAAGCGCCTAGAACCGCTCGGCCACAGAAGCCGGCGTTTGTCATCTTCACGAAGAGCTTGCAGCAGCTGAATTTTGTATGGTTTCATGTGTAAACGGCGACCCAATACATGCCAGACGGACATTGGGGGCATTTTGAGCTGTCGAGCTGCACGCCGAACGGATTTTTGCGGGCTCCTTGTGAAACTGTGGCGGCTGCGTTCGACGTCTGTGTCTGACACTCTGGGACGGCCCGGCGATTTTTCTTTAGCCAAACAACTTGTTTCTCGGAACTGACTATGTCACCGCCTAATGCTATGTGTTGTAGGAGGATCCACACCATACCTAGAACGAAAGTCACGCTGAACAGTTATTACTGGCCCGCACTTCGCAAAACGTAGAACACAAAACGCTTCTTGTTGTCCCGACACCATTTTTACTAGAACTGAAGTGGGGGCACACCGCTGCTACCTAGCGGGAACCATGTAAAACTCGAGAGTTTACTTTCTCCAACAGTACGTTGTTCATTCACATCTCTAAAATAACATAATAGGAATGATTTTTTTAAGTCGGGTGATTCTTTTCTATATGCCCTGTAGTTGTCGTGGCCATTAGTTACTTTTCACACAGAACATTGTGAGTTGATGCTAATCAAAAATGCTTATAAGGCGACAAAGGCGCCATTATCAACACCCCAGGTGAGTTTGACGAGCTACGAGAAGCTGGATGTTCCCTCTGCAATATTGCAGAAAGAGTTGGCAGGAATGTAGGCACTACATCTGATTGCTGGCAGCTGTGGTCACGGGACTGCACGGTCGCAAGACGACATGTCTACATCTACATCTACATGACTGCTCTGCAATTCACATTTAAGTGCCTGGCAGAGGGTTCGTCGAACCACAATCATGCTATCTCTCTACCATTCCGCTCCCGAACAGCGCGCGCGAAAAACGAACTCCTAAACCTTTCTGTCCGAGCTCTGATTTCTCTCATTTTATTTTGCTGATCATTCCTACCTATGTAGGTTGGGCTCAACAAAATATTTTCGCATTCGGAAGAGAAAGTTGGTGACTGAAATTTCGTAAATTTCGTGATCTCCGGATGATCACGTGGCACTATCAGGAGAAAAGACCATCCTTTTCGTCGCATGGCTCTGGTGCGTCGCACTACATCTGCAGCAGCAATTTAATCAATGGTTGGCACCACAGTGACACAACGAACTGTTACAAATCGGTTACCTCAAGGGCAGCTCCGAGCCAGACGCCCTGCAGCGTGCATTCCACGTACCACAAACCACCGCCGTTTGCGATTTCAGTGGTGTCAAGCGAAAACTCCATTTAGGGCAGGGTAGGTTTGCTTTCTCGTGAAAGGCAGTCCTGCCTCCTTGCCTGTGATGGCCCTGTGTTGGTTAGAAGGTGGGCAGTTGAGGGCCTGAAACCAACGTGTCTGCGTGCTAGACACACTCAACCTGGAGTTACAGTCTGTGTTGATTTTGTAAGACGGCAGGGGCCTCTCGTGGTTATCCCACGACCCTGACTGCAAGTTTGTAAGTCAGTCTGGTGATCTGACCTCTTTTATCCATCTATTTACTGGATTATAACTAAAGCTACTTATTGTAATTGGGACCTAGAGTTCGGGTCACAGTATTATCCTCTTTATTATCCAATGCTCTGGATTTATAATCCTCTGATTAATAGCACTGCACATATTTTCCTGTATCAAAAAATTCTGTTGTGTGTTCAGTGGTGACGATATTAACTTTCTTCTCATACGGTATGTTACGTTTATGTCATAATTAACGAGCAGCCTTTTTTCGGTATATGCTTATTACAGATTATAGAAAGTGAATACAGTTCCTTACATTTTATGTAACGTAAATCTAGTAAAAAGTTCGTTAGGCTAAAATTCTTTATACACTACTGGCCAATAAAACTGCTACACCAAGAAGAAATGCAGATGATAAACGGGTATTCATTGGACAAATGTATTATACTAGAAATGACATGTGATTACATTTTCACGTAATTTGGATGCATAGATCCTGAGAAATCAGTATCCAGAACAACCACCTCTGGCCGTAATAACGGTCTTGATACGCCAGGCACTAAGTCAAACAGAGCTTGGATGGCGTGTACAGGTACAGTTGCCCATCCAGCTTCAACACGATACCACAGTTCATCAAGAGTAGTGAGTATTGAGTATTGTGACGAGCCAGCTGTTCGGTCACCATTGACCAGACGTTTTCAGTTGGTGAGAGATCTGGATAATGTGCAGGCCAGGGCAGCAGTCGAAGATTCTCTGTATCCAGAAAGGCCCATACAGGACCTGCAACATGCGGTCGTGCGTTATCCTGCTGAAATGTAAGGTTTCGCTGGCATAGAATGAAGGGTAGAGCCACGGGTCGTAACACATTGAAACGTAACGTCCACTGTTCAAAGTACCGTCAATGCGGACAAGAGGTGACCGAGACGTGAAACCAATGGCACCCCATACCATCACGCCGGGTGATACGCCAGAATGGAGTTGACGAATACACGCGCCCAATGTGCGTTAACCGCGATGTCGCCAAACACGGATGCGACCATAATGACGCTGCAAACAGAACCTGGATACATCCGAAAAAATGACGTTTTGCCATTCGTGCACCCAGGTTCGTCGTTGAGTACACCATCGCAGACGCTCCTGTCTGTGATGCAGCGTCAAGGGTAACCGCAGCCATGGTCTCCGAGCTGATGGTCCTTGCTGCTGCAAACGTCGTCGAACTGTTCGTGCAGATGGTTGTTGTCTTGCAACGTCCCCATCTGATGACTCAGGGATCGAGGCGTGGCTGCACGATCCGTTACAGCCATGCGGATAAGATGCCTGTCATCTCGACTGCTAGTGATACGAGGACGTTGGGATCCAGCACGGCGTTCCGTATTACCCTCCTGAACCCACCGATTCCATATTCGGCTAACAGTCATTGGATCTCGACCAACGCGAGCAGCAATGTCCAGATACGGTAAACCTTAATCGCGATAGGCTACAATCCGACCTTTATCAAAGTGATGGTATGCATTTCTCCTCCTTACACGAGGCATCACAACAACGTTTCACCAGGCAACGCCGGTCAAACGCTGATTGTGTATGATAAATCGGTTGGAAACTTTCCTCATGTCAGCACGTTGTAGGTGTCGCCACCAGCTCCAACCTTGTGTGAATGCTCTGAAAAGTTAATCATTTGCATATTGCAACATCTTCTTCCTGTCGGTTAAATTTCGCGTCTGTAGCACGTCATCTTCGTGGTGTAACAATTTTAATGGCCACTAGTGTATTATTATAGAGACACGACTCTGTAAAACTTTGTCGGTTAGTAGCGACGTCTGGCAGTTAGGGTTTTCGTGTAGCAACAAGGCTACATATGCGGCCAGTTCTCTGCCAGTCATAATGCAGCTACTTTCTCGTTCTCGTATCTAGCGTTGCAAGTGATTTGCCGTATTTACAACCACATACGGACTATGTGGTAGTTACCCCTGTCAATGACTTTGTATTTGCCACATGTATGCAATATGAGCACTGGAGATATTTACGGCTAACGTTGTAAATTACGTAACTATGATGACCTACTTTAGGTAAGATTATAGTTTTACACCACTTACCACATGTACACTCATGTTCAGAAAAAACAGAACACCTTGAACTGCTAGAGATAGGGCGTTCACATTCACAGTACATGTAAGGTCAACATCGACAGCGCGGCACAACACCACCTACCGGTAAAATGTGGCTGCTTCTCTTCATGTCGCTATATAAACCGAAGTTAATGGATCGGTGTGACTTGAACAGAGCCGGTCATTGTGGCTGAGAGGTTCTAGGCGCTTCAGTCCGGAACCACGAGGCTGCTACGGTCGCAGGTTCGAATCCGGCCTCGGGCATGGACGTGTGTGATGTCCTTAGGTTAGTTAGGTTTACGTAGTTGTAAGTCTACGGGACTGATGACCTCATCTGTTAAGACCATAGTGCTTAGAACCATTGAAACCATTTTGACTTGAACAGACGTGCAGGATGTCTCGCAGACGTATGCGCAAACCGTACCGTCAAATCAGTGAGTCTTCGGGCGTATTATAAGCATGAGAGAATTTAATGCATTCATCCGGGAAATTGCTACTTTGCTACTCGTGTGGGACGAAGTGTTTCGGAGTGCAACGGGTGTGTACAGAATATTTCACAGAAGGCCGTAGAACACTACGAGATGGCTCAGGTCGCACCAACCAGACCACCGCCCCAGAAGGTCGACACCTCATACAAATGGCATTGCAGGACAAATCTGTACTCTCCGCGGCTCTGGTGCAACAGTGTAACAGTGGAACACATCGTACACTATCAGAAGTGACAGTTGGTCGCCGTTTATTACGATAATGGTTAACGCGCGTAGTTCACTTCTCCGCCTACCTTTGACGAATGTGGGAAACATGCTAGTCGGCAATGCTGTATGGATGGACGTCACTGGGGACAGAAATGGCATCAGATACTGTTTTCGAATGAATCCAGGTTCTGTTTGTTTGAGAATGGTGGCCGCATTTTGGTTCACCACAGACATGGGGAGTGGTACCACAGTGACTGCATTTGCACAAGACACACAGCGCCAATTCAAGGCCGTATGGTGTGTGGTGCTATTGTGTACAACCAAAAATCACAGTTGGGGTGTGTCCAGGGCACTATGACCAGTTTGGCCTGCATGATAACATCCTGAAACCTGTAGCCATTTCCTTTCTGCACAACACTCCAGACGCCATTTTTCAGCAAGACAATGCACGACCACATGTTGCTGCACAAACATGTGCCTTCTGGTGTCACAGGATGTCAGCCTTTTGCTCTGACCCACCAGGTCACCCGACTTGCCGCCAATCGAAAATGTGTGGGATATCGTGAAACGAAAGGTGCAGTGCTGTGACCCAATGCCACTCACCAAAGATGAACTTTGGGACCAGGTGAATGCGTCATGGATGGCTACAGCACAGGACTCCATTCGCACCTTATGCGCATAGATGCCATCACGCGTGGAACAAGTTATCAGGGTCCATGGTGGACCTTATGCCTACCAGCCAACAGGACACCTGCTTAACTGTAATGACTGAAATGTTAATCATATCTGCAGAATATAATAACGTACATATCCTCTAAATATGAATATCCTACCTCTTGTGATTCAAGGTGTTCTGTTTTTTTCTGAACATGAGTCTACATTCGTTTCTTTCTATTTTTGATATGATCTCTATACATTTTTCCAGTGTGTGCACGACTAAAAGAGCGATTTAGCTCGACAGATTGAGGATTTTAGTGCCTAGTAGGTGAAAGGCATTTCACTAAGTAATAATTTTTATTGGTGGATATCAAAGAATGGAAGTTTAAATTACAAACTGACTGTCTATTGTTAATGTCACTTAAGCATTTTTCTGTATTTTAGATCTGAAGATGGCTTGTCAGTAATCAAGAAAGGAATTTTAACGATCTTGACTCACGATTTTCATCCAAAGATTTTAACGTAACAGAAAAGTTTCGGCAATTCATTTTGCCATCTTCAGACGCCATAGGCTTTTATCCAAATAAACGAACTTATCGTATAACGCCCTAAAACACTGGATATCGTGAATCCCAATCGTTATACAAATGCTTCAGACGAAGACGTGACAGTGGGGTCAGTTGCTGTCACGTCTTCGCATGAAGCACTTATATAACGATTAGAATTCTCGATATCTGGTGTTTTATGGCGCTATACGGTAAGTTCGTTTACTTGGATAAAAGCGAATGGGGTCTGAAGATGGCAAAATGAATTGTCGAAACTGGTTGCTTTCAGAACAAAATGAAGTATCTTAAAGTATACGGCTGTTGATGAAGTTTATTGACATTGAAAAGCCGGCCGAAGTGGCCGTGCGGTTCTAGGCGCTGCAGTCTGGAGCCACGAGACCGCTACGGTCGCAGGTTCGAATCCTGCCTCGGGCATGGATGTGTGTGATGTCCTTAGGTTTGTTAGGTTTAACTACTTCTAAGTTCTAGGGGACTAATGACCTTAGAAGTTGAGTCCCATAGTGCTCAGAGCCATTTGAACCATTTGAACCATTTGACATTGAAAAGTATTAGAAAAGTAGCCAGTGAATTTTGCTACTTGAGCTGCAGAATAACTGAGGGTGGTTGAAGAACAGAGAATGAAAAATGAAAAAGAAGAATTTGTTAACAACGAATATAAATTTAAGTTGACGATAAGCAGTTCAGATAAGAAGAAAATGTGTGCTTGAGAAATATTTTGCTGTAGAAGAATGCCGAAGATGAGATTGGTGGATCGCGTAACTAATGAGAAAGTAATGAGCAATGAAAAAGTACAGAACCGAATTAGGGAGTAAAGAAATTATGGCACAGCTTGACTGAAAGAAGGGGTAGATTGATAGGCATGTTCTGAGGCGTCAGGGAATTGTCAGTTTGGCACCTGAGTGAGGTGTGTACGGTAAAATTGTTGAGGAAGGACGAAGAGTTAATACAGTAAGCAGCTTCAAACGCATGTTGATCACCATAGTTATTCGGAGATGAAGAGGCTTGCACAGAACAGCCTAGTCTGGAGAGCTGCATCAAACGAGTCTACGGGCTGAAGACCACAGCAATAACGACTACTCATCGTAAGTGGGAAGCAGTACGTGCCACGAGGATTTGTTTGTGCAGAAACTTCGCTGATTCAGCTCGACGCGGAGCGAGAGGGACGGTCTCCACAGCATTTGTGATCGCGGTCGAGTTGTATTCACGAAATAGCAGCCGTGTCCCCCGGGGACGAGCAGACAAATGAAGGACGGCAGCCGGCGCGGTCTCGTATGTTGGCAGAAACTCGTCGCACACTGATGGCGTGGTGCTCACAGGAAAGCCGCAGTTTGCGCAGGCAACTGTCTGGCGCGTGGCTTGCGGCGGAACACAGCCCGGTCATTCCGTGCCCTGTCTGTCCTTGCGGCACAAATAACCTGCGAGTGCGGAGTCCTCTCGACGGGTCGCTTTGACCCAGTGTACCCGAGCAGTTCGCCAAATGACGTGACCTGTGTTCTGCCGTGACCTCTACTACCCTTGATTTACTGAGCTCATCGATCCGTTTCTTTCTTTCAGTAATGTAATACCATGCGATGTATACAAAGTAAAACAGTTACGAAGATAAATTCTCTCGTTAAAACGATGTCATATCAGTTTCAAAGTTCCGTTGTTTCAGAGCTGATGAACAATGTAGAGGATACAGATTTGAAGGTAAGATGTAACTGGAAAACATTGTCCTTTGACTAAAACGATGAACCATTCTACTTGTTTTATACACGGGGCCATTTCCACGAAGGTCATTTTGATGTAACTATTCACTGGTTTCATCTTTTATCAACTAAAGGAACTATCGTAAATTATTTGTTATTTTTGGTCAATAACATTTAAACGGCGATCGACATGTGTATGCTGTACGGCGAACAATATAGTTATGTAACATATAGTTAGCGGGGTTGGAGAGTTAAATTTTCTGTCCTAACAACTTTTGAAAGAGTAATTTCTGTGATACACTGTACATGACGAAGGAATATTTTATGAATGTGGGGTGTCTGTGCTTTCTGACAATTCTGAACACGAGTGATTCGTGCGATTTTCCTGGTGTCTGTCTTGTATCACCACCCGAATGGGGCAGATGAAGGCTGCTACTACCCCACCGACTGCGTGTAGTGTACTGCCAAATTCTCTTGCATGTCACTCCCAGAATGATCAGAGCAATTATTGCTAAGCAGATGTGTGAGTAATGGAGCTATACAAAGAATCTTTTGCTAGCTGCGATACTTTTCCCCATACGTGAACGATTAGTAGCTGCATTGTGTTAAGTCTGATTTTTTTTCCTTGTGCAATGAGTAGGGAGTTTGAGTACCATGTTTGTCAAGATGGGCTTTATGACGTTTCACACAGGCTTGTGGAGTGCTTCATACTAGATATACGGGTGACAGTAACTATTGCCACCAAGATTAACTCTGAAAGCATGATAGGAGCTGAAAATTTTGTGGGACAAATGTTGCATGGGACAACGGGAGCCAACTCTGAAAGCATGATAGGAGCTGAAAATTTTCTGGGACAAATGTTGCATGGGACAACGGGAGCCATAATATGACGTTGGTTCAAAAATGGTTCATATGGTTCTGAGCACTATGGGACTCAACATCTGAGGTCACCAGTCCCCTAGAACTTAGAACTACTTAAACCTTACTAATCTAAGGACATCACACACATCCATGCCCGAGGCAGGATTCGAACCTGCGACCGTAGCGTCACGCGGTTCCAAACTGAAGCGCCTAGAACCGCACGGCCACACCGGCCGGCTATGGCGTTGGTGTTTTGTTGCTAGGTGAGGTCGCGTCAGAGATATGAAGGTCAACCTTTTTTTTTTAAATGGGAAATTATAGTTTGGTACTTATTTTCTGATAGCAGCTATCGAGACGAATCTTATGATGTGTAACAGTAAGGTCTTTGAAGGTCAACCAAGGTCACAAAGGTGGCATGGACGCCCATTTACATTTCAGCTACTATTCTACTTTCGGAGTTATTCTAGGTGGCAACAGTTAGTGACTCACCTGTATTTATGTAACTAACGTTTGTACAACATTCATGATGTTTCTCGATTATTATTATTTCAGGTGAACGGTGGGAAATCTACAATGTATCGAAAACGACTGGAGATACAAACCTATTGGCACGTGTAACAGCTCATCACAAAGAAAGTGCATCTAAGTCCGCGACTTTATGTATGCAAAATCACTGGAAGAGTTTGAAAACACAATTGCAATAAGTTGGCAGAGGAACAGGGTGAGATGATATAACTTACCTGAATTACGTGAGACTCTGGCTAACACTCATCGATCTCTCACCACTCTAACAAATTTAAGAAACAGATAGAACGTAATGATTCGATGTGTATGGATCACATGACGCACAATATAACGCGTGCCGGTTGACAAAAGCATTTCAGTAAGATTTAAAATAACATCAACGGGATAACCGATAACGTAATCAGTTAAGGAGGGGGAGATAAATGACATCGCGAGTGATTTACGCAGCAAGAAACCTGCTTTTACTTTACAAGTAACTCTTAGAATCATCGCTAGTAATGGACTCAATTGTATGAAAGGTACAATTGTGATTTCAACAGTGTGCGTGTAGGAGATATAAAGAGCAGCAACTCATATTTGATACTGAATTCCCAAGTGACATTAAACTTGCAATAACTTCCAGTCATTAATAGTAGGGGAAGTGGTAGTAGTATGAAACAGGGTTGTAATATGAAACACAGTAGTATTTGAAGACTAGTAATGTCGTCTGGCGTCACTTTCAGTTATCACAAGGGCAACGCTCTGTTTCCGCCACTAGAGGGCAGCAGATGTCAGTATCTCATTTTTTGTAGCCGTGAGTAGATGCACATTGTTTTCCAACTTCCGAAAGTATTTGCAACGTAAGATTCAAACATTTTTCCTGTTACCTTTATTTAGAAGTTAGCATACTGTTTCTACATTACGATTTAGTAATGGAATTAAACCTACAAATGATAATTTTAGTTACTTGAAATTGTTTATCGAAAGTGTAGTATGTCTGGTTAGTTTCGAAAATCGCTTTGGGTGGAAATATGAAACAGGCTGTTCCATATTACAACCCCTTTTTTGTTTTGTAGGTGTCGCCATGCCAGGAAGCAGGTTATGGCCTGAAAAAAGGGGAATGCGACAGAAATGGCGCCCTGAAGATATGGTTCAAGCAATAATGGCTGTTAGGGATAAAACTAAAACTCTAAATGAAGCAGCAAGATGTTTCAATACACCAAAAGCTACTCTCTTTAGAAAGGTGGCTAGAAAGGATATAGATTTAAATACTCGTAATGACGTGAGGCGAATGGCTTATCAGCTGATAGTAAGAAATGGAATCAGCAATCCGTTCACTGACGATATGGCTGGAAGCGCATTGTTCGATCACTTCAGAACATAAACAAGAATCAGCTTTCAGTACGAAAGCCTGAAGGAACATCACTTGCTCGAGCCACAGGCTTTAACCGAGAGAGTGTCATGAAATATTTTGATCTTCTGGAAGCCGAGTACACTAAACATCGCTATCCTCCTGACCAGATCTTCAGTGTTGACGAGTCTGGTCTTAGTGTAGTGCAAACAAAAATTCCACATGTAATTGGCATGAAGGGAAGGAAACAGATAGAAGCCCTCACTGCTGCAGAGAGGGGAAGTCTGGTGACGATCTTTGAATGCATGAATGCAGGTGGCAACTTTGTGCCTCCCATTATAATTTTGCCACACACCCATTGGCCAGCCAGATTAATGAAAGGTGCACCTCCTGGAGCTATTCAGGCTGGGTACAGTCCTATCTATTCATCTATTCACTGAATGGTTGATCAACTTCGTTGAACATACGAAACCTACAGCTGAAACCCCAGTCTTAATCATACTGAATGGACACTATTCTCACACCAGCAATACAGATGTCACAATAAAAGCAAAAGATAGTCATGTGACCATTCTCTACTTGCCACTTCTTACTACACATAGACTACAGTCCCTTGATAGGACTTTCATGAGCCCCCTAAAAACATACTACAGTGAAGAGATTAGGCAGGCAGTAAGAATAGGCGGTCTGGACACCTACAATATTGCGGAGATGTTTGGAAATGCATACCTCAGAGTCCAAAGTGGTGCAGGAGCAGTCAGTGGAGTTTAATGTACTGGCATTTAAATGATGACTAACTGAAACCCTCAGCTGCCGACATGTGTTGTTGATATACCTCGATGTGGACAGCTGAAAATGTGCGCCCCGACCGGGACTCGAACCCGGGATCTCCTGCTTACATGGGCGTCTGCCATGTAAGCAGGAGATCCCGGGTTCGAGTCCCAGTCGGGGCACACATTTTCAGCTGTCCACATCGAGGTATATCAACAACACCTATCGGCAGCTGAGGGTTTCAGTTAGTCATCATTTAATCCAGGGAAAAGCTGCACGGTCATCAACAGTATTCTGTTCTTTCGAGAACAGTTACTGTCTTCACATATGTACTGGCATTTTTACAGAATCAGATTTCATTGCAGCTGAACATGAAGCAGAAAAAGTTGCTGACAGTGGTGTAACACTTTGTGGCGATGCAGATGCAGGAGGTGATTCGAAGCAAGGCGATGGGGGGCGAAGGAAAGAACAGACAGCGGGTCCATCAACATCTGTAGGCTATTTAAAGTCACAACACATCTCTCCAGTCCCAAGTTCAAAAAATAAGACACCAAACGGAGGTCAGACAGCACTTTCGGCTACTGTCCTAACCGGTTCACCCTATAAAAACGCTTTGAAGTTTTTCATAGACAAGAAACAAAATACTGAACTGAATCTACAGAAGAAAAAGGCATCAATTCCGGTATCTTCCTTTTATAGCCCTATAGATCAACCAGGAACCGCCAAAATGTCAGACAGACATACAAGAGCGAAGACTCTTGACACCGGCAAATGAACACTGTTCTCAACTACAAAAAGAAGTAAGCACGAAAGTTGTAGCGAGGGAGAGGAAATAGAACTATCTTCGTGTAGTTCAAACATGATAGAATCTCTTGAGAAACACGTTCCTTAAAAAATGATCTAGACTGTTTGTTTTGTGGTGTGGCATTTAAAAAGTCAACACCTGGAGAACTTCATGTTCAATGTATCATGTCTCAGGAATGGGCTCATAAGTTGAGGAGTATGTGTGAGACTCAAGCGTTCATTTGCGACTTTTGCTCATTGTTCATGAAGATCTTTAAATTATGAACCGGAATTGTTATCTATAGCTCATAAAAACTATTTTACCACAGATTTACATTGTCATTTGTGAGTTTTTCCATGTGAGATGAAAATACCATTTTATAATTTCATTAATAACAATCTAAACTGGGAATGTATATTTTATTATTTATTTTAAATCTGTTTCATATTACCACCCCATTCGAAATGCTCATAATGTACAGCAAGTTAAAAAATCTATTGTAACTATTTATTATGTTCGTTTTTCATCATAATTATTATTCATCCTTTGTAATAGATATATAAACTAACACATGTGACATATTACCACCACTTCCCCTACATCTTCGAGTGGGCATCCACAGAAATTTTTCAAAAAAATGGTTCAAATGGCTCTGAGCACTATGGGACTAAACATCTATGGTCATCAGTCCCCTAGAACTTAGAACTACTTAAACCTAACTAACCTAAGGACATCACACAACACCCAGCCATCACGAGGCAGAGAAAATCCCTGACCCCGCCGGGAATCGAACCCGGGAACCCGAGCGTGGGAAGCGAGTACGCTACCGCACGACCACGAGATGCGGGCAGAAATTTTTCCACGGGGGGTGGGGGTGGGGGTGGGGGTGTGGGGGTGGTTGGGGTGGGGGTGGGAGGGGGGAGCAGGATTCAAAAAATGCCATTGTTTTTATGTAAAGGAATTGGCCAGTTTCAAGATGTGTCTTACCAGAGAAACTAAATTTCACATGTGACACCAAAAAATTATTATATCGCTCTTAGTATGTGAATAAAAGCTCTGCAGTCCAGATTCTGGGGGAGGGCGGGTGGGGTTAGCGAAGTTCCCTCTTGATTCCTCTTTTCGAACTCTACGCATACTCGTAGTAATGACTTTAACCGAGGTTGTGTTGGTTATGTTCACGCAATCATTCTCAGAAGCAAAAGTAGGACGTGTCACCCCTGCTAATAAAAACAGTTCTATAGCCGAGAATTGTTTAAATTATGATAATTTACTAGTAGAGAGTTTAGTGTGTGGTCCATGCTGAATTAAAGTATTAGCCCCGCGCGTCAGCAGTTTCGTGTCCAGACAGGAGGTATCTGAGCAGTATTCACATCATCGCCGTTTGGACACATTGTTTAGCTACAGTGACCAATGACATGTGTACCTCTTGTGTTTATTCTTCCAAACCATTTGCATCTCTCTCTGTCATTAGAGCGTCCTGGAGTGGATACTATGTTTGAACAACAAAAGGCGGAAGGCTGATTCATGAACACTAACACATTCACGACCATGGCTTGGCCGCCAAAATGAGCCGAACTTACACAATCAAACATTTATGGCCTGGTGTCAATAGCTGTTTAAGCTCGTAGAATCCGGTATCTCACTGCATAGAGTTAACGGTGGTATGAGCATACGTAATGGATTATCAGATATGTGAGTAGCTCGAAGACTTCTTAAGTAATAGAACCCATTATCTTTTCGACCATGGTCTTTGTTCACCAGAGACAAGGGTTTCGTCAGGAGTGCCCAGGGAAGTGCAATAGCACCCCTGTTATTTTCAATATAGATAAATCATCTAACAGACAGGGTGGCAGCAATCGGTGGTTGTTTGCTGATGACGTTGTGACGGGAAGGTGTCGAAGCTCAGTGGAGGAAACAAGATGACCTAGACAAAATTGTCGTGATGGATGGCAGCCGGCTCTAAATGCAGGAAAATGTAACTGAATGAGGATGAATAGGAGAAACAAACTCGTAATGTTCGGATTAAAGTAATGTCCTGCTTGCTTCATTCACGTCTTTGAAATATCTCGGCGTAACGTTGCAAAGCGATATGAAATTGAACGAGCAGGCGACGATCGTGTTACGGAAGGCGAATGATTGACTTCGGTTTATTGGAAGAATTTTAGGATGTAAATGAGACCGCATATAGGGCACTAGTGCTACGCACTGTTGAGTACTACTCGAATGTTTGGGATCCGCACCAGGTCAGATTAAAGGAAGACATCGAAGCAGCTCAGAGGCGGGTTGCTAGGTTTGTTACTGGTGGGTTCGACCAACACGCAGATGTTACGAGGCTACTTCGGGAACTCAAATGGGAATCCCTGGAGGAAAGGCGACGTTTTTATCAAGGAACACAACTGAGAAAAAAATGTCCGCCCCTGTAGCTGAGTGGTTAGTGCGACAGAAAATCAGTCCTAAGGCCCCGGGATCGATTACCGGCTGGGTCGGAGATTTTCTCCGCTCAGGGACTGGGCGTTGTGTTGTCCTGATCATCATCGTTGTGGCGTCAAATCAAAAGACTTGAACCCGGTGAACGGTCTACCCGATGGGAGGCTCTAGTGACACGACATTTATTTATTGAGAAAATTTGGGGAACTCGCATTTCAAGCATACTGCAGAGCGATTCTACTGCAGTCAACATACATTTCGCGTAAGAACCTCGAAGATACGAGAAATTAGGGCTCTTATGGTGGTATCAACACAATTGTATTTCCGTTGCTCTGTTTACGAGTGGAATAACTAGTAGTGGCACAGGATACCTTCCGTCACGCACCATGCGATGGCCTTCGGAGTATGTATGTAGATGTAGAATTACATACGAACTACGGTGTGTAGCATTGCACGGTGTGTGGTTCAAATGGCTCTGAGCACTATGGGACTTAACTTCTAAGGTCATCAGTCCCCTAGAACTTAGAACTACTTAAACCTAACTAACCTAAGGACATCACACACATCCATGCCCGAGGCAGGATTCGAACCTGCGACCGTAGCGGCCGCGCGGTTCCAGACTGTAGCGCCTTTAACCGCTTGGCCACCCCGGCCGGCGCACGGTGTGTGGATCAAGATTTCTCCAGACAGTTTGCAACACCTCATGGCGTCCTTTCTATGCCATCTTTCTGTGGATCCTGTGTTTATTGCGAATTTTGAGATACACATTCTATGTGCAGTGTTTTGTCGTATACCCACTAAGGACTTGTCTTCTTCCGACCTGCTGTATCGTTGTTTAATTGTAACTTTGGGTACTGGAACTTGTGCAGCGAATTAGACTTGCCTGAATCGTTTGTATACAGAATTTATTTTAGCGTTTGACGACCTTCCTGGTCTAAGCCACCGAAGTGGGAAGCCTTTTTTGTTTTTATTTTATTCGCCACTGTTGGGCACAAATCCCCGGTGAAGAGTGAGTATTACGAATTACGTGGCATGGCTACAAGTGAGAGACTAGTGTGTGCACATCGTAATATCCATTTTGTACTGTAAATATGGATGAAAGGGTGAAACGAAGGGTGAAACACTCTTCCTCTACAACAGCACGACCTTTCAAAAATTTTCAATATGTTGTTCGATTTTCTGTGGGCATGGAAAGATCACCCTGTTCCTAAATTACAATAATCGCTGGACAATCGAATTCCTCAGAAATGGCGAGCACATACTCATCATTTCTTTGTGGCTCAAATAAGACGGCAGATGTCTGATATTTCACCCTCGGCCAGCCCCCAATATCGCCCTGTCTCGCAACCGCTATTGTCCGCCGTTCGCAATAATCCCCGCTGTCTCCCCGACCTCTCATTAGCAGTTTCCTTTAAGGAAGGACTCATCGAAAAGCCCCCCAGAGTCTGCGGCTCCTTGCGGTTTTCTTCTGCCAGCTCTTCAACAAAGCTCCAGGGGAAAGCGAGCTGTGGTAGATAATTTATCCAGGCACAGATTGCAGCAAGATTTTTTCTTTTCATTTTCCCATCTACAGAGTGGCCAGAAACATTCAGAAAAGCATGTAAGCGTGTTGCAAGGTAGGTTGTACTGAGAAGTAATTGTTGCAAAAACATTTCGATACCTTCCGCCGTTTCCGAGTTAATGGTTCAAATGGCTCTGAGCACTATGGGACTTAACATCTATGGTCATCAGTCCCCTAGAACTACTTAAACCTAACTAACCTAAGGACAGCACACAACACCCAGCCATCACGAGGCAGAGAAAATCCCTGACCCCGCCGGGAATCGAACCCGGGAACCCGGGCGTGGGAAGCGAGAACGCTACCGCACGACCACGAGATGCGGGCCTCCGAGTTAATGAGCGTGTAAGATAACCAATCTCGCCGTTGCGCGCGCAAATTCAAGTGGCTTGCCGCAGACGGTGTCGCCAAACCTGTTATTCGTTTGGTTTCCTGAAACCAAACGAGATAACAATATACGTGGGAGGATCGGGAAGTAACGCAAAGCAATTTTTTCCTCCCCTGGTATTGTAGCTGCTATGTTGAAATTTGACGATCACATAGATTGAAATTTGCGCTGCAGAGGGTATTTTCTTTTCATGTGCAGGTCCAGTGACAGAAACCTGAACTACGAAACAAACATGCTACGCATGTTACTGTCGTCAATTTGTGAAGAGCAGTGAAGTGTAGTCCAATATTCGTGGACCAAAAGGCATAAACCGAGAGATATTCACAAGGATTTGCGTGGTGTTTACCGGGACGACTGTGTGGACCGTTGCAATATCTTCAGGTGCTTTCTTCCAAGAGGGCCGAGTGAACGCTAATGATTCGCCACGCCTCGGGCGGCCGCTAACAACTGCAAACTCGCAGAATGTCGGACTCACCGATGGAATAATTTTGAAGAACCGGTGTGTGCAACTGCGAACCTTGTCACAAGAGTTCAACATTTCATATGGAGCGGTGTACGATACTGTTCATGACACGTTGATATTTCATAAAGTTAGTGCTTGCTGGGTGGCTAAGGCACCACAAAGGCCAGCGAATGATCACGACCTCGGATCGCTTAACACGTTACGCAGCAGAAGGGCACGACTTTCTGAAAGGAACCGTCAGTGGTGGTGAGTCGTGGGCGTACCACGCAGACCTCCATGACGTCAAATCGTGCTGGTTCCCCAGTCCAAAAAAAATTCAAGCTAACTCAGTCTGCTAGGGCAGCGCCTGTAACAGTGTCCTGGGATATGTGTGGTGTGTTATTGGCGATCTTTGCTGAAAATGCTGTAAATGCTGCCGGCATACATTTAAACTGTGGTTGAGTTGCGTCGTGCCCTTCGTGACCAACGCCACAATATTAATGCCTATGGTGACAAACTTCTTCGTGACAATGCTCGCTCTCATGTTGCTGCCACTGTTCGTGAGAAAATCGCCAGATGTGGGTGGAAGGCGCTCCGGCATTCACCATACCGTCCGGACCTTGCAACGACAGACTGTCATCTGTTTGGATCCGTACAGAAATTATTTTTCAGCCAAGGCTTTGTGGCAGATGCAGACGTAAAATCAACAGTCCGCAGATGGCTATACTGCAGCCTAACGGACTTCTATGAACGGGGCCTACTGAAACTGGTACCTTGATGAAAGAAATGGCTTCATAGCATTGGTGACTGTGTAGAAATGTGGATAAAAGGTATAGGACAATTTCTAATGTTTTTGTTTTGCTACCTATTAACTTTTTAGTAATAAAATTGCAGTGCGCTATTTTCCGAACTTCCCTCGTGAAAGTGGGATATGGGACGATAGTAAGTCTCACGTGTTATCATCTACACCTTGGTTTGTCAACTTTTTTTACCTATTGTCCACTTTTACATCTCTGTTAATAATAATATTTTCTGACTGTCAACCGGCTCTACAGTAATGGTGATTTATGAAGTGGGTAAGTAACTTTACGTCATGAAATTTACAAAACAGAACTAGAGCACATAATAATAGTCATCAAATACTTTTGTGAAAATTTGGTGAAAACGTAATGAAAATGTTGTTTAAAGTCCCTACCGCCCACCATGAAAGCCGAGAGGGCTGTAGAGACCAGGTTGCCTGCCACTGATCTACGCTATGAGAACTGACACTAACTGTATCTTGTGGGCCATTAACATTTGCTCACGGCAACAGACTAAACTGACACTAACTGTATGTTGTGGGCCATTAACATTTGCTCACGGCAACAGACTAAATGGCTAACTTCAATTCTAATTAACTTGGAAAAGGCGCAACGTATCGATTTTTCTTTTCTTAACAACCTACCCAGTAACACTCTTACATACATTTCAGACTGTTACTGACCATCATCTACTGGCTCATCGCGTAACATCATCATATTTCTGAGTCAAGCAGCATTAACAACAATGGAAAATACCTTTTTCGCAGATAATATCTTACTTCGTCTAATCAAAACCTCTAAAGTATATTTGACACGCGAGGTAGCCGTTCGCTCCTGGGCACCTTGTCACTGTCCGCGCGGCTCACCCAGTCGAAGGTTCGAGTCCTCTTTCGGGCATAGGTGTGTGTCTTAGCCTAAGTTAATTAAAGCTACATTAATTAGTTTGTAAGCTTAGAGACCGATGACCCTCGCAGCTTGATCCCATAGGATCTTACCACAAATTTCCATTATTTCTAAACTATGTTTGTCTGGTTATCTTTCGCGGTAGCTGTTATATATCAATTATTATTTGTGTTTTCCGTATTCAGCTGACTGCAATTTGAGAGCAACCCCAGAAATGTAACACTTATTCGTAAAGGATCATCACTGGCAAAATATACATCAATCTCAGAAAGAAATGACAGTTTCAATCGAAAAACAGCAAAATGTGGAAACATTATGTGCTGGTTATTAGAAAAAAAAAGTATCCTCTTTTTATTTCTTACTGTGTGCCCATTGTGTGGAGAGAGGTGTAACTGACAACATGTTGGTGGAGAGAATCAGCTACTTACAGTAGGAGGAGCAAGAAACAGCCTGGACGGCAACTTCAAATACAGTATTAATAGTGGTGTGGAGGAAGCAGATGCAGCAACAACTCACATTCGTGTAAGGTTTGTGGAGGTTTTACGGCGCCATGACTACCCCTGGGTTAACACGGCTGTTAGCCGATTAAACAAAGAGCTGAGTGGATTGCTTCTGACTGAAACTAATTTTCATATCTACGCCGTCCCTGTTATTGCAATTTGAAGATTCGGATACACAGATTATGGTCTGCGGCTGCACGGGAGAGAAAAGTACACATTAGATCAGCATCTTGCACAAGGAGTAAGGAGTGACACAAGCAGAAAACCGCTGTGATTACTGGAGCCAGAGGGGCAGTTTTCTATGTTAGAAAAAGGTAATAGACAGACAATCCTAAAGAAATTACAACACAACAGAACTGTACTTGTTTTCAGAAAAGTAAAATTAATTTGTTTCATCAGAACATTTGGGCGACCAAAAACAAAATAGATGAACTTCTTGTATGGCTAAAATATGTGGGAAATTATGAATTGGTACATGTTCTGTCTCCCTCTGAAAACCATGTAGCCACTGAGATGCAGAAGTTAAACATTAGTGATCATAGATAGCATTATTTTAATGTAGATTTAACATGGAAAAAAGGGGAATTGCGATATGTAAGAATCTGATATAAAAGCTTACAGATTGAAACAAACAGTTTTTGTTGTGATCACAACATGGAGGAATATTCTTGTTTGATGTTACTGCAGAATACTTCTCTGGTAACTGCAGCAGTCTACAGATCCGCTATAGGGAATTTTTAGATACTGATGATGGATGTAGATGCATTATGGAGCTACCTGTCAGACAAGAAGAACGTTAGCGGTATTTCAGTGTAGATTTCTTATTGCCGAAAGACAAGAAAAGTTAACTAGAATCATTATTTAGTTGTTTCGATCTCACTTTGGTGGTTAATTTTCCAAATCGTAACCAGTAAGATACCAGGATCCTGACTGATAACATCTGTATAGACAGAGCTCAAGCTGAACCAATAAATGTGTACCGAATTGTTAATGAACTATCTGATCACGATGCACAATTCACGCATGTAATATAGCAGCTTACAGCCCTGAGACAGATTCATACAAAGCAATGAGGTTGTAAGCAGGCTGTTCAGGTTTTTTTGTTGGTAACGCCACGTAGCGCTCTGTATGAAAATCACTGACTGTGCTGTGTGCAGTCTTTGATTTTCATACAGAGCGTGACGTGGCGTTACCAACATAAAAACCTAAACAGACTGCTTACAAGGTTTATTACTGAGAACAGTGCACAGTATTTCAAGAGTAAGTTAAGATAGGTGGTATGGGGTGAGGTGTGTTTGGAATGAGATGCTACTACCAACTTCAGTCTATATCATAGTGAATTTGCGTCACTATTTGAAAGTAGTTTTTCTGAAAATGTATCCAGAAAATCTATTAAAAAACAGGTAAGCCATTGATAACCAATAGAACTGAAATTTTATCTAACAAGAAGAGGAAAATTCATGTAAACTGCAGAATAAATCAAGATCCAATGTTATTTGCATATTCTAGCAAAAGACAGAAGTATTTTAAGCAAGGCCATTAAATGTCCAGAAGTATGCATGTCCTGACAGAAGTAGGTAACACACACAGTATGATTAAAACTATATGGCATATTGTCAAACGGGAGAGAGGGCAGTCACTCAGTGTACACAATACCATAACAAACTAAATGACAATGTTGTAGTAGACAACGCAGGCCAATGATGGAAAAACGTTTTTGCTGAAAATACCTTATTCTTATGTTTTTTAGGGTGGGAAATCCAAATATGATATTTAAAAAACTGTATCACCCACAATTTCTTCACATTTTACAGTTAAATTTATTAAATTAAGCAATTTTATAAAGAATTTAATAGCTTTCATATTGATAAAACAATTTAAAAAAGAGGTGTAGTGAATGAAGATGATTTTGGTAGCACTGCTGAAAAAAATTTGCTGGCCAAAGAAGGTCGATTAAATTTTTGTGTTTATAGATGGTGTTTTGTTTACTGTCAACCTAACCTCACTTTCCGGTTTCCTGTACATGTGCACAGTACAATTTCTAACTGTGGTTGTAAGTAATTCTGCTGACAGTTTCTGTTATATTTGTGGTGAATTTGTGATTAAAAAACACCAAAGAAACATTAAAGACTCTGTGAAAAAGGTTTATCTATCACACTTCGCATCTAAACTTGGTGATCAAGATAAATCTTGGGCGCCGCATAATGTATGTTATGTGTGTGTTGAAGATTAGAGAAAATGGTCCAAAAAGGAGAAAAAAAGCCTTTAGATTTGCTGTTCCTATGATATGGAGGGAGCCAAGAAATCATTCCAATGATTTCTGCTTTTGCAGTGTTGGTATTATTCGTCTTAATTCAAAAAACAAGAAGGTACTAAGCTTCCCTAACCTTCCATGCGCCATCCGACCTGTAGGGAATGGTGTAGATTTGTCGGTTCCTCAACCACCAAATGTTTTAAATTATATTCCAACAGAAGTATTTTCTGATGTAAAACGTGATTTAGATGAACCAGAGGAAGATGAATTTCCTTGTAATACAGAAAGTCTAGAGCCCAAATTGTTTACTCAGACAAAGCTTAACGATCTGGTCAGGGATCTGGGCTCAACAAAAGACAAAGCTGAACTGCTTGGCTCTAGATTAAAAGAAAAGAACTTATTGGCATTGGGAAACAGCATATACATGTATAGAAAGAGAGAACAGCTATTTTACAAGTTTTTTCAAAAAGAAGATGATTTAGTGTACTGCTCAGACATTCCTGGTCTTATGAATGAGTTTGGTATTGAATACAAAAAGGAAGACTGGAAGCTGTTTATTGATTCATCCAAAAGTAGTTTACAGACTGTTTTATTAATCAATGGTAACATCTTTGCATCTGTATCTGTTGGACATTCTGTATATATGAAAAAGCTATGAAAATATAGAAGTAGTGCTAAATAAAACAGTCTATTCTCCTAGTGGTTGGATGATATGTGGCGATCTAAAAGTAACATGAAAGATCCTTTGTCAGTAAGGTGGCTTTACCAAATTTCCATGTTTCTTGTGTGAATGGGACAGTAGGGGTAGCGATCAACGCTGGTGCAGGAAGAACTGGCCTGTGAGGGAGTCCATAAAACCTGGTGAGAAAAACCTTGTAGATCCAAAAAACCTACTCCTACCACCTCTACATATAAAGTTAGGCCTAATGAAACAGTTTTTAAAGGCTAAAGATTGACCATGTTTTAAGTATCTCTCCTAAGTTTCCACACCTTTCAGATGCTAAACCAAAAGAAGGCGTCTTTGTCGGACCTGACATTAGAAAATTGATGTTTGATGTTAACTATGAATCCACAATTACCTTAAGTTGGTTCAAATGGATCTGAGCACTATGGGACTCAACTGCTGAGGTCATTAGTCCCCTAGAACTTAGAACTAGTTAAACCTAACTAACCTAAGGACATCACAAACATCCATGCCCGAGGCAGGATTCGAACCTGCGACCGTAGCGGTCTTGCGGTTCCAGACTGCAGCGCCTTTAACCGCACGGCCACTTCGGCCGGCCTTACCTTAAGTAAGAAAGAAGCGTGGATATCGTTCAAGCAAATCGTTACAAAGTTCTTAGTACATGAAAAAGTCCCAGAATATGCTTTATTGTAGCTACAATGTTAAACAAGTTTAAGACTTTAGGATGAGCCTGAAAGTTCTCTTTTTGAACAGTCACCTTGATTACTTCCCAGATAACATGGGAGATGTTAGTGAGGAGCAAGGAGAGTGTTTCCACCAGGACATTTAAGTGATGGAAAAACGCTACCAAGGCCGCTGGAACACCAACATGATGTACAGCTGGTCACTTCACTGAGAAGTTCAGCAAGCAACTCATCGTAGAAAAAGATTCAATTTAAAAAGAGAATGAAAATACAAACCAATTCCAGCAGACAAGTGAAACCTCTATTAACACATATCATTGTTTTACGTAGCATACTGTAAATACAAATCATGCATATATTGTAACAAAGCATTTCATTAATTTCCTCATGTACTATATAGCATAGGATTTTTATACTATATAATAAGAAGCATATTGCTCGAATACTATTGGTGATACAAAAAAACTAAGGCTAGATTTGGATTCAGTTCATAAAACTATAAAGATCAACTACCGAAGTAAAAAATTTTCGTTGGCCTGTGTAATTCACAATCTATGAGTACTTTTAACAATCACTGACTAAATGAAGCAGCAAAAGTAGCATTAAATGGCTTAGTTGATGAAGTGATAGAATGTATTAAAATGGCCTTTCCACAAAACTTTAAGCAACTAGAAGAAGCATCGAAATCCTTCATTGAAATTAACAGAATTATAAATATTCTAAAAAACAAAAGCTCAGATGGTGCTGATGCAATTACGAACAGAATGCTGAGAAGTTGCGATAACTTAATATACTTCATTGACACAGGGAATTTTTGCGGTCAGATTAAAATACACTCCTGGAAATTGAAATAAGAACACCGTGAATTCATTGTCCCAGGAAGGGGAAACTTTATTGACACATTCCTGGGGTCAGATACATCACATGATCACACTGACAGAACCACAGGCACATAGACACAGGCAACAGAGCATGCACAATGTCGGCACTAGTACAGTGTATATCCACCTTTCGCAGCAATGCAGGCTACTATTCTCCCATGGAGACGATCGTAGAGATGCTGGATGTAGTCCTGTGGAACGGCTTGCCATGCCATTTCCACCTGGCGCCTCAGTTGGACCAGCGTTCGTGCTGGACGTGCAGACCGCATGATACGACGCTTCATCCAGTCCCAAACATGCTCAATGGGGGACAGATCCGGAGATCTTGCTGGCCAGGGTAGTTGACTTACACCTTCTAGAGCACGTTGGGTGGCACGCGATACGTGCGGACGTGCATTGTCCTGTTGGAACAGCAAGTTCCCTTGCCGGTCTAGGAATGGTAGAACGATGGGTTCGATGACGGTTTGGATGTACCGTGCACTATTCAGTGTCCCCTCGACGATCACCAGTGGTGTACGGCCAGTGTAGGAGATCGCTCCCCACACCATAATGCCGGGTGTTGGCCCTGTGTGCCTCGGTCGTATGCAGTCCTGATTGTGGCGCTCACCTGCACGGCGCCAAACACGCATACGACCATCATTGGCACCAAGGCAGAAGCGACTCTCATCGCTGAAGACGACACGTCTCCATTCGTCCCTCCATTCACGCCTGTCGCGACACCACTGGAGGCGGGCTGCACGATGTTGGGGCGTGAGCGGAAGACGGCCTAACGGTGTGCGGGACTGTAGCCCAGCTTCATGGAGACGGTTGCGAATGGTCCTCGCCGATACCCCAGGAGCAACAGTGTCCCTAATTTGCTGGGAAGTGGCGGTGCGGTCCCCTACGGCACTGCGTAGGATCCTACGGTCTTGGCGTGCATCCGTGCATCGCTGCGGTCCGGTCCCAGGTCGACGGGCACGTGCACCTTCCGCCGACCACTGGCGACAACATCGATGTACTGTGGAGACCTCACGCCCCACGTGTTGAGCAATTCGGCGGTACGTCCACCCGGCCTCCCGCATGCCCACTATACGCCCTCGCTCAAAGTCCGTCAACTGCACATACGGTTCACGTCCACGCTGTCGCGGCATGCTACCAGTGTTAAAGACTGCGATGGAGCTCCGTATGCCACGGCAAACTGGCTGACACTGACGGCGGCGGTGCACAAATGCTGCGCAGCTAGCGCCATTAGACGGCCAACACCGCGGTTCCTGGTGTGTCCGCTGTGCCGTGCGTGTGATCATTGCTTGTACAGCCCTCTCGCAGTGTCCGGAGCAAGTATGGTGGGTCTGACACACCGGTGTCCCACAGGATTCAAGTTTGGGTCCATTCCTATTTCTTATACATTTGTCTGACCTTACACACAACATGCAAAAAGCAGAAATGGTACTTTTTACAGATGATACTAGTGTTATAATAGAAAAGCGTTGGAATGAAAGCAACATTAAAGCCTGTTAATGATTTTCAAGGAATTACAAAACAACAAGTTGTTTTCTGAAACTGGGCTGTCCCACTATTTTGAGAAAACACCCTATATTCAATTATGTGTAACAGAGTTATGCTAGCTGTTGATATAGAGCATGAACATGAGTCAGTGGATAGGGTAGAATGCTCCAGACTGTTAAGTATACATGTTGATGAAAACTTGAACAGGACAAAGCGTATTACCGAGCGTCCCTGCTGATTAAGTTCAGCTGCTTTTGCTCTTGGTATAATTTCTGATTGTCGAAACAAACGAGTCAACCTACTGACATATTTTGCATGTTTACACTTAACAAAGTCTTATGGAATAATTTTCTATGGTAACTCATTATTTAGAAAGTATTAATTACAAAAAAGCGAGCAGTCAGAATAATGACTGATGTTCACCTGTGGTCGTCATGCAAACACCTCTTCAATACGTTTTAACTACACCATCACAACATATACTGAGTAATGTAATTGGTCATAAATAATCCACCACAATTTGTAAGAATACCGACATTTATTGAGCATTATTGAATCTGTCAGTGGCTCAGACATGTAAACTAGAAAACTGATAGCCTGAGCAGAAAATTATGTGTTCATTAATGTTAACACTATATATGTACACATATCCGGTAAACTGATTCGTTCCAAATCATTTAGTTCAAAGAATCTGTATGGTGACCGTTGAAAGGACTGACAACGTCTGTGGCAACGATGAACATGTGACTAAATGCAAGCACAGTTCCACAGCCCCCTGTACATATATTACACAGTGGTACAAACTATCAGTAGTTTAGAATGTTCTGGGGTGGATCGATTATTAAACTATCTCTGTAGGCTACTAATGGCCAGTTCCTATCCTTAGACAGGAGACTGAAAAATTATATCACAGATACAATTGCTCATAGAAGGACTGAAAACGTCACGGCACCCGATATTAATAAGATAAGAACTCGGCAGGCGCGACTTTATCAATCGGCAGAGAAACTTGCCTTACTTTTATAAGACTGATCCTAATATACAACTGTGACTCCTCATAGACATCGAACTAAAGCAGCAAAAAGTTAATAATCCCCACTAACATTAATCACAAAATATTTACTGGTTATTACTTTAGAAAATGCTTGAAATGGGTGTATTAATCTGACCATGGTAAAGAACTCGATAATTCAAAATTGTTAAGGCTTTCGTGGCCACTTGTTGACAAACTGCCTATTGGCTTCTGTCTCGGGTTCTTCGGCCGACGTTCCTGTAATGATTTTTCTGACGTTTCGCCAGCACGAGTGGCTGGCATTGTCAAAGCTTCACCCTCCATTGCCGGTGGTGAACTGGAGGCGAGCTCGCGGCCGCAGACTATATGTGCCTGGCGCGCCAACGTCCGAGGGCTTCTCCGCGGTCATTTCCGGTGCGGTTCTCCTCTTGCTACCTGCGACGGTCGTTTGCTGCAGTACGGGAAGCCAGGATCCGTTTACCTTAAGGCTTTCCTCTTTCTTGTTGAAACTGTTCGCGTGTTTTTGGATTTCTACAGCTTCTCTGAACAAGCGCGTGTGATAGTGCTTCTCTACAGCCAGAACTTCCGTGTCGGCGAATTTTATAACGTGGTCGGTCTCATTCAGTGCGTGCTCTGCCACGGCCGATTTCTCCACCTGCCCCAACCTGCAATGTCGCTTATGCTCTTTGATCCTGGTGTTAATGGATCGTCCAGTCATTCCGACATAAACTTTTCCGCAAGTGCAAGGTATGCGGTATATTCCCGACATTGCAAGTGGGTCTCTTTTCTCCTTCGCCGATCTAAGACACTCTTTGATCTTCCTTGTCGGTTTGAAAATCGTCTTTACGCCATGTTTGCGCAATATACGGCCGATTCTGTCCGTCACTCTGGGAATGTATGGCAGAAAGGCCGTACCCGACATTTCTTTTTCTGGTTCCTTACTTCGCCGAGTGTTTGGCTCTGTTACACTTCTAATGTAATTTGTGGAGTACCCATTGCTCCTCAGAACAGTTTCCAGGTGTTGTATTTCTCGTTTGAGGTGTTGAGGCTCACATATTCGTCCTGCTCTCGTTACGAGCGTACTAATCATGCCTCTTTTCTGGCTCGGGTGGTGGTTTGACAGTTTGTGCAGGTATCGGTCCGTGTGTGTCGGTTTTCGATACACGCTGTGTCCCAGGTTTTCGCCGTCCCTTGTGACCAGGACATCTAGAAATGGCAGTTTCTTGTCCTTTTCTACTTCCATGGTAAATGTTATGTTGGCATGGAGGCTATTCAAGTGTCTCAGGAATTCACCGAGCTGTTCTTCACCATGGCTCCACACCACGAAAGTATCATCGACGTACCTGTACCACACCTTAGGTTTGCAAGTCGCCGAGTCCAGTGCCTGTGCTTCGAATTGTTCCATGAAGAAGTTGGCCACCACTGGACTGAGAGGACTACCCATGGCGACGCCTTCCAGCTGTTCGTAGAAATCGCCATTCCACGTGAAATAGCTCGTGGTGAGACATGCATGGAAGAGCTTTTTGATGTCTTGCGGGAACATGGAACCGATGTGCTCCAGAGCGTCGCTGAGTGGCACTTTCGTAAATAACGAAACAACATCAAAACTGACCAGGATGTCGTTTGGCGCAAGTTTCAGTTTCCTCAGCTTCTCAATGAAATGTCCTGAGTCCTTAATGTATGTGTCGGTCTTTCCCACGTGTGGCTGGAGCAGAGAGGCCAAGTGTTTCGCCAGTTTATACGTTGGTGAGCCAGGAGCGCTAACGATCGGTCTCAGTGGAACGTTGTTCTTATGGATCTTGGGTAATCCATACAGCCGAGGTGGTAGGGCTTCTGTGTTGCGCAGGTTTCTCTGTATGTCCGCCGGCAGAGAAGACGCCTTGATTAATCGATTCGTATTCCGAGTGATACGCTGCGTCGGATCTGCGCTTAGTTTTCGGTACGTCGTCGGATCTAATAGGTCTCGGATCTTTTGCTCGTAATCTTCGGTCTTCATTACGACGGTCGCATTCCCCTTATCGGCAGGCAGTACCAATATACTCTTGTCGGCGTTGAGATTCTTAATGGCTTGTACCTCTTCTTTCTTCAGGTTGCAAGCTGGTGGTTTTGCTCGGCGCAGTATCCTGGCTGTTTCAGTGCGTATTTCCTCTGCCCTTTCACAAGGAAGGGTCCGAATGGCTGCTTCGGTGTTGGCAATGATGTCCTCCATAGGTATAGTTCTCGGGGTGATAGCGAAATTCCCTCCTTTTTGAAGGACTGACACTTCCTCTTCGGTCAATTGTCGTTCAGTGAGGTTGACCACTGTGTGTGACATGTCGGGAATCGCCTTGTCGGTCTGCTTCCGGCATCTTTCAAACTTTTTCTTTTGCCGCTCGGTGCTGCGCTCGAGTTCGTTCTGCATGCTCCTGTGAGTGATGCTGTCGATCTTGTCCCAGTCGTCTCTATGCATTCTGCTACTTAGTTGATAGAAAATGTCCAGAAGTTCCTGATCCGTTCTTGCCAAGTCTCTCCGTGTTGTATGTATTCGCTCACGAAGAAAAGCTCGTTCCATTCTGTCGTAGATACGATGTGCTTGGGCGGTGGTGAATAGGCGCTTGCATCTCAAGAACTTCGGTGTAGCACATTCATCTCGGCACCGTGACAGAAAGGCGAGAGAGGACATCAGTCGCGCTTTTTTCTTCCGTCGTTGGTCAAGGCGTCGGTACCATCTGCAAATCTCCTCCCCGTAGAGGCGTAATACAAAATTGTTAAGGCTTTCGTGGCCACTTGTTGACAAACTGTCTATTGGCTTCTGTCTCGGGTTCTTCGGCCGACGTTCCTGTAATGATTTTTCTGACGTTTCGCCAGCACGAGTGGCTGGCATTGTCAAAGCTTCACCCTCCATTGCCGGTGGTGAACTGGAGGCGAGCTCGCGGCCGCAGACTATATGTACCTGGCGCGCCAACGTCCGAGGGCTTCTCCGCGGTCATTTCCGGTGCGGTTCTCCTCTTGCTACCTGCGACGGTCGTTTGCTGCAGTACGGGAAGCCAGGATCCGTTTACCTTAAGGCTTTCCTCTTTCTTGTTGAAACTGTTCGCGTGTTTTTGGATTTCTACAGCTTCTCTGAACAAGCGCGTGTGATAGTGCTTCTCTACAGCCAGAACTTCCGTGTCGGCGAATTTTATAACGTGGTCGGTCTCATTCAGTGCGTGCTCTGCCACGGCCGATTTCTCCACCTGCCCCAACCTGCAATGTCGCTTATGCTCTTTGATCCTGGTGTTAATGGATCGTCCAGTCATTCCGACATAAACTTTTCCGCAAGTGCAAGGTATGCGGTATATTCCCGACATTGCAAGTGGGTCTCTTTTCTCCTTCGCCGATCTAAGACACTCTTTGATCTTCCTTGTCGGTTTGAAAATCGTCTTTACGCCATGTTTGCGCAATATACGGCCGATTCTGTCCGTCACTCTGGGAATGTATGGCAGAAAGGCCGTACCCGACATTTCTTTTTCTGGTTCCTTACTTCGCCGAGTGTTTGGCTCTGTTACACTTCTAATGTAATTTGTGGAGTACCCATTGCTCCTCAGAACAGTTTCCAGGTGTTGTATTTCTCGTTTGAGGTGTTGAGGCTCACATATTCGTCCTGCTCTCGTTACGAGCGTACTAATCATGCCTCTTTTCTGGCTCGGGTGGTGGTTTGACAGTTTGTGCAGGTATCGGTCCGTGTGTGTCGGTTTTCGATACACGCTGTGTCCCAGGTTTTCGCCGTCCCTTGTGACCAGGACATCTAGAAATGGCAGTTTCTTGTCCTTTTCTACTTCCATGGTAAATGTTATGTTGGCATGGAGGCTATTCAAGTGTCTCAGGAATTCACCGAGCTGTTCTTCACCATGGCTCCACACCACGAAAGTATCATCGACGTACCTGTACCACACCTTAGGTTTGCAAGTCGCCGAGTCCAGTGCCTGTGCTTCGAATTGTTCCATGAAGAAGTTGGCCACCACTGGACTGAGAGGACTACCCATGGCGACGCCTTCCAGCTGTTCGTAGAAATCGCCATTCCACGTGAAATAGCTCGTGGTGAGACATGCATGGAAGAGCTTTTTGATGTCTTGCGGGAACATGGAACCGATGTGCTCCAGAGCGTCGCTGAGTGGCACTTTCGTAAATAACGAAACAACATCAAAACTGACCAGGATGTCGTTTGGCCAACACCGAAGCAGCCATTCGGACCCTTCCTTGTGAAAGGGCAGAGGAAATACGCACTGAAACAGCCAGGATACTGCGCCGAGCAAAACCACCAGCTTGCAACCTGAAGAAAGAAGAGGTACAAGCCATTAAGAATCTCAACGCCGACAAGAGTATATTGGTACTGCCTGCCGATAAGGGGAATGCGACCGTCGTAATGAAGACCGAAGATTACGAGCAAAAGATCCGAGACCTATTAGATCCGACGACGTACCGAAAACTAAGCGCAGATCCGACGCAGCGTATCACTCGGAATACGAATCGATTAATCAAGGCGTCTTCTCTGCCGGCGGACATACAGAGAAACCTGCGCAACACAGAAGCCCTACCACCTCGGCTGTATGGATTACCCAAGATCCATAAGAACAACGTTCCACTGAGACCGATCGTTAGCGCTCCTGGCTCACCAACGTATAAACTGGCGAAACACTTGGCCTCTCTGCTCCAGCCACACGTGGGAAAGACCGACACATACATTAAGGACTCAGGACATTTCATTGAGAAGCTGAGGAAACTGAAACTTGCGCCAAACGACATCCTGGTCAGTTTTGATGTTGTTTCGTTATTTACGAAAGTGCCACTCAGCGACGCTCTGGAGCACATCGGTTCCATGTTCCCGCAAGACATCAAAAAGCTCTTCCATGCATGTCTCACCACGAGCTATTTCACGTGGAATGGCGATTTCTACGAACAGCTGGAAGGCGTCGCCATGGGTAGTCCTCTCAGTCCAGTGGTGGCCAACTTCTTCATGGAACAATTCGAAGCACAGGCACTGGACTCGGCGACTTGCAAACCTAAGGTGTGGTACAGGTACGTCGATGATACTTTCGTGGTGTGGAGCCATGGTGAAGAACAGCTCGGTGAATTCCTGAGACACTTGAATAGCCTCCATGCCAACATAACATTTACCATGGAAGTAGAAAAGGACAAGAAACTGCCATTTCTAGATGTCCTGGTCACAAGGGACGGCGAAAACCTGGGACACAGCGTGTATCGAAAACCGACACACACGGACCGATACCTGCACAAACTGTCAAACCACCACCCGAGCCAGAAAAGAGGCATGATTAGTACGCTCGTAACGAGAGCAGGACGAATATGTGAGCCTCAACACCTCAAACGAGAAATACAACACCTGGAAACTGTTCTGAGGAGCAATGGGTACTCCACAAATTACATTAGAAGTGTAACAGAGCCAAACACTCGGCGAAGTAAGGAACCAGAAAAAGAAATGTCGGGTACGGCCTTTCTGCCATACATTCCCAGAGTGACGGACAGAATCGGCCGTATATTGCGCAAACATGGCGTAAAGACGATTTTCAAACCGACAAGGAAGATCAAAGAGTGTCTTAGATCGGCGAAGGAGAAAAGAGACCCACTTGCAATGTCGGGAATATACCGCATACCTTGCACTTGCGGAAAAGTTTATGTCGGAATGACTGGACGATCCATTAACACCAGGATCAAAGAGCATAAGCGACATTGCAGGTTGGGGCAGGTGGAGAAATCGGCCGTGGCAGAGCACGCACTGAATGAGACCGACCACGTTATAAAATTCGCCGACACGGAAGTTCTGGCTGTAGAGAAGCACTATCACACGCGCTTGTTCAGAGAAGCTGTAGAAATCCAAAAACACGCGAACAGTTTCAACAAGAAAGAGGAAAGCCTTAAGGTAAACGGATCCTGGCTTCCCGTACTGCAGCAAACGACCGTCGCAGGTAGCAAGAGGAGAACCGCACCGGAAATGACCGCGGAGAAGCCCTCGGACGTTGGCGCGCCAGGTACATATAGTCTGCGGCCGCGAGCTCGCCTCCAGTTCACCACCGGCAATGGAGGGTGAAGCTTTGACAATGCCAGCCACTCGTGCTGGCGAAACGTCAGAAAAATCATTACAGGAACGTCGGCCGAAGAACCCGAGACAGAAGCCAATAGGCAGTTTGTCAACTCGATAATTCATATAAACTTCTCGTTTATTACAATAATTACTACAACAAACCCTCGCATAAATTAATACAATATGTAGTGTCTGTTACACTTAATACAGTTGCATTTGGTTCGGTTACTGAATAGGCAATATTGAGAAACTACTGAAATATTAGCCATCTGTTTTGCGAGTGAAAATAATGATTTACTAACTCCATATCATGGGTTAAATAGTGGAAGTGAACGTAAATAATGCTCAGCCTAATCGCCATCCTCCTACGCTGTTCCTCAGAAAACGTAATCACTCATAATCATCACTTTCCACTGTCGTAACAAATCTTTATTGAGAGTTTACATTGGTTGTTTTGGATGGAATCTGAATTACATCAACAGTTTTTGCGTCATTCCTCTGAAAGGCTGAGACGTCGTTACGTGAGGGCAAACAATCCAACAAAGTTAATGAATTAATATCTGCAACTAGTTAGGAGCCATTTCGAGTGAATGTTAAAAATTATTCTTTCCTATTTTCCCAAATTTTGGAATGTCGATTATTAGATTTTTTCCACTAGAGAGTCTTTTCTTTAGTTTTGGTCCTAATATGCTTTGAGATCCCTGAAGACAAATATATAGCTGTGGAAACAGTAAACTACTCAAACTTATCACGTCCACTATTGTATGTGAACGTGTATTAGCATTAATCGATTGTGGAACAGACTACTTTTTTAGCCTTGGAATAATAAAGTGCAGTTTGCTCGCAGTTTTCTCGCGAAACCGGACTGATCAGCATTAGACACAGCTGATGTGGGTATGACAGCAAGCTTCTGCTATATGGCAGCTACGAATTAATGGTATCTCCTCTGCCCTTTTACTTGAAGTAAACGTCGTTGTTTTGCGACTTCCTTTATTATATCATTTGTTGAATTGCTAAACCAACTCGAAAAAGACTTGAAAGTCCAATATTCATTTTATCTGTGATTTGGAGGGCCCATCCTCGTAAATGACTATCGGTAACGGTGCACTGTCTGTCATGAACAGTCCTACATGGTTCATATCTGCAGAATACTCCTCTAAAGAACTTTTGTTCTTGTTATTTACTCACTTTTCGGGGTTTACATTTGTTATTAGTGGGGCAACGGGACTTTCGTGGCCACTATGTCCGGTAACCTTTTAGGATAGCTTTTCTTTCACAATTTTGTGAGTTTTGTTGTGACGCATATTTATTACGTTCTATAAGCCTTCCTCCCATTTATACAGTTCACGGTCAAATTTTACGAAGCATAACAAGGTTAGCACACTGTTTAACATTAAGCATTAAATACAATGAATATGAATTCAGTTTTATGTACATCTACATCCATACTCCGCAAGCCACCAGCCAGTGTGTGGCGGAGGGTACCTTGAGTACCTCTACCGGTTCTCCCTTCTATTCCAGTCTCGTATTGTTCGTGGAAAGAAGGATTGTCGGTATGCTTCTGTGTGGGCTCTAATCTCTCTGATTTTATCCTCATGGTCTCTTCGCAAGATATACGTAGGAGGGAGCAATATACTGCTGGACTCTTTGGTGAAGGTATGTTCTCGAAACTTTACCAAAAGCCCGTACCGAGCTACTGAGCGTCTCTCCTGCAGAGTCTTCCACTGGAGTTTATCTATCATCTCCGTAACGCTTTCGCGATTACTAAATGATCCTGTAACGAAGCGCGCTGCTCTCCGTTGGATCTTCTCTATCCCTTCTATCAACCCTATCTGGTACGGATCCCACACCGCTGAGCAGTATTCAAGCAGTGGGCGAACAAGCGTACTGTAACCTACTTCCTTTGTTTTCGGATTGCATTTCCTTAGGATTCATCCAATGAATCTCAGTCTGGCATCTGCTTTACCGACGATCAACTTTACGTGATCATTCCATTTTAAATCACTCCTAATGCGTACTCCCAGATAATTTATGGAATTAACTGCTTCCAGTTGCTGACTTGCTATTTTGTAGCTAAATGATAAGGGATTCTATCTTTCTATGTATTCGCAGCACACTACACTTGTCTACATTGAGATTCAATTGCCATTCCCTGCACCATGCGTCAATTCGCTGCAGATCCTTCTGCATTTGAGTACAATTTTCCATTGTTACAACCTCTCGATACACCACAGCATCATCTGCAAAAAGCCTCAGTGCACTTCCGATGTCATCCACAAGGTCATTTATGTATATTGTGAATTATCTCAATTGTTAACAAACTACCACAAAAGCAAACTGATAATTGCTATGGATAATAAGTGAGTTGTAAATTTGAATGAACAGTAACCGCGGGCAATTGTTTCACAGTAACGAAAACCGAAAATCGCTTTACAAAATACGATCTCGCCGAGTCGTATTACGTGTTCAGCGATGCATCTTCAGCCAAGGATATGCGCCTGCCATGTTGTACATGGACAGACAGCTATAGCTCCAGCTGGGATGTACACTGCAAAGTAAAATAAGTGGGCCACTGCTGAGTATAACCAACATTAGGTAGCTGTCTCGGAGGTATTCTAAAAGCCGAAACCTTGTGGGGTGCAGTCGTTTGACTATACACACTGGTTACGACAAGAGAACACTGCTCATATTGGCAGTCAGTCCAGATGTAAACTAATATTGCGATGCAGCAATTATTAGGAAACACGTTGTTAGAGATGAAACAGTCCCTAACGTTCGTAAACACAGCTTCATTATAATAAGCGACACTGCAGAAGTCTTATGACACTCATTAAATGATATGACAAGTTGTTCGTGATGCGAACTGGAACCCACCCTTAACCAAACAAAGCTTGCGTGTCTGATCGAGACTCGACTGGGCAAAAAGAGACGTAAAATACTGAAGTGTTCATCAGTATCAGTTTCCAACGCCCAATTTACGAAGCTGGAAGTAAATGATCATACGCATCTTCATATTTTCGCGGCTCAGTGATTGTTCCACAAAATTTCGGGGGTGCAGCCGGATAAATTTCACTTCTTCTTATACTGGGGCTGCATACCGTCCAATCAGAGTGAGCCAAGCTCACTGACATTCCAGCACTTACTCCGTCGTTTTTAAATACGCAGTCCGCGAGACTTTGATTGGCGGCAAAGAGGCACAACATACGCAGGGAGTTAGATCTATGGCTGCACGGTCGATCGACACGTTGATGTGGACGTATCACTGCAAGCTGCACCGTTGCGATATCTTTGAGAGCTTATTACAGACAGTGCCGTATTCCGTGGTTTGCCCAAGCTGAAACCTCTATCTTTACTAATTAAACTCGTTGACAACCGAATTTCAGTTACTTCTTTAACTACTCAGTCCCAAAAAAGTGAAGCCGAGTATAAAATTTCGACGTTATCGTACGCCACAGAGTGCCCAGTGTCAATACAGTGCTCTGCCAACGACGATTTGTTATGTTGTAAGAGCGGGTGTATCTGCGGTGCTCTGTGCATCTCTCATGGGTTGCTCGTGTCGTCTGTTCGAAATATGAACGACCGCACTCTCAGGGAATCTTGTAAATCCCAGGCTACCGGGATTTAACGGAACCCCGGAGTGCTACTGTCTTTCGTTGAAGGCGAAAAATCACTTTCACTTTGTGTTTACTGAGGATCCGTCCTATTTTTGACGGCAGGCTTCCTACATATGGCAGAACAGCCATGGATTTTAAACTGTCAGCGTCTTCTGCATTCATTAAACCCAATGTTGGTTTCATTTGAGGTGCCTTACTTATCTGCTGTGAAGAACACCCATTGGCTTCAAAAACTCTTCTCATATGTAGAAGCTCGTCCTCTAGACCTTTTTCATCAGCAGTGACGTGTGCTCTGCATACCAAAGTTCCGACAACACTCATTATCTGCGAAAAATGGTCTCAGCTATTTGCACATAAATATCAATCCGTATGGGTGGTTTGCGATATACTGCACATCCCAAAGTGCCATCATCCTTGCGTCATGCAAAACATCCAAAAATAGAAGGCATCCATCTTTCCCGATTTCCACTGTGAACTGAATTTCTCTGTGGATGGAATGCAAACGATTAAAAATTCTCTTAATTTATCTTCACCATGGGGCCACGCTACAAACGTGTCATCAACATTCCTCCAAAATACTGCGGGCTTCAAGGTAGCAGACTCCAGTGCCTTTTCTTCGAAGTCCTCCATAAAGAAGTTGACCACCAAGGGTGACAAAGGGTTACCCATGGCGATATGATGAGTCTGTTCACAAAATTCCTTATTGAATAAAAAATATGTAAAGGTCGAGACATGTTCCGACAGAGCTGAAATCTCTTTATCAGCGTTTTAGCCAATGAGAAGTATGACTCTGGAAGAGGAACCTTTGTGAACAACGACACTACATAGTGACTGACTAATATATCATAACTGTTAAGTTTGAGTGATTTTAGTTTCCCAATGAAGACGTATGTGATGAGCGCATTTTCTCACAAGAGCCATTAATAACGACGCAAAGTGTTTGCCACTGTCATAGGCTGGAGAGTCAAAGTTATCCACTCTATGATGCAAAGGAAGATCTTTCTCATGGATCTTTGGAAGTCCTCCGAGGTTTTATTTAATTTTATGGTACACTTTGTAATGGTTCTTTATTTGCGAAACCATTACCACCCGCCAACCCTATTTTTCGATACCGTAGATCAATGAATATTTCTCTACGTAATGTCTCACATTTTTCACTCTATTCACTTTTGGTTTCATTTTTATATGTATGTAAGTGATTTTTTGAGATGTTTAAATCGATATATCTAGTGTGAATATCATTGTACTTGTTGTTATCTTTGAGGCTGACTTGTGACTTTTGGCGCGGAAGAGTACAGGGTAGTCAAGTTTTTGTGTTGAATATGAACAGTCTTGACTTTGTGTTGGAAATAAAAAAATGAGTCTGAGTTGTGAATAATGAAAAATGTTGTGAGTTTTATTAAGAGCAGTAACGGCTGCGAAATTGTATGATGAAGTAATGTTTTGAACATGCGAAAGTATAAAAAGTTTAATAAATGTGAATTTTTGTGAAAAGTGAGTGTTAAGAATTATTTTCAAGCGACCATTGTTTAAAAAAATAAGAAACACATTGCAATGAAAGACATAAATCATCAAATTAATCCTGAAAGATTGTCTTCGTAAGTTCTTCAAGTCAGCGTATTTAACATCCGAGTGCCTTTCGCACCAACAGCGATAGTCGTGGTACCTAGACAACATTTTTAATTACGAGCCAAAGCCTGCGACATTAAAGACCTTTTAGTTGCGTAATAAAAAGACCATACATTAAGTGCGCGATGTGATAATTTTTGAACTGTTGGTGGAGGTATTGTTATAACTTGACGATATGTTTAGCACTGCCCGCGATCCGCATGAAGCTTATATTACCTCTTAGAAGTAAATACAAAAGGTATGTAATAAAGTGCAATGCCCAAGTGTGAAACGCCATTCAGTAAAGGTTTGCTAATGGACGGGGAGTAGAACCATTACCTGTATGAACTGTTAACTAAGCACATTCAGACGTCAGATGTTAAGTATGTTCACCAATAGCGTAATATTAATCTGAAAAGATGATACAAATGATTTTGGCATGGCAGGAACTCGAACCCAGGACCTTTCGCTATTGTCTTCTGGCCACTAATAGACGTCAGATATGTATTGTTTCTTCTTTAGTAACGAGATGTGCCCTCGTTCAGCTAGTGGTAGAGCAACAAATAGTTCTGTGCTGCCAGGGACTGCCACGCCGCACGCGTCGCCCTTGTTGACCCAACATGAAGAGGTGTACCCTATCGCATTCTCTTTCACTAGCCGATAGGATCGCGCCATTCGTAGAGACTTGGAGGAATCTGGCACCATAAGGAAACAATGAAATGATGGTACAGTATCATCTCGAAGAGCTCAAATCCAAAGAGAAATTGGAATGGGAGCTTAGACCCCTATCTAGATTCCTGTCCAGTGACAAAATTTTCAAAATCTCAAGGTCACTTAAAATAATAAACGAATGTCCTATGAGCTTGCATGACGACTGGTTCATGAACTAAAATAACACTCCTAATGTAAGGAAGCTTACTAGGGACAGAATTTCCGCAAACAGTGACGTCCGCCTCTGACAGCCAAAACTAATCCAAATCTGCTCCACTCAGTAACAAACAAACATGTTTAATATTGATTTGGAACCACGGCACAGTCCTTTGTTCCTTAGTTAGCATTACTGGAGGTGAAGAGAGTGTGTGTGTGGGTGGTAAAATCTGATGCTCCTAGCAGGATTTGAACCCACACTTTAGTTATTACAAACTAGCCGCAGTTCAAACAACCACCAAATTTCACATGCAGCACGTGTTAAGAAAAGTGCTGACCACCACTTGAGCTGTTGTTGTGAATAACTTATTCGTGGTGTAATAGCCAACCCAATGCAGTGCAAACACTAAGTCATGATATCAAACTCATCCTTTTCCTTTATTTTGTAATCCGTACTCCGTCTGCCTGCTAAAAGTATCAGTCTGACAGAAGGTCAAAGACAATTTCCTTCATTTTTTAACCAGCCAGTACTAGAAAAATCTTGCGGAATCATGTGCGTGAAAGGGATCGTGGGTGTCTGTCATGGTAAGACCAATTTCAGTGCCGTCAGCCAGCGGCCGCATAAGTCAGCCTATGGTCTCCAACGGACTTTTCTGCGCTCGAATTAGCAAGTGTAACACTATGTAGCGTTGCGTATGATATAATACTATATTTCACCATGCTCCATATAAGTTTGTATGGCATGTTGCTATAAGCGTATTTAACTATGGTCTTATTTTGTTAAAATTTATAGTATAGCTTCTGTTATGACAACTTGAATATTTTTCATTTTTGACTATATGAGGAGCTTCGCTAATGCATAACATTTGTGACATTGTGTTCTGTTTGTGTTTAACAAAAAGTTGAAAGCAGTGGAGGCAATTTGGAACATCTGTGACCCATATGGAGTGAGTGCTATCAGAAAATCAAGTTGTATCGTTTTAAGTATGATCGTTTTGAGATAAATTAATCTTCACCTTCGGTAAGACCAACACGTGTTGATGAAGGATGTCTGTGATTTTCTGGTTTGGTCACCGACTGGCTGACCGACAGGTGGCAAACTGGACGACCAATTAACCTTCATGCGACACTTGCCCTCAGTAGTCATATTGTGGTTAAGAAAAAAGGAAGGAGGATTATGGTACAATGCCACGTCAAAAACACTATGAGACACGAAGCAGACTCTCGAACTGAGAAGGACTGGGAAGGAAGTCGTCTGACCTTTCAAAGGATTGATCGTGGCATTTGCCGCAATAGATGACCTCATGATGATTTGAAATACCGTATGGTACCTTAATAAGGTGAAAATGGTGGGTAAGCCATAACAAATATTTCAAATGATGGCCTGTACACATCCACAAGACGTATTGCTATTGATATACATCTGGTTGAACAAAGAAAATGTTTTGCGTTACAAACTGCCTCACAGACGTGTTCCTTTCGCAGTTGACATTTGTTGCCAACAAATGAAATGCCTAGCAGTCGCAGAGTAACAAATGCGACTTAGAAGACAGCACCAAGGAGCTTGGTTGGCAAACAGACCTACTGCACGTCTTCTATTCTGAGACGCGCATGTGTTTACCTGTTTCACCCCTTTCCGACTAACCATCAAGAAAGTTAGTTTTTTTTATTTTTGTTCGTTGTGTTTTGCCCATTGCGTTTGAAATATGGCTTAATTCAGAATCAGCGAGTCACTACATCTGTGGCATCGAAAAACTACCTGAGCATCATCAGATGGCTTTCAATGACTAGGTGAAATATTTTGTTGCAATATCCTTGACAGTTGTGTCTGTTTTGTTCAATAACCTAACGGGAAACGCTATTAACATGCACTAAACTATTACAACTGGCGATTCATTCATAATACCATACAATAAATTGTTATCAGAAGTAAACATGCAGTCTTTAGTCATACTTAAGTAAAGGGACGAGAGAGGCAATTCTGACGTTAAGGTTAATAATGGAAGCAAGGCTAAAGAAAAATCAAGACACTTTCATAGGATTTGTCGACCTGGAAAAAGCGTTCGACAATATAAAATGGTGCAAGCTGTTCGAGATTCTGAAAAAAGTAGGGGTAAGCTATAGGGAGAAACGGGTCATATACAATATGTACAACAACCAAGAGGGAATAATAAGAGTGGACGATCAAGAACGAAGTGCTCGTATTAAGAAGGGTGTAAGACAAGGCTGTAGCCTTTCGCCCCTACTCTTCAATCTGCACATCGAGGAAGCAATGATGGAAATAAAAGAAAGGTTCAGGAGTGGAATTAAAATACAAGGTGAAACGATATCAATGTTACGATTCGCTGATGACATTGCTATCCTGAGAGAAAGTGAAGAAGAATTAAATGATCTGCTGAACGGAATGAACAGTCTAATGAGTACACAGTATGGTTTGAGAGTAAATCTGAGAAAGACGAAGGTAATGAGAAGTAGTAGAAATGAGAACAGTGAGAAACTTGACATCAGGATTGATGGTCACGAAGTCAATGAAGTTAAGGAATTCTGCTACCTAGGCAGTAAAATAACCAATGACGGATGGAGCAAGGAGGACATCAAAAGCAGACTCGCTATGGAAAAAAATGCATTTCTGGCCAAGAGAAGTCTACTAATATCAAATACCGGCCTTAATTTGAGGAAGAAATTTCTGAGGATGTACGTCTGGAGTACAGCATTGTATGGAAGTGAAACATGGACTGTGGGAAAACCGGAACAGAGGAGAATCGAAGCATTTGAGATGTGGTGCTATAGACGAATGTTGAAAATTAGGTGGACTGATAAGGAATGAGGAGGTTCTATGCAGAATCGGAGAGGAAAGGAATATGTGGAAAACACTGATAACGAGAAGGGACAGGATGATAGGACATCTGCTAAGACATGAGGGAATGACTTCCATGGTACTAGAGGGAGCTGTAGAGGGCAAAAACTGTAGAGGAAGACAGAGATTGGAATACGTCAAGCACATAATTGAGGACGTAGGTTGCAAGTGCTACTCTGAGATGAAGAGGTTAGCACAGGAACGGAATTCGTGGCGGGCCGCATCAAACCAGTCAGTAGACTGATTAAAAAAAAAAAAAAAAAAGTAGCTTTACTGGACTACAACGTAAATACGACTTGTGGCTGTGAGAGTAGTTGCTGAATGAAACACAATTAACAGAGTATTCAGCGATATGATTTCATTAAGAGATTTGTGTATTTTCAGTAGCAGTGTCACAGTATTTTATGTTTCTTACCTATAGATCCACTGGTTACTGAACATAGCGAGTTGTCTTATGATGACAATATGTCTAAAGATGTTGTGAGATTAATATAGCTGTTTTAAACTTTCTCACGGAGGAGGTAAAATGTTACTCTCGCGATAGTTTGGAACTGAGAGCTACTGCCACTTACTCTTGACAATGTGTCGACATTTTCATGGAGCAAGTGACCAACTGCGGCGACCATCGCCTCCTCATTACCCTTGTGATGGCTGATACAGATAATTCGCAATGTAGGCCACGAGATTAGTTGTAGTTTCTGTGTGAAACTAATACACCCTGTCTCTGAACATATATTTCATAAGTCGATGACACACCAAAGTGGAATTCATTCAAAATCTTTGATTGGTATATCACGAAAATATCAAGTGAAACTTGCAAGAGTATTCTAAGTAATTCCAGGAAGTAACAAAACTGTCATAGCGTCACAAGACATGTTTCATTAGGTTTTCATAGTCGCAGCAGGACGATTATGCTTCCAATGTCTTTCTTGAGTAGGCTAATAATTTAGGAGTGCATTTTGTACATCAACGACGCAGCGGTTTAATTGCGTTTCCTGCGACGTCATAACAGTATTCTATTATTCATGGTGAGAGAGAAGAATGTAAAAGTTTCTCAGACCACCGCAATACATGCGAAAGAAAATAAAAGTAACACATCCATTTCATTGACATCGACATCTAGCAGGGCGTGCAAACGAATGCTTTGTTCCAACATTGTGAATACTCCGGTAAATATTACCCACTGACATGAAACTAGCATGATTTTGTCAAGCATCACCCCTGTGAGACACTGCTGGTACTTCATTCGCGCAACGTACTGCATACACAGCTTCAGTTTGGAAAAGGCTTTCGGTATCATTCCTCACAAGCGGCTTCCAACGACTTTGCTTTCTATGGACTATCATGTGGATTCGTGTTTTCCTGTCTGAAAGGTCACAGTTCGCAGTAACAGACGGGACGTCAGCTAGGGAAACATAAGTGATGAGTGTTATTCCGGAAGTAAAGAGATGTAGGCCTTCTGCTGTTTGAAATACACTCCTGGAAATTGAAATAAGAACACCGTGAATTCATTGTCCCAGGAAGGGGAAACTTTATTGACACATTCCTGGGGTCAGATACATCACATGATCACACTGACAGAACCACAGGCACATAGACACAGGCAACAGAGCATGCACAATGTCGGCACTAGTACAGTGTATATCCACCTTTCGCAGCAATGCAGGCTGCTATTCTCCCATGGAGACGATCGTAGAGATGCTGGATGTAGTCCTGTGGAACGGCTTGCCATGCCATTTCCACCTGGCGCCTCAGTTGGACCAGCGTTCGTGCTGGACGTGCAGACCGCGTGAGACGACGCTTCATCCAGTCCCAAACATGCTCAATGGGGGACAGATCCGGAGATCTTGCTGGCCAGGGTAGTTGACTTACACCTTCTAGAGCACGTTGGGTGGCACGGGATACATGCGGACGTGCATTGTCCTGTTGGAACAGCAAGTTCCCTTGCCGGTCTAGGAATGGTAGAACGATGGGTTCGATGACGGTTTGGATGTACCGTGCACTATTCAGTGTCCCCTCGACGATCACCAGTGGTGTACGGCCAGTGTAGGAGATCGCTCCCCACACCATGATGCCGGGTGTTGGCCCTGTGTGCCTCGGTCGTATGCAGTCCTGATTGTGGCGCTCACCTGCACGGCGCCAAACACGCATACGACCATCATTGGCACCAAGGCAGAAGCGACTCTCATCGCTGAAGACGACACGTCTCCATTCGTCCCTCCATTCACGCCTGTCGCGACACCACTGGAGGCGGGCTGCACGATGTTGGGGCGTGAGCGGAAGACGGCCTAACGGTGTGCGGGACCGTAGCCCAGCTTCATGGAGACGGTTGCGAATGGTCCTCGCCGATACCCCAGGAGCAACAGTGTCCCTAATTTGCTGGGAAGTGGCGGTGCGGTCCCCTACGGCACTGCGTAGGATCCTACGGTCTTGGCGTGCATCCGTGCGTCGCTGCGGTCCGGTCCCAGGTCAACGGGCACGTGCACCTTCCGCCGACCACTGGCGACAACATCGATGTACTGTGGAGACCTCACGCTCCACGTGTTGAGCAATTCGGCGGTACGTCCACCCGGCCTCCCGCATGCCCACTATACGCCCTCGCTCAAAGTCCGTCAACTGCACATACGGTTCACGTCCACGCTGTCGCGGCATGCTACCAGTGTTAAAGACTGCGATGGAGCTCCGTATGCCACGGCAAACTGGCTGACACTGACGGCGGCGGTGCACAAATGCTGCGCAGCTAGCGCCATTCGACGGCCAACACCGCAGTTCCTGGTGTGTCCGCTGTGCCGTGCGTGTGATCATTGCTTGTGCAGCCCTCTCGCAGTGTCCGGAGCAAGTATGGTGGGTCTGACACACCGGTGTCAATGTGTTCTTTTTTCCATTTCCAGGAGTGTATATACAAACTATTTAGCAGACAATCAGAGCATTTCTTTTAGATTTATGGCAGGTAATGCTGCCATCTAGTAAACTCCTCAGAGAAACGAAGCGAATTGCAAGATTATGTTGAAGATACATCTTCACGGTGCAAAACTTGACAATTGACCTTAAACAATAAAATGTGTGTGGTTCTCCACATTATTTTACTAAAAAGGTTTCCTCAAATATCCAGTATTCGATGATTAAAAATCGATAAAGTAAAAAAAAGAAGGTTTGTAGGGGTAAAGGAAGTCTTAGGGGTTACAAATACAAAGATCATAACTGGGAAACGTCACATGTTGTGGCGAAGGCGAAATAAATAAAAAAGGAAACGTAATCCACTGAGTTACAAAAACATTTCATTGACATCGACATGTAGCAGGACGTGTGAACAAATACTTTGTTCCATCATCGTGAAGTACTGCGAAATATATTACCTACTGACATCAAACTAGCATATACTTGGAAAGCATCACTCTTGAAAGACACAGCTGGCATTTTATTCGCGCATCGTACTGTATTCAAAGTCTCTCAAATTGATTTTGTTCTTATAGAGTTCCAAAAATGCTTTCGATATCATTCCTCACAAGCTGCTTCCAACCACACTGTGTTCCTATGAACTATCGTCTCAGTTGTGCGACTGGATTCGTGATTTTCTGTCTGAGAGGTCACAGTTCACAGTAACCAAGCCCGCCTGGTTAGCCGTGCGGTCTAACGCACGGCTTTCCGGATCGTGAAGGAGCGCCTGATCTGCGGCACGAATCTGCCCGGCGGACTTGGGTTCAAAAAATGGTTCAAATGGCTCTGAGCGCTATGGGACTTAACATATGAGTTCATCAGTCCCCTAGAACTTAGAACTACTTAAACCTAACTAACCTAAGGACATCACACACAGCCATGCCCGAGGCAGGATTCGAACCTGCGACCGTAGCGGTCGCGCGGTTCCAGACTGAAGCGCCTAGAACCGCTCGGCCACACTGGCCGGTGAGGTTCGGTGAGCCGGCCAGCCTGTGGATGGTTTTTAGGCAGTTTTCCATCTGCCTCGGCGAATGCGGGCTGGTTCCACTTATTCCGCCTCAGCTCACTATGTCGGCGACTGCTGCTCAAACAAGTTCTCCGCGTACGCGTACACCATCACTACTCTACCACGCAAACATAGGGGTTACACTTGTCTGGTGTTAGACGTTCCCTGGAGGTGGGGGGATCCACCGGCGGCCGAACCGCACAATAACCCTGAGAGAGTTGTTCGGTGTGGGGCGGAGGAGGGGTGAAGTGGACTGCGGTAGTCGTCGTGGGGTTGTGGACCACTGCGGTGGGGACAGAGTCTCTCCGTCGCTTCTAGGCCCCCGGTTAACATACAATACAATACAAACAGAAAGGACGTCAGCTATTGAAATAGTAGTGATGAGTGTGATTCGACAAGTAAAGTGATGTAAGCCTTCTGCTATTTTCAATACATACATAAACTATTTAGCAGACTGTCAGAACATTTCTCGTTGATTTGTGGTAGGTAGTCCTGCCGCCTAGTAAATTCCTCAGAAGAGCAAAGCGAATTGCCTCGGGCCGCCGCTGCTGGCTCGCTCGCTTCGGTCTCGCCTCAGCAGCAGGCTGTAGCTGGCCGGCCATCCGGTCAGCAAACAGTTTTGGTGGCAACGAACGCCAAAATCTTAACCTGTGAGTTCTAATTTCTCTTCCGTGGTTACAGCTGTAATATCCTACTTCACACGGCGGTGGCAAGAAAAACTGTTTGCGTTCGGAGGAAAAAGATGGTGGTTGAAATGGTGTGGAAATAACGCGCTGCAGTGAAAAAACGTTTGTCTTAATATTGTGTCCCCAACTCGCCGACAGCCGCCTCCCGCACCGACCTGAAGGAAAAAAAGCAAAATATCAGCAACACTTTCTCTCTTAATTCGCTGTACAACAAAATAAGCTGTTTTCTATCAACGTTTTCAGTGTCCTCCCGTTTAAATCTCAATTGCGCAGTGCTCAGCAATAGTCCGCAAGAGGTCTAATAACTGTAGTGCTTAGAAGACTTCTTGGGTCTTCCAAGGGTTCTGTCAGTAACGCAACATTTGTTTCACCTTCGCCACAACATGTGACGTTTCCCAAATATATTGTTTGTATTTGTAACCCATAGGACTTCCTTCAGCTCTTTTTAGACTTACATGAGGAACACAACAGAGATCCTATTGAAACTTCCTGGCCAAGTCAACTGTCTGTTTTGGCCTGTGTAATTCCAGTTTGAAACGCTGTGACCTTAGCAAATAACTGAAATCCTTTTAAAATCTGTTTTGCTATTTCATATGAAGATTCAGTATTTCGTGAGCCACGTGGCTTTTCTACAACTTTATCACACCCTAGATACTGTAGTTCATGGGTCACCTAGGTGGTATAAGGAATATTGTTGTATGTTTCAAGAGTGATCAGTGCAATTCTCAATTCTGCCTCGTTTGTTTCTACTGGTGGAAAGTAATTTGTGCTTAATACTGACGACCGTTCTTTTCGTGACAGAATGTATGACATCACATCTAAATCTCAATTGACATAGTGATGAGCATGCTGCTTGTTTTTGTGCAATTGTCAGGAGCCACATTAAGTAGAAATATTCACAGAGCTACGAATCGAAGTCTAGATTGAACAACTCATGGTTGTTGGTGAAGGACTGGTGCAGTTCTCCAGGCAGATGTAAACCCCTCTATACTAGAGGTAATTTCGGTTTTTAATGTTCGCAAGCCTGTGGGTTCCATGTCCTACTGCAATATCCGAATTTACAATCCATATTCTTTGGACTTTCCGTCGTCTTTGAAATGTATTCCACATAAATACTCCCTTAAATTTTGGGACATTTATTTTTTTGATAAATTTAAGCAGACATTTTTTCCTAAGCGGACTGTCTCGGAAGATGGTGAGGAGACTTTTTTTATAAACAGATATATATCTTTCACGTATTGTTTGAAAAATAGGCCTTTATACGAGCCAATTGCTGATAGTCTCACAAGTGATGGAATTAGCAGTGGGATAATTCCACCACTTTTTTAGTGTATTGGCGAATCCCTAGCTGGTTTAACATGCCTTCAACTTCCTAGTATTTTCTGCTTCAAGGCTGTTTTTGCCGCTGACACCGCTTATTGGATGCAGTTTTTTATACTTTCTGCAGGGTTTTTCATACCCTTCTGTAGCATAGAATGAGCTGCGTTCATCCCAGCACCTAGTTTAAGTTTGGCACACATTGCTTTACCAGCTGTGAATGCTGCAATATGTTGCCGGTGCCTACAGCCTTTCTTTGACGTATTTGCTTGGCCTCATAAGACAACATTCGGTAGGTAGTGCGACGAATTGCAGTAGAAGACAAATCAGTTAATCAGTTCCCTTGCAGGCCTTATCTAGGACGTTAATCCCCTGATCGCCGTGAGCTAGATGCTTTTTCAGCTTTGTTCCAAGTCCACAGTAGTTATATCGAAGAATATGCAATTCAACTGGTAAGTTATGGAGAATACCATCACCGTCTCTGATGCACATTCTAGGATTTATTTTATGCTAATACATTGTCTGATGTTTGGTTCGAATGGCTCTGAGCACTATGGGAGTTAACATCTGAGGTCATCAGTCCACTAGAACTTAGAACTACTTAAACCTAACTAACCTAAGGACAGCACACACATCCATGCCCGAGGCAGGATTCGAACCTGCGACCGTAGCGGTCGCACGGTTCCAAACTGAAGCGCCTAGAACCGCTCGGCTACACTGGGCGGCTGTCTGAGGTTTCTGCGCAGTGTTATATATACAGAGTGTTAAACAGAAGTCTCGAATACTTGTGGTAGCCCTTATCGAAATAAGAGAAATAAGTCCAATAAACATGGGCCCAGACATGCATACTTTCTGAGATAAGTACTATAAACAGGGGTCTGAAAATGCGTACTTTCTGCGATAAACATGTCGGAAGTGTTCAACATCGCGTCACGTCTATTCATGACAATGCAACCCTCTGCCCTCCGGCGTAAGGTATGACGCACCCTTTAAAGCGTACCTGGTTGTTGTTGCACCTTCTGGCAACTATTGAAGTTGCGACCCTGTAGTGTCCACATATTTTTGATTAGCGTGGCGTAGACCAATTCCTTCAAGTGTCTCCATAACCAAAAGTCTGAGGTTAGGGGAACGAGCTGGGCAAGGTGTGGCCCACCCCATCCCTTTGTCACTCCAGTGGTCCTGTAATGTCTGCATCAGATGTTCGCGCACATTGTGACGAAAGTATGCTGGTGCACCATTGTGCATGGACCACATTTGTATTTACAGTCGCCATCAAGTTATGCAATACATTTATGAGAAAGTCCAGATAATGCGCACAAGTTAATTTTTATGGTAGCACGTACGGCCCTATTAATCTATCGCCAATTAAGCCTGCCCATACGTTGATTGACCATCGCTGTTGATGCCCTCTTTCCAGAATTTCTTGGGGATTTGCATCTGTCCATACACACTGGTTATGGGAAGTCACAACACCAACTCTTGTACAGTACTTTTCAACCCTGGGTACGAATCATGTTGTTTTACCTTCCTCCAAACGCGGATTCGCTTATGTGTTTACTGTTTGTACATACAGTTATGTAGTACCTTTACATTTCCTCTCTTCCACCACTTGTTAGCAATGGATAGCTAGTATTAAAAAAGTGACATGACCGCTATGATATACTGCTATGGTTTAGCAAATTATTCGACACTTTTTTTTGAAAACTGAATCTTGAGTGTCCGCCTAGCTGTTGCATGACGATGCCTTTATTGGTAAACTCTTGCAACAGCCACTGAGAGAACCGCGGTCTGCCACGATGTCCTGTGTCCTTAGGGCCTGAACACGCTGTAGATGATATGAGTACAACAATTGTTCATGAAGTACCCCCCCCCCCCCCCTTCCTCCAGATAAGTAAGTGAGACACGCCTTGTGCTGCTGCTAATCGTCACATGCTGGTCCCAGGGGTTTCTTCCACCGAACGTAGCACACGCTCTGCCATGTCAGATGTGCGGGCTGTGCAGAGCCTTCCATTGTCAGTCTTCTGAGGTGAAAGGGTACCCTAAGACGCTGGACAGCTTATAAGAGGGCGGTTTACGCTGCGGATATTTTTCAGCGTAGTGGGCAGAGGCTCGCATCTATGTCCATTTGCTAAACCATAGCAGCACATCATAGCGACCATGTCACTTGTCGAGTAGTAGGCTTGCATTGCTAACAAGTGGTGGAAGACAGAAAATGTAAAGGCACTACATCATTGTATGTACAAACAGCGCAATAACAGTAAACACATAAGCGAATCCGCGTTTGGAAGAAGGTAAAACAACATGATTCGTACCCAGGGTTGACAGTACTATACAATAAGGCATGTAAATATAACGAAAACTATCGTAGCCTAAAACACGACTCTAACCACACAACCGACTGCAGACCACCTCATGGTAGGTAAAGTACTGTGAGTAAGACATCGTAATAACCTGACTACACATTTGAAGGAGTGCCAATGCAACGACTGCGCTAATATTCACAACCGAGCGTCGCACGGCCTTTCCTATAAACACATGTTTATCTCGGCAGGTATGCGTTCCCGGACCCATTTTTATTGGACTTATTTTTCTTATTTCAGTGAGTATTACCACCTCTAATATTATTCGACACTTTTTTTTTAAAAAAAAAAAAACTAAATCTTGAGTGTCCGCCTAGCTGCTGCATGATGACGCATTTGAACTAAATCCTTGTTCCTTCAATGTCTTATGACATGTTCTATGAGAAACATGTCTGGTTCACAGCTTTTCTGTAATTCTTCTGTGTAGAAACTGCTAGCAATTTCTTTACCTTCACTGTCCTTGTGTTTATCCATTGCATGTTATAGATTGTAAACATCTCCGTTGACCAGTTCTGTACATAAGATTTCTCTAGTGCAGTTTTGTATTTTTAAATAAGCAACAAATCAGCTTCACTGAATTTCTTTGCTTTCACAAGTAGGGCCCAGCGAGTCTGGATTACATACAAGTACCAATAATCATTAAATTATATTTGAAACCGCCATTTGTACGTGAATATTGTCTCATATATCTGAGATGTGCCTGACAGATATCATCCAAATCTCATATTATCAAACGTTTACACAGGAATGTTTTGGCGCACTGGCTTGTGGAGTTCTCGGATCGCCCTCTCCGTAATTATTATTTCATTACTGTAATCTGATTTCCTGTGGCACCTGATTCTGTGAGCGGTTGTGGCAATTCTATTATTTCTTTTTCACATAGTAGTATATGTACTATACAGATAGATTGTTCAGTTTCTTACATTCAATGTCAATACCTTCGCCTTTGGTATGTACACCAGCTAATGCAGGACCAGTTATATAAATTTAGGTCTTACTGTTCAGGCTTTGCTTTCGCCCATTTCGTGTGATGTTTCACCGGTGTTCATCAGCATACGTAATGTTTCAGGGTACGTTTTGATCTCTTTCTGCAATCAGTTGAACTAAACCAGGTGTTCATTCAGACTGCTTATCTTCAACATGTAAAGCATGCTTGGTTGAACATATGGGATGGTTTTCAAAGGCATATTGTTGATCCCGGCTAACCCCATATGTATAACCCGTTTTGCTAACACTGTGATGGTTAACGAAATCGGTATTTGTATATCTTCCTTCAGCGTCTTGTTCTCTTCCTCTTCTGCCTCTATCTATCACGTGTGAGTGCTGTTTAATACTTTCCATTAATGGTTCGAAAGTTTCGGAGAGAGAATGATCTCACTCCAAATTTCCCAAATTTAGCAGCCCTAATTTCCAAAGGGTAGTCTTACGTACCTCTACAGCTTTGCGTTTTGTTGACATGCCTCTCCATACCAAACCAACTTCGAGACAGTGCACATCCAATACAGTCGTAAACAGGGATCTCTGTTTGTATGTTTAAACCAATTTCGCTATCATCAACCTCTGAATTTACCATATTGGTTAACCTCAGAGAGGCTTCCTTGAACTCTCGTCTAACTTCTCTTTCCATGACATTCACCATCATCATCATCATCATCATCATCATATAAGCCTGATTATGACTTTCAGCGTTCAGTCTGGAGCATAGTCCCCGTTATAAAATTCCTCCATGATCCCCTATTCAGTGCTAACATTGGTGCCCCTTCTGATGTTAAGCCTATTACTTCAAAATCATTCTTCATCGAATCCAGGTACCTTCTCCTTGGTCTGCCCCGACTCCTCCTACCCTCTACTGCTGAACCCATGAGTCTCTTGGGTAACCTCGCTTCTCCCATGCGTGTAACATGACCCCACCATCTAAGCCTGTTCGCCCTGACTGCTACATCTATGGAGTTCATTCGCAGTTTTTCTTTAATTTCCTGATTGTGGACACCCTCCTGCCATTGTTCCCATCTACTAGTACCTACAATTATCTTAGCTACTTTCATACCTGTAATCTCAACCTTATTGATAAGGTAACCTGAATCAACCCAGCTTTCGCTCCCATACAACAAAGTTGGTCGAAAGATTGAACGGTGCACAGATAACTTAGTCTTGGTACTGACTTCTTTCTTGCAGAAGAGAGTAGAACGTAGCTGAGCGCTCGCTGCATTAGCTTTGCTACACCTCGCTTCCAATTCTTTAACAATGTTGCCATCCTGTGAGAACATGCATCCTAAGTACTTGAAACCATCCACCTGTTCTAGCTTTGTTCCTCCTATTTGGCACTCAATCCGTTTATATCTCTTTCCCGCTGACATTATTTTCGTTTTGGAGATGCTAATCTTCGTACCATAGTCCTTACATTTCTGATCTAGCTCTGAAATATTACTTTGCAAATTTCAATCGAATCTGCCATCACAACCAAGTCATCCGCAAAAGCGAGACTGCTTATTTTGTGTTCACATATCTTAATCTCACCCAGCCAGTCTATTGTTTGCAACATATTATCCATAAATAATATGAACAACAGTGGAGACAGGTTGCAGCCTTGTCTTACCCCTGAAACTACTCTGAACCATGAACTCAATTTACCGTCAACTCTGCTGCCTGACTATCCATGTAAAGACCTTTAATTGCTTGCAAAAGTTTGCCTTCTATTCCATAATCTCGTTGAACAGACAATAACTTCCTCCTAGGAACCCGATCATATGCCGTTTCTAGATCTATAAAGCATAGATACAGTTCCCTGTTCCACTCATAACACTTCTCCATTATTTGCCGTAAGCTAAAGACCTGGTCGTGACAACCTCTAAGAGGCCTAAACCCCCACTGATTTTCATCCAATTCGTCCTCAACTAATACTAACAGTTTCCTTTCAACAATACCTGAGAAGACTTTACCCACAACGCTGATTAAAGAAATACCTCTGTAGTTGTTACAATCTTTTCTGTTTCCATGTTTAAAGATTGGTGTGATTACTGCTTTTGTCCAGTCTGAGGGAACCTGTCCCGACTCCCAGGCCATTTCAATTATCCTGTGTAGCCATTTAAGACCTGACACTCCACTGTATTTGATGAGTTCCGACTTAATTTCATCCACCCCAGCTGCTTTGTTGCACTACAATATATTGACCATTTTCTCCACTTCCTCAAATGTGATCCTATTTCCATCATCATTCCTATCCCATTGTACCTCGAAATCTGAAACATTACTGATCGTATTTTCACCTGCATTGAGCAACTCTTCAAAATATTCCCTCCATCTGGCCAAGCAATCCACAGGATTCACCAGCAGTTTTCCTGACCTGTCCAAAATACTTCTCATTTCCTTCTTACCTCCCTTTCGAAGACTTCTAATTACACTCCAGAATGGTTTTCCAGCAGCTTGACCCAAAGTCTCCAACCTGTTTCCAAAGTCTTCACAAGATTTCTTCTTGGATGCTGCAATTATCTGTTTGGCTTTGTTTCTTTCTTCAACATAAGTTTCTCTGTCTACCTGAGTTCTATTATGTAGCCATTTTTGATACGCCTTCTTTTTCCTTTTACAGGCTGCCTTGACTGTGTCATTCCACCAAGTTGTTTTCTTCATCCTACTTTTACACACTACTTTTCCAAGACATTGTTTAGCCACTTCTAGTACTGTGTCCCTGTATCTTGTCCATTCCTTTTCCAATGACTGTAATTGACTACATTCAACTAACTGGTACCTTTCTGAGATCACTGTTATGTACTTATGCCTGATTTACTTATCCTGAAGTTT